>NC_059077.1:105357061-106059561 GCF_020497125.1 Mauremys mutica | reverse complement strand
TTTTAGTACGTTTGCTGAAAAACAAAGAGCAGTTGAATTAGAAGACAAAAAAAAGTTTAAAAGCATGGTCTATGCCAACAAGGAAGAACCAACCAACCACTGCTGAGGACCTCAGGAGGGCCCCCCCTAAGACACCCATCAAAATCCACGAGTGGGATTAGCAGTGTGGTGTCACAAAACCCAAGAAAAATACAAAACAAGAATTATAAAAGAAGTGAACATTTTTGTCAAAGTATAAAAAACCAGCAATATCATACACCACCAAGAATGACGACTCATTAACCTTTCATTTCCAAAGCCTGAAGATCAGAAGATCCAAAAATCCAGAGATGGGGTAAATCCAAGAAAAACAAAAAAACAAAAACAAAAAACAAGGAAAAAAAGCATTGCTGTAATTTTGTAGGGGGGGAAAAACCATTTTCAACTTTATGAAGTTAAAAGAAAAAAAAAGAATTGAACAACAAAAACAAAAAACCTTTTTTTGAAAGATAAAGACAAAAAGAAGATATTCCATGTTGTCTTCTGCATGTCTGCAACTGTTCTCCAGACCACCTTGGCTTTGGTCCAGAACAAGAACAGCTAAGGAAGAAAAAAAATGATCTTTTTTTTTTTGTTCTAGTTGAACAAAAAAAAAAAAAGAAAAAAAGAAAGAAAGAAAAAAGAAAAAATAAGACGAAGAAGAAGAAGAAAAAAGAAAAAAAGAGGGACAAATGGTACGCTGTGACTGGGCTATGGCCAAAAGACCTGGATATGCTTTCTTTGAAGCATATCACAAATTAAATGTATCGTTGTCAAAAATGAAGAAACAAAATAAGGGAAAGGAAAAGGGAAGTGGAAACAAAGGTCACAACATGAGAATCACGGATCATAACCAAACAGAATAAAGGAAAAATAAGGATAATGGACATTTCTGTGTTGTTGCTTTTTAACAGGACAAAGATGAGAAGGATGAAAGGACAGAAAGAATGAGTAAGATCATTCTGTGAACGTTAGTTCAGCACTCTTACCTCGTATTGGTGTACCACCTGGGTGGATAATATGAATGCAAATAAGATTAGAAAGAAGAAGCATTAGTACGAGAAGAAGGAGGCTAGGGCTTTGGAAGAAGAATCAAATTAGATTTACAGAATTAAATAAGGTCTTAAAAAAACTTGAATTACTATACTTTTAAAACAGGAATATATTAGATAGTATTATTAGATTATAAAAGCAAGTTGCACTGTACCACAGAGGGCAAAGGCCAGAAAAAGCAGCATTGCCACTCTCAGAGAAGCATCTGAGTTCTTAAGTGTTTGGTTATATAGGGTTAGAAATATATCGTATATGCCTCACATCCTTAAAGAAAAACTTTACAATAATGTATTTAATACATAGTTTAGGAAAATATTGGATATTCTATTTAAGGGTGTGTATATATATATATTCTCTATATATATATATCTAGAGAGAGAGAGAGGATACACTGAAGGCTATCTGGAAACAAACACTGCAGTTTAGATTGTATTATGGCATTCACTGCACTCTATGTGATACTTGTGTACTGTTTCTTCTAGACAGGTGTTGCTATGATTGATACAACATTTCTGTGGAGGTGTGTGTGTGCGCCACTACGGAGATCTGGTGACTACACTGACTGTTAGTAAAATGCATGCCATGCATTTTAAGAATAATAATAATCATAATAATATAATAATAATATTCTGAATATGGAAATTAGTGGGGGTGAAGTGCGCTTCAGAACTAAGCACTTACCAATAGATTCTGGAGATTTAAATACGGAGAGAAGAAAGACAGCATAAAAATATTATTATATTCCTTATAATTTGGCACAAAGTTTTCAGTTAAAACTTTATATACTAAATAATCTATGTCACATGTGAAAATTAATTCTTAATTTACATTAACAGTAGGTTAATTTACACAGTTCTGCTGACAACAAGCAAAGAGTCAGTTAACAAGACGATTTAACATCACAGGACAGGTCAAAAGCTGAGAATTCTGGGAAGACAGGTGATTAAACAACTTAGATTCTACAGCAGTATCACTATCATTGCCAAGGCAAAAGGCTTATTATTGCCCCATTATATTATTTGGGGATAAGCTTTAAACTTGATAAATTTAGAGTTATCTTTTTTTTCTTTTCTTTTTTTTAAAATCTAATGAGAGCAAAGGAATAAACTAAGGTGGGAAGGGAGGAGGGTGAAAGGACTGTTAGGGAAGTGCAACGGGCAAAGAGAGAGAAGCAAAAGCTGGAGTCTACCCCAAAAGCAGGCTTCTGTAGATCCAGACAATGTAGGGTTCAGAAAGCTTTAGCGTGGGTGCACACTACTGTGGCTAAATGTGTTGGAAAAATGCTCAGCCAGCAAAAAGCCCTTTTTTCATGGGTTGTCCAAGGACTTTTTTACCCACCCACCCTTTTTGCTAAAGGTATGGTTACGCATGGGAAAAAGTACTGTGTTTTATGTATTTGTGAGAGGAAAGAAGTTGTGTCCAAACTGGCTAATCTTTCGTGGCTTCAAATGTGGAAAAGACAGCACAAAACACACTTTTTATTGAATATTTTTAGTGTCTGAATATGAAAAAGTTTTGGTTTTGATGAATATAACCATTGGCACTCCTTGAAAGTTCTGAATGAAGTCCAATGTTGAAATAAATTTGTGGGAAAAAAAAGGAAAGAAGAAAGAAAGAGGAGAAAATGGATCCGTCAAATACTGCGGAAAAGCAGTAAAGAAAAAAAATATCAAAAATACAGTCACAGCAGTGAGCAATGTGGAGTGAACAGAAGCTGCAAAACACACACACACAGACGGACTCTGGAACAGGCTATGACAGCATCACAGACATGGACAACACACTCAGTAACACAGAAAAGAGAAGAGGAAGAGAAATTTGTACCTATAAATAAAAAAAAAAGTGTGAGAGAACAACTCTGGGCGTTAGTGGAAACAGTAACAAGACCCTACCTGATCGTAATTGTTTGATACGTCCATTATTGTTGCTTGTGTCAACAGGTAAGAAATCTTTGAACCAAGTTATTTCAGGATCAGGATTGCCGCTGGCTGCGCATAACATAGTGGCTGTGCGAGTGCGTTCGACCACCTTCAACTGGGGACCCATATCAATGGTGGGAAAACCACGAGGAATTTGATCCTCTGAAAAGGAAACACACAGTTTGGTTTTATGACAATCTTTCATATTTGTTATATAAAATCTCATACATGTACAACATATAGACCAAGATTCATAGCCACAGCTCCAGCTGCTTTGCATTGAAGTGGCAGCTAAGGTCTTCCAGAGTAGAAGGGGGTGGAGCAGAGAGCCATGCACTCCCCCTGCTCCTCAGATGCTGTAGTGGCTCCTATGGGACCACAGCAGCCAGCGTAACTAAGAGCAGCTCCCACTTGAGCTGTTCTAAGTTATGCCAAGGGTTGTCAGCCTAGAATCAGGGGAGCATAAAGGTGGCTCAGATACAGCTTTCCATCAGATATACTCTGTCTCAGCTTGGCATAGCTGAGGATCTGGCCGACTGTGTTTTATGCACATTCTTTAAACACCCAATCATCTGTGTATGGTCAGGCATTATCATACCAACACTGTTCTTCTTGAATGTGTCCTCTTTAATGTATGTAGAATGTTGACTAGTGGTCACCTGGGACCAGGAAGATTCACGTTCAATTTCCTCCTTTGCCCATCAGTTTCGGCAAATAATTTAGACGCTGTCTCAATTCCTCATATGTAAAATGGTGATAATAGCACTTCACTACCTCAGAGGGGTGTTGTGGGGTTGAATACATTAAAATATTTATCAGGAGCTCAGGTACTACAGCTAGGATAGATACACAGAATAATCATAATGATTTTGAAAGTATATACATAGTATCTTTCATACAAAGCACTCAGATATTATGGTAATGGGCCTGGTGCATAAAAACCTGGCGTTGAAACCCTGGTCCTACTGAAGTCAATGACAAAACTCTGGCTGACTTCAATGGGGCCAGGATTTCACTCTCCATTCACATCCTACGGGAATTTTATTAAGTTTATTACACCTTAAAAATTGCCTAAGATGGTGGTGCTTGAGTCTGTATTAGGTTAAGGCTAGGGTTTGGAGTTCAAGTTCAAAGCTAAATCAGAACTAGAGTAAGATTTGGATTCAATGGTGCTGAAATCTCACAAGCGTTCTTGAAGGAATCTGTCTAGATTTCTATCCAAAATAGAGGAAATTTCATGAGGCCAATCATAAGATTGCAGCTATACCCAAACCTAAATGAGAAAGGACCAAATGCGTGAGGAGAGATTAACTAGCAGGGATTTTATTCTAGACCCTGAGCCCTCTGAAATCTGAGGAAGTTCACATTCCATGTTGTGATTTTGGCTCCAGTTCATCTGTAATGTATATTAATTGCTTTTCCCACTTCTGGGGTGGAACACAACAACTATTTAACACTATGCCACTAAGCTGTATAAGAGTAGTTGAGCATAACTAATTTAACATTCTAGAAGTTAAACAGACAATATTTCATAATCCAAACAGGAATTTACTTCTCTTACAAAAAGGACTGTGGGATCAGGATCGCAGTTTTACACATCAATCGAATGACAGCATCTTCAACATAGCCCCTCTACTAAGGGCCTCATCCTAAGAAGAACTGAACATCTTCCATTTCCAGGGAGGTCTGGGAGTTGTAGTTGCTCAGTACATCTCAGGATCAGGCACTAAGAAAGCAGAATACCACCTACTGAATCATGAATACTACTTTCTGTAGCACTTGGCCTTTACCTATAGATTTCCAATCCAAGAAGTGACCTGGAGTAATCAAAACTGATGAAATCATATCTTAAATTAGTAAATCTGCCATTGTTTCCTTAAATTAGTACATCTCCCACAGTTTAAAAGGACACATGCTGTAAGATGCTCTTCCTGTCTGTGGTCTCTCATCCTGTGCCTAAACTCTGAATTCTCTGGGGCAGGGACTGCCTTTTATTATGCAGCTATTATGCCTACCAGAATGAAATGCTGCTCCCCGATTGGGGACCCTTATGCACTATTGAAACACAAAAAAATAAAATAATAATAATAGGGCTGTCAATTTATCACAGTTAACTCACGTGATTACATTTTTAAAAATTGTGATTAAAAATTAATCGTGATTAGTCGCAGTTTTAATCACACTGTTAAACAATAGAATACAAATTGAAATTTGTTACATATTTGTCCATGTTTTTCTACATTTTCAATTATATTGATTTCAATTACAACACAGAATACAAAATGTATAGTGCTCACTTTATATTACTTTTGATTACAGATATTTACACTGTAAAAATGACAAAGAGATAGTATTTTTCAGTTCACCTCATACAAATACTGTAGTGCAATCTCTTTGTTTTGAAAGTGCAACTTACAAATGTAGATTTTTTTTGTTACATAATTACACCCCATAACAAAACAATGTAAAACTTTAGAGCCTACAAGTCTACTCAGTCCTACTTCTTGTTCAGCCAATCGCTAAGAGAAACAAGTTTGTTTACATTTGCAGAAGATAATGCTGCCCCCTTCTTAGCCCTGGTCCACAATATGAGTTTAGGTCAAATCTGGTAGCGTTAGATTGATATAACCCTGCACCCATCCACATGACGAAGACATTTCTGTCAACTTAAAGGGCTCTTAAAATTTATTTCTGTACTCCTCCCCGACAAGGGGATTAGCACTGAAATCGACCCTGCTGTGTTGAATTTGGGGTAGTGTAGACGCAATTCAATGGTATTGGCCTCCGGGAGCTATCCCAGAGTGCTCCATTGTGACCACTCTGGACAGCACTCTCAGCTCAGATGCACTGGCCAGGTAGACAGGAAAAGCCCCACGAACTTTTGAATTTCATTTCCCATTTGGCCAGCATGGCAAGCTGATCAGCACAGATGACCATGCAGAGCTCATCAGCACAGCTGACCATGGAGTCCCAGAATTGCAAAAAAGCTCCAGCATGGACCGAACGGGAGGTACTGCATCTAATGACTGTATGGGGAGACGAATCCATGCTATCCGAACTCCGTTCCAAAAGACGAAATGCCAGAATATTTGAAAAAATCTCCAAGGGCATGAAGGACAGAGGTTATAACAGGGACCCGCAGCAGTGACACATGAAACTTAAGGAGCTCAGGCAAGCCTACCAAAGAACCAGAGAGGCAAACGGCCGCTCCAGGTCAGAGCCCCAGATATGCTGCTTCTATGATGAGCTGTATGCCATTCTAGGGGGTGCCCCTACAACAACCCCATCCCTGTGCTTCCTTTCTCCCCCACCCCTCCTGGGCTACCTTGGCAGTTATCCCCCCATTTGTGTGACAAATTAATAAAGAATGCATGAATTTGAAACAACGACTTTATTGCCTCTGCAAGTGGAGATCAAAGCGGGGAGGGGAGGGCGGTTGGCTGACAGGGAACTAGAGTGAACCAAGGAGATGGGTTTTCATCAAGGAGAAACAAACAGAACTTTCACACCGTAGCCTGGCCAGTCATGAAACTGGTTTTCAAAGCTTCTCTGATGCGCAGTGCGCCCTGCTGTGCTCTTCTATCTGCCCTGGTGTCTGGCTGCATGTAATCAGTGGCCAGGTGATTTGCCTCAACCTCCCACCCCGCCATAAACATCTCCCCCTTACTCTCTCAGATATTGTGGAGCACACAGCAAGCAGTAATAATGATGGGAATATTGGTTTCATTGAAGTCTAACCGAATCAGTAAACTTCGCCAGCGAGCTTTTAAATGTACAAAGGCACATTCTACCACCATTCTGCACTTGCTCAGCCTATAGTTGAACTGCTCCTTACTACTGTCCAGGCTTCATGAGCCATGGAAGCAAGGGGCAGGCTGGGGTAGGTGCGACCGCGCGGTGCTGCCAACTGGGAGAGCAGCCTGAGGCAGAAGCCTCCAGCTGGCATGATATTCCAGGCAGGACTGAATCTCCATTAGACGAAACTTAAAGAAGAGAATGACCTGGAGTCACTCCCATTTTTGTCCAGGCACCCCCTAGCGACAGCACCGATGCCGGCCAGGACCACCCACGGGACGACGACTACGGTTAGCAGTCATATTGCACCATCTGCCGTCCACAAAGCAAGACAAGCGGATGCTGCTGTGTAGCACTGCAGTACTGCGTCTGCCAGCAGCACCCAGGAGACATACGGTGACAGTGAGCTGAGCGGGCTCCATGCTTGCCGTGGTATGTTGTCCGCACATGTAACCCAGGAAAAAAGGCAAGAAATGATTTTTTGCTGTTGCTTTCATGGAGGGAGGGAAGGGGGCCTGACGAAATGTACCCAGAACCACCTGTGACAATGTTTTTGCCCCATTGGGAGGTAAACCCAGAATTCCAATGGGTGGCAGAGACTGTGGGAAGTGTGGGATAGCTACCACAGTGCAACGCTCCGAAAGTCGACGCCAACCTTGGTACTGTGTACGCACTCCGCCGACTTAATGTGCTTAGTGGGGACAAACACAATCGACTGTATCAAATTGATTTCTAAAAAATCAACTTCTACTAAATCAACCTAATTTCGTAGTGTAGACATACCCTTATTTACAACGTCACCAGTAAGTGAGAACAGGCATTCACATGGCACTTTTGTAGCTGGCACTGCAAGGTATTTACATGCCAGATATGCTAAACATTCATATGTCTCTTCATGCTTTGACCACCATTCCAGAGGACATGCTTCCATGCTGATGATGCTTGTTAAAGAAAAAATGAATTAATTAAATTTGTGACTGACCTCCTTGGAGGAGAATTCTATGTCTCTTGCTTCATGGTTTCATCCGCATTCTGCCATATATTTTGTGTTATGGTAGTCTTGGATGACGACCCAGCATATGCTGTTTGGTTTAAGAATACTTTCACTGCAGGTTTGACAAAACACAAAGATAGCTACAGCACTAGACCCAAGGTTTAAGAATCTGAAGTGCCTTCCAAAATCTGTGAGGGATGAGGTATGGAGAATGCTTTCTGAAGTCTTAAAAGAGCAACACTCTAATGCAGAAACTACAGAACCCGAACCACCAAAAAAGAAAATCAACCTTCTATGGGTGGCATCTGACTCAGATGATGAAAATGAACATGCATCAGTCTGCACAGCTTTGGATTGTTATTGAGCAAAACCAGTCATTGGCATGGACGCATGTCCTCTGGAATGCTGGCTGAACCATGAAGGGACATATTAATATTTAGCGCATCTGGCATGTAAGTATCTTGCAACGCTGGCTACAACAATGCCATGAAAATGCCTGTTCTCACTTTCAGGTGACATTGTAAACAAGAAGTGGGCAGCATTATCTCCTGCAAATGTAAACAGACTTGTTTCTCTTAGAGATTGGCTGAACAAGAAGTAGAACTGAGTGGACTTGCAGGCTCTAAAGTTTTACATTGTTTTATTTTTGAATGCAGGTTTTTTTTCATAATTCTATATTTGTAAGTTCAACTTTCATGATAAAGAGATTGGACTACAGTATTTGTATTAGGTGAACTGAAAAATACTATTTCTTTTGTTTTTTACAGTGCAAAATATTTGTAATAAAAAATAAATATAAAGTGAGCACTGTACACTTTGTATTCTGTATTGTAATTGAAATCAATACATTTGAAAATGTAGAAAACATCTAAAAATATTTAAATAAATGGTATTCTATTACTGTTTAACAGTGTGATTGTGATAATTTTTTAAACTGCTTGACAGTCCTAAATAATAATAAATAAGGTTCAGAGTGTGAGCCAGCTTTTGAGCTTCATATACCCCCCCCTTTTTTTTTGGCAAGTTCTATTAACTTATTCTCTCCCTGTGTAGAGGCCTATGTACCACTTAAGTTCCACTTAGGCATCACTATAGGTCTTAAGAGGGACTTAAGTGATACACATATGTTGTCTTGGGTCTCTGCACAGCAGTGAATTTCAGTTAAAGAGTGTATCTGTGATATCATCAGTGTGTAGAAATGGGGTTTTCATCTGAGTGTTTGGTTAGGAGAGAGAAGGTGGGGATTTCAAAGGAAGCTGTGTGAGTTAGTCACCCCTTGAAATTACATGGGAGCTGGATGCTAATTCCCTCAGGTTCCTTAACACCCCAACTGGAATGTATTATATAAACAGCATTCAAACACATAGGTTTGTAGGTGCCTGATAATCTAGGAGGTAACACTGGAAACATAGCAGGGACAGAGAATACCTGACAAATCAGGCTATGTTAATTATAATAATCTTTTGGAATTACATCAGCTTGTTCTTTACTGTGGTAAAGGTTTAACAGATGTTTTTACAATTATAGAGCTGTTCTTTGTCTCAAAAAAGAAAAGTGAAAAAAAATCAATAGCTACTGTATAATACATGCTTTATTATCAAATGCCTTGCTTGGCAGCTATTGACATGTAATTTCTTATGAGACAAAAATAATTTATTAGGAATTGTCCAACATCAACTACATTACTTTCTTTGTACAAAAACTGTGTGATATTTTTAAGTAGTTTCAGTAAAGCTTTCAGAGCCTTTTGAAAAACTTACATCTGGCTATCCTTGAATACCTGACAAATCTTCACATTCTACAGCGACAGCTATCTCCCTAGGGCTACTTAATCACTGGAAACACGAATACATATAAATATTGCTCTGGTACAGAAGTCACTATTCTCCTGCAAATTTCCATCTCTCTTCAGAGCCAATATCTCCACCAATCAGCAGTGAGTGTGAAAGTTTACAGTGCTAAGGCACTTGCTATAGGCTCTTACTAAAGAAATCTAAATTTAATAATCATTTATCAGATGTGAAGCCTTTACCTTGGGAATAACTGACCAGGTTTGACTTGTGCCATGCAGAAAGCAGTCTAATGCATTTGCATGACCTTTCCGTTCCTTCTTGGCTCATAAAGAACACTCCAGAGCAGCTTTTTCATATACACAAATGCACAACAAAGATAATCTATCTTGCATACTAATAGGATGGAGTATGTAAAGAGCTTTCCTTTCTTATTTTTAATAAGGGTAATTAAATTCCATCCGTCCCCCTTATGCACAGAACCTCTTTGAATGCACTGTCTTCATTAAATTTTCATGAGAAACATCACAATGTAACAGATTCAAATAGCCAGAGCTGTTATATTTTGACAGTTGTGGCTTGTTTCCAATCTGGCTGTGAGGTATTTGGCAATAAAATCCAGTATTCAACATAAAATGGACTGGGGAAATAATGAAATTTCTAATTGGAATGCTTATCTCAGTGGGTGTAGTTCATAAGATGTTAATTGCTTTTTTCTCCTCTAAATTTATTAGTGATTTGTATAAAACTGTCTTTCCAGTTTGATGACACCAAGTTTGATAGATCGTCCATTGTGTTATGTTGTAGAACTGAGAATCCAATCAACGAATGACTGTTAGCCAACAAACTTTTGTGTAAAAAGTAGCTATTACAAATTATCAATATATTAGTAGTTTTAAACATCAACATGAGGTGCAAAGAAAAAAGTATTTTATCCAGTTCATTACTGTGCTCATTAAGCTTTAAACTGCAGTACATAACACTGTTTCATATTAATATTCAATCATGCTGAATTAGCTCCTAATTCATCAACAATTTAAATCAGATTTGACCTTCACAAAGCCATTTAGCACTGTCATTTTGAGAGGCCATTATAGGGCAGATTACTATGTCCTTGTGCTTAGTAAGTCACATAAGTAATACAGATTTTGTTTAGGATGGCAGGTGCAATAGATCTGGAAATGCAGCTCATTCTTTGAATTTTGTGGAGGACAGACCTCAATATTGATGCAAAATATTAGTAACATTATTAAAAATTATCATTACATCATTACAAACTTGTTAGCATCTTTACTGAACACTAAGATATAACAACAAGTATGTCATAGTCAGGATGCTTGAAATATTACAATATCTGTGTATGATTTAGTTAGTTGTGTTATAAAATATTCAGGTTGATTGACGAAATTGCAGGAGGTTTCTGCTTTCTGTGCCCAAGGACGAGTAAATGTCAAGAAGATAACCCCACCTTAGCCATAAAGCCACGTTTATTACCCCTAAGAGTATCTTATCTAGACCAGAACATCTCCCTCTGTATAAGATACCAGTCTGGTACAAATATAATCCTTATCTCAAGAAAACAAACCATGTAAACCATTCATGCTTTAGGAAAAGACCTGCTTGTGAAAAGGGATGCAGGATTGTGCTAGCAGAGCAATAAATCTAGGTGTAAAGTGGGCTTTTTCACCTTCCCAGAAAAACTTCCAAATAAACCTACACAAAGAATTCTAGAAATCTCCTTGTTGAAATGAATTTTATAATTCCTCTAAAAACTTTATTCAGAAAAGCCTCTACAAAAAACATGTGTTGTTGGAAATGTTTTAAACTTTTTTCTTTATTTCTTAAATATTGAGATGGCAAACACCTTTGTGAAATGCATTCTTACAAATATGTTAGCTAAATGCATAGCTCCTAATATAACTGCTGTGTAAATGATACCATGTAAATGGCAAAATTCTTTATATACCAACATGGAATCTAATGATCTTGTTAAACTAATTACGAATGTAAGAAGCTATTTAAGTACAGAATATTTATATTAATAGGGAATTAATTAATTATTGGCAGTGCTCACGGAACTCCCTCACCCAACTAAGGAAGACAAAAAGAATCATCCTTCTAAAATAGGTTATAAAGAATCAACAATGTTGTTAACAACTATTTAAACTTTAATTTAAAAATATTGTTCTGAGACTAAAATATTTTAGTTAAAAAATAGGAATGTTCGGACTTTTTGAAAACAGAATTTCATTTCCTATGGGACTTTAATAAAATTAAAGGAATATCTCAGAAAATAAATGTTAAACTCTAACTTTAAAAGATTACCTGGGTTTTCTCGCTATAAGAACAAAGGCAATTAGAAATGCTGCATTTTCATGAAACAGTCTCCATATTCAGAAGCTGAAGGTGTCACCTAAGTCAACCCTATAGACTTTGAGCCAATGAAAAGTGACAGCAACCAGCTCTGATGTAAACAAGTTGAAAATAGGTGTTTTTATAATTTCATGGAAATAGGAAGGAAAAGAGTATATAAAAAACCCCTCCAAAGTGAATACTCCTCACATACACAACGTTTGCTACACAGCATAAACAGCAAGTATTCCGCAACTCCTCCTGTCCATCTTTAGAAGCAGGCTACCGCAAACAGCTAAGAAGAACTGAGAAGACAAGAAGGAACCAGCCCAAGTAAAACTGCACCAAAACTTTAACATGGATTTGTGAGAGAAAGTTAACTAAGAGACTGCCAATTAAATTTAAAAAGTCTTGTAATAATTTTGTTGGGACATGAAAATCCTGTTGAAACTTAAAATATTTACTGTTTTTCCTGTGAATGACCACATGGTTAGACCATGTGCTCCTGGAGCGGAGACAGTGGCTAAATTTTGATAAAGAAATAGTGGGATTGGATTTAAGATTGTTAATATCTGTAATTGTCCTGTTTTAAGACCAATGCTTAAATGGCTTCTTCTAAGTAACTGACAAATATTTTCTTCAATTTCATAGGATTTAGTTAAGATTGCTCACTTTGCTCAAGTATAAACTGTTTTGTTATTACTTGTAACCAACAGGACATTTTTCCTCAAACAAAATTATTTTGCCCATTTGCAAAATTTCTTAGTTACTGGTTTATTGATAATTTTTGGGAAAAAAAGACCTTGGTTTCTATTTACCAAGAGAAAAATGCCAAACCAAAGGTGGGTCCACTTACAGAAGTATAATCTCTGCTAAAAGCTCTCTACAGGGAAAAAAAACAACATACAAAAGAAAATGTATTCTGTCATCTGTATTGTTTTGTTTAATATTTTCTTTTCCTTCAGCAATAAAAGAGCCATTGTTAATAATTGTCATTATTTTGCTTAGTCTCAATCATGGTGTTTCCTAACGTATTCAAAAGAATCCCTGTGACTAAAATTGTGAAAGGCATACCTCTGAGTTGTCAGTAAGAGAAATGGTTAGTAAGAGCTGGCCTACCATTTCTTGTTTCTCTGAACTAAATATTTTTAGTAATTTTAAAAATATAATTACTTTGTGCCCAACAATTTAAAATTACCCCTTTTTACCCCATTATTTCTTAGGTATCTTAAAAGTTTGAGCTGTTTTTAGACTGCACATTCTAGTATAGTTCAGAAAATTGTGCCAATATAACTTCTAATTGCTGAAAGAGTAAACATGAACTGTTTACTAAATATAGGACATGAAAAATATAAAGAGTATTTACAAAGATTGTTCATATATATAGTGCTCATCTTTAAAAACGGGAAGAAGGGGAACCTGGGGAACTACTGACCAGTCAGTCTCACCTCAGTCCCTGGAAAAATTATGGAACAGGTCCTCAAGGAAGCTATTTTGAAGCTTTTGATACGGTCTCCCACAGTATTTTTGCCAGCAAGTTTAAAAAGTATGGACTTGATGAATGGACTATAAGGTTGATAAAAAGATGGCTAGATTGTCGGGCTCAATGGGTAGTGAATCAACGGCTCGATGTCTAGCTGGCAGATGGTATCAAGCGGAGTGCCCCAGGGGTTGGCCCTGGGGCTGGTTTTGTTAAACATCTTTATTAATGATCTGATGATGGGATGGATTGCACCCTAAGCAAGTTTGCAGATGACACTAAGCTGGGAGAAGAGGTAGAAACACTGGAGGGTAGAGATAGGGTCCAGAGTGACCTAGACAAATTGGAGGATTGGGTCAAAAGAAATCTGATGAGGTTCAACAAGGACAAGTGCAGAGTCCTGCATTTAGGATGGAAGAATGCCATGCACTGCTACAGACTGGGGACTGACTGGCTAAGCGGCAGTTCTGTAGAAAAGGACTTGTGCCCTTGTTGCCAAAAAGGCTAACAGCATATTGAGCTGCATTAGTCGGAGCATTGCCAGAAGATCAAGGGAAGTGATTATTCTCCTCTATTCAGCACTGGTGAGGCCAAATCTGGAGTACTGTGTCCAGTTTGGGGCCCCCCACTACAGAAAGGATGTGGACAAATTGGAGAGAGTCCAGTGGAGGGCAATGAAAATGATCAAAGGGCTGGGACACATGATTTATGAGGAGAAGCTGAGGGAACTGGGCTTGTTTAGTCTGCAGAAAAGAGTGAGGGGGGATTTGATAGCAGCCTTCAACTACCTGAAGGGGGGGCTCCAAAGAGGTTGGAGCTCAGCTGTTCTCAGTGATGGCAGATGACAGAACAAGAAGCAATGGTCTCAAGTTGCAGTGGGAGAGGTCTAGGTTGGATATTAGGAAACACTATTTCATTAGGAGGGTGGTGAAGCACTGGAATGGGTTACCTAGGGAGGTGGTAGAATCTCCATCCTTAGAGGTTTTTAAGGCCCGGCTTGACAAAGCCCTGGCTGGGGACGATTTAGTTGGTGTTGGTCCTGCTTTGAGCAGGGGGTTGGACTAGATGACCTCCTGAGGTTTCTTCCAAACCTATTCTGATTCTATGATTCTATGACTCACAATATGAATCCTTATGGGAGAGAGATGTAAAACTGTCTTGCATTGTTTCACAATGCATTTGTTCTCCTTGCCTGCAAAATATCAAAAGTATTTTGATAACTTTTATGGACATATTCAGTTTGTCTATTTTACATATCCCAAATGAGCATGTGCAATTAAGAAGAGAAAATTAAAATTCATAGAAAAGTTGTATATAAAAATTAAGGCAGTATTGACTTGCTCAAGCAGCAATTACTTGTTAGATGAATCATAGTTTTCACTACATTGGAAATATGAAAGTTCATATTTTCATAGTGATGAACCTTTCTTGGACTTTTTTTTAGTGTGTTAGGTGTAGAGATATGTTTGTAGAAGACTGTAATTTAAAGACGTTCTCTCTATAAGAGAAATTTGGAGATGTGCCCTATAGGTGGGGATTGGGAACACCACATAGCTTTGTACAGTAGTTCACCAGAGATGCTCTCCAGTTTGTTTTATTAATGTTTTATTCCTTTCTCATTCATTGTTATTTAATGAACCCCAAGATTGTTACATGGTGACAGAAGTGCTGAATGAGATGGAAACTGCAGTAATTTTGAAGTTAACTCTTGTGTTTGCAACTGAAAGCAGAGACAAAGGGGCGCACCAGAGAAGAAGGTGGAGCACCAGGCACAGAGGCTTTTGCATGTATTTGGTGAGCACAGTTGTATCTTGACTAGCTTAAGAAGGGGAAAAACAGCCAAAAATGCAACTTCCATCAATCAACTTCCAGACAATGTTGCAGAGAACTGGGAAAAAAATCAAAGATTTGAATTGTATTTAGCAGCAACAGGGGCAGAGGAAAAAAATGATACAGTGAAATCTTCAGTCCTTTTGCATGTTGTTGGGAAGGAAGCAATTTAAAAACTTCATGCTTTCATCTTCTTCAAACTTAAAGTTAAGTAAAATACTGACTAAATTTGAAGAACATTGCATGCCACAAAGGAATTAAATTCTTTGACACAGAATTTTTTACATGCATGCAAAAAATGGATGATACCATAGAGCAATGTGTCACAGAATTAGGGAAACTCAGTAAAATGTGGTCAGAGATAGAATAATTTGTGGCTTTAAAGACAATGTGTGAAGAGAGAGACTGCTCCATGAAGGAGGCTTACCTTTAGAAAAAGCTCTCCAAATATGCAGGGTAGCAGAAACGGAAAGCACAAGCCAAAGGGCTGAATTCACCGGAAGGGGTTATCTATTTACTAAGCACAAAATAATATAACCAGAATAGGTCAAATCAAAGAGAGGAACAATGCACTATGAAAACCATTTCTGGGGGAAGACTGGGTACAGATGGTGATGTGAATGGTGTGGATTACAGCATGGCCCCAAACGGTGTGTTGCCTTTGGGAAACTCTATCATAAATGTAAGAAAAATACTCATTTTACAAAATGCTGCAGATCCCAAATGCAGAAACATCAAGTGAATTCATTTCTACAAAGGCCTTATGAGAAGGTAGGCACTGATTTATTTACCTAGTAATCAAAGGATTATTTAATAGTTACAGATTATAATTCTCTGTATCCAGAAATTTGCACACTACACAGTACTAATAGTACTAATTGATAGCTGTTGATATATATTGTGACAGACCCAGGCCAGTGGGGTACAGGACTCTGGTAGAGGGCAAATATATTGGTCACTGGATGGTAGTTTTCTGTTCCCTGAGTGACCAGAGCAGGGGCTGCACTAGAGTAATCAGGAACCTGCTAGAACCAATTAAGGCAGACAGGCTGATTAGAACACCTGCAGCCAATCAAGGCAGGCTAATCAGGGCACCTGGGTTTAAAAAGGAGCTCACTTCAGTTTGTGGTGTGCGTGTGAGGAGCTGGGAGTAAGAGGCACAAGGAGCTGAGAGTGAGAGGGTGAGCTGAGGAGTACAAGCGTTATCAGACACCAGGAGCAGGGCCGGCTCTAGATCCCAGCGCGGCAAGCACGCACGTGGGGCGGCCCTTTCCCGGGGGGGCGGCAGGCTGGGCCGGCGGACCTGCCGCAGTCATGCCTGCGGGAGGTCCACCGGAGCCCCGGGACGACCGGACCTCCCGCAGGCATGACTGCGGCAGCTCCAGCGGAGCCGCCGGACCTGCGAACCATCCGCAGCTGCGGGAGGTCCAGCCGAGCCGCGCGACCAGCGGACCCTCCGCAGTCATGCCCGCGGGAGGTCCGCTGCTCCCGCGGCTCCGGGGCGCCTCCCGGGCATGACTGCTTGGGGCGGCCAAAAACGTAGAGCCGCCCCTGACCAGGAAGAAGGTCCTGTGGTGAGGATAAAGAAGGTGTTTGGAGGAGGCCATGGGGAAGTAGCCCAGGGAGTTGTATCTGTCATGCAGCTGTTACAGGAGGCCCTATAGACAGCTGCAATCCACAGGGCCCTGGGCTGGAACCTGGAGTAGAGGGCGGGCCCGGGTTCCCCCCAACCTCCCAACTCCTGATCAGACACAGGAGAAGTTGACCCAGACTGTGGGGAAGATCACCGAGGTGAGCGAATCTGCCAATAAGCGCAGGACCCACAAAGGTAGAGGAGGAACTTTGTCACAATATATATTATGTATATGAGTTAATTTGTTTTTCTTTAAGAGAGAAGATGTAGAGATAAGTTTGTAGAAGACTGTAATTTAGAGACACTCCTTCATAAGAGAGAAGGACATGGGAATCTGGAGATGTGCCCTCGAGGCGGGGGCTGAGAACACCGCATGGCTGTGTGCAGCAGCTCTCCAGGTTGTTTTATTAAAGTTTTATTCCTTTCTCATTCATTCTAATGCAATGATAATTCTATTCTCTTCTAATTTCTGAACTCTGATGTTCCCTCTGTGTTATCTTAGAGTAGAGCTGATATAGTAATGGATCTTGTATGACTTTTCTCTAGAAGTCCCCTCCAAGAATCTAGTATCTCAGAGCAACAGGTAAAGTTTATTGGTCTTTTCCAGCAGCAGTTGTGTCTTTCAGCAGGATGGAAAATGATCATCATCATCATCTTGGCACATAATGATCCAAATTGTTCCATTATCTCATCTTTTCAGAAGAGGCAGATACTTTACAGGGAACAGCAGTGGTAGCCTCAGGAGTATCAACATGAATTATGAAAAGACAACTGAGGTGATCCTGGCAGTCAGATCCCACTACTGTCTGGAGGAACAAGTCTTTTGTGACAGACTTCTCTGTAAAATGTACATTGTGCAGTAAGACGTAGTCAAAAGCAGGGATACACATGCCGTCCGCATTCAAATGCAATACATCATCTGCAATCCACCACCCAAGTCAAGTGCATATTCATGTATTAAGGATGCTTTTTGGGCAGAAAATGGTGCAGTGAGTCAGGGATTGTATCTGACACACAGCACAGAAGATCCATAAGAGAAAAAAAGATAGGCCCTTATTCTGCAAATCAGAAAAGCTGGAATTCAACTCTAATTTACTAAACAGCGGGCTGCAGAGTTTGGAAATTGCTCCCCCTTGACATTCATTCTTACCCACTTTCAAAGAACAACTAAATGTCTTTCACAAGAGCTTTTTCCTTGTTTGTTTGATCGCTGTTGCTGACCCAGTACTTATAGTCTTTCTATCTCTATCTTTCCTGTGTCAGACCTCATCTATTTCTTCTTCTCGTCTAAAATGGTTCTAAATGTGTGTTTTATTACAATATTAATAATATTTTGATTGTACTTAATATACAATTCCAATAAGGGGGTTGGAAGGTTCTTTATAAATAAAATTATGTTTACTACTACCACCACTACTTTTAAGGATTAATACATACATGTGTTATTGTGTGGGCTTTTCGAAGGTGTCTCAACCCCAATCAAAATCAACTATTTGCATGTGGTGTGATGAGAAATTCTCTTTCAGACAAGGGGTGTGTGTGTGGGGGGGGGGGGGAAGCTGCAGATAGGCACTTTAGTAGGTGCTTCAAAAGGACCTAAGTGTCTAACTCCCACAATGGGAGTTAGGTGCTTACGTGTTTCTGAAAATCCTACTAAGTCACCAACCTGCATCTTTGGGTGCCTAAATTCCTTTGAAAATTTGACCCCAAACCAAGTTTTCTGCCCTTCCCCATCAATCTGATTTCTCTGGCCTCATAGCAACAGTACTTATACTTCCCAAGAGAAGACTCTGGGGTAGACACACTAACGGTATTTTTTTTTAAAAAAGCTCTGGAAGGAGAAAATAGAGCAGAAAGACATGTCCAGGGGATTGGAGGTTCTTCTTTGTGACTGGTCTACCTGTGTATCCAATCAGGAGGAGTAGGAGGGCAAACCCAGTGACCAGCATTCTGATCAATTTTCTTAAGTGAGGCTAATTTCAAATCAATGGCTGTTTGCCCTACTGGAAAACAGCGGCAGTAACAGCCTTTAAAAACAGATCAATCTTTCAAGTCATTGGGCTAATTTTTCCTTTATTTTACACCAATGGAAACCTTTTCACTTCAATAGGTTTCACAGATGTAACTGAGAAGTTAGAATGCAACTGAATAATTTTCACACCTACAGCAGCCTAACTGGCATGCTGTAGATACATAATGCAAATGAAAGTATCCAAAACTTGCATGGGTGGTTGCATAGGTGCTGACTCTGTGGATTCTCCAGGTCTGGAGCACCCAACGAAAAAACATAGTGGGTGCTCAGCACCCACTGGCAGCCCTGCCGATCAGCTTGACCCCTTCCCCCCCAGCACCTCTGGCCCGCCCGCAATCAGCTGCTCAGCAGCATGCAGGAGGTACTGGGGGTGAGAAGCAGAGGCAGGAAAAGGAAAGGGGGGGCGGAGCAAGGGCAGGAAGAGGTGGAGTGGGGGCGGGGCCTTGGACAGAGTGGAGGTTGAGCACCCACCAGGAACTTAGAAAGTCGGCACCTCTGTGTGGAGGTGTCTATATTACTCTCCATGCTAAATCTACATAACCTGATATCAAATGACAAGACATACATTCAAACTACTGAATTACTGTTTAAAAAAAATATCACTTGATGTAAACAGACTATTCTCCATGTGAAAGTGTGTTTTTCTATTCCACTAACTAAGAAGAATCTATTTCAAGATCCACTCTTGGCTTTGCCATTGGCAGATTTTAGAGATGTTCCCTACACCATGGAATAAAAAAGGCTCATTCACAGTCCACACATGGATTATTCCCTTTATATACTAAAGATACTGACAATAAACTGCTGCAATAAAGTTTATTATTTCAAAGAACAGTGTAAATAAAGCTTTTATTTTCACTATTCCAGATGGCAGCAGCATATAATTTGCCCTGTTTTGACATCATGACCATATTATTCAAAATCAATCTTCCTGCAACTGAACTGAATATAGGATTGAAAACAGTAAATACAAGAGGAAAAAAAATAAAATAGAGCCAAATCAACATTTTGCAGCAAAATTGGGATTCTGGGCTGTTATTGAAAAACTATACACATGAATATATTAAAAATACAAAGTAGTTTTAATAATAAATAAAAATCTACTCTAAGTTAGATAGAAAGGATATAAAGCATCAGAAAATTGCCATTTAATAGACATTATTCCTATTGGAATATTTTACAAAGTAAGATTTTGCCAAAAAGTAATTATGAACATACAATGAATTCTTATCCTGAGGTCCTGTGTTCAAAGCTATTATGTACAGATGGATATTTTTACTTAGTAATGTTGTAAATCAGTCAGAGAGGATAAAAGTTTCAATGCAAAAGGGATGTAGGTATCTGTTGTGAATAGTTACAGGCCACAAGAGTCCCTAAAGATTGCCCTTAGATTTCAGCCAGTTATGCCTGGCAAGAATAGAAAAACTGGACATTGATAAGATAGGAGACTCATTAAACAACTGCTAAATATTAAGCACACTAACAGCTGCCCAATGTGAAATACACATTTTTAAAATATTCTTAGCACATTGAGGAGGTGGATGAAGTACTTTCAATGCAAAATAAAACAAATTTGTTTAGTAGCATTATATGCAATTATGCTGCAAATTGCAAAGTAATGTCTATATAACAGAACATAGAACCACTTAGATCAAATTATCATTTGTATGAATATTGAAGCTGCAATTTCACATTGCATTAAGTCAATTAACATTCATTGTTATTAGCATTTAGCCTTAAATAAATCCCGTTTTAACAAATAAGCACATCTAGTATAGTTCTGAATTAGATAACTTTTCTGAGGAAAAGTAACTGTGACTAGGATCCTCCTTTTCATTCTCATATTAATGTAGCAGATGCAGGATGGAGCCCATTGCAGGATGGTGCCCATTCTCATGTAAGTAGTCCAGCTGAGGGTAACGGGTCTTCGATGAGCCAATACTAAACTACATGGTTTGAAGGAGCAGGCTCGTTTTAAGGTCTGCATTTTTTTTCAACACACAGTAAAGGCTCAATAGCTCATTTGAACCCACATCGCAAAATGAGCTTTTAAAAAGTGGTACAGTACAGATGTCATCTATGTGCTTATGGGAACTGGTTAAAACTATGCATCACTGAAAATTTGGGGATCTATTTTGCCCACTGGCCTGATCCTTGAAAAAGAAAAAGAACGAAAGAAAAAAATAAATGTATGCTGTTGCCCAAAGGAGACGACATAAAAATACAGTGGCTGCGGTTAACATTTTTTCCATATGAAAAGATCCTAATGGTTGAAGAGATATTTGCCTGTACTTAAAATGGAGTCTATTGGTTAAATTATTTATTCCAATTTCAATAGTAGACTAAGGTGCCTAATCAAGGCTGTTTAATTAACATTAAACAGTCATTTGGACAGAACTCAGCCAGCCGCCTACTAAAAGCACTCTGCCATGCCTTCATTGTTTCAGGGCATACCCTCAGCGCTCTCCGAAAGCCCTGTCAAACAGATGACTTTTGCAGTGTGCCTGGAAGCTATTTCAGCCCATGGTGGGAGCAAGTTCCAGAGTCTCGGAGTCCTCCCAGAGAATGCCCTGACCCATCTGACAATAATGGGGTGGACCCAGCTTGAGTGCCTCTGCTGATACAGTTGTGGTAGTATGGCATGGAGAGAGAGGGAATAGCCCTGAAAATGGAAGAAACTTTAAGAACATAGTATCATACTTCTGTGTATATAAACATCAAACACATTAAAGGATGTAGAGTATAGTATGCTATTTGTTTCTATTTTTAGAATGACAGAGAAATGCAACTATATAGATTTCTTTTGGTTCAAATATAGTGTGCATGCAAGAATAATGCAAAAGAGCAGGGTGAAAGAGGGTGATTTGAATTTTCCCAATTACCATTTCCAATTTGAGGCCTAGCCTCCAGACAGCGTTAGGATTAGGGATTACACTAAATCAGAGTTAAAATGGGGCTTGCCAAGAATGAGGATTAGGAAAACATGTTTGCATTAACCTATATTTTTTACATGCTGGTGCCAACAGTTCTGCAATCTTTTCATTAAAAAAATAAAGAGCAGTGCAATAATTGCAGCCTTAACTGTAAATTTTGATTTCCATACTACACACAGTGTTACAGTGACATGTAAAGAGCAGGGCCAGCAAGAGTTCCACTTTGACATACACCAAGGGCCTTTTGTCACAATTTGTATTATGCTCATGTATTATAAATTCCTGTACTAATCACCATGAACAGAATACTGGCTTCTCCCCTTCTTTCTTTTTATTCATTAATATTTTTAATTTTAACACACTCTTAAAGTACACTCTCATATACATGCAACGTACAACAATATATACATAATTATGTATACAAATAAACACCACATGGATAACTATTAACATGTCTTGAAAAAGTGGGTTCAGGGGGCCTCTTCCTAACTACTTCAACAGGACAAGACAGAGACCTAACACTCCACTGAGCATGAGGCTGTAGGCTCAGCTAATGTGCCCAGCAGCACTCCGTATCCCAGAACCCATCTAGGAAGGCCAGCTAAGTTGCCACTGCCCTCTATATCTATGTTGTCGTCTCAGCAGCATTTGCTGGGGGAGCTCACACCACTATACCATTTTGAAGCAGCACTCAAGAGTTCCGTTGAGCTCACTGTCTCCAGGCAGAATAGCTCAAGCAACCATAGTTCAGCTGCTTCTACTCTGCTCCTACCTACATAGCTCAGAGAACTCAAATCAGAATTTTGTCCTATTTCTGTGTTTTTTATAGAACCCAGTCCACATCCAGAGACCTCTCTGTTCATTGCTAAGACTGTTGCTCCAGGACAGGGGCTCAGCCACATTCACATCAGTGACCCGCAATGTTTCTTGACTCTGTTGAGGGGTTCACCTCAGCCGTGGGGATCCACACAGGGGAAGAGGTAAAAAGTGAGAGTCGGCATATGCTGTGCTCAGCCCTGGGCAGCCGACAGCAGAAAATTGCAGAAAAGTAATAATGGACTGTATTTCGTCAAATAATAAGGTTCATTATTATTTTTCCATGATTTTCTATGGATTGTCTGCAACTTGACCACAATTTTTAGACAATCATCCCACGATTCAAGTAGCTCCTTAGTGATGATGTTACAAAATAGGGATGTTTTATAATGAGGTCCTACTGTATCTAGTATCATGTTCATTTTCAGTTGCTCAGAAAAGCATGTAAAGCACATACATAACACTTATCTGCTTACAAAGAGATTATCAATAGATGTAGCATCAGGGTTTTTTTTTCTTTTTTATTCTCTCATTGGTGTGTGTGTGTGTGTGTGTGTGTCCACCAAGTAGGAGAACACTGGATTTAGCATGACAAATATAAAGCTGAACCAGAACCTGCTGCAATAAAGACAACTGCTAAAATACCGACATATGGTAAAATACACAGAATATACGCTAAAAAATCTTGAATAGGAATGGCAACTGCTTGATGATTTACAAATTTCTCTTAGTACTGGAGGGAAAAATTCCCCCAAGGGGTCTGCAGGCAGTGGGGTGGGAGGGCTTTGCTATGGATCCAAAAATCCTTCCTTCCTGATGGAATAATTCCCCTGCTGCCATAGATTCCACAAAAACCCTCTGCACCTTCAAGGATCTGCAAATAGGAACAAGATGACCTGGGAGCAGAGACTAACTGGACATGCATTCCCATCTACTCAGGGTGGGTCTCAGAAGCAATGACCATTCAGGTATAGTTCTGCCTGTGTAGTTAAAATGAAGCAACAAGGCAACGAAGCTGTAGGGTGGAGGTGGAAGGCCCAGTCTCCTCACAGATGGCCCCTGGACTCTGGTAACCTTGTGCCCCCAAGATATGCCTAGATCCTGGAGAATCTGAAAGGATAGGGTTTGAGCCAAGACTCTTGGCTTTTTCCATGGGTGAGCAAACTATTTCTCCTATCTGGAGGAATCTTTACAAGGGGAAGGGCATGGAGCTTTCTTCCTCAGAGCCCTTTCTGAAAGTTTTCCACAGGAAAGGACAATTGGCTCTCAAGAAACTGAAATGTGACTTCCTTAAGCACACACAATCACTACCAGTCCCAAATTCTCACAGTTCCATGTCCAAGCTTGATAATTTATTGTTCCCTGATAAGTATGTTTTATGAGTATGGAATAATATGGACATTAAGTACATAGTTCAGTTACTGTCATGCAATGTGCATATTCCCCATAGAAACATATAACTAAGAGTATCTAAATATTATCTCTCTTTTGAACCCTAACCAAACCAACATTTTAAAGTCTTTATTGTAATAAAGATTCACCGATACAGTATGCATAGTCACAACTTTGCATAAACGATGACAAATTTCATGGCAAAATTACAACCAAATTGGAAAACGTCAATTTGTCATGAACTAACACAAAAAACAGTTTATTAATACCACTAAGGTTGTTTCACACACTTAGGAAAATAAGTATTATATGCTGCTTTCGGACAAATAGCACTAGTAGCAATAGTATAACCATACATGGCTTGACCTTTCTATTTTAATCTAACAGCTGCTTCTGCGTTGTTGCTGACAAAGCCCAAAATGAAATGCAATGGGGATTTAATATATTTCACATTAAAAATGTATTAAAATCATGCTGGCCAGGTATCATAGTGCTTGTACTCTGAACTGCTGTTCAGGAGGGCTCAGGTTCAATTTCTGGTCATGCTTTCTAGCACTTAGGACTGGCAGCGGCTAGGAGTGATGGAGGCAGCCGGCTTAGCTTTTTGGGAAAACAGTGCCTTGTATTCCACAACAGTGCTCTCACTGGTCTACTAAGGAATGCCACTAACATTCTCCTAAGGGAGTCATTGCCAGTCTTCCTGTGTGAGAAGAATGCTGACTGTGGGGCCTTTAAGATATTAGTACAGGGATTGTGGGTGGGAGATATACTTCAAATATGACACTTGTAGAAAGAACTGGCAACAGCATGTCATATTTTTCATAAAACTGCGGATTAAATCATGTCAGGATGTGCAGGATGATACCAGATGTGAGTATTTGCTAGATGTATTCTGTAATTCCTGTCATCATTTACTCCTTTCCCTCCCTCCAGTTTGCTATTCCACTTGTTGCATCAGACCTAACATGAGACTGAAGCTCTTTGGGGCAAGGCCTGTAGCTTTGTAACATTCTTTAAAGTACAGATCAAACATATGGGCACACAAATTCCATAGTGATATATAGCTTGAGAGAGAGAGAGAGGCAGATAAATACTTGACATTTACAGCACTGCAGAGAAACCAAACACCATCATTTCCCACACTCTATACCAGGGGCAGCTCTAGGAATTGCGCCGCCCCAAGCAGGGCGGCACGCCGCGGGGGGCGCTCTGGCAGTCGCCGGTCCCGCGGCTCCAGTGGACCTCCTGCAGACGTGCCTGCGGAGGGTCCGCTGGTCCCGCGGCTCTGGTGAATCTCCTGCATGCACGCCTGCGGATGCTCCACCGAAGCCGCGGGACCAGTGCACGCGCTTAACGCGCTGGGGTCTGGAGCCGGCCCTGCTCTGTACAGTGCTCTGGCTAACTGAACCTGTTTGAAAATGCTACTTTTCTAAAGCATTATTTACATTTTATTATTATTTTACAAGAGGCATTCAGCATGCAAAATGGATTTTTGTTAACTCTTCTATAGTTTGAGCTCAAGACTGACACCTAAAACCCCATCCTAATTACTTTAAATTATCATGATATCAATGCTTGCACTCCAAAAATATAAGAAGTTCAAAATCAATTAAGGTGGCATCAAAATGAACTTTAATCAAGTCTACAGTCACCGTGACTAACTAGTAGTTATTAAAAACAAACAGACCCTTCCCCTCCACCAAAATGTACCCTCAGATGCATCTGTAAATATTTGTTGATTGCAGACAAATTTAGTTTTCTGTTGAATACCAACAACATTTCTTTTCATAGCATTCCCACCGATTCGAATATTTATTGAGCACTGGTGCAGTAACATTACCAATGTGAATTATGTGATGTGAATTATGGAAGACCCTTAGGAATGGAGAAGACCTGTGAGAGTAAGTCATCTAGTTTACTCCTACGACTACTGCAGGAAAGCTCCCTAAACTACATGTATCGGTTCTTTATCCAGTCAAATTCTAAATGTCTCAAGTAATAGGGCACCTACTGTCACTTCCCTTGGAAACTATTTTGTAATAAAATAGATTTCACCAGTATGAGATTTTTCCGGATAATCATACTAATTTTGCCTTTCCTTAATTTCATTTAATTAAAGCTACATACCTTATACTACCCTAAGCAATTCCTTTCCTTGGCGTTTGTCCTACCCTAACATTATCCACTGTATACATGGTTAGCTCAAAAATCAATCCATTCAGCTTCTTAATAATTTATGTTGTTTTTCTGTAAATTCACACATTTATATTTATCTGGTGCTGAGGTGCCTAAAATTGTCCAAAGTATCTTAGTTGAAGACTTACAAGGGGTAAAATTTACCAAAGTTCCTAAATGACTTAAGAACCTGACTTTTGGCACTTGGGCTCCTAAGTACCTAACCCAATTTTGAACATGGAATTTAGACTCCTAAAGGATCTTTGGAAAATGTTTATCCCAGAACTGTATAGATAAAGGCTTTCATCTTTATGTTCCCTCAAGAATTATGAACGTGATTCTGCTCTAATTTACATCAGTTTAAATCAGGAGTAATTCCATTCAAATCAGTGGAATTACACCTATTTAAAATTGGTGTGAGAGCAGATTAGGGCCCTATACCATGTAACAGTGCATGCAACTCAAAGCTGTACTTACAGCCAACTATGTCTTTCAACCAAGTCTTCACCATCACGGTTTTCCAAGTTTCTCCTTTCTACTAAATGGTTGCATATTGGGTTACTTTTCCCCTCATATATATTTAGCTTTCATTTGCCAGAGCTGAACCTTATTTTTTTTTCTTTTTTTCCCACATTTCTAATCCATCTAGGAACCACTTTATTATATTTCTGCCCTATATATGCAAATAGAATTATATGATGACTTTCCATGTGGGACTCACCAGAAGATTGCACTCAGTCCTACTGGACACATCCATGTATGTGTGATCTCCAAGTTTGTTCATTGCAACACTCTAAATCTAGGAATGAAGCTATGCACCCTGAACAAACTCCCACTGGTACAAAACACAGCAACATATCTGTGTCAGCTGAGCAATACAAGTCAATTTTAAATCCTAGTACTTCTCTCTCTTCACTGGCTTTCTATCAAACACAGAGTTGAGTTCAAGGTCTCTGTCCTGATATTCAAAGCCCTTTAATTTCAGAGGTTCCCAAACTTGGTTCAAGGCTTGTTCAGGGTAAGCCCCTGGCGGGCCACGAAGCACTTTGTTTACCTGAGCGTTCGCAGGTACGGCCGCTTGCAGATCTCAGTGGTTCGCCATTCCTGGCCAATGGGAGCTGTGAGAAACGGGAAGTTTGGGAACCCCTGAATTAGACTGAGTTTGATACCTGGGAGACAATGCCTTTATGAATGATCTCCAAGTGATTGTTATTGTTCCACAGAAACAATATAAAAGTTGACCAAAAGGGCCAGATTCATGAGTGCAGGAAATAGATGTCTTATAGGAGCCGGACATAGACTATGGAACTTATCTCATGACAGATAAGAGTGACCATGGCCCTCATCAATTTCAGAAGTAAATGCAAAAGTTTTTTCTTCAATGTAGATTTTCAGCATAAATTTCTTCACAAAACCCTATAAATTAATTAAGATACTTCTTCACCAGCCTTGGAAGGAAGGAAAGAAGGGAGATTACTTGTATTTCTATTTTAAATAACTGGAAGTTGCTCAGCTATTTCAGTAATAGAGAAAGTATATAGAGAGTTAGATAAATAGATATAGATAGACCTTGTAAAGTAATTTCATCATATTGGAATGCCTCCCCTAACAAACAGACTTGACAAAATAATCAAAAAAATGCACTAGTACATGCCTCTTCTAAATAGTTACATTTCCTTGAAAAAAAATTTTTTTTGGTATACATTGAAAATATTCCTTTGTAGCCCACACAATTTGGGGTCTTACTGAAAAAAAATAAGGAAGGGTTATGTTTATGGGCTTTTCAGTAACTTACAGTTGCTTGCAATGTGAAGGAGTCTTTTCCCATGTTATGGTTGACTGTTTTCTGCTACTGAAATATGTACTACGCTTTTGGAAATAGTTTGTCTAGACTGTTTACTATAATGAATTAACACCCTTCTTGAGAAGATGGCTCAAACCTTTTAACTTCACACGTCAAAGCCCTGCTATTACCTCAAGATTTGCTGCAGGTACATGACCATAAACATTGTTATTTGCAGTGCCCCATCCTAGCAGTTGAACTGCATCCTGCAGCTTGGTCCCCTGGGAAACTCACAGGCACATTAACCTGAAACAGCACCAGCAGGATTACTGTGTTTCAAAATTGCTTTGAGAAATAAAAGCTCTTGGTTTCAGAAAATATCTATGCTTCTACACAACAACAGGGGATCTCTCTCTAGCTATAACAGATTTTAAAAACCATCTAGGCACTTAGGCCAAGATCTTCCAAAATAGAAGCCTAAAGTTAGGCTATTATATTAATATTTAGCTACCTAACTAGTAGCCTGATTTTCAAAAGTGTCATGGATTCATTGAGGTCACCCCTTCATATGACCCATGTTCCTGCTGCTAAGAAAATGCCTGAATACCTTCATACATCTGTCAAAGTAGTGAATTTAATTAAAGGTCAACCAGTGAATTCTTGACTTTTTGCATTTCTGTGTGATAAAAGTTGCCCTTCACCAGCAACCTCACACTAAAGTGAGGTGGTATTCATGTGTTACAGCGTTAACTTAATTCTTCAAAGAAGAGGGTGAAAATTTTCCTGAATGATCCACAATCTCTTATTGCTGATATCTTCAATAATTACAGTGGTCACACACTAAATGTTTCTATCAGTTTTAAAGTTTTGTACCAGTTTGAAATATCTTTCTTATATGTATAATGAGGAGTACCAGTAAAATCTCTCAAAATCAGTAGAAATTTGAAAATGCAAGCATACAGGTGGTACATTTAGCTTACTCTAGTCACATAAGCAACTATGAACTACTATTCCATATTAATATTCTGTCTGTGTACAATGAAATATCAGTAAAAATGGGAATACCATATATGATATTTCTGCAACTTAATTTTATGTGGAACTCAACATGACAGGCCCCTACCATCACACTGAGCTGCAAGTATATTTACAAATTTATACATCCTTATAATTAAACTTCTTTTTCCAAAGCCTCAGAATGAGTTGCTATTTCTGACATGGATTTGGTTATAACACTTTGTCTCCTTTTATTTGGGGATGAGTAGGGAAGGAGACTTATGAAATATTTCTGTGTCTGAAAGGAGTCACCTGCTCCAAAACTTTGGGAAACCATTCCAATTTGGTAGCATTTTACAGTTCCTTGTACTGTCATAAATGACTGCACAAAGTGCAAAGCAAAGGAGAATCAAGCTCTTAGGACCAGATCATTTGCTAGCGTAAATCAATTTAGTGTCATTTATTTAATGGAACTACACCTATTTAGCCTGAGAAACTGGGCCCTAATCTATAATGTTACATAGAAATATAGGAATAACCATACTGGATTAAGTGGCAAATATCTAAGTTACTTCATATACCATGTGCTACGTAATAACACATAAAATAGCATAACATGAGAAGACTCCATGCGTCTAAAGCTAAACTTGCTCCTTTTAAAAAAAACTATTTATAGACATGCTAGCATTCACGCTAATTTCAAGCACACAGACTAATTTCCTAATGACTCCTCCAAACTCTTTGCTCCTGCAACTTGTATTCCTTCCTCCAAGATCCATGAAGATTGCTACATAGGGCTTTAGAAAAAAGTAAGAAAAAAGTCCATTATGTACCTGACAAATTAACCAATGCTGCAAAATGGAAGAAAAAAAATCCTTCTGGAACAGGTCAAATGATAAGACCATACACCTGACGTAAGACGTTCCCTTTACTACATCATTGTACTATTGATTAAGATTTCATATGTACACAGGTTGCTAATGATTATAGAGTTATTCAGTATATTTTAAAATCCAGCCACTCTGTATCTCAATGATATTATGCAGCAATGAATTCCTCAGGTTGAGAGCAAACTGCTTAAAAAGACATGTCCTTTTATAAGCAAGGTACTTAAAGCAAGCGAGTAGTCTCAGTGAAACAAATGCCTGCAATGGAACCACCACGTGCTTAAGGTTAAGGATGTGCTTAAGTATGTTGATAAACAAAGCCGATATTTTCTAAATGCACGGCCATATAATTTTCATGTTATATCTTTCATCCACTCCAAAATGAAATAATATTACAAATGCTTGCACTATATACCCAAAGCCAAAAATTATATTCTTTACATTTCCCTAGTCTAATAATAATAGCAATTTACATTCATACTCTGGTTTCAAATGTCAGCCTAAAGAGTCTCAAAGTGTTGTACAGATTTTACAGTGAACATATATGTAGACTGTAGGTATATGCATCATTAACCCATCCCTGAAACTCAGCCATCTCTGCGGTTGAACAAGGCATCCATCCTATTCAAGCAACACTCAGTCTCAGTTAAGAAACAAGGAGAGACAAATAGAATGTAGTTCTCGAGTTGGTGGTTCTCGAGAAGCTGCTGAATTGGAATTAATTTGCAAACTGGACACCATTAAATTAGGCTTGAATAAAGACTGAGAGTGGATGGTCATTACACAAAATAAAAACTATTTCCCCGTGCTATTTTTCCCCTACTGTAACTCACACCTTCTCGTCAACTGTTTGAAATGGGCCATCCTGATTATCACTACAAAAGGTTTTTTTTCTCTTGCTGATAATAGCCCACCTTAATTGATTAGTCTCGTTAGAGTTGGTATGGCAACACCCATTTTTTCATGTTCTCCGTGTATATGTATCTTCCTACTGTATTTTCCACTGCATGCATCTGATGAAGTGGGTTTTAGCCCACGAAAGCTTATACCCAAATAAATTTGTTAGTCTCTTAAGGTGCCACAAGTACTCCTCATTCTTTTTGCTGATTCAGATGAACACGGCTACCACTCTGAAACCTATAAAACCTATAATATATTTTGATGCATGAAAACAGCATTTCAGGTTGTAGTAAGGTGGAATGGCCTCCCTCCAAGCTGAGGAGGAGGGACCACTCTCTGCCCCCTGGGAGGTGGAGTCAGGTTGGACCCAACCCTGGTGTCGGAAGCAGAAAATGAAATACAAGAGGTGGGGCCTCCAGCTCAGTTGGGCCAGATCCAGGGAAGGAGCCAGACGCCACTGCCTTGCTGCTAGGACCTGGACCCGGGACCAAGCTATGCTAATCTCTGCCCTTGGAGGAGGACCCTGAGGAGCTGCTGTTCACCAAGTATCCTGAGGAGACAGAGGATCTATCCCTATCCTCGGTCTGTGGTAGGAAGTAACCCAGGGAAACCAGACTTTAGTCCAGTTTTGCTGCCAGGGCTCTAGTCAGTGTGTTTTGGCAGGATCCTCGCTGATCCAGTAGCGAAACTCCTCCACCACTGGAGTAGGGTGGGCCGGGGTTCCCCAACCCTCTGCTGCCAACCCCACCCCTGGGTTTGCAGCCTACCCACCTTAAGCTGAATGGTCTGTGTTTGTTTTCAGGCTGCCCCAGCCCTGGAGCTGGGCCTTGTACTGCTATTGCTCCACCCCACCCAGAGGACTGAGCCCGATTGCATTTGCTGTCTAACCTAGCCAGAGGCTGGGCTGAAGACTGCTCCTTTTTCTGCCTGCCCGGGGGACCAGAGCACCCAATTGTATGTACAGTCTGTCCTAGTCAGGAGCGGGACAGACAACCACCAACCCACTACACAGCTGTTTGTCTGAAGTTCCAACGTTATATTAACCTCCTATACATTAATATTAATGCTATTAACCACTTTAAAAGTAAGACATTCAATCTCTCATTTTTACTGTACATTTCAGTATTTTAAGTGGCTCCCGTTGTTCCTGCTGTGATATTTATTTTATTATAGTAGATTTCAGTTTTATCCTTCCATATTTTTCCCTATTGTAGTTTAATGAGTTATATAAGACATAGAGAGGAATGTTAAGATATTTATTTGTGTTTTATGCTTTACTCTATTTTATGTATCTACTGTGGAAATAAGTGTCTTTCTTTCTTTTAATTTAACAGATTAACTTTAATATACAGTGCATCTCCAGAAATAACTAGTAAGGGTTCACTCTTACCTCTGTTGCGATTGGAAGTCCAAGCTTTAACTGTATCTGCCAGTTACGTTAGTGACAGTATATGAGACTTTGATTTAGAAATAGTCTATGGATTTTCAGTCCACAGAGTAGCAGACGAAGTAGGGGGATAAAACAGTCTCTCTAGCCCAGATAAAGAGTTAATAATGTTATATGGATCAGTCTGAGAGAAAAATCTCTCATTACACTGAAAGGTAGGCTTTTTGTGTGTATGTGTATTAGGAAAGGTGAATATCCCAGTTAATAATTATTAAACTTGATTTTCTCCAAGCTCTCCTAGTGTTATGATTCATTTCTGTACATTTGAATTAAGCAAATAATTTGTTTCAGAATCACTCAGAGAATATCTTGAAGATCCATAATTCTCTTGACCTGCCCTCAAAACATGACGCTCAGAAGAGTTGTCTTGCAGTTATTGTTTAGTCTTCTACTCACACCCACCTGCTTGGAGAGTTATTACTGCTTGTCAATCTCCCAAGACTGAGGGTCTGCAATGAAAACACTCCTTATGGGCATGTTTCACTGCAGAGTTCACTCAGGTTCTTTCTCAGATGTTGCCCCTGCTCCTAGTCCTCTTCCATCCAAACAGTAAACCCTCTCACCTGAGTTAAATGGTACTTTCAACACAAGGTAGCTGGCATGTAAATAACCTAGACTAGACCTTGGGAAACGCTTTCATTCTGGCTAGTAACACACCAACTTTGCACTGATGCTGCAGGATAAATCACTCCTGAGTTCTGATAGTCCTGTAATGCCTTCCACAAATCCCCCAGTGTGCCCAGAAGGAGACACAAACCATATTTTACTGGGAAAGAATCAGACCTCTTAGTTTACTGCAGCACAAAGGCCTATGAGACAAGCCCCAGATGTGCTAGTGCCACACATGGGCGAGTGCAGCACACAGTACCTCAGGTATGGTTTTGCAGTTTTAACTCTTCAGCTAAGACATACTCTGTGAGAAATCTGGTTCACTGTAGCTTGCTCCATAGTTCAGCTACCTATGAGTATTATTCCATCTTCCATGAATATTCACAGACATGCTATATTTGCTGAATTTACTAACAATAGGTTTTTACTGGTTTTTTTACTCCTATGAGCACTAACGAGCTAAAGTAGAAAGTGTGTTGGAGCTTCTTATCTATCAACACAACTGTTTACTAAGTTCCAGTCAGTCACAGTTTGCTTCATTTCAGTGATTAGTTCTTAATGAACAATATTGTAAAGGGTGTTCAGATTTAATGTCAAATATGGATAATCTGTCTAAACCCCATTCTACCAGTTTAAGAATCTATAGGCTATCACACAAGTTGCTTCATATTAGGGCTGTCAATTAATCACAGTTAACTCAAGCGATTAATGGAAAACAAATTAACTAGAAAAAAATCTGTTGTGATTAATCAGTGTTTTAATTGTGCTGTTAAACAACAGAATACCAACCAGTTCTTTTGCACTGTAAAAAAGATAAACAAAAGAAATTGTATTTTTCAATTCACCTCATACAAGTACTGTAGTGCAATCTCTTCACTGTGAAAGTACAACTTACAGATGTAGAATTTTTTTTACTTAAAACCAAAACAATATAAAACTTTTGAGCCTAAAAGTCCATTCTGTCTTACTTTTTGTTCAGCCAATCGCTAAGACAAACAAGTTAGTTTACATTTATGGGAGATAATGCTGCCTGCTTCTTATTTACAATGTCACCTGAAAATGAGATCAGGCGTTTGCATGGCACTGTTGTAGCTGACATTGCAAAGTATTTGCATGGCAGATAAACGGAACATTTGTATGCCCCTTCATGCTTTGACTTGTAGGCTCTGAAGTTTTATATTGTTTTGTTTTTGAGTGGAATTATGAAAGAAAAAAAATTGCTTTGAACCCAGTAATTTGTGGTTGAACTAGAACATATCTTTGGAGGACTGTCTACATTAGCCTGTTTTTTACCTCCAGTAAATTGACTGTAAATTAACTTGAGTTAGTTAATATGGTTGTAAAGGCTAACGTGGACACGCCCCAACCATTTGGATACAAAGCTAGAGTGGGCCATGGAGTAAAGTACAAACGCTTGTAGCCTGGAACAAACATTTGGATAGAGTCCACCCTAGCCTTTACAAATGTGATACATACCAAAAGTTAATTGACAGTCAGTTAATTCACAGTGAAAAACAATGTGGTGTACTCAAACCCTTATTCAGCAAAACATTCAGCATGTGATTTTTAAAAATATCAATTAGTAACCTCATCCTTAGGCTACGTTTACACGAGAGAGCTGACAGCGGCACATCTGTAAGCTCTCTCGTGTAGCCGCTCTATGCTGATGGGAGAGACCTCACCTGTCGACATAATTAAATCACCCCCAATGAGCAGCGGTCACTATGTCGGCGGGAGAAGCTCTCCTGCTGATGTAGCGCTGCACATGCTACTATGCCGGCGAAACTTCCATTGCTCTGGGGTGTGTTTTGGTGATCTGTTCCAATGGATAATTATTCTCACTGTTTAAAATTTTCGTTTAATGTCCAGTGTGAATTTTTCTGACTTCAGTTTGCAGCAATTGGATCTTGCAACACTTTATGCTAAAGTAAAGTATTAGTATTACCTGTGAGTGGGATTTTAAAAAGCAACTGGCACTGGCCTAACTTTGCTCCCATTGTATTCAGAAGGAACAGAGTTAGATCATTGCTGAGTGCTTTTGAAAATCTCAATCTATAGGATTGAAAAGTTATTATTTCTAGTTTTATGGTGACCAATTTCTTTTATTTTATATGCAAAATATTGCATTTTAAATAGTTAATGCACAAAAAAGAAGCTATCATCCACATTAAACCAACAACTATCTAATAGATAATCATTATTTTTTTCTCTCCAAAAAATGAGACAATTTTTTTCTGATTGTTCTATTATGGACTTACAAGTGTTTTTTGAAATACTTTGACAGGAAAATAAGAAGAGTGATTTAAAAATAAAATAACTTAAGAAATCAAAAGGTGTTAGTGTATTTACTCCCTTCTGTACTGTACAGAATGCTTCAGGTGATGGAAAAAAGAACACAACAAAGGATGGTTGAAAAAAGCTCTGTTGATGTAATAATCATTTTTGTACAATTTGATTTTGACATGCATCATAAAATAAATCCATCCCAAAATTATAAAATAGCCCCCAAATGGAATTGAGATGGAGATTGAGGACATCAAGAAACAGACAGGCTGGTAGTTAAAATACTTCTCTTCTATATGCAACATACCCCACAATAAAAATGAAACAGATCCATACTCTCAAGCATTATGGTGTCTACCGTATTTCAAAGATGTGGAGGTTCATCACAACTTCTACACAATGTCATACTCAGTCCATATAACCTCTTTGATCATTCTAAGTTTTCTTTTTGTCTCTAATTATTGACATTGTCCCTTCTCTGCAGATATTTCTGAAGGCTTTGCGAATTTAATCACAACCACACTCCCCCGCCACCCCTAGTCCCACTAGATTTGAGCACAATCTGAGTGACCTCTGATTTTATTCTCACTGCGGCTCAAATTATGATCTTCACTCACAAAGTGACTCAATATCTGATCCTGGGACCATTTTCAAGCATAAAAACGCTGTGGGCTATAACAGCGCATCTTGTTCCACAATTCTCACTCTCAAGAGAGCACAAGACATACAGAGCGACACACTGGTGTTAATTGACCTAAGTGGGAAGCATAATACTGAGAGAAAAGGGGCTTTAAATTACGAAAGTTAAAAAACTTAAAGAAAAATTGTACTGATAATCAAAAGTAAACACATTTCCTTGTTCGCAATTCAAATGCTTAGTGGCATAGCACCTCTCCAACAGGCTGCAATTTAAAACATTATATACATGGGTGCAGGGTGGGAGCTGTACATTGATTTTCAGATTTGAAGTTTTAAGTGGTTTGGATTTTATGCTAAATGGGAGACTCCAAAATGGTAGCTGTTCTCAGCTTGTAGAGAGGCAGTACAGCAGGGTTTCTCCATAGCCACGGGAAACCACAAGAAAGCTGTCAGAATTGCTTTGCATTTCCCCCCCCCAATTTTCCTGTAAGGAGCTGTGTTGTGAAAGCAAAACGTAAAATGGATTTGAATCTTGAAAGGTACTCCCTCAGGAGTGATGGTGGTGAACAAATCAGATATGAGTTTGCAGTGAGATTTTGCAACAAAGGAAAAGGCTAATATGATTTTGAGAGCAAACACAAAGGCATTAAGCCACAGAGAAGCAATGTGACAGTTTTTGTGTATCGCTTCGGAGACACCATATTTGAAATACTCCATTCACTACAACCACCTTATTACTGGAAGATATTGATAAAGTGAAGGGAGCTCAGACAAGAGCCACAAAAATGTTCATAGAGCTGCAGGAGATAACATATGAGCTAAGATTCTAAGAGCTAAAAAATTGAAGCTTGGATAAGAGAACCCTAAAGAATTCTTGTTAAACCCAACTCCCTCCCTTCAAAGTGCTGTCTACACACTTACACCACTACTTTTAGAGAGCTAGGCATAGCTGAATTGCCAAGGCTTATTGCCCTGTCTCGTTTATTGCCCATTTGAAATTACCTCTGCGGTAGTTCAAGACCTTGTGGCTGTCAAGACCGTGACTATGACAGCCACGGGACTATCCCAGGTGGTGTCTTGCTCAATGCCTGATCGTGATCACAATTTGGAACTTTCTTCTGGGTAAGATTTAGAGATTGGAGTGTGATGGTTTTGGCTGGACCCTGTATCATAGCCTTGACCCTGTATCGTAGCCTGTGAGAACACAGCCTCTTCATTTTTTAGGCAAGGTCCACCTTTGGTCCCAGGGGATATGTTTTAATGGTCTAACTTCAAACATTAATTCATAGAACAGATTGGGTTTAGTTTTCTCTGGGGAGAATTTATTCTACAGAGGGCGCACCATCAATAATCCAGTTGCATGATATGATTATCTTTATTCCTCAAATAATCGGCCTCTCCTTGTTGCTGCTCTTTCAGGTCATCTGATTATATAGATGAAACTGAAGGAAGCAAGCAGTAGAAGGATTAAGTAGCAATGCTCCAGCCATAGAATCGTAGGACTGGAAGGGACTTCGAGAAGTCTTATATTCCAGTTCACTGCACTCATGGCAGGACTAAGTATTATCTAGACCATCCCGGTCAGGTGTTTGTCTAACCTGCTCTTAAAAATCTCCAATGACGGGGGATTCTACAACCTCCCTGAAGCAAATACTCACCAGCAACTACACACCACAAAACAAAACCACTAACCCAGGAACCAAACTCTGCAACAAACCCTGATGCCAACTCTGTCCGCATATCTATTCAAGGGACACCATCATATGGCCTAACCACATCAACCACACCATCAGGGGCTCGTTCACCTGCACATCTACCAATGTGATATATGCCATCATGTGCAAGCAATGCCCTTTGGCCATGTACATGGCCAAACCGGACAGTCTCGATGCAAAAGAATAAATGGACACAAATCTGACATCAATAATTATAACATTCAAAAACCAGTAGGAGAACACTTCAGTCTCCCTGGACACTCAATAACAGACTTAAAATGGCAATTCTTCAACAAAGAAACCTTCAGAAACAGACTCCAATGAGAAACTGTAGAACTGGAATTAATTTGCAAACTGGACACCATCAAATTAGGCCTGAATAAAGACAGGGAGAGGATGGGTCACTACAAAAACTAATTTCCCCCTGCTGATACTCACATCTTCTTGTCAACTGCTTGAAATGGGCTACCTTGATTACACTGAACTCATTAGCACTACAAAAGTGATTTTTCCTCCCTTCTTGTCAACTCTTAAGAATAGCCCAGTTCCACCTCAATTGAATTGGCTTGTTAGCACGGACCCCCCTGCAGTTGGTAAGGCAATTCCCATCTTTTCATATGCCGTGCGTATATATATCTATTGGAGTGGAAAATCTACCGTATTTTCCACTCCATGCATCTGATGAAGTGGGTTTTAGCCCACAAAAGCTTATGCACAAATAAATTTGTTAGTCTCTAAGGTGCCACAAGGACTCCTTGTTCTTTTTGCTGATACAGACTAACATGTCTACCACTCTGAAACCTGTCATTCTGTTTGTGTGCAGCTAATTGTTCCTTCCTAAATGGAGTAACTTCAGAAATTAATTCACAGTCCAGTTGTATGATATGATTATCTTTGGTCCTCAACTAATTGACCTCTCCTTGTTGTTGTTCTTACAGGTCATCTGAAGGAAGGATGCAGTACAAGAATTAAGTAGAATTGCTAGCAAGATAACCAGAAGGTAGCAATGCTTCAGCCACGTGTTCTTTTGCTTTGCACCCCCACATCCCTGTATGCTGAGGGCTGTGAAAGGTGTAATGGCTGAGCAGAACAAAGCAGCTAGAACAGGACTGAAGAGCTGGCTCTAACTACTGAAAGGGATACATGGGTTACAACTAAGAATAATGTGATGACATTCACATCAGGAAAAGCTTCTTGGTGGGAAGATCTATTAACTATAGAATAGATTCCCAAGGGAGGCGGTGGCAGACTGAATCCAAGGAACATTTAAAACTAGACTAGAAACAGTATTAGAAAATGGACCATGGAGAACTATCCTGCACTGAAATGGACAAGTTGACCTAACAGGGTTTTCCATCCTTGATTCTGTAAGCTGATGAAAATCTTTAACTCTATACGTTTGTAATTAATGCAAAAATATATCACTTTCCACTCCCCTGATAATGATATGTTCTGTTATGCTTACAGAGCATTGTGAAAAATGTTTGTATAATGACATTTTAATTTTATGGTCTAAGAAACGTCCCCATACCAAAAAGCCAAGCTATTCTCATGTTGTAATACAGGGAAACCCCGCTATAACGCACCCCACAATAACGCGAATTCGGATATAAGGCGATCATAAGGTGGCTCCGGCCGCCCCAAGCAACAACAACAAAAAAAGTGGCCAGAGCGCCGCAGAAGTGCAAAAAAAAGAAAAAAACGTCCAAAGCGCTGCCGAAGTGCAAAAAAAGAAAAAAGAAAAAAGACAAAAAAAAGAGGCTGGAGCACCGCTGAAGAAAAAAAAACAAAAAATGGAATGTGCCTTCCCCACTGCCTCTTCCCCGCTACCCCCGCTTCTTCTTTTGGCGAGAAGAGCCATTCTCCTCCCCAGCTGCTCCTCGCTCTTCCTCTGCCCCTGGCACGTCTCCCCTACTCTCCTCAAGTGTTTCCCTCTCGCTGCATGGCAGCGACCCCCCCTCCCCCGCTGCTGGAGCTGAACCCTTTCAGTTACTGTTATGGGCAGTTTGCAAACGCAAGTCGTTTTCTGCCCAAGAGAAATTGACCAGCTTGAAACTGGTATACTGCGACCCCACATTTGTTGCGATCCAATTTATTTGACCCAAATCATCGTGTTATAGCGGGGTTTCACTGTACATGTGTCTCTAAAACAAACCAACCCGCCTCTCCCTCCAAAAAAAAGTCGCTGCCTAAATCCAACAACTCTGCTCAACTCTAGTAGCTTTGCTAGGACAAGTTATGAGGTCCTTTTTTAGGTAAATGGAGGCAACTGTTAAATGATACTGTTGTTCTCTCTCTCTGTATGTTGTTGTTCTTTCATCACTACCATCTGTGAACAAGCATGAGCTAACGTCACAGATACCATTTCTCTCCTGTGGCCTGATGCTAGATTAGTGATGGTATTGTCTTTCCCATTTCTTTTTGTACTTTTTGTTGTATCTCTGTATTCCAAATTCCGCAGAGCAACATTTGAAGTGATGTATCATCTCTGAACAAGAGCCTGATTAAGCCACATGGAGTGATGAGTCACTCCTGTGCTAGGCGCCAGCCAATCCACAAGTCAGGAGTAAGTCTGGTGAATCTCAAAGCAAATATATGGCCTCATGGGAGAAAGACTATTTCAGTCTACCCAACCTCGTTTTCCCCTCCCTGATAGAGGTGACGGACTCCACAGGCCTTAGCTTGCTCCAGCCTAGCTCCCTGCCCTATGCTTGCCTTTTTCTGACTGCTCTTGACTCCTCATTCCACCTGTGACCACTGGCTCTGGTTCCCTGCCCGACTGCCACTGCTCCAACCACCAAGCATGACCATTCTGTATGTCATTTCTGATACAGTTTAACAATCCAATTTCTGTGTCTACATTTGGCACAGATTACTTTAAATAAACCGTACATCTCCTGGCCTACTCTGACTGACAGCCCAGAAATAGCCTTTTAAATTGTGTCAGATTCTCATCTCTCTGTTTGAAAGGTACAGCTAAACAGTTTTCATGGCAGTCTGGATGAAATCTTGACTCTCACAAATCAGCTGTTTTTGACTATTGTACCAACCTTTTGTCTAAGCAAAAGGTACATCATTTTATCTTTGCACACTAATGACTTATAGAAAACTGTTGCAGCTGTCCATTTACTTTAGGGCATATGATCGTTCAAAGTAATTTATTTAGCAAAATAGAACTATTCTCACTGGCCGTACTTTCTCATCATATATTAAGTCATTATTTTGTATTTGCTCCAATGTGAAATTAATGAAAATTTTCCATTATCACAAACAGCACTCAGATCTTGAAAAAAATAAAAGGACAGTGGTTTCAAAATCCTTTTGAAAATAATATGATCTCATCAGCTGTTGGATATTTATCTAATAACACCATCAACAAACATTATAATCATTTATTATTTGTATTACAATAGCACCTAAAACTCCTAATCAGGACTGAAGCGCCAGTGTGCGAGGGACTGTAGAAATATAAGACAACACAGTGCCTGCCAAAAAGCATTTACAATGTAACAAATAAAAGTTGTCAGAGAAAATACACCTACTGATGCAATACTATAAAACTGTTCACTAAAAGTAGACAAGTTGTCTCATGGTTGATGAGAGTACAGAAGGCAAACATTATTATTTCTCCTTTGGTAGGAATGGCTTTAGAAATCTCAGCTACTTCTCACCAGGTCTGAGCCCAAAAGTTAGAAGCATCCTCAGAACTCTCAGGTTGTATCTGATTTAAAAGTGGTTAGAGAAGAGAGAAGCTGTCAGCTAGAGCTAGCAAAAGACAGTTTGCAGCAAATACAGAAACATTTGCAGCATATAAAGGAGCACCTTGGCTGGGAGGTGGAAGATGAGACCATGCAGCCCCCCAGCACCCCTCCAGTCACAGTCCACAATTTCCAAACCATGTAGGTTCAGGAAGAATTCAAGAGAGAAACTTCTGAGTGGAGCCCAGCCAGTGACTCAACCAGCACAGACCAAACACACCAGCAGTTGTGGGAGTGTCTGATACTTGTGATCTCATGAGATTGCTTTCCATAGTTTTCTTTTCACTGTGGCTATTATTTCCCCTGTGCCAGTAGTGGTGGAACAATTTTTATAGTGGAGATGGTGAAAGTCACTGAACAAAACTGTAAACCCTGTATGTGATGGAAACCACTTCATGCCAGGGGGTGCTGCTGTACCCTAGTAGGCACCTCTAGTTCCAGCACCTCTGCCCTGTGGTGACTGGGTGTTGCTCACTATCTTCCAGTCACTTGCCCTCAACCTCACTCCAACCATCTTCTGTTCTCCCCTCCTTCCTCCCTTTTCTCTTCTGCCATGTGCCAGTCCTTACCTCCTCCCTGCTGTGTATTTCTATTGAGATAATCCCCTCCTACCAAACACACACAAAATTTAAAACACCTTTTTCCTCCTCCTTTAATCCTGCATGTAAAGTAAATGTGGCACTAACATGACATTTACAAGTCATCACATTGTTTACTCTACTTGTGTGTTAACCCTCTCTGCCATGCTTTGTCTATCTTGTCTATAGATATTAAAAGCATTTGGGGCCTCTTATTCCATATTCAAGCAGCAGCAGCACCAAACATTCAAAAAATCACGAGTCAGGCTACCAAAAATAATGTTATATATATTACACACACACACATACAGATTCTTTTTATTTGTCTTCTATTTCTGCGCCTTTAGTATACATCTAGGTAAAGTTTTGAAGCTGTTCTTTGCAGCCAAGAAGACTAGAAAGTTACTTTTTTACAAAAATGAAAGCTAGGATTCTCATGTAATTACAAAACATTAAGATCTGAGGATTTAAGAAAAGTATCAACTGTATCAGCACTGGCATAGCACTAGTACAGTAGAGCTCTGATCCCAGTGGGTTTCAAAGTATTACTCAAATCCAAATTAATAATTTTAATAATAATACTGCTGGTTCTAATTTTAGTCAAAGAAAATATACTGGTGCTACCTTCCCCTTATTTAGAAAAAAATCAGTAGAATATTTATCTTTAGTCAAGAGGTCTTAGGCCTGGTCTACACTGTGTGTGTGGGGGGGCGGGGGTGTCGATCTAAGTTATGCAACTTCAGCTACGTGAATAACATAGCTGAAGTCGACGTACTCAGATCGACTTACTGTGGTGTCTTCACCGCAGTGAGTCGACTGCTGCCACTCCCCCGTCGACTCCGCCTGCGCCTCTCGCGCAATAGAGTACAAGAGTTGATGGAAGAGCGCACGGGGATCCATTTATCACGTCTAGACTAGACATGATAAATCGACCCCTGCTGGATCGATCGCTGCCCGCCAATCCAGCAGGTAGTGTAGACATACCCTTAGAGTACAGATTTCTTTTGTGTCACATATGCTCAGTGCTGACACTGCAGTGTAAGCCAAAGCCCTTTTGTGAGATGCAAACCTTTCATGTCATGGTGCAACAGGAAGTATGCTACAGGTTGAACCGTATTAAGGGCTAGCAAAGGCAACATCAGAGAAGATTGGAAAAACTCACACAATTTCATTTCAAAAGGACACTTTTAGTTATTGCAGAACAAACCATGTTTTAACACTCTCAGCTTTAATTCACAAATTCTGTCAAGCCTGTTTAAAAGACTGTCTTTGTGATTCTTATCATATATTTCCAGTAGAAATCTACTGCTACACAAAGAACTTCTGTCTACCAAGAATGATTAACATTAATTTGTACAATCATCTCTATTGACAACCCTTTGTATTTTCCTCAGACTTGTTGTATATTGATTTATTTTCTGCTATCTCCATATCAAGAGCAACAGAACCTGTGGAAAGCACATGTATAGATAACATAAAACACTGAGTGTTTAGATATCTGAATTTACTAGAAAGTAGTACTATCTTTGTTTGTAAACGGATAAAGTCTTGTATTTCAAAAGCATGCTATGAATAACACAGTATGGGATGGGACTGCATTGATTTTAATATTATTTTAATAACATTTTACAATTATATAGTGTCTTTCTTCCAAGGAATTTAAAGAACTATACAAAACATTAATTAAATCTCACAATTTTACCTCTATTTTACAGAAACATAAACTGAGGAACAGTGGAGTTATGTGACTTGCCTAAGGTCATACAGTATGTCAGTGGCAAATTTGAGAATAGATTTCCAAAGTCTTGAAAGCTCTCTGTTCTAATTACTAGATATATTCTCTCTCTGTAGGGGTTCACAAATCCACCATCCTGCTCACTGAAAGAAAATAATCTTTATCATTTTAATTGTTGTATGGTACAGTCTCTCTTCCATAGTATCGTACAGTCTATTGTCCTTCTTTCCTCCCCAGAAAAAATATGCATTTGGGACATAAAAGTGGACAGTACTGCAAATATAGTACACACAGGCCAAGACAGGAATCACATCAGAATTGTCAGTTGCAAATGTCAAGCATGTTTGTTTGTTTCAATAGTTATACAAGTATCTGAAATGAAGAGGCATTTTGTTTGGCAGAAAGCATACATTCATCAGCACCAACTATGTTACTTATTGAAATCTTTGATCAACAAACATATATAAAATATCAAATTTATTTTCTCTAAGTAGACTTTCCTTCCTTCAAAATTACAGTATATGTCTGAAAAAATATAGCAACTGCTTGAGGTGTAGCTGTCATAAGACAACTGCAACCCTGAGGGTGCTAGAGTCAATTGGCACTATCCCATGCCTGGTACTGCCCCAGGTTTATGATTAACTCAGTGGGAACTCAACAAATATCCTCCTCTTAATGTCACAAACAAATAAAACCATATTACATTTTTTGAGACACCTCGGGCTTTAGAAACTTTTAGAAAATAAATTATGAAACAATTTGCCTGTTTTATGTGACTTTATTTAAACAAAATTCATTCTTTAGAAAAAAGCTTTTAACGCTTTGAGACTCCAAAGCAGTGGTTGTTCCCTTTATTGATTTTGCCTGAAGAGCAGTTAAGTTTCTGGTGATTAATCCAGACTTTTCCCTAGTAAACAGATATTGACTACCAAGGACTGAATTCCCTAGAGGTTAACTGACCAAGCTTCACAGTTTACTGCACGTAGCATTTTGGGTGTATATTAAATAATTCCCACAGAAACTATTTTTTTTTGCCATTAGGTAAACAAGATTCACTCTATATTCAAAATCAATTTTATGTTTAGGAGTCAGGCTGACACATTTACATGGCAGATGGAACTGAGATCTACTACTGACATATTTTGTGAAAGTCAGCTTTGTATGTGTGTGCAAAGCGATGGAGGAATAAATCCAGGATTAGAACTAAATGAATCTGTTTACCTAAAATCTATGTTAATAGTAGTATACTATTTAAATTTACAAAAAATAATGTCATGTTTGGCAAAGGTATCAAATTGAGGGTGCAAGATACTAAAAGATTAACATGTACTAGTGGTGAAAGCAGATGACTTAAAAGCTGGCAATCCTTGATTCTATTCCCAGCTCTTCCAATTACTTGTTTTGCACACTTGGGCAAACTTCTTAAATTCTCTATGCCTTAGTTTCTCAATTTGGAAAACAGAGATAATGTTCTTTATCCACCTCAGTGGGGGTATTGTAAGGCTTAATTAATTAATTATGTAAAGCCCTTTGAGGTCATGAAGGTGCCAACTACTGCTGTTAATAAAATTTCTAGTTATCTACAGCATAGGTAAAGCACAGACAGCTTCATTACAATATCCTACCAATGTGCCTCAATTAGGAAGCTGGAGGCACCACTTCTAGGGATGAAAGGGAAGTTCAGAGTCCCTGCATATTTAGTGTTTAGGCTGTTTACAGAAACAGACAAGAAGGATTCTAATTAGTGCCAATTGTGATTGGTGCTTTTGTGACATGGACATTTGTTCATTACAAACTGGAATGAGATCACCAAATTTCACTCATTTCACATAAGTGAGAACCAGTAACCTAAGAGTGAAAGTCATGATATGTCCTTACCAATCTTCTGAGCCACTTCCTAAGACCAATGAGGAGTCTTTGTGGCAAGTTGACAAGAAGGTGTGAGTATCAGCAGGAGGAAATTAGTTTTTGTAGTGACCCATCCACTCCCAGTCTTTATTCAGACCTAATTTGATGGTGTCCAGTTTGCAAATTAATTCCAGTTCTACAGTTTCTCACTGGAGTCTGTTTTTTATGTTTTTGTTGTTGAAGAATTGCCATTTTAAAGTCTGTTATTGAGTGTCCAGGGAGACTGAAGTGTCCTCCTACTGGTTTTTGAATGTTACAATTCTTGATGTCAGATTTGTGTCCATTTATTCTTTTGCATAGAAACTGTCCGGTTTGGCCATGTACATGGCAGAGAGGCATTGCTGGCACATGATGGCATATATCACATTGGTAGATGTGCAGGTGAATAAGCCCCTGATGATGTGGCTGATGTGGTTAGGTCGTATGATGGTGTCTCTTGAATAGATATGCGGACAGAGTTGGCACTCGGGTTTGTTGCAGGATGGGTCACTACAAAAACTAATTTCCCCCTGCTGATACTCTCACCTTATTGCCAACTGTTTGAAATGGGCCGCCTTAATTACATTGGCCTCATTAACACTACAAAAGTGATTGTTGAGAATAGCTCACTTCCACATTAGTTAAATTGGCTCATTAGCACTGACTCCCCACTTGGTAAGGCAACTCCCATCTTTTCATATGCTGTGTATTTGTACCTCCCTACTGTATTTTCCACTCCATGCATCTGATGAAGTGGGTTTTAGCCCACAAAGGCTTATGCCCAAATAAATGTGTTAGTCTCTAAGGTACCACAAGGACTCCTTGTTGTTTTTGCTGATACAGACTAACAGGCTACCACTCTAAACCCCTAAGTCCATTTTCTCACCTATTTGCATGAACCTGAAAATTCTAGTCTGATAAAAAACAACACTCTTAAAACATTATTAAAATATTTTGCCTATACCTAGTAAGAAACTTTTCAATCTGAAGTCCATTATATTAGTTTCTCAGTTTTCTAAGATTATTCAAGTGCTAGACTCCAAAAGGATCTTGGGACAGTGTTTCAATAAAATACTACTTAGCCTACTATTTCATTTTGAAAATACCAGCTTTCTAAAAGGTAATGAATACATCAGTAAAGATTCAATCATGAGAATGAATAAAAGAAATAATATGATTATTTTTTGGCTTAGGTTTTGAATATTTTTAAAATACTCAAAGCGCACTCTTTTCAAGGTAGAACAGAAGCTACATGATAAGAAAGACAGAGATTCTAAGAGTTATGCGAGCTTTTTATTATTTTTTTTCTTACAGAAGAGATCTACAACTTGGAAGTGTACATGCAATATGAAAAATAATCTTTCCAGATTTCTGAGCATTAGATAAGGAAGTTGGCTAGATTCAGTATTCACCCACCTCTAAAACAATATTTATAGTCACAATTTCCTGCAAAACTTCTTTTATTGGGTTTATATAATGGCTCCGATTTGATTGTTTAATTAATAAGAGTTTCCCACAAAATATAGAGAAGATAAGATTTTCTTTTGATGTGAAATATTAAATACAACAATTAGAAGAAATCTCTCATTGATTTGCATTATTTTGACCCAAGTGGTGTTTCTTTGGTCCTGCTTTGGGAAATATTTCCCTCCAATAACTAACTGAATTGAAGCTTGCATGTTCTTTCTCTTTATAGGCTTGCTAGCCCTAAACTGCACCATCTCAAAGGGGTGCGGGCATGGTGGCTGGGTGGGTGTCGATTCAACAACACATCTCCCCAATAAGCTCCTCTGATGGAGCACCTAAGGAAAGTCACACTCTGCAGGAAGAAATCCCAAGGGAGGGTGGCTTTCCATGAAGTTGAATCTTCATAGACAGCAGGCCTTGCTGGCACAGGGCTATGTGATGAACATTGTATTTGCTCTTATGGGGTGATTCGAGCCTGCATTTTAACTCTGCTGCCCTAAGAAATATATTCAATGACAAGTGTCAGAGACATTCTTGGATCTTGGTCTCAGTAGCGCTATGAAAAAAGACGTACATAGCCACACCAGAGAACTGAGTTCCTTTGAGCTCCTTTGCCAGTGAAAATGCTTTGGTGCTTGGTATAGAGGAGACACGTGCACTATAAGTCAGAAAGGGACCTGAAGGTCAGAGGTTATTATAAGGTTTTGTCTAAAATAACTTTGGTGATTTTAGGATTAGTTATGGTCACATTGACTTATATCCTGTTAGGCTTACTCATATGAGTAGTCAACGGAACTACTCATATGAGTAAACGGAGGAAGATTTGGTGTATTATCCCTAGCATGGCTCTATAAAGATGTACATAACTGAATGTTCTCAAACACTCATATGTCATTAGATTGCCCATGTCGGGGCTGAATATAATCACTAGCAGAAATCTATTGCGGAAATACACACACATGCACTGTTTACATTAGTAATCACAGAAAGATACATGTAGGCCTTCACTAACTGTTTTTTAATTCTTCTCCTCCCTACCAAGCCATAATTCTTCAACCATGGACCTTCTTTTAAGATATGCTCATCTGCAAATGTTAGTTATGAGCCCCATTGACGTCATCCTTCTTGATTATATTTTAACCCTCAAGGTATTGTTTAGATCTATGTACACACACACACACTTCTTTTAAGTAAATCCTGATGATGACCCTGGATACTGTATTTGGGAAGTTAGACCACAAAACAACCGTGTCAAATACGCACTCAATGAAACATATGTGTGAATTCTATGTTCCTACATCTATACTGCCTGCAGAACCAAGTAGACATTTATTTCCTGGCAGAGATTAGAAAAAAATAGAGTGCATTATTCTGAAAAGCATCTACGCTCTATGAATTTAATCAACTTAAAGTTACCTACAAAAAGTAAATCAAATACCTAGATGTTCTGTGTATTATATGGAAAAAAGTATAATAAAAATGTATTTTTGGATAAGCAGGGAGTTTTCCAACTATCACCCAATTTAAGCAAAATCATCAATTAGAATACTTCTCTCTTTTTTATTTCTATCATAACTATAACTGGCAGGATTCCAGATGCTTTACTGTAGATGTCCAAAAGGAATCTGTTTGTGATTAGAACATCCTGTACAATGCAAATCCTTTCAGTGTCCAGATGCCACAAAAATGATTTAAGGATTTTGTTTTCTCATCCTTGTTATGGAAAGGGGGGAAATTGCCATTGACTGAAAGGTGGACGTTTAAACAAAATATTTTAAAGCCTATGTTATGTAACACAAAGATGTCACTGAGCATAGTTAATACTGAGATGGGCATATTTCGCCCTAGATTTCAATGAAGTGCAACCATGTCCCATGGTTAAAAAGGGGACAAACCTTTCCCTTCCAATGTGGAGGGCTGTGACCACAGTGGAATCACATCATTTCATATGGAGAGAAGGTTCATGAGGTTAGAAATCTGCATAGCCCCTTTGCATGCTATAGATGTGTTCCTTGGGGTCTATCCCTGCACCCCAATATGCAGAATTTTTTTGGGGGTGGGGTGGGGACTGATGGCAAAAGTGGAGCAGAATTCGAGGACAGTGGGTTTGGTAGTAGCCATTTCCTTCACAAGAGGAGTCGCATGAGCCATGGAGGCCACTGCTGTCACAGAATAAGTGCTACATGTGCTGAGCCAATCATGGCTGTTGCACAACCTAGAGACGAGGATTTCCTTCTCCCACAACTCATTCAAATAGACCTCATTCAAATAGACCTCATAAATACTACTAGGACTGTGCATTGGACTTACGATTTGCCCTGCTGGAGACCTGAACCTGCACTTTACATGAACAAGACTCTCACTGAAGTCTGTAACAGTTCTGCTTGATTAAGGAATGCATGATCAGGCCCTAGTTTGGAAGGCAGCATGGCTGGAGGAATAAGCACAGGAGATGTACTCAGGAAATCTTTAAATCAAGACTGAATGTTTTTTTTTCTAAACAATAAGTTCTAGTTCAACCACAACTACTGGACTTGAAGAAGTAATTAATTCAGGGAACTCCTATGGCTTGCGTTATGCAGGAAGTCAGAATGATCCCTTCTGGCTAGACCTGAGACAGGAATTTTACAGTGAATCATTTTCGTAGTGAAAAAATGTTGATTTGTCAAAACCAAAATGGTTTGGGGAGAAAGGTCAGTTTTGATGTATTTTTTGACTTGAGAAGATATGGGGGGGAGAAACGCTATGCAATTGTTAAAATGTCTTGTTCTGACATTTGCAAAACAAAAATATTCTCGTTTCCCATTCAAAATGACTTTTTGTTTTGAGATTTCAGCTAATTTTAACAATAACGGTTGAACAGAAACAGGACATTTTGATTAACTTGAGCCAATTATTATTAATCATTATTATTATTATTTTAGTTTGTTGGTTTGTGTAAACATTTGAGATTTTGACTTTTTTTCCTATTTGGGAGGGAAATATTATTGAAATCTCAAATATTTTCCCCAAATGAGAAAGCCATTTCCTGCCTGATTGTACTTCTGGCTTTACGTCTCTGCACCTATAAACTCTCAGTGTTCTACTCATGCCTCTGCAACTGACTCACTGTACAAGCTTAGCTGGACATTTCGCCTTTTCTTTTTCGCTTTACCCATCTGTAAAAAGTGGACAATATTTCCCCTTTTATCCCATAGGGGCATTGTGAGGAGTAATTAATTAACATAAATACACTGATTTGAATATATGCAATATAGTTGTAGACACATCTGTCCCAGGATATTATAGAGACAAAGTGGGTGAGGTAATGTTGGTCCAATAAAAGATATTACCTCACCCACCTTTGCTTTAAACCTATCAATACTGCTTTAAAAGAAAACGGAATTTTCATTCATAGCTGCTTAATCAAGATAATTAAGTAGAGTAGCATTGTATAATTTAAAGACATCATAATATGAGATTAAGACCAATTGTCTAGTTTTATCTTTGAATTTCCTGGGGTCTGTACATTTATAATCATAATATTTATGATAACTGCCTTTTTCATTAAAAAAGAAGTTTTATTTATTTTAGAGTTGTTTCAGTCTCTCTTGTGTACCCATGTTTAAGCAGATTTTAAACATTCTTGTGATATGATAATCTAGTTTAACTCATACAAAAATATGTCTCAAGGGGAAGAAAAAAAAAACAACCAACAGTGGGGCAAGCATATGTCAAATTATCCTGATAAGTGTTCTCATCTCCCTGATCGTTTTTAAATAAAAATCATTTAACTGAAAGAAGCAATTACTTTACAATCCCTCATGCACATTCATGTTTAATACAGATTTTGATCCATACTATGCACTGTCATGAATAAAACCTATATTTCAGGAAAATTCTGCTTAAAAAAAATAAAGTGGCCTTGCACCAGTTTCCAAGCAGTAATAACTTGGCCCTAAATCAGTATGATGATAAATGATAAACTTACATTTTCCCCACTTACCCCTCAATTAGAAGGAAAAAATTTAGATATAGATCACCCCTTCCCTCAGTGGGCCAGATCCCAAGCTAGTGCAAATTGGTATATTTTCACTGAAATCAGTGGAGCTATGTTGATTTACATTAGCATAGGATCTGGCCCAGTGATTTTAAATGCTGACTTTCTGAGGTTCAAAAGACATTTTTTTGTCCCGTGGAGAGGACAAGGAAGATGGCCTTCCAATCACAGAAATACTTCAGGAACTGCACAGACGTAAGGGCAATTGTTCAGTGTGGCAGACCCTCCAGCCTATTCTCCGGTTGTCCTAGGGTCTTGCTCCTAGTGGTTCCCTAGCTGTTTCTGTGTCGCCTGACCGGAGCAGAAAGCACCAAGCAAGGAAATGCAATAAGCTACATTAACTTTTATAGGAAATTTCCTGGGTTTGGAAGAGTATTATACCCCACAAAGCAGCAGCCATTCCACCATTCCACTCCAACTCACCTCTCCCCTGCACAGCATCAACCACATGCACTCACATGGAAAAGCTTCTGTGAAGGGAAAGGAGCTGCTACCATTTGGACTTATCACCTCTGTATATGCTATCACCCCCTTTCATGGAAGATCAATATGGGTCCAAATATTTTTAAGGGCACAAAAAAAATTCTGAAAATGCAACTCCCCCTCCCCCCCTCATGATTTAGTAATAACCAAACTGTGTTTCCTCTTTTTTGGGGGGAGGTTGGGGGGTGGTGGAAGAGGTGGGGGGGGGTTGCTTGTTTTGTTTTCAATTGGAAAATGCGGGGAAGAAAGTAAGTTTTTATTTGCTCTGGAAACCCCTAAACATATTGGTTTTACAATGGGAATGCTCCCTTGACTTTATATTAGATTCCTATGAACTAGAAAGAGTATGATGCTATGTTAGAATTCATTTTTTAAAAGAGATTTTTTATACATATGCATTATCATCTCATAGTATGATATATTTAGCTTATTAGAATCCCAACAATTGTAGAAGGTTAAGCCCATCTAAGATACACAACTTTATTGCACTGAAGGGGGGCTTTCTGCAAATGGACTGAAATTACAAAACTAATAACAAATCTGTACAGTTAAAAGTATGGTTTAAACGTTTCAGTGCTGGAGCTAAATAAAGATTAAAGACTGAAGAGTTTGATTCTTCTATCATAGATGCTTTCAATAGGAGAGGATGCAACAGTAAAACACACACACATTATACATCCATAGTATGCTATAGAAACGAAGTTATGGTAATAAATACATTTTGGGACGGTAGATTTTGTTAATAAGAACAAATTTTGTTTTCTTATCAATAATAAACCCCAAGCAAAGCTCTTAACTTTACTTTCATGGCTACGGTTATTTGTCAAATCTCTCTTCATCATTTATAGTGTGAATTTTTTTCCTTTTAGCTCAGTGTTGTGATGGAATCAATACAAATCTGCTCTTAAAATATCTGTCTCTGACCTGTGTTTGTTTTAAGCTGTATCATTCATAATGGTGATGGATTGGTAATGTTATTCCTTCGTCTGCACAAAGCTCACAGCATAAAAAGTGCATATATTTTATGCCCAAGGTCAGGAGAAAATTAATGGATAAGAGCTAGATAAAATGGAGTTCAAGCTGAATGGGCTGAGTGCTCTCTACAGGGTACAGACAAGGCAGGCAGTACAAAGCCCATTATACTCAAATGCTCTTGAAGCATTTCAAAGTGAAATTGTTTCCACAGGCTAACACATAAAAGCACCAAGCTTTAACTTTTCTGTTGCAAAGATAGCCTACAGGTACTGGGCTAACGTTCCTATTCAGGATTTTATTTAGCATATTCCATTTATCAGACTTTACCTTAAGCCATAAAACCATTCAGTGTTTATGACTAAAGTTGTCCAAGTTATGTTTATTTGTCATTAGTAAACTTCACTTTACAGACTTCCCTGTCCATCCCTCTCCTAACATGTCTCTGTCAGGGGACCTGGGGAACAGCAGAACCTTCCCAAAGGAATCGTTCAAGCACTTTTATAGATTAAAGTCTGACGGGATAAGAGGGAAAGTGCAATTGTTCACTTGCTATGAGAGTTTATTGGAAAGATTATTAAAGAATACCACAAAACTCAGAATCTCTCAAAAGCACACTTCTTAAACTGGAAGAACAGAGGGATAGCGGAGGGAAATATACTGTAAAGGAAAGCTGCAAAAGTAAAAAATGCCTTATAGGATGAGGCAAATGTCACTATAGCAAAATCTTTACTGTTAGAAATACTTCCAATAAACTGCCCTTGTGGTCAAGGATATTGCCAATGCAAGGTATGAGGAAGAAATTATTACAAAGGTTCTATCAAATTTAAAGCTAAAATAGCTTACACGGTGCTTTGAATGGGGTGTGTAGTGGAAGTTGGCTCTATTGAAGTCTTCCAGAGGTGGTGTAGTCTCACTGGGTAGTGTCAAAAGGAATTCAGTTGTTGAAGAATCAAAAGTATTGGAGGAATAAAAAACATGTTAGAGATACTGACCTGTAATCAGATTGGGCAGTCTCACAGGATAGCTGACCTCTGAGTGTGGTCAGGCTCTCAGCCTTCCTGTGACAGGCTCTCCTAAAAGGAATGAGACAGCCCAAATCCATCTGGGGATAATCGACTGCCTGTGTAGCTGGGCAGTAGTTAAGGAACACCTGGGCCTTATATAAAGTGTAATGTAGACTCAGGAAGGGGAGAACACAGGGAGGAAGCTCCTGGGGAAAGAACTGCTTGGGGAGGTGGCTAAGAAGCTACTTCCAGAGGGGTTTCTCTAGCGAAAAGAGGCTCCTGGAGAAAGGAATAGTCCCTGGAACACAGAAAGAAAAAGCTTCTAATGGGAAGGCTCCTCAGGGAGAGCTGGTGAGAGAACTCACCAGGAAAGAAAACCATTTCCCCCTCCTGGCTGTCTATAGAAAGAGGGGGACTGGACTGGTTCAGAATGACTTATAGACTGGAAAAGCCGAACAGAGAACACCTTTGTCGTTGATATTCTGGTCCAAAGAGACTTAGCCTATTGGTGCAAAAGCTAGAAGTATGGGACGCTGTTGAGATCATTGCTGTAGTTTCTGTAATAGCTTCTTATTCAGATATGATTCACCATGTTGAGGTTGGGGCTTCAAACTTTTTTACTTGCTGACAACAAAAGTCATAAATGACATGCACGTGGAATGCTGCTTGCAGTTTTGAGTAACAAAACAATAAAGTTGGAGGAAATGTGAACAAAAGACAGTGAAAATAATAAAGGACTAGAAGACCTGGACTATGAAGAGAGATTGAGAAACTTAATTGGCATTGCTTGGAAAATGGGTGATGAAGTAGGGAAGGGATAACACTGCCAATATTTGAGAGGTGTTAGACTAAGAAAAGAAGTAATGGTCTAAACCAGTGGGGAGCAGCCTGCAACTTGTGGGCCGCATGCAGCCCATCAAGGTAATCTGATTGCGGGCCGCGAGACATTGACCATCTGCAGTCACAGCCCCCCGCAGCTCCCAGTGGCTGCGGTTCACCCTTCCCAGCCAATGGGAGCTGCAGGAAGCAGTGGGCCATAGGGAGTGCTGGCTGCCTCTTCCTGCAGCTCCCATTGGCTGGGAACAGTGAACTGCGGCCACTGGGAGCTGCGGGGGGGGGGGGGGGGAGGCTGTGCCTGTGGACGGTCAACGTCAGCAAAATGTCTCGCTGCCCGCAATCAGATCACCCTGATGGGCCGCACGCAGCCCACAGGCCACAGCTTGCCCACCACCGGTCTAAAGTAAAACGGGAGTATTCAGTTTAACTATATATATATATAAGGAAGGACTATTAGGCAATGGAATAAATTGCCTAGTGAGATAGTTGAGGCATCATCTTTAGAGGTGTTAAGAAATGCAGATTAAATACAATCCTTGAGGGATTAGAGTAAAGAAAGACCCAACTCGATGCAGGGGATAGGACCGGATAACTTTAGAGATCTTTTGCAACCCTATTATCTATTAAAGCAGCAAAGAATCCTGTGCCACCTTATAGACTAACAGATGTTTTGCAGCATGAGCTTTCGTGGGTGAATACCCACTTCTTCAGATGAAGAAGTGGATATTCACCCACGAAAGCTCATGCTGCAAAACATCTGTTAGTCTATAAGGTGCCACAGGATTCTTTGCTGCTTTTACAGATCCAGACTAACACGGCTATCCCTCTGGTACTATTATCTATTATGATTCAATACATTAAAGGATTTGCCATTTGCTACCACACACCTCCACATGTCATCTCAGCTATTCCTCAAGTAAAATGTGATCAGTGTAGCTGATTTCCAGTTCTTTCAATAATATAATATTCCATTTCTTAACTTCAACTTTACCAAAGCAGAAACAGCTTTTCTTAAAAATAGAAAAGAAACTATAGTCCCTTCAAAGGAATTCCCAGGAACAGAGTGTATAAAAATATCAGGGATGAGCCTGTACCAAAACCCAGGATCCAAATACCCCAGACTTGGAATATATCTAAACTCATCACTATTTAATAAGTAAACAGAACTGTAAACACAATTGTGTATTCTATTTCCCAGTATGCATAATACATGCATGCTGAAAACTGGAAAATGGCCCAATGATGCTTTGTAAGTGGAAAGCATTACTTAATATATATAGCCTGAAGCAGCTGACACCAAATTTGCAAAATTTCTGCGCAAATGGTTAAAATCTGTCAAAGTTATAAGCAATGTAAAATTGAAGATTATAACAGGAAGTCTTAGGCATCTTTAACTGCAAGCTTCCTCCATCAATGCTCCCACTATGTGATACTGATAGACAAATTCTGATTATTATGGCACGTTATCCAAATATTCCAAAAGGAAATGATATAACATATTCACGTGAATTTTATTCTATATTAATTAGGGCTTATAATACCATCATCACTGTAGTGTGTGAGCATCTTCCTGTAGTGTGTTAAGTGACATGATTAACACTTGAGAGACAAGGTGGGTGAGGTAATATATTTACTGGATCAACCTCTGTTGGAGAAAGAGACAAGCTTTCAAGCTTACAGAGGATTGTCTTTGAACATGTTGTGCAGGTTTCTTTTCTGGACAAGGACTAAGAAGTCAGATATAGAATGATCATTTCGTGAAAAGTGCTCAACCATGGGTCATATGGAGTTTTTGTCCTTTATCATTTTTCTGTCTAAGTTCATTTAAGAGCGTAGTGATTGTCTCATATCATCCACACAGTTGTTATTGGAGCATTTAATGCATTGCATGAGGTGCACCACGTGTTATGATAGTCATGTGTAGTACCCATGGACCTTAAAGGGTGTGTTGGGAGGGTTACTGATCATCACAGTAGTGGAGATATGCTGCAGGTTTTGTATCTGTTGTTCTGCAGGGTCGGTGCTGGTTTGTGGGGAGCTTACTTCTGATGATGAGCTTTGCATCTCCTTTGCTCCTTTGCATAACAATCTGTTCCTGTTTGTACTTCACTGTGACATTCTGAATTCTTTTCCCAGACTGAAGAACAGTTCTGTGTAAGCTTCAAAGCTTTTCTCTTTCACTATCAGAAGTTGGTCCAATCAAAGATATTACCTCACCCATCTTGACTCTCTAATATCCTGTGACCAACACAGATACAATAACACTGCAATGACTAACATCTGTCACATATAGATTCTTGTTCAATCTACTTGGCAGCCAACTGACTGTACTGTATCTGAGGAGATATTTGTTTGGCAACATTAACTGCAGACACAAATTTGGCAAATTCAGCCAAAATCATGTGCATATCTATCTTAAAGTGAAAAATTTCTGCAGATTATGGTTATATGCATTTATATGCTCATTTGGAGACTGCTCCTAAGACCACTGAAGTCAATGAGAGTCTTTTTAATATCTTCAATGAGCTTTGTATGAGTCCTTTAGCCATCTGCTAAGGCAAACTGTACAACAAAAGAAAAAAACACCGCTCGGTCTGAAATTTTGGCATATTTCAGCATTTTTACATATCAGTCTGAATTTCAAAACAGAAGGATAGAAGCACCCTAGAAATATATTGGTCTCACAGTGAACCACAATTAATTTGCATTGCTTTTTCAAAATAAAATATATGCAGAATGGCCCTAAATAATGTAATTTGTTTAGCATCAAGACTGTAATCAGCTGTGTTCTTAACATTCCAGAGCTATTATTTTGCTACATTTTATCACATTGAGTTATGATTAAATCCTGAATGTGAAAATAAAACAGTATATTAGTTTATATTGGTATTTACATTTCTCTTAATAGTTTCAGACTTTATAACTGTTTAAACTCAGAGGATAGCTTAGTCCTAATAAATACTTTAATAAAATGGTCAACACACCCTTCAGCTATGATGTAAGGCCATGTTTCACCCTGGGATACATATCTACCACTCTCTTTGACATCAAAAAAACATGGGACAGCAATCTGAGCTGACTTTGATTGTTATAGGACCAAGGACCTGTTCCAAACCCCTCTGAAATCAATGGAATGAGTCCCATTCAATTCAGGACTCAGGATATGATTCAAAGTATTTCAGGTCGTTTCTCTGGATTTACTCCTGCTTCCATTTGGCCTAATCCAATGGAAGTTTTTTCCATTGATTTCACTGGGCTTTGAATCACTGAAATCAAAAGCAAACCTTCCATTGACTTTAACAGTGCACCATCAAGTCCTCAGTCTTTATTCCTGCAAGATCCTATTTCTGGGGAGTTACAATTTCCCTCCCATTCTCCTACTCCTCTGAGGAGAGAGTAAATGGTGACAACTCTATACTCTTATAGCATATTCTCTTTGATGTGCCAGTCTAACTACATTGCTGGACATGGCACCTGCATGATTGTGGAACACAGCAACTCTATTGTGCTTGCATCCCTCTGCATGTAAGAAGCAGTGGTCCAGCATGCCAGGGCAAGAAAATGACAAAGTGCCTTATGTCTCCTCTACTCCCTTGTGCTGGCCTGCAGGATGAGCAATGATTTAGCTAGCAGACTTCAAACCCCATTATTTAATACTGTCCTTTCTGCCAACAACCCCGGATTAAGTGTTTTCAAAAAGCTTCCTGAATTTATATGTACCTAAACAAGTCTATATATCTCAATTTCATGAAAGAATCTGTCATTAAAAATAATTTTATAATTCTTGCACGCGCACACACACACACACACACACATTGTACTCTAGTATCTACATTTCCAAAAGAGAAGACAGTGCCTTTGAAGGGGAGTTAGAATTTCCCAGCTTTGTTTGGAAATTGTACTTTTACTATAAAGGCCCAAGGCAATATTTTCATTGGCTTCTTTTCTCTTCCCCTTTTTTTCCACTGAGCAGTATCCCTTTTGGACGGAGCTTTGATCCCTCCTTGAAAACAATTAAAACCAATGAATTCTTCAGGTGTTCTATTGTTAACTTTAGTTAAAATATTTCACTGCTGAACTAAAAATAAACCAAGGATGCAACTTACAAAGGAAGCAATGTGTTTAGAATGTTCCAAATGCAAAAATAGTAAGGCCTCTCATTCTCAGAAGCTTGGAAGTTTAGAAATATATAAATCAACACATTATATCAAAGCCACCCAACTCTGACTGTTAGCTCTCTTTTCTGAACTCACCAACCATGATCAAAGTAACGCTAACAGGTCAACTGGGATCACAGCTTTTCTAAGCACTTTTATATTATTCATGAACCATTTTAACTACCTTGTGCTTCAGGTTGCAAACAACCCAAAGGATTTCTGACCTTGACTCAAACAAGATGCCTTTTCAATAGCGTATGTTTGTATTAGGCACTTGTCACATACACTAGAGATAAGACATGTTTCCCCTGGAGCTACAGCGCACTGCTGACCTATGGCTTGCTTGTCAAAAGGCTATTATAATTGACTCTTCACATATCAAACGATTCCATGCAGGCAGGTCCATTTATAGAGAGATTGATTTCTACTTTCAAACCCGCACTCTCTAATTTTTAAATACCTAAGATTATCTTTTTTCCCCACATAGACAAGACAAAGTGATAGAGAAATAACAGTATAAAAGCTAAACCATGCTGAGAGTAGCATCAATTTGATGAAATTTCTTCCAGAGACGATGTTAGAGAAAGCTTCAATAGTGGTTGTGCAACAAATTGAAGCAAATAACTGTGTGTTGATATGCCAAAAGAGCAAGTGCACAGTTATTGAGGAGTTTCCTCTGTCAGCCACCCTACTAGAGGTCAATTCCTCATAATAAACCATCAGGATAATACACATTAGCAGCCTACTGCTCCACAACAACCATCTTTCTTTTTTGCACTACAGTGTTAGAGCAAGAAAAAGTCCCTGACAACCACACACCTACTCCTCCCTCCTTTGTTCCTGTGGGTTTGTTCAAACCATTATGCAGCATGAGCTGAGCTGCTGGAAATTCACAGCCTTATATTTACAGGAAAACGACAAATGATGAACACTTGCATATTTCCTTTTGCAAACCAGATTCAGGAGCAAGAAGCTGAGAAATACGCTCTGCTCGTAGCAAACAAGGAGTTTCTGTGTGCTGTTTTAAAGGAGTAAGAAATAATTGCAACTTATCTGTAACATAGTTGATTTAGCTGGGGATTGGTCCTGCTTTGAGCAGGAGGTTGGACTAGATGACGTCCTGAGGTCCCTTCCAACACTGATATTCTATGATACTCGTTTTCTATCAATATAATATAAAATTAATTATCTCAGTTCTCCTCTCCCTTACACGACTATATATTGACAGTGAGTTCATTTAAATGAATGGAGTTATACTGGTGTAAAACTGGTCTAAGTGAGAGGAGACTCAGGCCTAGTATACTCCAGACATTCCTGTCTCTGTACAACATTAACTAAAGCAGGATAAAATACTAATAAAATACATTCCTAGAACTCTCGCAATTAAAGCCAGCTGGTGGGAGGGATGTAGGGTGGGAGACAGTGAGAGACATACACACTACACCTCTACCCCGATATAACGCTGTCCTTGGGAGCCAAAAAATCTTACCGCGTTATAGGTGAAACCGCCTTATATCGAACTTGCTTTGATCTGCCCCCCCAAGAGCGCTGCTTTACCGTGTTATATCCGAATTCGTGTTATATCGGGTTGCATTATATCGGGGTAGAGGTGTATTTCCTTAACTGTACGTACTACTGCCAACCTGCAAGGGCAACAGTAGAAATCTGATTTTGGTTGGTTATAACCAAATATCAATAACTCTTCATGGTGATCTGCCTCCACAGTCAATCAAGCTCTAAAAAGTTTGAAAGCATTAAGAACCTAACTTGCGGGGGTGAAAAATGAAAAGGAATGTACTACTAATAACAAAATGATAGCTCTGGAGTGAACACAATGCTGAATTAAGTTTGGGACTCTGTCATTCATAAATTAGGGAGGAATGCCAGAAAAGTCAGCAGGGTGCCCCTTCTTGTGAATTATTGCCCTGTATTTGCTCTGGAGACACCTATTGCCTTGTCTATTCATACAGAATAATGAAGTTTTCAAATATGTATTGCTTAATATCAGCTATTATCAACTAATATGTTGCAAATTTATTTGGCTAGATGTGTATCTACCAGAAAAAGCAAACAAAAGACTCAGAAATGTTATTGAGATAGTTATACTTTTTTTTTCAATTAATAGACTGTATAGTAAATCTACTCAAGTCTTAATATGTCACCTTCGGCAAGTACACTGGGAAATTATGCCCAACCTAGATGCCCCGGTGAACTAAGATAAAGGAAATAGTAGTCCCAGTTTTGCTTTTAGTTTCAGCAGTATAAATCCAGATTAACTGCACTGTTATTACATATGCTGTAAAACAAGAGATATACTAGGACAGATTTTGCCTTCAGTTACAATGGTGTAACTTCAGTAAAATCACTCCAAAATTACACCAGTGTAACTGAGAGCAGAAACTTCCCCATGCTCTGCTTTTCTTTTCCCATTAAACAACAACTATAATAAACAACCAAACTCTTAGAAGCGGGTTCTGATCTGAGTGATGTTTGTTTTAACTGGTGTAACTCTCTTAATTTGAATAGAATTACTCCTGGTTTGGACCAAAATCAGGCCCTGACTGTCAAGAATAATTTATAAGACAATGTCTTGAATAACTTGTTTTCTATTATGATAATGTTGTACTTTAAACTACAAGTTAATGAGACTAATATGAAGAAAGTGATTTAAAGTGCAATATGCCTTGACTTAACCAGCATCCTTTTATTATAGTGTTATAACTGTTTCAAAAGTAAGAAATAGAAAAAAGGGTTATTACAGCTTAACCGTTTGTGACTTAGCTTATCTAAACTTTTAGTTTGCCCAGGTGATCATGTAAAAACCCGAGGACTCAGATCACATTTCAAATAATATAAATTTAGACCTACATTCCACCCAATTGTCACACCTAGATACCATGGATATTCATGCCGTGTAAACAAGAGCTATATTTTGCAGCTTTGTCATCTGTCATTATTCTGGTATCTACAAAATCTAGAGTTTATATATTACAATCACTGCTGAAACTGGACTTGCAGTGTGTACATGCCAAAAGCGAATGTACCCTAGCCAAATAATTGTTAGTTTTATAAATAGATAAAAAAGAAGGCTGAACCAAATACAAATGTAAATGTAATTTAAGGGTGTTTTGAGTTAATCTGCAAAATGTATGTGCTTAGTTTATGCCATAAAGCCTGACAAATAAACATTTGTTTAATTGACAGTCTATAGCAAAGGGAAGAGGAATGTGACTATTATAAACAATTTTTAAAGGTATAACAGTAATAATTTTTTTAAGATTGAAAATTGCTGTTCAAAGCGCTGGCTGCTGACTTGCTTACCACCAGTCTTTAAAAAAAAACAAAACAGTTTATGTTATGTTCACAACTATGATTAATGGCTGCTCCTATTAACTACCAAATATTATCAAAATGAAAATGACATGAAATCTCAAGGCCACAATTTAATGGAAGACAGAAGATCAGTCTCCTTGGAATTCTGCTGACAGAATATATTTTTTAAAATGGGTGATGATAGCTGCACTGAGCATCGTTCTGTATGAAGACTGAGTACTATGGCCCTGATTCTGCAAAACACTTAACTGTGTGCTTCCCTTTAAACATGCGAGTAATCATATCCATACTCAGCAAAGCATATAAGTAAGTGCTTAACGTTAAACACATGCTAGGTGCTTAGCTGAACAGGGATGGGACTACTTGCATGTTTAAAATGAAGCACACACTTAAATGCTTTGTTGAATAGGGGCTCACAACATGTTCTCTGCTTAGGTGATGTATGACAGTGGGAAGGAAGGAGAGTGCTAGGAATCTTGTGTAAGCACCGGGACAGGATCTCTGCATAGTGCTTAAGGACAGAGATAGCCAACTATCACATACCACACCTGTCCCCAAAACAGCCTGATCTGTGGGTCAAGGGACATACTAGCCTATCATCCCATCTACTGACAGTTATTGACATGCAGCAGTCTACAGCCACTACCCTGTGATGAACAATAAGCTGGCATTCTGCATTTTACTATTCTAAGCTTGGGGGGCTGAAGTGCTGATGGTTGGTGATTGCCCAGAGGAGATGATGCAGATACAAAAACACTTAATTCTTTGTCTAGGACACCAATGCCATACATTCCTAACAATATCTGTAATTAGAAATTTCATATTTCATTCCTTGCAGGATATTTAATTTCTTAATCTATAATGTATTTACTTTCTACAATCATTTGCCCATGAAAAAAATATTATTGGATAAACTTTGCACAAGGTGTAAGATTGTACATCTCTTTGGAGAAGAGACTTTGCCTTCCTGCCTGTCTTTAGTAAGTACTTTACATGCTATTTTCGCTGTGCAAATAGTAAACAATAATAAAGGGTATTAGCGAGGCAACAGCTATTTTGTGACAGCAGATTTTAGCAAAAAGTACTTAATCTAAGTGACCCCACAGTGAGAAAGCCATTGCTAGCAATGTTGATGAAGAAGTATAATTAGAAAGATAAATGAAAATAACAGGATATAGGCTAGATGGTTTGGAGAAGGGAAACAAGGCTGTAGGTGGGGAAAGGGAAAGATGATTTAGGATAACTGTGACAGAATCCATTTGTACCTAACATATTATCAAGCATAAGCACCCAAAAATACTGTAATCCTTTGCAACGCAGGAAGGGAAGGGGTACATGGAACAGGAATATTAACTCACAACCAGTGATCTCTCTTCATGAGACAACATTACTCAGAACTCGAGAGACAGACAAAGGTCTTTGTATACCCTGGCATCAGCGCAGATACAGATGCAGGAGGAAAAAGTCACAAGGACAGAGTGAAACAATTACTGATTCTCATACTAACGTGTACACACTAGAAGGATGACAAGGCAGATCTTCAGCAGGCATATACTGTCATAGCATCATTGCGGAGTTTACCTGCTCTGAGGATCTGCCCAGAGGTGTTTTAAGTGATCCTATTAGGATGATGTCTGCACAGCGGTGCAGTCAATCTTCATTCCAGACCTCCAGAGGAACAGGGTATTGATCCCAAAGAGATCAAAACTGAGAATATAAAGGGGCTATAATAGTTAATGCTAAAGTAAGAGTTTTGGAAGGGATATCAACACTCATGCTTCAGGGACTAAGCCAATCTTGAACTATTAGCATTTAGAAGGAGACTTCTACAAGGGGAAGATTACCCAACAACTGCTTACTGGGGCTGTTTTTTGCATCAACCTGTGAAGCATTTAGTACTGGACACTGCCAGGGACAGAAAACTGGACTGGATCGGTCTAATCCAGTATGGCAGTTCCTACATTCATATGGGCTGTGTGATTCTCTCTCTCTGCCTCAAGCTCTCACAAAATTCAACCTGGGAGTAAGCTCGAGCAACTTCCTGGAAATCAGTGGTACAAAAGGATTCAGTGTTGCTTTAGGTAAGTAGGACTGCCATCTCCTGTGGACCAAAGGCCAGTAGGTGTTTGTTCTTTATTAAACGTATCATCTCTTTCCCTGCAACATAGCTTTCCAATAGCATTAGCAACATATTATCAAATAGCTTTAGTAAGTGTTTTCTGTATATTTTATTCTGATTTTTCTAGGCTGCATGATTTTTGACTTGCAAGTAAAGTTAATAAACTCTACAATAATCTTTGACTGCAGCCTATTTAAGCGTCTGAATCTCCTTGAGGCATGCTACCCAGAGAGAACACACACATTACCAGGAAGACCTGTTCTGATCCCTTTACATGGGCAGATTAGAGAGTGTTTGAACCATTCCTCAAGAACATAGAAAAACTCTTCTCTCATGCCAAGCCAAACTAGAATAAATCTATACTACAGAAGTGCAACTTTGAGTTTCCCCTCGGGCATTAGGGTGGGTCACAGTGTGACAGCTGAAGAAGACAGACTCAAGACATTTGAGAAAGGAGTTTGTGACACATTCCAGCTACTTTGACAATTTATAAAGTGTACTGTATAGTGTGCACCATCTAGTCCCACTTTAGCATATATGGCAGCACCTGAGCACCAAGATAACCTGACACTTGGTATGTAGTTCATGCATACAATGAGGATTTCAGGAACCATGTGTGTCAGTGAAAATTATCTATCTTGCAGCATGTTTTTCTACCACTTTCAGATTTCTTTTAAAAACAATAAGATTTAATTTAGAAAAAAAGAAAAGTATCGGAAATGCCAGCCACACATCTCAGAAGGTTGCTTATAAGACATCATAAATGATGGGGGAAATGGGATTACATAGAGAGATGAGTGAGGGCACTTCTTTCTTTGCTTATGACTAGCATCCTTTTATTGGAAGCTTATTTTGTTAGTTCAAAGATGCTTATGGAAGGAGAAAAATGTCAGTACCAAGCTAGAATGGAGGGGCAAGCAGGAGCAAATTGTACTCCATTCAGTGAGTTGCTCTTCAATCACACTGGATCGTGTACAAGGGTTCTAGTGTGTATTTTAAAGCCAGAGCTACACTATGGGGATAGGAAACAGAGATTTGTAACACCCAAGTAACTCTCCCAAAGGCTATCTTGCCAAGTGCTAAGGCAGGCAGAATGCTCCCAGTGATTCTGGGGAGAGAATGCTAGGCTGTTTGGAGGTACATCATACACTCCACCAGTTCTGGTCTCGGTCCATGAAGGAGGGAAAAGGGGCCCAGGGTGTACACCTCTCAGTCACACTACTGGTGGTATGTGTAGCACTTCTGTCCATGTCATCCCTTCCGTGCACCTCCAGGACCACACGCTCTGGGGTTATGGCTGTCATCTTCCACAGATAAACAAAGATATGGGATGTTTCCTTCATCTTCTTCTGTTCCTCATGTACCATGGTAAGGGCACTCAGGATCTATCCAAAAACATCTTAGGAAGGTTTTCATAATTCTGGATAGTTTCACAATATGAAGAGATGCCATAGTTTCTCACTCTTCAGCCCGTGCTTTTTTTCATGCTGTATTGGAATGAATTCTGCACAACATGGTATACAAAATCCAGAATGACAAAGGAGACCTGGGTTAGGCATATAGACACCTGAATTTTCCAGCAAAAGCATATGCATAATTTAACAGCATAATTGAGACTTTGTATGTGTCATCCTACAAAACAACAAGATTTTTACAGCTGTCAATAAAACTCCTCTTAATTCATTAAGGGCTATAATGGAGGTAAACATTTTTAACCAGCTTGACTTAGTATAGTGTCAAAATCCTGATTTTGTGTAGTTGTGTATTATAGAATCATCTTGAATATCCTAGGTCTTTCCTGATGTTTTGTCTTCTTTTAGGGTGTAGGGGAACAGTTTATCTGTATAATCCAAACGTGCCTAATAGTGTTACGTAGCCTGATTATGATTAAAATAGAGAACTGTATTGTCTCTAGCACTTCTATAAAAGGCTTTAGGTGCTAAGGCTAGCAATATATACGGCTTAGGTCTCCTGCATGAATCTTTTTTTTTTTCCCCAAGTTTATTAAACAGGGCTATTTTTAGGATAAAACTCTCCACACTGTGATTTCTACTCCAGTGAATTCATATTTCAAAATTAGTGTAAAAGAAGGAAAAAAATAAATATTATATACAGCTGGCTGTGATCTTATCTGACTGTTTGTTGATTACAATGCATCACTGACCAATTAGGTGGCCCTGTGGCTCAGACTTTCAATACCAGCTGATAGCTAGCTTGCAAATAAAAGCCTTCATCTGGTAGCACTCACCACCATCAAAAAGATGTAGTTTGTGCCTCTGTTGACACCATAGTTACATAGCTGCAAGAACTTTCCATTCCTTTGTTGTAGGTAAATATGGTCTAACAATTAATGTGGGCCCTCCTGAATGAAGCAACATTACAGAATGTGCATTGAAGATGCAACTGAAGATGCATGTCAGCCATGAGGATAGATAGATTAGTTAAACAGCTCTCCCCCTGGACCACTTATCACCTCTATACACAAATTATCTAGCTAAACCCTGGAAAATGAAATTGGGGACTAGGTCCCATGAGTCCCTCCTCAATGAAACCCTTAATTTAATAAGATTTTAACATCCCCTTACAAATTAGTATTTTAATATTTCCTCTAATTTTTAATCCAAATTCCAAAATTAACAACCCTCCTCCCCACCCCCTAATACTGTACTATTAACTGATTTCATGATTCTTCGGTATTTTATTTGGTTCACATCATTGTTGAAATTTTGTGATCCCCTAACCAGATGTCTGCAAACCTTACTAACAACGAAAAGGACAAGGCTGCACTGAGAGAAATCAATATACTACATGGCTTGGTCAGGTTATATCCCAAAGGGAGAGTAAGGATATCACGGTCTAATACACCTTCAGCCAAAAATTATACCGTTCTTACAGAACTGGGGAGTCATTATAACCTTTTAGCAGCAAAGCAGTTAAGTAAATCAAAACATGTTCTGAAGAATCACCACGGTGTTCAGCACAGAGGTTATTTAATCTCAATAAATCAAGTTTTATTCTTAGTAACACCCATTCAACCCCAATGAAGTCAATAAGGTTGGAGATGTGTAACTTCCATCCAGTACTGAGATGCAAGGCGCTGAACTCCAGAAAACTCCCATTGGGTTCAGTAAGAATGTGCCTGTGTCACAATAATCACCTAATCACCTGAAGCCCCAGGCAGATTGGTAACATAAATCTGTCACACCTGAGCATGGACCTTAGAATATGACCTTATCCATTTATTTTGATTGTCAAGCTTTACACTTACATCGCAAAGATCATGACCACCAACAGCTTTGGAATGGAATTATTATATTTTAAAGAACTAGGAAGCTGATTGTCATTATAAATTCACAATACACATTACAGTTCACCTTTTTTTTTATTTGTCTCTCCAAAAGTACATTGAGATCCCAAGTGAAAATTCTGTGTAAAACTGATCTTTTACTATTTAAAGTTTTTCTTCTTCGCTTTCTCTTCGCATATGAGGATAAAAAGTGAGCATGCTGGTCTAATCTGTATTCTGAAATTCAGGGCTATGTTTTTATTTTCCTTTGGAGGGTGTTTTTGCTACAGAAGCACTTCATTAAGTCAATTAGGCATGCTCCAGTCAGCCCCAGCAATTAGATAATTTTTAGTACCTGTGGAATGAGAAGTCTGTGGCAATAAAGTAAACTGTATTCCTCCCAGAAGGAGAGTTGTACCACTTCAGGTGCGGAAACCAAACTTGCAAGGGTAGTGGTTCATTACAAGCAGGGGCAGATTTCTCAGGATTTTTTCTTTTAAAGCAACTAGGTTTAAAAGGTCAAACAAAACAATGCAAATGCAATAGCATATTTTTGGGGGAGAAAAGTATAATTAAAAGGTCAGATCCTCCAACATTAAATGAAGATGTGCACTGGCACAAGTCAAAGATATAGGACTGAGAAGGTAGCTGCTTTTAGGGCCTGATTCAAAGCCTACTGAAGTCAATGAAAGATTCTCACTGACATCAATGGGCTCTGGATCAGGCCCCACTTCCCATCTTGCTCACCTCTGGCTTCCTTGCGTGTGAATCTTTGGTGGTGATTCCAAGTGTCCATTTTTAAAAGAAAACAATGCATGGTGCACATGCAAGTCTGGGCTCGAGTATCAGTTGTAAGGATGCCGGCCCATAGACACACCCATATCACGTCCATTTTCCTCTTACACAGCACAACACAAATGTGAGTTGTGCAAAGGTATGGCTTTGCAGAATGTTGTACTAGATGTAGACTTCCACACCTGTGAAATCTAATCATCTGTGATGCCCAAGACACTCTATGTCCCCATCTAAATCATACAGCTCAGTCTCTGTATTTAATTTATATTAAAATATTTCTTGTGTAACTGGTCAAACATTAGCACTGCAAGCAGTTTACATCAATGCCTGAAATGAGATGGTGTGCATCATCAACTGCATCTCCAATCTAGGCTCCATCAGTTTGCTTTGTTCAAGGGTCTGAATATGAAGTAAACAGAAAAAAAATCCACATTATACTCAAGGCCCTGTGTGTGCCATGGAGAGGAAGCAGGAGCTCAAATCTGTGGCAAGACACCCCGGATTCTCTAACATCCTGCTGCAGTAGACTGCAAATTCTGCAGCAGCTTCTTTCAAATTAAAAGACTGAGGCTTTTAAAGCTATTAAATATTAAAATGCATCAGACAGTCAGTACAGTAGCTTTTGTGCTATTCATTTTGATATTAACTTCAATTAATTTTATGTTGGCCCTACATTTTCAGTTTCGTGTTAAGGTTAAATAAAGTGGAGGAGGAAAGAGTTCACAACACTTTCTACGTAAATAGAAATCCAGACATGAAGCACTTGGTTATAAAACAAAGAAAGTATTAAATATCTCAATGTCTAAAACTCTACGAATCCCAGACCAAAAAAACAACAACTCTTACAGGAACCCTACACCTAATGGAACAATGCTGGTGATACGAAAGAACAAGATCTAGAGAATGTATTTTATCACTTTTTTCTTTAAGTGCAGTATTCATGAAAGGTGCCTAGCTGACAACTCTAGACACTGAAAATTTCTGTTTATCCACAATAGAAATATAACACAGAAATTTGCCATTCAAGTTTCTTGATACTACCAAGATGCTTCATCTTCACCTAGGGACATAACTTCTAGGATTCAAAGAGTAGTGTAAGATCTGTTTAATCCTTGCCGTCTGCTGAGACTGCCAACAATTTGTTCCTATATGGATGGGGGTTTGTGACGTGAGTAACTGTTCATTTGGAACAAAAACGAGACACTACCAACTGGCTCGATGCTAGTGAATGGTAATGAGAAAGTCAGGCAATTCAGATTTATTAGCCCTACACATCATCCATAATGCATTGCTCGTCCATGGTCTACAGCACATATGCTGTATGCCCCCATCTCAGTGTACAGAAACTGGTGCTTTTGACTCTTTATCCATCAAGAAAAGAATATACTTCATGGTAAGATCATGCAATACCTAGCAGCAACAACATGACAGAAGTGTAATGTGCCAGCTTTTCTTCCAAACTGCTTTTCCAATTTCAGAATATGTCAGACCCTTATATATTTAGTCTGTGAAGTTTCTTGAATTTTCATATTAGTTTAAAATATTTTTTCATGCTTTATTATTACTATCCTGAGAAATAAGGATACCTTGCTGTTATAAACATCTATTTAGAGTACCTAAAACAAGGTCTTAGGATCAACAAAATACGCATTTCAGAACTTTCAACAGAAATATTCTTGACTAATATTTGTACACTAGAAAAATTGTTAATGAAAATATTGTACCTCTAATGCTGCCAGTGTTAACATCTGCATGAAGCATCTGCAGCTACAATGCTGTTTTTTCCTTCTTCTTCCTCATGATTCTTCTTTTAATGTTTATTAAGGAATGCACATTCTTTTCTCGTATGATTCTCATCTAGCCTTATTCTCCACCTCTTTTCATCTTGCTCCAGTTCCCTATTTTCCCTTCCTAGGTCTTACTGTATCCTGAGCAACCTGATTTCACAAAAGCATTGGCACTGTTCATGGACAGAAGCTCTAAGACCATCTGGCTAGTGCACTGGCAAGATAGAGAACTCCTGAAATTTAGAGATTTTGTAAGCTAAGAAAACATGTGGAAACTACATACACTGAGCTAACCATCTACAATGACTTTTTTCTTTGCTTTCTGCTCATTAAAAAGGCAGAGTCAGATAATGTACTATGAAAGAAATAGATGGATTTGATGTATCAATTTCAAACAAATGAAGTTCTGCCCTATTAACTTTTGTTTAGTATTTCTAAATTAAGTGGTTATTTTCTCTACTTTACTGGAAAGCAAAATTAAATTAGCATTTCATAAATTCCATCCTCAGAAATAGTGATTTTCAGAGGCTATTATATGAATCACCATAATTAGTTAATAGAACTCTCATTTTACCTCCAGATACCTTGTGTCACAAAAAACATCACCCCACACCCCGTTAACTTGAAATGCATTTCTGCATTTAGAGTTGTTGGAGTGACATAAACACATACCCCTGCGCAAAGATGAATTAAACAGGCTTTGCAAGGGGGAAACTACACACATGTCTGAAACATGCAGTCCACCTCAATATACAATCAAAGGTGCATCCCTGCTGCATCATCGTCTCTGCAGCTCCCCTCATTCAACAGGCCCCAATTTTAAGGAGAATATCATGAATATTAGTTTCTCCACGTACTACCTGCCACACTCCAAGATGCTCAAGCCAATCCAGTATTTCTAATTTTCAATATATTAATGCCACAAAAGTTTTGAAAATGACACACTTTGCCAAAATATCTTCTGGAATTGTCACCTGTCCCAACTAGCTGGTCATCGCACATAGTTATCTACCCTTTGTACCTTTGCCAAAACTTCCCAACCCATTTCTCCCTATCTCGTTGCCCCTTTGACAGCTTGGGCAAAAATCAATGATTGGGGGGGGGAATTTAAAAAATTAGATCTTTTAAAATTTAAATCAGATTTTTGATTATGTAATTTAAATTATAATTGCTTTTCTTTTAAAAAATAAACAATTAAAATGAAATCTGAATTTTTAAAAAAATATGTTAGGATCTAAACTTATCATGTCTTAAAACATTCAAATAAAAAATAAATATGCTGAATCCATAAGCCTCTATCAGAAACTTTGAGCTAATGGCTGCTTTTCTATATAAAGAAAGAATCAGAGGAAAACATCTAACGTTTGAGATCAAGCTTTATAAATATGGCACAATAGGTCAGCCTAGGTACCTAAGGAGACTGTCTCATTTTCAAGAGACTTATGTGAGACTAGTATCGGGGGGGGGGGGGAGAGGGGAGGCCGTGTTAGTCTGGATCTGTAAAAAGCGACAAAGACTGCTTTTGTAGTTGGCTAGCTATGGAATTATACAAAAACCTATAGGAAAACACTGCAACCTCTCTGGACACACAATAGCAGATTTAAAGATAGCCATCCTGCAGAAAAAAAAACTTCAGGACCAGACTCCAAAGAGAAACTGCTGAACTTCAGTTCATCTGCAAATCTGACACCATCAGCTCAGGATTAAACAAAGACTGTGAATGGCTACAAAAGTAACTACAAAAGTAATTTCTCCTCCCTAGGTGTTCACACCTCAACTGCTAGAAGAGGGCCTCATCCTCCCTGATTGAACTAACCTCGTTATCTCTAGACTGATTCTTGCCTGCATATTTATATCTGCCTCTGGAAATTTCCACCACATGCATCTCATGAAGCGGGTATTCACCCACGAAAGCTTATGCCCCAATACTTCTGTTAGTCTATAAGGTGCCACGGGACTCTTTGTTGTTTTTTAGCTGAGACTAGGAAGTTAAGCTCGAGTCATTTTCACGTAGGCATATTTGAAAAATTTCCCCAGGCTGACCTGAAATAATCAGTTTAATTCACTGACTACAGTTACTTCCTCTGTTTAATAAATCATTTAGTCGTAAATATGAAACATGTTTTGATAAGAGAAGTTTATGTATCCAAATCATTTAAGGTTGTTTTGTTTAATAAAAATAATTATATATGCTGTTTTGTGTGTTTCATTCAATTCCAGTTACCATCCTAATGCAGCTTGGCACAATTCATAAGCAAAAAGTTAATGATCTAATAAATAAGCAACATATCATTCACCATTTTCTAACATACTAAAAATGTACAATTAATAAAAATCTGATACTAATCTATATAATTGCTTAAATAAATGTAGACTTTCCAACAACTTGTTGCCAAACCCTGTGCTCTACCTTCCTTTCCCATTCTCTCCATTGTACTGTTGCCCAATCCCAAACCATCTCTGATCACCATTCACACAGCATGACTAAAATAAACCGCTTCACTAATCTCTCAATAGCAACCATGTCTGGTTCTTTTCTCCTTTCAACCCATCTTTCCGGCCTAAACTGCCATATCGGAACCCAATTCATTTTCAATTCGGGGGAGCGGGGGATTACCTTTAAAAATGTGTTTTTTTTCTTTCATGTGTAATCCAAACTCATCTACAATAGTCATCAATGTTAAATGCTATCGATATGCCTATTTAACTTTCCCATTTATAAACACTCCAAGAAAACACAATCAAATAAAACACTCCCTTTTATTCATTCATATCTCTCCTGACCAGCTCTCCTCCTCCAGGCTATGCATTCCAGTGCCTCAATCTTACCCCTACCTCTTTTTTAAACTTCCTTTCTGGATGTTTCTGTACAACATTATTCTCTTCCTTGTATGGTTTGTCTCTTGCTCCAAAGAGTGCCCCCAACTCCTTCATGTTGGTTCAAATTGTTCTGCTTACCAGAGAGACAAAAAGGAAGTAACTTCATTAATTTTTCCACCCCCACACTGCACTGAACAATTGAAAATTTGTGTACGGAATAGGTATGATAAAGATGCACAGAAAGATGCAAATGCTCTTAGATTAGTTTTTCTGCAGCTGCTTAGGGAGAGGTGGAAACATCAAACAAACTGAAGGTAATATAAGTGGATCGGTGCAAGGCTGTACTAAAGCCACATACGTCCATGGTCTGGTATTTACCACATACAGTCCTGAAAAAGTGCCAAAAAGTGATGTTAGGTCAATAGAACAGTGATCATTTTGAGGTCCAATATCATACAAACCACTAAGGGTCATTAGGGCAGGCCACGGGTTATTATAATAATAAATTACCAGGTAATCATTCTGATTACCACTCCCTCTCCCTCCTCCCCAATTTCAAACCCTATATCATTTTAGTGGATGCTGTCTTGAGAGCCAATAGAATGAGGAATCCATGTCTTGATCCATCAAGATTAGCCTGGTGGCATTCTAATATTATAGAATCATATGCTCCATCTCTAGTGGTTCTTGAGATGTTTATCCTCTAAAACCACATCAGAATGGATGTGGGGGAAAAAAGCAAGATGGTGATTAGAAAGATATTTTAATATCCATTCTTTCAGTACTTGCCAGACCTTGAAACATTTTGGCAGACCAATACAAATGCCTTCAAGAACAGTTAACTTTTCCCTGCACTGGTCTGAGATCAGTTACAAGAAAGAAAGAAAAAAAAAATGAAATTCCTCTGTATTTTTATTTAACATATTTACTCTTGAAATGAGTGAATAGCAACAATTCATGTTCAGGAGTTGGACTGAGCAGCTTAAATGTGATAAAATACTGTACGTAGGTAGGGGAGAAATGGTTGCCAGAGACCTAAAAAGTTACATACCTGTCTGTCTGTCTAGTAGATATTTATAATGAGAGCAGTAACTGTATTTATGATAATGAGAAGTAAGCAGAGAGGAGGGCAAAATAAAGAGAAAAAATGCAGCTATGTTAATTCTCTGAATTGAAAGTATGAAACTTCGTTATAGCACCAGAAGTGAGGATGTAGTGTTACCACAAACATTTTGTGATCACAAAACAAAGATTTAAGGGCTCAGGACAGCATCCAATTCTGAAGATGACTACACATCCACAAGAGGGATGGTTGCGCTCCAGAAAAAAACAAGCTCGGATGACTTCCACAGCCTTTAAAGAGCGTTTAAAATGGGGGTCAAAATGGAACTGGACAGATGGAACAAAGTGAAGGCTGACAGAGTTGGGTAGGCTTTTTCTTAAGATTTTTTTTTTAAACTAAGGCCTGGTCTACACTAAGGGAGGGTCGAACTGGTCTACACTAAGGGGGGGGTACGCAAGTTCAGCTACGCAAATAGCGTAGCTGAACTCCAAGTACCCTAGTTCGACTGACTTACCCATCCAGACGCGGCGGGGTCAAACTCCGCGGCTCCAAGGTCGACACCGCCACCGCCGTTCGCGGTGGTGGAGTTCCGGAGTTGACCGGAGCGCGCGGGGAGTTCGAACTATCGCGTCTTGATTAGACACGATAGTTCGAACTCCGAGAAGTCGAACTCACCGCGTCGACCCGGACGGTGAGTATAGACCTACCCTAAGAGTTCTATGAACAAGTATCAGGAGTGGGATTGGGCAACTGTGAAAGATCAGGCAGGATGTAGGTAAAACCTGGCAGGGACTCATAAGTAAGAGAGTTTAAAATGTGTGCTGCAGTCACAGACCATCATTTTGCCATGTGCTGATAATACTGCATTTGGCTGCTGATAATCCTTCAATATGGGCCAGATTTGATGGTGTTCAGAAGGCTCTGAACTTTGCTGATGAGGCTGCTTTGGCAAACTCCACATGAGATGAGCAGATTTTGCCATCTAAGTTTATCTTATCAATAAGTCAACAGAGAGACAAGGTGGGTGAGGTAATATCTTTTATTGGACCAACTTCTGTTGATGAGAGCTGCACAAAGCTGTTCTTCAGGTCTGGGAAACCTGTGATTCTGGGAGCACCTTTTGCTCGAAAGCTTGCCTCTCTCACCAACAGAAGTTGGTCCAATAAAAGATATTACCTCACCCACTTTGTTTCTCGAATATCCTGGGACTGACATGGCTACAACTACACTGCATACAATAAGTCAATAGGCAGACATATCAGAAGGGTGTATAGGGTATCTATCGTTGTGGTATCTAAGTATCTATGACAGGGGTAGGCAACCTATGGCACGTGTGCCAAAGGCGGCACATGAGCTGATTTTCAGTGGCACTCACACTGCCCGGCTCCTGGCCACCAGTGTGGGGAGCTCTGCATTTTAATTTAATTTTAAATGAAGCCTCTTAAACATTTTAAAACCCTTATTTACTTTACATACAACAATAGTCTAGTTATATATTATAGACTTATAGAAAGAGACTTTCTAAAAATGTTAAAATGTATTACTGGCACACGAAACCTTAAATCAGAGTGAATAAATGAAGACTCGGCACACCACTTCTGAGAGGTTGCCGACCCCTGATCTATGACTTGATTTCGTATTCATCCATGGGCATCTGCTTGAAAGCAAGGCTAGGGCACCAGCTACTTGGGATCAAGCCCCTCTGCAACCACACAAGGCAATGAAATCATTGTGTTTCCACTGCACAGGTGGAAACAGGAGGCAGAGTGTGAAGTCCCTGTGTCCTGTTAATACAGGTGGATCTGTGCACACTAATGTATGGGGAATTTGGGGAACAAGGTAGTGAAGGTGAGACTGGAGGCATGGCTAGTGGCTCTGTGACTATATAGATCTATTATCAACCCATCATTTCCCTCTTCAGGCTCTGCTGCCTGTGACACAGAGGAAGATTCCATTCCACACAACCCCATGGAACAAGCCCCTGCACCACCCTTTTTGATTCAGTCACTGCACAGGGGACACAATTGAAGCCATTAGACTGATGGAGCACAGGCACATGGCAGAGGTAATAAATGTAGTCTCTGCAAAGAGCAGAGATACTCTGTGCACGTCAGTTTATCACCTTCTATTTAGTGGTCCAAGGAGCAGCATTAAAAGCAGCATGTTCTGCCCCAAATTTCCAAGGACATCTGCTTGACTGCAATTAAAATCAAACTCAGTACTGTTGGCAGCGGGAGGTGGACAAGAAAAAAAGTTCAAAAGCAAAATGGTGATAATGATAATGGTCAATTATAATGATAATTATCAAGCATTTAAATGAGATCAGAGGATGGGTGGGGAGGGAAGGGAGAGAGACTGGGAAGTCAAGACAAGCAAAGGCATACAAAAGTCATTTGGAATATTAGGTAACCCTGAGCAGGGTCAATCATGTTTGGTATCTATATCAGACTTCTTGTGAGGTCCAGCTGCTCTTATGTCTAAGATGATTATGATGGTAGTACCTAAGGCCCAACCAAGAGTGGGGCACCACTGTGCCAAGCCCTGCACAAACACAGAGTTATGTGAACTGTGAGCTTAGATGCTAAGATTTGTTCACTAAAAGTTTCAAATATTTCAATGAACTTTCCAAAGCTTTGTTTTCAATGCACTGTGGGTGGACTCCATTTGGCATATTCATTTATTAAATAGTGCTAGCAATTTTTAGCTAAATATCTACCAGAATGTTGGTCCCAAACCTCATGTTCCTATATGAATGTGCTCTTAACAGGAACAGCTTGCCAAGATTTATAGCTTCTATTAATTACACTAAAAATATGGTAGGCTTGCTCCAAGAAATCAATTGTAACATGGACAGGCAACTCTATTTTTAATTACAATCATAAATTACAAAATTACTATCAGTCATTACCAATACCCTCTTTTTATTTTACTTTTCAGTGAGTGATAAGGGGACGGAGAGGATTATACAGGAAACTCTTTTCCTCAAAGTGTCAATGAAAGAATGCCTGTCTCAGAGGACATATTCTACAGCACTGTTGACACCAATCTGTGGTCCTGACCCTCAACTACAAGCTGAATAAAGGAAAGGAATGTGCACTAAGGTAAGCAATAATTTCAACCTGTGAACACTGTTTTCTTGATACTGTTATGTGCATTTTTCACATGTTTAACATATTAGGTAAATCCACATAGCCTCACCATATATTTTGTTTTTTGGAAATTCATTTTAAAAGTGAATATTTAACTGTAAACATTAAAAATATTAAAGATGACCAATTAGTGTTTTTTTTCTTGTATTATGTGCTTTTCTAAAAGCCCTTTCTTATTAGAGATCAGTCTGCTACTCAGAAAAGAATTGCTATAAAAAGAAAAACTGTAGTAGCATTAGTTGCCAATTAAGACATTTTTTTCCCTACATGATTAGTATATAGGTGTAAACATTTAAAATGTGGTGAAATGTCATCTAACGCCCATGAACACTCAGGTAGAAAAGGAAAGTCTTGAAGGATAAATTAAATTGCTGTAAGTGACCCTTCACTAAGATTAAATAAAGGTGCTTCTACAGTTGAACATACATTCAACTGTGTATTGATCATCCAGCCAAAAACTAGGGCCTGATGTTGTAGTTCATCCATTCTCAGAACTCCTATTGACCTCACTTGGTGTTTAATTCACGAAACAAGTGCAGAATTAGTCTGTGCTCTTCCTCCCTATCACCATCCCCAAGTCTTTTTAAATTAAATTTAGCCACTGCCCACTCAGTTAATAGATATGTCAGCTAAAAACTTAAAATGTTTTATGGACAAATCTACCATCAGAGCTATAAAGATCATATCAGATAACAGCTTAACTGAAGTATTTCTCTGTTAGCTGAAACATGAATTTTCCTGAACTCTACTATTTACTGCCAAACATTCACCTAGTTCAGATTGGAGCTAACGGACCTTCCCACAGCCCAGCTCGCAAAAGAAACCATAGTTTCCTCCTCCCCCACAACCCCCACAAAAACAGGAAGTTTCTAGTAAATTTCTACCATCCAGATAGTCACTTAAAGGAAGGCCAACTCAAATGAAAAAGTTATTCCAAATGATGAGCTTCCCCAAATGTGGAGCCATTAAAGAAATCTATGGTTACACACAGCTAATAAAAATGGGCCCGTGCAGACATTAGCACTCAAAAACATTGTGCATTTGGGACAAGCTCTAGAGGATTCTTGACTGTATAAAAGAACATTTTTTTGGCAGATTGAGATTTCTATAATCCTCTTCCCACATGTTTCATGTCCCTCAGAATAGCATACTAAAGTTTCAAAAGGTGGAAAATACCTCTCAGCATGAAAAAAAAATTGGCAGATTAGAAAACAAAGAAGGAGCCCATAATAAAGCTGGAAGCTGGAACAAGGCACAATGAATTTATCCACACTCAAGTCTGTAGCTGGTGTGGGCCCACCTACTGGCTTTAGAGTGACTATGTGCGCTTAAGCAGCACAAATCCAGTTCCAAAGTAAGGGCATTGATGAGAAACCTAATAATTGACTTCTGCTGTCTTAGGGTATGTCTACACTACAGGAGTAGTTCGATTTAACTTAGGTCGAATTTGTGGATTCGACCTGATGAATTCGAATTTGTGTATCCACACTAAGGACACTAATTCGAATTTGTGAGTCCACACTAATGGGGCAAGCGTCGACATTGGAAGCGGTGCATTCTGGGCAGCTATCCCACAGTTCCCGCAGTCCCCGCTGCCCATTGGAATGCTGGGTAGAGCCCCCAATGCCTTCTGGGGGAAAAATGTGTCGAGGGTGGTTTTGGGTAACTGTCATCATTCAACCGTCACTCGCGCCCTCTCTCCTTGAAAGCGCCGGCGGGAACTCTGTTCGCGCACTTTTCTGGTCTGTGACAGCGCCGACGCCACAGCACTGCGAGCATGGAGCCCGCTGCGATCATCGCTGCACTTATGGCCGTTGTCAACTCCTCGCACCTTATCGAACACCTCTTCCACAGTCAGCTGCTGAGAAATCGGGCGAGGAGGCTCCGGCAGCGTGGTGAGGACGTGAAGTGTCAGAGTGGCAGAGACCTCTCACAAAGCACGGTACGCCGCGCCGTGGAGATCATGGTGGCAATGGGTCACGTTCATGCTATGGGACGGCGATTCTGGGCCCGGGAAACAAGCACGGACTGGTGGGACCGCATAGTGCTGCAGGTCTGGGATGAATCACAGTGGCTGCGAAACTTCAGGATGCATAAGGGCACTTTCCTTGAACTGTGTGACTTGCTGGCCCCTGCCCTGAAGCGCCAGGACACCCGGATGCGAGCAGTCCTGAGTGTGCAGAAGCGAGTGGCCATAGCCCTCTGGAAACTTGCAACGCCAGACAGCTACCGGTCAGTAGCGAACCACTTTGGCGTGGGCAAATCTACCGTTGGGGTTGCTGTGATTGAAGTAGCCCACGCAATCGTTGAGCAACTGCTCTCAAAGGTAGTGACTCTCGGAAACGTCCAGGACATCATAGATGGCTTCGCCGCGATGGGATTCCCAAACTGCGGTGGGGCTATAGATGGCACTCACATCCCTATCCTGGGACCGGCTCACAAGGCCAGCCAGTATATTAACCGAAAGGGCTACTTTTCAATGGTGCTGCAAGCACTGGTGGACCATAAGGGATGTTTTACCAACATCTACGTCGGGTGGCCGGGCAAGGTTCATGACGCGCGTGTGTTCAGGAACTCTGGTCTGTTTAGACGCCTGCAGGAAGGTAGTTTCTTCCTGGACCATAAAGTAAGTGTTGGGGATGTGGAGATGCCTACAGTGATCCTCGGGGACCCAGCCTACCCGCTAATGCCCTGGCTCATGAAGCCCTATACAGGCGCCCTGGACAGTGACAAGGAGCTCTTCAACTACCGGCTGAGAAAGTGCAGAATGGTGGTGGAGTGTGCTTTCGGACGTCTCAAGGGGAGATGGAGGAGCTTACTCACTCGCTCGGATCTCAGCGAAACCAATATCCCCATTGTTATTGCAGCTTGCTGTGTGCTCCACAATCTCTGTGAGAGCAAGGGGGAGACCTTTATGGCGGGATGGGAGGTTGAGGCAAATCGCATGGCTGCTGATTATGCTCAGCCAGACACCCGTGCGATTAGAAGAGCCCAGCGGGAAGCGCTGTGCATCCGGGAGGCTTTGAAAGCTAGGTTCCTCAGAGAGCAGGGTAACCTATGACTGTCCAGTCTCTTTACAGAGAAGCTGAACCTGCCCCTGTTTCAGTTACTATTGTCTTTTTTCAGCGGTTACATACCCCGTTCACCAGGTTTCCCCCCTTCCAACAGACGTTTAAAAATAAAGTTATTGGAACATTTTTAATTAACAAAGTTTTCTTTACTAACGAATTCTCGTTCAAGGGTTACAACAGGGACGCAGACTGTGGTGGGTACGGTGTGCAGTGATGTACATCCCGCTTCTACACTCGAGGACTGACAGGCTCCTGCTCCTACAGCGGTCTCTGGGGGGAGGACGGTTACCGGAGGGTGTGCAGGAAGGGGTGGGTTTGCAGGAAGGGGTGAGGGGTGTGTGGGAAGGGTGAGTAGGTGTGGGTGGATGATGGCTCTGGCTGGGGCTCAGGGCATCGGAGAGGTTCATGGCTAGGGTGGAAGGGCATGGTAAGGGCAGCCTGCCTTGCCATTTGTGGATGCCAGGCGCTCGGACCCTGGGGCAACATACACCTCTCAGACTGACCTGGGGCAGCAGACACCTCGCAGAGTGACCCGGGTGCCTAGTGATTGCACTCTGTGTGTGACCTGCTGTTGATCCTGCCCCCATGTCTGTACCCTGTTAATGGTGGCTGTCCTATGCAATTAACAACCCCCCCCCCTTCACACAAAGTCTTCTGCAAAGAAACATGACGGAAACAGTAATGAACAGCAAACTATTTTTAATACTCAACTACACAGTTGGGGGATGAAACTGGGATTTGGGATCGGGTGAGCCAGGAAGGCAAGCAATTCTCATACTTTAGGGAATGAGAGCTGTTTGGTACATGAGCGCTCTGCTGGGGTGGAGTGACAGTTTTCACGGCCCCTAGCGCCCCTCCTTCTTGTGATTTTGGGTGAGGGGGGGACAGGACTTTGTGGCGGGGGAGGGCGGTTGCAGATACAGTTCAGGGGGGCTCTCTGCTCCTGCCTGCGGTCCTGCAGAACATCCACAAGGCGCCGGAGCGTGTCCGTTTGCTCCTTCATTAGTCCAAGCAGCGTTTGAGTTGCCTGCTGGTCTTCCTGCCGCCACCTGTCCTCCCGTTCGCTGTGTGAGCGCTGCTGCTGAGAGAGGGTCTCCCTCCACTGGCTCTGCTGTGCCGCCTCGGCTCTGGAGATGGCCATCAGTTCAGAGAACATCTCGTCCCGAGTCTTTTTCTTTCGCCGCCTAATCTGCGCCAGCCTCTGTGAGGGGGATGCCGGGGCAGTTCGGGAAAGAGCCGCAGCTGTGTGATGGGAAAAAGGAAGTGATTTCCTTCCAAAGATACATGTTTGCGAACACTGAACACAGTCTACTCAGTTTCTGTGAACAAGACCATACAGGGCACCTAATCTCATGTGCTCTCAGGACAAGTTCGAATTTTCGGCATTCGCTTTCATTGCCTGGGGTCTTGCACTGGAGATCGGACAAGCGGGGCAGGACAGCAGAATCCGTGTAGCAGCCAGGCCTGGTAAGCCGGAAACTTTAGGCTGCTTAACAGTTAATGGATAGCAGGGCCCTCCTGCTGCAGGCAATCTGGAAAGCATAAAGTCTGACCCTGTTCCAGCCCCTCGCAGCTGTCCCCGGGAAAGATCCCTGTATGCTTTTCCTCTGCAGCCTACAACACGTGGCTGTTAAACGACGGTCATTGTTATGCAAAGGAAAAGTCAAGCATTCACAATAGTAACATTTAAGTAATTCCCCTAATTAGATGCAGCAGTCGCCGAGCGAGATCACCCTGAGGCGGGTCTCCAGGACAAACAGAGAGCGAATGCTGCGTGAATCCCTGCACAGACCAGGGCCCTATGCTGCCATGCTGGTCGAGGCGATGCTCCCATTATATCTCCTGATGGCCTGGCACGGAAGAGTGTGCTTCCACGGAGCACCCAACAAGGCCCCTCTCCCCAGGAACCTCCTAAGGAGGCTTTTCGAGTACCTCTCAGAGAGCTTCGTTGAACTGTCCCAAGAGGATTTTTGTTCGATACCTATATGCATTGACCTTCTTTTTATATAGTTTTTATTCCTGTTTTGTTAAGAAATAAATGTTTACATGTTTATAGCACTTACCGACTGATCCTTCCCCTGATTCGGAGTCCGGGTTAACAGCCGGGGAGGGTTGGTAGGGGTTCTCTGTGAGCGTGATGAAGAGATCCTGGCTGTCGGGGAAAGCAGTATTGTAACCGCTGTCGCCTGCCTCGTCCTCCACAAACCCTTCCTCATCTTCCCCATCGGCGAACATCGCCGAGAAACTGCCCCTCGACACTATCCCATCCTCAGAGTCCACGGTCACTGGTGGGGCAGTGGTGGCAGACCCACCGAGAATGGCATGCAGTGCCTCGTAGAAGTGGCATGTCTGGGGCTGGGCTCCGGAGCGTCCGTTTGCCGCTTTGATTTTTTGGTAGCCTTGTCTCAGGTCCTTGATTTTCACGCGGCACTGCGTTGCATCCCGGCTGTATCCTCTGAGTGCCATGGCTTTGGAGACCTTCTCGTAGGTCTTTGCATTCCGTTTTTTTGGAGCGCAGCTCCGAAAGCACAGACTCATCGCCCCACACAGCGATCAGATCCAAGACTTCCCGGTCAGGCCATGCTGGGGCCCTCTTTCTACTCTGAGATTGCATGGACTCCTCTGCTGGAGAGCTCTGCATCGCTGCCAGTGCTGCTGAGCTCGCCACGACGTCCACACAGGAAATGAGATTCAAACTGGCCAGACAGGAAAAGGAATTCAAATTTTCCCGGGGCTTTTCCTGTATGGCTGATCAGAACATCTGAGCTCGGACTGCTGTCCAGAGCGTCAACACAGTGGTGCACTGTGGGATAGCTCCCGGAGCTAGTAAGTTCGATTTGCATCCACACCTAGCCTAATTCGACATAGCCATGTCGAATTTAGCGTTACTCCCCTCGTCGGGGTGGAGTACCGAATTCGAACTAAAGAGCTCTCTAGGTCGAATTAAATGGCTTCCTGGTGTGGACGGGTGCACGGTTAATTCGAATTAACGCTGCTAAATTCGAATTAAAGTCCTAGTGTGGACCAGGCCTTATTGTGCACCAGGATTGTGCATCAAACACCTTTGTGCTCTCTCCCATGAAGCATGGTAGGGTGACCAGACAGCAAGTGTGAAAAATCAGGATGGGGCTGTGGGGGGGTAAAAGGAGCCTATATAAGAAAAATACCCAAAAATCGGGACTGTCCCTCTAAAATCGGGACATGTGGTCACCCTAAAGCATGGCGATGCTTCTCATAAACATTCACAAAGCTACCTCATTGTCCACTTTCAAAACCCTCCTCAAAACTCTCCTTTGCCAATAAATTTGACAACACTTAGGCTGCTAGTGTGCTGAGACCACTGTCTATCATGCTGACCAATACTGTATTATCATTTACTGTTTGTCTATATCTATTTGTTTTCTCTGGTCTTATACTTAAATTGTAAATCCTTTGGGCAGGGAGTGTCTTTTTGTTCTGTGTTTGTACAGCACCTAGCACAATGGTGTGCTGATCTGCTACTAGGGGTTCCAGCACTCTGCGGAACCCCTAGTGAAATTGATGTTCTAATCCTTACTGGCAAATAATTCTAATAATGACCCTAATGAAATTGCATTGATTTTGAAACAGCCTTATAAATTTATAAATCATAAATTCCTTATAAAATCATTCCTTAGTCCTTGCCAATACCAGCAAGGGGACCAAACATCCAATTATTAGATGCTTCACCAATTTTTAAGTACTATCTTTATTTGTAATTACAGAAATTTGATGTGAAAACAATGGAATCAAACAATGTGCATTTTAAATGTGCTTCTGAGGTCCATCCTGTGCTTGTTTTGCCTTACAGATACATTTGAAATATTACCACAATGGCTAGCTTCATCAAACATTTCAATATAGGTTTTAAATGGGGATTTTCAAAGGGGTCTACAGAGACTTTCATCTCTTCTAGCCAGAGGTGAAAGTAAGCTGGTATGGTCTGGTACGGTGTACCAGCAAGAGCTGGACCCGGCCAGCTTCCCTAGGCTGGCGATTTAAAGGGCCCTGGGCTCCCTGCAGCAGCCGGAGCCCAGGGCCCCTTAAATCGCCTCCCAAACCCCGCTGCCGGAGCCCTGGGATAGCAGCAGCAGGGCTCTGGCAGTGATTTAAAGGGCCTGGGGCTTCTGTCGCTGCGGGGAGCCCTGGCCCTTTAAATCACCACTGGAGCCCTGCCACCACTATCTTGGGGCTCAGGCAGAGGGGCTTGGGCAGCGATTTAAAGGGCCAGGGGCTCCCCAGCACCAGAGCCCCACGCCCTTTAAATCACCGCCCGAGCCCGGCTGCTGGATCCCCGGGGTAGCGGCGGCAGGGCATCATCGGTGATTTAGAGGTCCCAGAGCTCCGCTGTGGTAGCGGTGGCCAGAGCCCCTGGCCCTTTAAATCACCTCTGAGCCCCGGGATTCCCAGCTGCCTCTGCAGGTGGTAGCTCTGGAGGTGATTTAAAGGCCCCCGGGGCTCCCAGCCACAGACGGAGCCTTGGGGCCTTTAAATCTTGATTTAAAGGCCCTGCCTCTTCCAGTTGAGGCCCGGCCCCTGCCCAGGACTCCAGCGTACCGGTAAGTCCTTTAACTTACTTTCATCCCTGCGTCTAGCTATAAATGCAGCATTCCTCCTCTGTCCTGTAGAAGGAGAATCTCAACCTCTTTAAGAGCTTTATAAATAGGATATAAATGGGAGAGAATCTATGAGTGGGAACGCTCACTTTCTTTAGTTGTGTTAATTACTTTCTGTGGTATGACTGATGCAGTACAGATAATGGGACTCTTTCTATTATCTGTCCATTAGGTAGGTAGTGACTAACCAGAAAATGGGATTTTCATCACCTCCTCCTTTCCCCCTTCAGGCAGCCTCCTCCACTGGTGTCTTCCAAAGCTGGAAAAAACCCAAGATTAGCCTGCCCTACCCTCACCTCATAACCAAGGTCTACTTGCTGCAGGCAGGGGGGTCTGTACTGGTGTTTCAGTCTCACAGAAAACAATTAACAGCCTGGTAAATAAGCACCAATACAGACAATAGGTTTGATTAGCAGTGCCCCAATCCCCAGGAAGGACTACAAAACATAAGGCTGAAGTATAAGAAAAAGGAAAGGGAATGAAAGAAACAAACAGCAACTTCCCTAAGCTAGCAGCTCCACAGCTGTTGTGGGAGAAGTACTCAAAAACACTCCTCCCCCAAAGCCACACCATTCAAAATGGCCACATTCAGGCAAGGAGGGTACGTGAAGGTATGCACTGAATGCCAAGTGACTGATTTTCAGTGGTGTGAACATTCACAACTTCAGTTGAAACTGGTGTGAGCTACAGATGATCTGAAAATAAGGCCTCATTTGAGTATTTGGCACTCTACATCAACAGAGATGTCCTTGCTTTCCGTTATCAGAGGGGTAGCCATGTTAGTCTGGATCTGTAAAAGCAGCAAAGAATCCTGTGGCACCTTATAGACTAACAGACGTTTTGCAGCATGAGCTTTCGTGGGTGAATACCCACTTCGTCAGATGCAAGTAGTGGAAATTTCCAGGGGCAGGTATATATATGCAAGCAAGAAGCAAGCTAGAGATAACGAGGTTAGTTCAATCAGGGAGGATGAGGCCCTGTTCTAGCAGTTGAGGTGTGAAAACCAAGGGAGGTTTTCACTGTGAATGGCTTGCCAACTACAGAACCAGTTTCTCCTCCCTTGGTTTTCACAGCTCAACTGCTAGAACAGGGCCTCATCCTCCCTGATTGAACTAACCTCGTTATCTCTAGCTTGCTTCTTGCTTGCATATATATACCTGCCCCTGGAAACTTCCACTACTTGCATCCGACGAAGTGAGTATTCACCCACGAAAGCTCATGCTCCAAAACGTCTGTTAGTCTATAAGGTGCCACAGGATTCTTTGCTGCTTTTGCTTTCAGTTGAGATTGTCACTGCTCTTTCACCATTCTTATGGTTCTCAAACCCAACAAAAAGGGAACTGAACTTTCTCAACTCTTGCATGAGAAAGATAACCCTAGAGGTGTCCCGTGGATAAGTACAATGTGTCAGAGACTTTCTTTCCAAGCCTAAAGATGTGGGTATAAACATAGGAGAAACATTTTATGGTGAACTGACACTGCTTGGGAAGAAAGTAGGAACCAATATGGAGGACCACTTTCTCTGTGAAAAATTAGACAGGGAAGGTAATAGTCCAGGATACAGTGCATCCCTGCTCTTTGGAGAGGTGTGAGGGCTACCTGGAAAGCTACCTTCCCTAAGGCATGGATAATAATGTGTGTGTGTGTGTGCGCGCGTGCACGTGTGTGTTTGTTTCAAAATGATCTGAACACAGCATCTTCTAAATGATGTCAATGTCTAAGACGGCCTCGTCTCTCTTAGGGATCTCCTATTCCTCCCCCCTAAAACACTGTCCAGGTGCAGCTTCCTAACCTTTCTTCAGCTCTGTTCATCCTGACTGGGGACTATTGTTAGGCCTCCAGGGTAAAAGAGATCTAATTTCTTGCTTCCCGCTCTTCCTCAGAGTTTGACTCCTTGGAAGAAGTGGATTATGTGTGAGTAGGGAGGATGGCATTTCCTTGCTCTCAGGGTTGTTGGGTTTTTTCCTTTCATAATGCTCTTCACTGTTGCTTTTGAAAACTGTATCTGTTTGAAGTAGGAAAATGGTACCTCAGTCAAAGATATTACCTTCTATCTCAACACAAGACAAGATAAATCTAAGAGCTGCCTGCAGGGGAATCAGAGGATGAGCTGGGTGTGGAAATCCTGTCCCACTGATTGGTCACCACCCACCTGGTGAAACGACAAGAGGAACACACCCATTATCTGGTGTCTTGATCACAGCCAACTATGGAAAATGCATCATATGCAAAGATCTAGGATCTCTTAAAAATACATATTTTGTTTGTTTTAAATATTTGTACAAGGATCTATAGGCACAGCCATTTGGATAAGGTCTTAAGAGGAATTTAAGGAACTAAACATGCAATCTGGTCTTTAAAAAAATACAAAATAATTCCGAATTGAGCTAATGGCGTCATTACAAATCCTCAGCCCACCAAGATTGAGACCCAATAGTCACTCAGACACAGTGAACTGACCCTTCATAAAATGGAGCCTGGGAAAAGGCCTCCAGTGTCAACAAATGTGGACTCTGTTAAGATGGGGATGGGATATACTGTGTCCATGCTGCAATAATTGTGCATTGTTTTGTTTATGAGGATCCTGAAATTAGCACCGTACCCAGCTCCCCAAATAGAAAGCGCACAGGGCTGGTATCATTATAAAGAACAAGTTTTCGATGTCTCTATTGAGTTTTTGCATCCTTACCACAAAAATTATGGGCGGAGAGGTGAAGGAGGTGGAGATGTGAAAGGAGAAATTCAATGCACTATTATGGTAATCTGGGGAGTCACTGAAATAACACAGGGAGATTCCCACATCTGAGCCATTCTTTTTAGGTGACAAATCTGAGAACTGTCCCAGAATAAGGGGTTAATAGAGGATGTTTTCAGATAAATTACACAGTAATAAGTCACCAGGACCATAGTATTCACCCAAGAGTTCTGAAGGAACTCAAATATGAAATTGCAGAACTACTAAGTGTGGTATGTAAGCTATTGCTTAAATCAGCTTCTGTACCAGATGACTGGAGGATAGCTACTGTGACACCATGTTGTTTTTGAAGGCTCCAGAGGTGATCCTGGCAATTACAGGCCCATAAGTTTAACTTCAGTACCAGGCAAATTGGTTGAAACTATTGTAAAGAACAGAATTAATAGACATGTAAATTAACATGATTTGTTGGGGAAGAGTCAACATGGCTCATAAAGGGAAATCATGCCTCACCGATCCATTAGAAATCTTTCAACAAACAGGTGGACAAAGGTGATCCAGTGGGTATAGTGTACTTAGACTTTCAGAAAACCTTTGACAAGGTCCCTCACCAAAAGCTCTTAAGCAAAGTATGCAGTTGTAGGGCAAGAAGGAAGATACTCTCATGGATCAGTAACTGGTTAAAAGACAGAAAAGAAATGATAGGAATAAATGGTCAGTTTTCAGCATTGAGAGAGGTATATAGTGGTCTCCTCCAGAGTTCTGTACTGGGACCAGTTGTTCAACATATTCATAAATGATCTGGAAAAAGGGGTAAATAGAGAGATGGCAAAATTTGCAGATGATACAAAATTACTCAAGACAGTTAGGTCCAAAGCAGACCACGAAGAGTTAAAAAGCAATCTCACAAAACTGGGTGACCAGGCAACAAAATGGCAGATGAAATTCAATGTTGATAAATGCAAAATAACACATTGGAAAACACAGTCCCAACTATATTTACAAAATGATGGGGTCTAAATTACTGTTACCACTCAAGAAAGAGATCTTGGAGTCATTGTGGCTAGTTCTCTGAAAACATCAGTTCAATGTGCAGTGGCTGTCAAAAAAAGCTAACAGAATGTTAGGAACCATTAGGAAAGGGATAGATAATAAGACAGAAAATATATTGCCTCTATATAAATCCATGGTACTCCCACACCTTGAATACTGCAGGCAGTTCTGGTCACCCTATCTAAATAAGATATATTAGAATTGGACAACGTACAGAGAAGGGCAAGAAAAATGATTAGGGGTATGGAACAGCTTCCGCTGACTAGATTAAAAGGACAGGGACTTTTCAGCTTGTAAAAAAGACAACTAAGAGGAGATATAATAGAGATCTTATACAATCTTGACTGATGTGGAGAAAGCAAATAAGGAAATGTTATTTACTCCTTCACAAGAACCAGGGGTCACCCAATGAAATTAATAGGTAGCAGGTTTAAAAACAACAAAAGGACATGCTTCTTCAGACAACACACAGTCAACCTGTGGAACTCATTATCAGGGCACGTCGTGAAAGCCAAAACTATAACAAGGTTAAAAAAAGAACTAGGTACGTTCATGGAGGATAGGCCCATCAATGTCTATTAGTCAAGATGGTCAGGAATGCAATCCTATGCTCTGAGTGTTCCTAGCTACTGTTTGCCAGAAGCTGGGAGTGGAGAACAGGGAATGGATCACCTGATGATTGCCTGTTCTGTTCATTCCCTCTGATGCATCGGGCATTGGCAACCATCAGAAGACAAGATACTGGGCCTGATGGACCATTGGTCTGACCCATTCTTATGTTATTATAGCCAGGAAGTCTAATGGTTAGAATAAGAAACTGGGAGTCAGAATTCCTGGATTCCATTCCAAGTGCTACCAGTATGTACCCTTGTGAAAGTCATTTAACCTCTACCTTCCTCAATTTACCTGTTGGTAAACAAGTATAATACCTTGTAGAATGTTCTGTGGCATTTACAAAGTGCTTTGAGATCCCTGGATTCTATATACTTGCCAAGTATTACTATTATTACACTGGTCTGCTTTGGCAGGGCTGCTTTAAAAACAATTGGACATGATTGAACTGTGCAAAAAGCAGACAGAGGAATGGTAACAGAAGTAGATCAGGAGAGGGACATGGCACATTACCGGAGGGTGATTTAAGCTGTCTTGGACATGTCTAATTGCTCTTTATTATTGGACTGTACTCTGTGACTTAACCATATGATTCACCAGCTGGTTCCCTCCATCAGCCAGGCACCTGAGTCTCTTATCAGTTTGCTCTTAAAACTTTAATGCAAATATCTCCTTCACTAACAGCATCACAAATTAATATTCCTGCTTATCTGGGGAATACTGTGTCTTAATATGCAGCTTATTTGCTTGGTATACATGTTACAATTTGGCTTTGACTCCTCATGCAATAGCTGAGAATACTATTAGTAAGCTTCCTTCTACTGATAATATTACTAGAGGTAACCTGGTTACTTGTGAAGTATTTTTTTGTCTGGGTTTCATTAAAAAAAATCTATTCTATCAGCCTCTTCTACATGAAAGCACTTTACCAGAAATAATGTGCCTCAGCACACAGCAGACATTAAAACAATGATACTGGAACACTAGTGAAAGCTACTCACCATGCTTTATTACCTGACAGTTTAATATTTATGTAGGCTACAAGTGCTATAAACAATTGGACTTAACCACTGGTCGTTGTTTTAATGGGATTATGAATTCTGTTTTTGTTTTTGTTCTTTTCCCGCCCTCAAAGCTACATATTTAACTTCTCCAGTATTAAGGCAGAAATTTCAGTGCTACATGCTGTCACAATTTATTTTTACCTGCCAGTAGTTAACATCAGGATGTAGTGTTTAAGAAGTTCTCTTTCCACAGATGTATATTACATTTCTGAATAGCTTGAGTGTTCCGGAAAAGGACAGGAAGAACTATACACTTCGACAATTTCCTGTTAACGTTTTAAGAGGAACAAGTGCTCTTTATTATGATTTTCCATTTATCCTAGTAAAGTTACATCACCCTGTACCAGCAAATTGTGCTGCTTCCTGCAGCACTAAGATTAGGAATACATTCAGGTACTAGGTACCTGCATAGTATCAAGAACGAACATTGCAAATGAGATGCAGTCAGCCTCCCCAGATGGTTGCCACACATCACCTCTGCCATGTTTCAAACCTGCCAATTCACGAGGCATTAAAATCCCCTTAAAAAAGCCACTTACTGACCCATTTTGCTGAAGATATTCTTGCCTTGATAAAAATCAATGTATATGGAATGGGGATGGGCAGAATAAAAAAATAATAGTGCCAAAATAAGTGGCAATAAAACAAATGAAAAAAAAAGAAAAGAAATCATGTGTTTGTGATACCATTTGCAATGGATGGTGATCCAGCTCCCATTTTGCTTTACGAATGCATGCTTATATTGCCAGATTTCATGGGAATGAGCAGCACAGCCATTTAAAAGACATCAAATAAACAGCCTTTTTATTACAGGGAAATGCAAATATCAAGCCTTAACAAGTAAATCTAAGGTCTGTAATTTTAAAACAGCAATAACAATAACCTTAGGGTATGCTTTCATTTTGTGGTTGACTTTATGAGATGTAAGTGTTATTTTTGTGTGGCACTTCCATGAGTCAGAAGCATGCTCATTCAAGTTACAACCAAGGCATCCTTGGCAGCACTTGCAAAAGTCCTCCGATTACAGGTGAAGGCCAATATACGGTTATATACACCTATTAGATTGCAACCTCAAGACCCTGTGACAATGCTTTTAACCTGTTTCAACTTTAAGGTTGAATATTTATGTATGCATCCGGTATACAGATTAAACTGTAACAGTCAGCCCTGTGATAAAATTCCCTAAGTAGAGAAGTTCTATTAGATTTCCTCCAAGTCCAGGTAATTATGTTGGAAGTTGCTGAACAGACAGCTAGGAGTCTGTAATTGCATGGCAGGAGGATTTTCTTGTCTTATAGTGAAATCTTTTAAATGAGATTTTCCTATAAAATACATCGTTTGTGTTCCTGCACAAATACTGAAGCATTTGAATATCATTAAAGGAGTAATAAAACAGCAAGATAATCTTTCCTAGTATGGCATGGGTAGGTATCCCATTTCTTTTACTATAACAACAACTAAAGGCCTTTCTTTGCAAGACAAATACTACTTAATACAATGGAGTTGATTATTCAAGATAAATAATGAATTCAGAAAGTAAGTGCTGATATCGCTGTTCAATTAAAATGGATTATGTATTTCCCTAGTCTTTTATCCACATCTTTGAGAATGTAACTAGCTTTATTCCAAAAGATTGAAAAACATGAGCTAGCCTTTTCTCCATTTTTAAGATGAGGTCATAGAGCAGGGGGGGAGGGATAGCTAAGTGGTTTGAGCATTGGCCTGCTAAACCTATGGTTGTGAGTTCAGTCTGTGAGGGGGCCACTTAGGGATCTCAGGCAAAAATCAGTACTTGGTCCTGCTAGTGAAGGCAGGGGGCTGGACTTGATAACCTTTCAGGGTCCCTTCCAGTTCTATGAGATAGGTATATCTGCATAACTAAAGATTTACTGAAATTATTATTATTGTATTTTTAAATATTGAGTTCTGAACTCTAAAAAGCTTACAATCAAAATCAGGCATAACCCAATGTTAGTTATAGGACATACTCACCTTACTTGCTTTGTGTGCATGTCAAAATGAGTGTGTGTGCACAAACACCAAGTTATGTTATGGTTTCCTGGTAGAATTAAGTAAATTGACATAATAAAAAATTAATTGTGTTCTGACCTCGATAATGAAATCTTTCAGATTTTCAAGATTACTGAACATTAATAACAAAAACTCACTCTGATGGATTGATACCCCAGATACAGAACATATAAAACAATGAAATATTATTTTGTACCTTGGATGACAGAAAGTCTGCTTTGAATTTCAAGTTACAGAAATAGTTGGTGTTTTAATTGTGTTTAACTGTACATACATTTTCAAACACTATATGTCACTTTCAGCACTGAAACGTTAAAGACTGACAGGTTCTTCCAATTTATTGGCCCAATTCTATAGATCAAAAGTTAAAGATCAAGGCAATACTATAGTCGCTTGTGCAGATGGCCAACAATTCTGAAGACTTACGAGGAACTTAAGTGGTAGGTAGGCCTTTCCTGGCTCTTTGCACAGGGGGTTGAAATTCACCTTCTGGGACTCAATGTGCTCAGTTAAGGTCAATGGGAGTAATCATGTGTGTGCTCATGAAAGCGGATACAGGTTCTTCTGCTGGGTCCTATATAAAGGCAAATCAACAAATAACAACCTTCATGAAACTAAGTTAATTTTGCAGCAGTCCTAATAAATAATAACCACACTAAACATATAGAATGCTCCTCTTCCATCCAGAGACATGCAGGGAACACATGTTTGTGTCAATACAAGCTGTTGTTAATAAGGTTGTTTAGCCCTTTCTACAGAGACCTCCCAAGGAGAGGGAAACTGTATTGGGAAGAAAACTTCATTATCAGAATTCTCTAAGCTAGCTCCAGCAATTCCTATTTGCAAGTGGGCCAATGTCTTGGCTTACAAAGAGGCAGAAGCTATTTTTTAATTGTATAAATTAATCCAGCTCAAACTTGGAAAAGTAATGACATGTCCCTTGCATAATAGGCATAAAAGCTCAAAATAAACAGTTGGGAAATTCCTGGCCAAGAATCCTCACATCTGATGTACATCACTGGCTGTCTGACATTTTTCTGTCCTATTTTAAAGCCATGTTTGTCTCCTCAAAACTTTGTTCTACAGCTCACTATAAATTAAGGTTCAGGTGAAGGGAGAACCAACTCTTCAGGATAAAGCTTCCCTTCCCCCCAGTAGCACCACCACATTGCCTGCTTATTTACATATATTTGCCAAAATACAAGTACTTCTGGAGAGTGATACTCTGAATGTCACCAAGAAAAGTTGTACAGTAACATATTCTAAAGAAAATCCATGAAGATGCATGTTAAAGGAAGCTACAGTGCAGATATTCTGAGTGGATGCAGCCCTAGTCAAGACAACTGCATCAGCAGTCAAACTGAAAAGCAGAAGTGGGGGTTCTTGCTGAACAAATAACTAAAGTTATACACCTGTCCCAACAGTACCATGCCAAAAAATAAAACTTTGAGTGGTCAACCAAGGAGCTTGCAGTCCTCTCTCCATGTATACAGTTTCTTTCCCGTGCAGTGGATCTGCCCACTAACTAGCATTGATTGTATAGGACTTATTCAATTATAAAAACAGTTAAGTATAGTGATGAACCTATGCCAATTGCTGTCATCTAGAGTCAGCCTGTTCCAAAGTACTGTAATGTCAAAAACAACAATTTCTGAAATTATTAATTGATGAAAACAGATTACCATTATATAGAAAAAGAGAAGACAGAAAATGAAAGTGTAAGGCCCACCAATTGTTTGAGTGCCATCTTGCAATCACAACAGATTGCACATGGAATAAGCCTACGCAATCCTACTGAGTGATCTTTGCTCAATGTCCTGTACCAAAATTTCCTCTTAATAATATTTTTCAGTACAATATCAATTATCACTTATATCCTCTGGATAAATCTAGTTAACATTTTCATATCCTATCTTTAAATAAAAAAATAAAATGAGGGGTATATTCTCATTTTCTTTAAGGTGAAGTCAACGTTTATGTTATGCTATACAGGAATTGGAAGGGTTAAATTCAGCCCAAGTATGGGCTTCATCAGATCCCCCCCCTACAGCCACTACGCCATGAAAATGCATGATTCTTTAATATTACCTAATATGAAAGAACACTGGGAGTCTAGAGGGTAGCTTTTAAATAATGTAATCAATTGCTTTTTCATCAGAAAGTCCTTTGCAATTAATGACTCTAATACTAAGGCATACCACAGCCTAAATGAAAAATAATTAGTTGTCAGCTGTTCGTTAAAACTTACAAAATGAAAAAGATTAACAAAATCATATGCGTTAACTAATAATCTCATGTACTTATACTGATCATTCTGTCAGAGTCAGTAATACATTCTTACAAATAAAAAAAAAAAGAAATATGCTGCTCACACTATGAAACAGCCCTTTAGCTCTGTGCTGGGAGAGTCTGAGTTGCCAGGATAAAATTTGCCCCTAAAAATTACAGCCACTCATTTTGTACCTAAACAAGAATCTCTCTCCACCGTGCATCGCAAAAAGAGCCTTCATTGACAATAAAGACACTAGAGAAGTTTCCCAAAACTTTGAGTTTTAGCTACATTTTAGAAAGTACAATATTCACATACTTTGCACTTCAATAGAGTAGATGTTTTCTTAAATTATGTAAGCTTCACAACACCCGTTATTGTATGCACTTATTACATGCCCATATTTAAAAAAATAAGTAATAATGGCAGAGAGAAATTAAGTGACTTGTCCAGATTCATACTGTCAAGGGAAGAGTCAGGACAGAACCCAGGACTCTGACACTAATAGCACTTTGCTAGCATAGTATTCTGGCAGTGCTGCTTGTATAAACCTGGCCTTAGTCCCTTCTCAAAACTCACTTCTTCAAGGAGGCTGCTTATAAATGATAATCTTAGATGCATTTAAAACGGGACAATAAACCTCATAATCTTCAAACTATATGTATTAGTCTTCCAACTGACTGCCTGATCATAATGTCCTTGCCCTCACTCCCCCCACCCCCAGGTTATCCACCCTTCCTATTATTCTTAAACTCTACATTCCTTGGGGTAGAGTTTCCATGTTTATTTATATTGTAAATCATTCCTACCTCTTTGGCACTATACTGCATAAGTAATAAATAATAAGAAGTCTTCACCATCTTGTTTACTGGTTCACTACTCTCTTCATTCAAATCTCACTTTAAAGCATACTTCCTTCCCTGAAGCCTAACATATATAATCCACCAAATACAATTTAAATTTAAAATAAAGGTAAACATAATAATTAAATGCAAGAGGAAATATGCAAAACAGAACAATGTATATAATCTGCTTTCTGCCAGAAAACTATGTTTCTTCAAAAGCAACATTATCGCCTCCCATTGTCACTATTCTGGCTTCCCTTCTCCACTACCCACCATATCAGTCAACATTTTTGTTGTGTTTATCTTATTTAAATAGTAAGTTTCATGGGGCAGAGAGTTGTATTTTTGTGCCTGTAAAGTGCCATGAATGGCTATGCTCTATATGAAAGATAATACTGATAGTAAGAATATAGTATAAATAGTATATAATAGAGCACAAAAATTTAAACAGTTAAATCCATAATCTAGCCACGTGTGGATTTAGGCACTTAACTTTAGGCAGACGCTTTGGAAAACGCTAGCCCTGCTGACATTTCTGTCTGTTTGGATGCTAGTTCCATGGGATACTTAGTTTAATAGGTAAATAAATCATCCCAGAGCAAATAATAAATATTTAGCAGCAAAGACAAAGTGAATTATTTAACACTTAGTATCCATAATTGTTCAATCTCCGTATCTAGAATGTAGCCAGTACCTAGACTAGCTTGCATTCAACCAGAACTAAGGCAGAAATAAATACCTCTCCATCCTGACCTTTTTCTGTCTGGGACCTGAATACCTTTCTGAGAAACTAGCTGGCTGACTGTTAGCATTTTCGCTGAGTAGAAGAGCATTCTCATCAATCTCCAGCATGGCTGCTGTCAATCAGATCAGTTTTCTGTTACCAACTCCTGTCAGTTGCTTGACATGTGGGCCTTCCTCCCTTGATTATGTTTGGGCTCAGGAGGGTGAACCTAAACACTGAAGCCTTGTGTACACACACACACACACTGCCTATTGCAGTCACCTGCTGTCAGCTATAAGTGTAACAAACAGTTGATACTTGCTGCGAAACTGGGTTCAGCACCATTTCAGCTTTACCTACCACTGACACCCATAGCTAGCAATAAATATTTTTCCAAGTGAATGCAAGGCCTTAACAAAAAGCTTGGGAGGAGCAGTATGAACAGAATTTTGGACCTTTCTGGTTCATTTTAACAAATGCAGAAAACAACTCCAGCGAGGATTCTAATATGAAAGGGAAATATGTTCTACCTGCAATTCACCTGTTTAACTCCCATTCACTTTAAGATGAGTTGTGGCAGTGCAGCAAGAGGAAGACTATTTCTCCAAGTCATTTATTAAATGAATGAGCCATTAAACACCGCAGGCCACATTGTCAACAGAAAGCACAGGGCAAACAAGCAATTATGCACCTAAATTCCCATTAGTGCTCGTAAGCGGGGTTCTTGCAGGTATTACATCTGTCCCCTCCTTTAAAATCTTAGTCCTATATCAAATTATTCATGTCACCTTTAAAAAATATTACTAAAATGCTGCCCCAGAAATTTAATATCAGGGCAACAATTCCACCTTCAAACATATTCCACATCTACAAATGTAGCTAATATTAATTGACAAACTTTTACATTATTGTTCTAGTCTTTCAATGAGACAAAGTGGGTGAGTTAATATATTTTATTGGACCAACTTTTGTTGGTGTGAGAGACAACCTATCGAGCTCCACAGAGCTCTGTTTCAGGTCTGGAAAAGGTATTCTGAGGTGGAACAGATTGTTTAGCATAAGTAGTTGGCATATATTCTAAGGGACCATTCAAGGTGAAGTGTCTGCAATCATAGGATTGCAAAAAAAAAGAGGGGGGGGAGGCGTTAGTGGGTTACAGACTGTTGTAATAAGTCATCAACCCAATGTCTCTGTTCAGTCCATGATTTTTAGTGTCTAGCAGTGTTATGAATTTGAGCTCCAGGTTAGTCTTTTGAAAGTGTTGTGCAGGATTCCTTTGAGAATGAACACTGAGAGGTCAAATATAAAGTGATTACCTTGTGAAAAGTGTTCACTCACAGGTGATTGTTTAGTTTCACCTAAATAGTTGCTGTGGAGCATTTAGTGAACGGGATGAGGTACACCACATGTTGTGATGGACATGTGTAGGACTCATGGATCTTGAAAGGTGTATTGGGGGATGGGTGTTGATCCTTGTAGCAATAAAGATATGCCTTTGGGTTTTGTATCTGTTGTTCTGGCAGTGACTGGTGTGCTTTGAGTTGGTGTGCCCTGGTCTGTGGGGAGCTTGGTTCTGATGATGAGCTTGGAGAGGTTGGAGGGTTGTCTGAAGGCCAACAAACAAGATGTTAGGAATCATTAAAAAAGGGATAGAGATAAGACAGAGAATATCTTATTGCCCTTATATAAATCCATGGTACGCCCACATCTTGAATACTGTGTACAGATGTGGTCTCCTCATCTCAAAAAAAAAAGATATACTGGCATTAGCAAAGGGTAACTAAAATGATTAGGGGTTTGGAACGGGTCCCATATGAGAAGAGATTAAAGAGGCTAGGACTTTTCAGCTTGGAAAAGAGGAGCCTAAGGGGGGATATGATAGAGGTATATAAAATCATGAGTGGTGTGGAGGAAGTGAATAAGGAAAAGTTATTTACTTGTTCCCATAATTTAAGAACTAAGGGGCACCAAATGAAATTAATGGGCAGCAGGTTTAAAACAAATAAAAGGACGTTCTTCACACAGCGCACAGTCAACCTGTGGAACTCCTTGCCTGAGGAGGTTGTGAAGGCTAGGACTATAACAGAGTTTAAAAGAGAACTGGATAAATTCATGGAGGTTAAGTCCATTAATGGCTATTAACCAGGATGGATAAGGAATGGTGTCTCTAGCCTCTGTTTGTCAGAGGGTGGAGATGGATGGCAGGAGAGAGATCACTTGATCATTACCTGTTAGGTTCACTCCCTCTGGGGCACCTGGCATTGGCCACTGTCGGTAGACAGGATACTGGGCTGGATACTCTGGTCTGACCCTGTATAGCCGTTCTTAGGTTCTTAAGGCCAGAAGCTCAGGAAAGATTTTATTAAGGATGTGGTTCCCATACAGTATGGTGTCAAGTATCAGAGGGGTAGCCGTGTTAGTCTGGTTCTGTAGAAGCAGCAAAGAATCCTGTGGCACCTTATAGACTAACAGACGTTTTGCAGCATGAGCTTTCGTGGGTGAATACATCCGAAGAAGTGGGTATTCACCCATGAAAGCTCATGCTGCAAAACGTCTGTTAGTCTATAAGGTGCCACAGGATTCTTTGCTGCTCATACAGTATGGGTTGTAGTTGTTTGATGATACCTTGTATGAGGTCCAATGTGCAGTGGCAGATGACAACTAGGGGTGTGCCGTCAGAGGGGGGTTTATTTCTGTATTGAAATAGGTTCTCTTGGGGTGTTTGTATGGTCCATTCCATAGTGCAATCTACTTCTCTGATGGAGTGTCATTGCTTGGTGAAGGTGATTTTGGATGTGCTAAGGTGTATACCCAGACTTCCTCCTTGGAGCACATTCTGTGTTATCTGAGTGTCTGGCTGTAGATATCAGATTGCTTAATGTGTTTAGGGTCGTTACTGGATTTATGGAGGTAGGTGAGGTGATCTGTAGGTTTCTTGTATATGGTTGTCTGTAGAGTTCCATTATTGAATCTGATTGTGGTGTCCAGGAAGTTGGTGCTAGTGTGGGAGTACTCCAGAGAGAGTTTAATGAATGGGTGATTGCTGAAGTTATGGTGGAAATCTACGAGGACATTTAAGCCACCTGTCCAGAGATGAAAATGTCATCAATGTATCTCAGGCATATCATTGGTTTCATGGTGCACTGGCACCTTTCTAAGACCTGAAGAAGAGTTCTGTGTGGCTTGAAAGCTTGTCTCTCACACCAATAGGAGTTGGTCCAATAAAATATATTTCACTCACCTTGTCTCTCTAATATTCTAGGACCAACACAGCTACAACTACATTGCATATTATAGTCTTTCAGTTGCATTTTCTTACTAGCTTTGCTTATATATTTATTTTCAGAATAAATATACAGACTATTCAACTTATGTTGGTGAGAAAAGGAAGAAAGGAAAGTGAAAATTTGCACATCACATGAATATGTAATGTTGTTACAGAGGAATACAACATTCATATCGGCTAATTTAGTCAGTGGGAGGGTTCACCTAAAGTTTCTCACACCATGCTAAAACTTTGACCCTAAAGTAAAGGTTTGATCCTGCCATTTAACCTGGAGACATATATTATTGAATACCTTGTTAAGTCATCTACCGATTTGATCTAGTCTTCCTTCATCTTATAAATTCAGGGGCTCATTTTACAAGACACACTTTGATGCATGAGCCTATGTATGGTCAGGGTGAGATCAAGCTTTTATTTAACGTATTTGGTACATGCACACTATAGTAAGTACTGTATATATCAGTCCATGTAGCATGCATGCAAGTTCTGCTTTATGTCCAACACATTTTCTGATACAAGTGCACCATTAATCATAAGGAAAAAACATGATATGTTTGAAAAGGCCATTTCAAGGTCAGAAAGATTCAGAAGGAAGTAACTAGCTGGAAAATGCATCTACTTCAGTTTTAATAATCACTTCTTTTCCAATAGACATTTCAAAAAAATAACTTTGAAATCTGTAGGTTGTCCACTTAAAGACATGATTTTAAATAGTCATTTCTTTTTATACCCAATTAAACTGCCAGCAGAATAAAGTATTGTCCACCTGAGTAACACTGTGAGGAGCCTTGAACTGCTGCTTCTGCAGTCTTACTGTAATTTGCAAATGCATTTGACTAAAGTAAGAATTTAAAACCACCACTCCAAAAATGAAATCAGCAAGCCTTCCACCAACTACTGTTAAAGGTAGATAATAAAAGGAATTTCTGTTTCACAGCTCTTTGCCCCATATTCCAGCCTTCTTCCTCCTGATAATGATTAAATAATGATCATACAGAAACTGTACAAAATGTATTTCACACCTTTTCAGTCAGCTCCAAGATTTCAGCAGCTGATAGCTAAAACTCAGGGAATACACATTGACTTACAACTGCCCATATTAAAAAATGCATGCTGTGTACAAAGATATATCATGTTGGCCCAATTCTATAATGAATGAATGATCATTTCACTGGGTTAGGCAGGCAGAGAGTAATCAAAATCAATGAAGTACTAAGTAGACAGTGTCAAATACTCAAAATTAAAAACTAATTCCATTGTATCAGGAATGACAAGGTCCTCAACATTTTCTTGATGCTATTCTAAAACATTTACTCTTCCAGCAAACTAGGGCAGTGTTGCCAATTCTCATAATCCTATTGTGAGTCTCTTGATATCTGCAATTTTTCCTTAAAGCCCCATCTCTTGGAGTCCTCTGATTACATAAGATTTTTAGCTTTCATTTAAACCAAAATAAGTTACTAGTCCTTTTGGATTTAGGAGAAAAGCTTAAAAACTTGACCCCCTAAAGACTCAAAAACCAGGAGGCAAATAAAAAGACAACATATTTATTATTTTAAACATATCATGATTGTTATGGTAAGTGCATAATTTTGGGAGACCAAACTCATATTTCCAACACTTGGGGTTGGCCACACTGCTAGGAGCAAAATTTTGCTCTTGATTTGGTGTAACTGAAAACAGAATGTGTCACTGGGCATCTTTTCCAAATGTTTATTTCAATTAACATAAAACAAGGAAATAAACAGCTAGGACTTTCCTGCAAAGGAAAAATCAGATGAAGACTCCAGCCATCTGAGTCCAAAGCAATGTATATTAATTGTTGAAAATGAAAGTTAATTTCTCCTTAGTAAGGTTCAGCTTCTAGCTTCCTGTTCTTTCTCATAAACTGTAAACAAATCTACCATAAGTTTCCAATCAGATTCATAGGCCTACATTATTTTCACTTTTAGGCAAAGAATTCAGTCTCAAAATATTTCTTCCCAATTTCTGCTTTTCCCCATCCTCATCCTTCTTATGACACAATAAAAGTCAATTTCCTGTAAATGAGGCATTTACAGTAATAATACACATTTCAAACACCCACTATTGTCTGGTTCACTCACTAAAGAACACCCCCTTGCACATCATACACCATATATACACACTCCCACCTTTTCAAGAATTACACAAGTTGAAGGATTTGCATAACAAAATTCTCTTTTGTGGAAAGTTATTCCATCAATTAGTTACCAGCTATGGTTTAATATTGTTACTATCAATATACTAAGTCCAACAGTATGGAAACTGTGGGCAAGACTTTAACATGAGTGCCTAAAACTGGGCTCCTAAATCATGACTTAGATGTTTAAATAAGTGACCTACTTTTCAGAAGTACTGAGCATCCAGCAGCTCCTGCTGCAGTGACTGGGGGGATGCTGGATGCTGAACACTTGAGAATTAGGCTATTTGTTCAAATACCTAATATTTACTTAGTAACTTAACCTTAGGCACTTAATTTTAAAAGTATATCTTGGCCTGCATACTTAACATTAGGCACTAAAATCCATTTAAGGAATTTAAGTAAGTGGCCAGATTTTCAGAGCACCTGAGCACAAACCTCGAGTCAATGGGAAGTGTAGGTGCTCTGCATCTCTGAGAATCAGGCTACTTTCTGAGGTACCTAAATTCAGGTATCCAGGTTTGAAAATGTTGGACTGTATTTTATTGGGGCTTTGCCACTTAGCAACTAATGAGCTCTCTATGGGATTGATTTAAAAGCTCAGGGAAGTCAGTTGGAGTTTTTCCACTGACTTCATTCAACATACATTGGATCAGGCCCTTTGTCTGCAATATGAAACATGCCACAACAAGAAATGATTGTTTCTTGGTTTACTAACAATGTATTTGTAGTTGCCTTCATCTTGTTGCAAAACATTGAGTAAGGAGTAACAATGTCTCTTTATGAAAGAACCCTGGCAACTTTTCAGCCTTCCAAGTCACATTCCTAGAAAGTCATTTTGTTGTATTTGTTGCAGGATTCCTCAGATAGTCTTATCGGTACAGCAAAACCAAATAAATCTGTTCATGAACACTAAGATACAGTTTGTGTATACAGATTTGTTTATCTTTGGAGCAGAGGAGATAATGCCATTTAAGACAAGAACATACATTTTACTAAAATAAATCACAGGGCAAGTCCACTGAAAACAATGAGGAACCATTGGGGAGCCAAGATCAGTTTCTGAGCTTGGTCCCAGGCTTGGAGCGCTGTGTATCTTATGGGAGAAAGTGTCTCTTATTCCTATCAGTCGGTACAAGGGGTAATTCCACAATGGTTCTCCCTACTCCACAGGGAGTTTCACCCAGTCTTCCTATAACAGAGTGATGCTTCCAAGAGAAGGTGAGTAAAATGGGCAACAAAACATACTCAGAGGACTTGTTATTGTCCCCAGAAGGCAGGGAGTCTCTCTATTGCCCTTACTCGAATGGAATGTTAAACTAACTATAAATTAAGGGATCTGAGAGGCCTAAACATTTGGCAGTCTCCCTTTAACTATCTATTTTTAAATTACTGTTTAATAAAATTCAGTTAAGTACAATTGGTAATGGTTCCTTAAAAGAGGCCCAGGACAAGAATAGCAGAAGTACTGAGAGTCAGGATTCAGGTGCATTGGCAGAGCTTACACAGCACCTGGTTCTAATCAGTGCTATTAGTTTGAATTTGTCTAAAAAGCTTATTGAAATGCTTCCACTTGAAAATCTACCATAATTATTCTGTGCTTTGTTGTTGCTGTATGCAGTCACTAATACTGTGCTTCACAAGAGGCTTTTGAAATAAATATCTAGAAAAATGCTACTATTACTAGGCAACATTTTATATCCTAGCAGGCCCTTTGTAGTAGCTTTATAGTAAATCATTTTAATGGCATAATTTAAGTCACAGCTAAATTTTGCACAAGATGATTTATCTGTTTGTAATCGAAGATGAGGGAATTTCATTTGCTATTGAACTAGTGAGTGGAGGAGACTTTATTAATGCATCTTTGCAACAAAGATTAATGGAATGGTAGTAAGTCAACTGCACCACTTGATGTTAGTTTACAGCAGGCATGGCCATACCTGAAATAAGATCTATCATAATAAGATCTAATGTCATGCATAAACCACAGAGTATTCAGAAAAGGATTTTTTTGGTAGGCTGCTTTAATCCTACCTATTTGATTCTCTTAATTTAACAGTGCAAATACATCTTTTTTGCCTTGGTATATCTATTACTGTCCATTGTTCTGTGTCAGAAATGCCAAATTCCCATTTCTAAAAATCTAAATATTTTACTATTAATATCAGTTTGACTTAATGAAATTTGCGGAGAGAGAAGTTATTTTAATACCAATGTAGTTAATTGGTATGCTTTAAAATTATCTTATATTTACTGATCTTCTTTCATTGTGCTCCACATGAAACCTTATAAAACTAGACAATTACAATAATAAAGCATATTTTATAAATGGTTATTAGTTAAATAAACTATTATAAATAAATATTACTTGAGATAATTTTGGGGTGTTTTTTTTGCAAAATCTTTTTTTTTTCCAGATAGTGTTTCCGTATCCTTCACTGGATGCAATTCTCAGATTTTTCCCCTTCAAGATGCGTGCCTATAGCATTAAAAATGGATTTAATTTTGCTGTCACTTCAGTACTCTAGTGTCAAACATGTCCTACATTTCAACAAACCTTCCTGTCATCCTAATGGTGCACCTGATGAGACATTAGTGTTCTCAGAAACTGCTAGACTGAAAAGCTGTAGGCTGATCTACTATACGAGGACCTTCTTCTAGAAACTGACTTGGCTTTATTATCCTCTGTTATGCATCTTATACATACATTTACTGTGGTAATAATTGAACTGAAACTTATCAAGCTTCTAACACTACTGGTTTCCTTTAATCTTAAATCAAGTACATACACTAATAAGAAGCCAGATCATGAGCTACTTGAAACCATATAGTAAGGAACCCATATTCTCAAAATGGTAATGAAACATTTCTTAAGGAAAATAATCTCTAAAATAAAGTTTCCAAATACATATTTGCAACATGATAGATAGATAGATAGATAATGTATGTACATACAGTAATATAGCCCTTTTAATATCAGAAGACTGCTGACAGCATATAATCAGCAGTCTTCTGAGGTATGGTTATTGGGGATGCTGACTTTGCAGTAGCAGTGAACTAACTTCCGCAGGACAGGTTGGCCTACTGCCCACGTGACATAAAAACAAAACAATCTCCCACGCAGCATAACCCCACCGCTACCACCTTTAGTGAATGAGTTATGCTGGCAATTCCAAACTCATGCCAATAACACATCTACCTGACACGTTGTATATTTTGTTTAAGCAACAAATATTATACATTATCTATCACTATTTTAGGTAGACAGAATAAATTAATCTATAGATTTTTCTAAAATGCATTCATTATAATATTTTTTTCTCCCTCCTAAGTATCATGAGTTCACCTGGGAAGCTCCTGAAAGAGATAACACTGCAATGAATAAATTTTATAAACTTGTTTAAATTAACTGAAGTGGCTTTTCTTTACAAAATGTCACAATTTTATGGTCTGATATCTCATGACCTGCCAGAAATAGAAACTATTGTTCTATTCCATTGGAAAAGGGGGATTTTCCCAGCTCCCGTCCAATGGTATAACGCAGCCACTTCTATTCCTGATGTTTTGCAAAATGTTGGTCCTGAAATAAGTCTCTGGGTGCAGGACTGAACATTGTCCATTCTGTACTGCAGGGCAAATGGAGATGGAGAGGAAATTCCAGATTCTAAAAGGAGGGAGAGCAGGTGGGGAGGAAACATTTTTGTGGCAGGTTGCTTTAAAAAAATGACAGCTGTTAGACTATTCAGAGGTTTGGAATGTTGGAAGTAATCCCAGAGTAGACTGATTAATGGAAGCGTAGAGATGAAGCAGTCAAAAATGGAAGCTAAATGCAATTTATCATATCATTCCACAATTTATAAATGGGAGTACCATCTCCACATTGATGGTACTTCAATTCCATTGATTTCCACAAGACTTCGATGAGATTTAAGCATGTGCTAACAGGTGAGCATTTGCTTCATTGCTCTTCTGAACAGAGGTGGACCTAAGCATGTGTTTAAATGCCAGGCTGAATCGAGGCCATAGATAACTAAAGTAGGTGGGCATAAATAAAAGGGAAAGTAATAAATGTATTATCCAGCTTAAATTTTAAATAGCTCATCAACATAGTGAAGCAGAATGCACACTTTGTAATGGCACTGAGCTCTGATTCAGACAGTGGTTTCACAACAGTGGATTATGGGATTTTGTATAATCTTACACCCTGATATTGCATCGATGGGACTCTGTAGGAGCATAAGGGGCTACATGCATTCATAAGGATTAGTCACTTGAGTAAGGGTTTGTAGGGTCAGGCTTCTTGTCATAGCTGACAGCTTCCTGTATCCTAAGTGTTCTTTAATTATTACATTTATCAATTAAAAATACAATTGATGCACACAAGTTTACAACTAGATTAAATAACTGCACAATCCAAAACCTAAACTGTTATGTAATATAAATGGAATTCTTCAGACCCACATGGGCACTGAAAAAAAAATCACCTTTTGTTTCTTTTCACTCATCTAATTTAATGGTTGTGGAAAATGACAGAGTAATAGGTAGGAGATGGAAAACCTTTATTTATCCATGAAACAGGTACAGTACAGACAGCAGTTGTCTATCAATCTTACTCACACTGCCCAGATAATTTGACTCAATCTTGATCTCATAGGACCATCCATAGGGGGTAAAAAAAATTGCAAACTTTGCCAGTTTGATTCTCTGCCTCTCTACTGAATCACCAAAAGTGTTGGTGGTAAAAGCTAGAATGATGCTGGGTGGGGGTTGTGATATAATCCTCTAAGGACTAGATCAAAACACCCACCCATTGCTTCTCATAACTTCTGGTTATTACTGAACCAGGCCAAAATCAAACTGGTGACCTACGTGGCTGGTGATCCTTCAACTGACTCTGTGGGCAGACTTGCAGGGTTGGGGCACTAGAGGTGAAATTTTCTATTTTCCCTTTTCCTAATGTTTCTCTCTCGCCTCATTGTTACTCATTCCACTTTGTAATCTGAATGGTATCTGATCAAGCATGGATTCAATTTGATACCCAATTCTAAGCAAGTGAGTGGATCCTCACAAACATCAAAGCCCTAAAATAAATTGGTAAAAAAAAATTTAAAAAGAAAAAAAAAGAAATAGGAGGAAAAGCAAAATATGTTTTAACATTGATATATTCATCCTGCTCATGATACATTAATTTCTTTCTCTAAAGAGCAGGGATAGACACTTATTGGCTACAGTACTTACACTACTAGCAACAATTATTAGTTTCTCCCCTGGGACAACCAAGACTGTGATCAGCTTTTAAGGCTGAAATTAATGATTGAGGTCTTGTCTGAAAAGAATTAACAGATGTACATTCTTGGCAAAAACGTTTTAGTTAAATAAAAAAAACCCAAACCCTTCATGCTAAAGAGGACTATTATTTCTTTGTACAGTATTATTACTCCTCTTTGTCTGAGGATGTTCAGTTCACCTGACTGCCAGACATCTATTTTATGAACAGTCATTGACTACAAAAAGTTTCTTATTATAAAATAGAAATGGATGAGGAGGAACAGTTTAACTGGCTGACACATCAAGCCAACATTCATCTTTTATGACTGTCCACTTCAAATTGAGTGTCCCTGTAAACATTAGATAGCAATACTTTATTACTACTGATACCATTTCAAAATATGAAGTAGACATCATGAACAGATATACATGAGTGAAACTGAACTGGTAATTTTACAGTCATGGAAGAAAATATCTGAAATGTGGTCCAATGAACAAGAAGATGAAATTCAGAGGAAAAAGGAAATAGAATGGAAAAGTAAGAAAACATTATAAAAAGACACAAACCATGACCAGTAGCTACTTTCACTGACTTGTTAGTTCAAAACAACAAAGGAAGGTACATCTTCATTTAGTAGACACATCCTAGCAGTGTAGCATGTTAATATAATTTTCTGGGACAGCAAGGAATTCAAAGAGGTTTCACAGGAATAGAACTACCATAGAAAATAAAGCTTAGGACTAAGATTTTGAAAAGCAGCTTGTGGTTTATTGAGCCTAAACTGAGCCTAAACCTTACAGATGTCTTAAATTTGGCATCCAAAATTTGAAGCACCCAAGCTCACTATTCACTTTTGAAATTCTTGATAAAAGGATTTTAGATATAAATACATTTGATGAATTTGAGATATTTCCTTCATTTTCAAATAGTGTATGTGCTCCTACTCTGTTTTACATTTAGAAATAGTTTTCTAATTACTATCAATATGTATTTTATTAACTGTAATAAGCTCTTAAAAATACACTGGTGTACAGTTATTCCATGCAGAAGGAAAAACTGCACTATTTTATATGTCTAGTGTGATAACGGTTGAAAAAAAATTTGTGAATAAGTTAATCATTTATTGGTGGGGAAAACAGTTTCTTTGACAAACATTACATTTAGGGAATTGAGTGACTACTAAAAATATTACTTGAAAAAACTGTATGAGATAATTGATAAAAAATAATTCAGTTATTCATGAATATTATTCAACCCATTCTATTTATAGTACGAATGACTGTAGGCATTAATGTAGATTTTAAAATTATTTTTACATATAAAATGATAATAAATTATTGTGAAATCAATAGGGTGGCACACATGTATCTGAAAGTAAAATTTGACTCTATGGGCATTATATAGCTTATGATAATATACCCTGATGTGTTCCTGATCATTTAAATTACATGAGCAGAATTTCTTAAACTATTAACACTAGTTATAGAATGAGTCCTTCTGAGAAAGTGTACTGTCATGCTAAAGTTCTGCATTAGACACAACAAAATATTCCTTCACTCTAAAAGAACTGAGAACCCAGCCATAGGAAATGGACTGTGCATTTTTCAAATTTTTGCTCATTTCCTGATCTGGTTAACAGTTCCATTTTCCTTTCCTCTTATACAGAGCGATAATTCATTAAGTGTTTCAAATTATACTGCATGGAAGGCAAATGTTTCTGTTTGCCCTGCACGTATTTTACACACACCGCTAAAATATATCAAAATAGTTTATAATTTTGTATCCGCTTATTCCTAGCACTTCTTTATAAGCCATTTCAAGTAATCTGCACTTCACTTGGTACCATAATTGCTGCTAAGTTGTCTGTATATTGGCCCTTTCCTTTTGGTCCACTTTTTCATAAAATCCTTTTGTACAATTGTCAAGCAGCTGTGCTTTGTTCTTTAATGTTCCTAGCACGGCTCCCCAGCAGAGACCACTTTATAACATAAAGTGCAAAGTACCATTTTCACAGCAGGGACCACAGTGTTCATCTTCAAAAAGAGGCATTAATAAAATGGAACTGTAATGAACATGCTAATTCTGGTCATAAGGTATTACACATAGTCTGTTTCATTCTCACTAAAAATTGGTGAAGTTTTTACTATGGCTCTTCAAACTTCTCTTAACCATGAATGCTTCTGAGATAGACAGCTATCTTCTAGATATATGCGTGTATCACATGCTTTGTCTTTCTGACCCCATCCACACAACTTTCTACCATGCCTATGACCAGCTAGAGGCTCAATGGACTAAAAACTCTGTGTACACACAACAGATGGTTAAAGCCAGTGAATATTACCCAGGCACTTCCCCAGCTAGCTGGCTCTTTTGGCACATGGTACATTTCTTGTGACCAGCTAGGTATGTCGTGATCTTGCCAATGAATGGCACCCATAGCAATGCCAGCGTAACTGGTAAATCTAGTTCTCTGTTCTCATTTAGCTCTGTGCAGATGGACATCCCACAGTGCACTGTCCCTCAGAATAAAGGTACCATTCTGTGTGTCTGACTTCCAGGGACTCTAATCCCCATGCGTAAGCTGCCCTAGAAGGCTTTTCTTGGTTACATCATCCAGAGGAGCAAAACTGTTTAAAATGGCCCCTGCCCATCTCAAAATCATGAGGTACTGAGAGAACATGGAAACTAAATGTCATTACTTGTGACCCATCTACTGATAGCAGGAAAATAATGGTGCTTTGAATGCATTCCCCCCAACCCCTATTTTTCACACTCTGGAAAATGCTCTGAACCTTTTTCCATTCTAATAAAAGCAACACTCTTTAATTACACTTGTCATATCAATGGCCAGGGAAACACTGTTATAATAAATAATTCACTTTTTATTATATACCACAATGATTGTGACATCGCATCAATCACTTTATAAAAGGTAGGTTTCTAACAGAGATATGACAAAAGCACCTCAACACAATGATTTTGCTCCTCTTCCTCCTCGCCAGTTGACAGTGTGAGCAGAAATACTGGCACAGAGAATCCATTATTATGCATATTTGCTCAGATGGTAATCATGGGGCTTGTAACAAGATGGGAATCTACCAGGATCAAGCCTCAGTTTCCATGTGTCTATGTAGCGCTTTGCCTTTAATTCACAGATAGTACAGCGAACAGAGCATGCAGCCATGAGTGTAGCGATATACATCCGCTCTTTGTCATTTTGCTTTAGGAGGTTTCAGTCTCATAAAAGTGCACTCAAACACCACTGTGACACAACAGAGGTGACAGATAATGCAGCATTTGTTGAGATGCTTATAGTCTTGGCATGGCTTCATCAGCAAAGGGTAGGCTGGGTTCATGAAAATCACTGCTGGCACATAAATGCCACCAACGTCTGTACCATGTTAGTGGACTAGCATTTTAGTCTTCAGTGGAGAAGGACACAACCCTTTGCCTTGGCCTACTTTTCACATAGTGCTTCAGAGTGATCAGGACAGCTGTTATCTTTTCTGTCTTCCACCACTTCCATACTGTAAAGCACCAAACTCCAGAAACTAGAGGCTGCAGCATTGCTCATAGCACTTACTGACTAGATACCATGGTTATGAGCACAGTTGAAGAATCTAAACAGAAGAGGATAGGCACAGGCAGCTCCTGCTGAGGCATTGTGTGACAGCTGCCCAGAGCTTCCCATTGAAACATGATTAGGCAGACTACAGGGTGGAGGTGCATAAATGTGGGTATGATGGCAGAAAAGTTACTGCATTGAGACAAACTGAACCAAGTTATTTGTAACCAGTGAAGCTGACCATACCTTTAACTTGTTAAAAAATTAGTGAGACTGGGGCTTGCATGGGAACATCCCTCTGCCTCATCAACCTCACGGCAAAAAGGTGGCAAAGTTTATTAATTCTGGGTCAAATCCTGACCTCTCACTGCAAGAGTTTGGATGGTCTCAGATGCAGCACAAATGTTCTGCTGGTTCTCGGGGAGCACAAAACACAGCATTTGAGGAGCCTGCAAAAGAGGTGTGCACTACCTGCACAATGCAGAGCTACATGGGGGCTCTCTGGTGGATTAAGCCTAAAGGGGGCCTGGATCCAATCTACCCAGATCTATCTGTCATACTGACATGGCCCCCATCGTAGTATTTGAGTGCCTCGTAGTTATTCATATACTTATCCTTACAGCATCCCTGTGATGTACAGAAGTACTATTGTGGTCATATTACAGGTGGGGAAGTGAGGCATATAGGAGAATAAGTGACTTGCCCAAGGCCACACAGGAAGCACAAAGCAGTAATTGAACCTAGATTGCCTGAGTCTCAGACTAATGCCCAAAACATTGGACCCAATAAAAGAAATGATCAACCACAACATAGCCAAGTGGCTTCTAAACCTGACAAAGCTACCTCACACTCTCTAGTTGGCAGAACCCAACTCTCTCTGGCATTATCACACCATTCCACACCTCATGGATCAATGTGTACACGGGCCTCCTTCAAGCTCATGGCTTAGATCCATGGATCTTGCTTTAATCCAGTCCCGAACCAGAGGATCTCAGCTACTTCCCTTTATCCTTTCAACAAAAACTTTAAGTATTATGGCTGGAGACTATCATTTCTAATCATTTTAATTTTTTCCTTGTTTTCTTACCAACTTTTATTTCTCTCCATCATGTGTATGCACACTCTCATTTATTATTGTAGGGCTGTTCATAAGAGGTAGAATGCTGGCATTAGTGATTTTTAAGGAGTACTGAACCATTTGAATTGGAAAGAAAGACAAAGAAAAATCTGCATGTACTCTACAACAAACAGCTTACATTGCAGACGGGGGTGGGGAACAGGTAGATCATATTTTTTAGAGCCAGCCAGTTTTGACATTGGTGCCGATTTTACACCCATTTAAGTATTCATTGTTGTCAATGAGAAGAGGCTAAGTCCCAGTGTCTCTCTACTACAGAGTAAGGAAGAAACAGTTGATTCAGAACTGCATCTTTAAAAACACATGCACACACATTTCAATTAAAAGACCCAGGAGGCCGGTAAATATATTTCAGTAGGTAATGTGTTCTACCCTTCAATAAAATTCTGTAGGCAGAGAATACATTTTACATCTGAATTTTCCCACTTTTTTTAAAGTTCTTAATTTTTAAATGATATTTATTGCTATTAGAGCGATAAGGTGGGGGAGGCAATATATTTTATTGGACCAACCTTATGTTGGATAAAGAGACAAGTTTTTTATTTTATACAGAGCTTGTCTTCAGGTCTCACTGCAAACAACATTTATTGCTATGTAATATGACTTTGTGGTTGGGGCTTTTTTTAATTTATGAATTTATTAAAAACTGAACAGAATATGATTTGTGTCATTTCAAACAATAGAAACAACTACTTGGTTCAGGGAGTTGAACAGGGGAGTTAAAAATATGAACTAAATGATCAACCTTTCCATTTTTATTGACTGTGGCTGGGAAAAAAATGAAAATGATGCCAGACACAGTCACGTTAACACTAGAGATAACGTTTTAATTTTTAGCAGGGTTATTCATGTATTCATTTTCATTTTATCAGGTATTTCTAAGGAAGTTTTTTAAATATATATCAGACGCACACAGTGTTGTGACCCTTTTTCATCATTGATATAAACAACATAATTGCTTACACTGATTAAAAAACCACATACAAATAAGTTAGTCTTTCTTGCTACACAGAAATCTAGTTCTCTGAAAGTAGCACAACGGGAAAAAATAAAATAAAGAAAAGCAACCGCCATATCTCCCCAAATCTTTCTAAATAGTGGGGCAAAGAATAATAAAACACAGAGCTCCAAGGAGTGTCTTCTTAATGCTGTCTGATGGATGAAATTCTTGTCCCAGGAGACACAAACACCCTCACAAACTCCCTGCCATATGTTTATGTGGCTGGTATGGTGCATTATGTACTAATGTTCCAATGAAAGAGCCTCCCTCCAAAATACAGAGTGGACAATGCACTGTAGGAAGGATTGGCAAGCGAGTGAGGAAGGGACACATTTCACATGTCAAAACAAAGTTCCTATCTGTCTCCAGAAGAATGAACAACAGATACAGAAGGCCATTTGATTACTAGCATTTACTCCAACGGGAGTATCATTTGTAAGTGAGTCCATAGGTTTGGCACTAAATCTTATATTCCAACTCCAGGGTTGAAAAATCAGATTATCCTTTCATTGGCCTCAATAACTATGTTTGCTAAAGAAAGAAAGGGAAAAAAAAGATGTAGAAGATGACATGCATGTCTGAGGCTGAAGAAAAGCACGTTTGCGCTCAGTACTTTGGAGAAAATGTTTAGCTGCAGCTCATCCTTATGTAAATACTGTTTCTGTAGTTTTGCCAAGGTCAGTGTCAGCTTGGATAACTTTCTGTATAAATGCCAATCATGCAAACAAAAGTTGCATAAGACAGCACTAACATACAAATCAGTTGCATTCACAAAACATTTTATTGTTTGCTTATTCTAGCCAGAGTCTTCCCATTTTTCCTCCTCCTCTTACTTTCTTTGACCTTGAATTTTCTTCCCCACCCTGTTCAGTAAGACAGAGCCAGTAGAGCAGGGGTGGGCAAACTACGGCCCACGGGACCGTCCTGCCTGGTACCTGAGCTCCTGGCCTGGGAGGCTCGCCCCCGGCCCCTCCCCTGCTGTCCTCCCTCCCCGGCAGCCTCAGCTCGCTCACTCTGCCGCGGGCGCAATGCTATGGGTGGCGGGGCAGCGCAGCTGCAGAGCCCGGCCTGACCCGGTGCTCTGTGCTGCGTGGTGGTGGCGGCAGCATGGCCTGGCTCCAGCCGGGTGGCGCAGCTGTAGCACTGCCAGCCACTAGTGCTCCAGGCAGTGCGATAAGGGAGCAGGGGGGTTGGATAGATGGCAGGGGAGTTCGGGGTCATGGTTGGGGGCGGGGGGGTGTGGATGGTGGTTGGGGGGGAAACAGGGGGTTGAATGGGGGCAGGGGTCCTGGGGGGGCACTCAGGGGACAGGGAGAAGGAGTGGTTGGATGGGGCAGGGATCCCAGGGCAGGGCAGACAGGAGGTGAGGTCCGGGTCACGACCCCCTCCCCTTACCGGCACTCCATACAATTTCCGAAACCCGATGCAGCCCTCAGGCCAAAAACTTTGCCCGCCCCTGCATTAGAGAGTCAAAAATCCAAAAGAAAACCAAATCCAAACTTCAGACAAGGAAGTTCCCATTTTTTAGCATTCACAATATGACAGTACCCTACAAAACGGAACCTTAAACACTCTTTCTTTCATTAGCTGTAGAAAAAAAACCCACTGCAATGGTGTAATAGTTTTGACACTATCAAAGAAAAAAAAGTTATTGTCTGACAAGGACTTACCACGTAAAACAGTGAGTCTCGTGGACACACTTATTTCTCCAACACTATTGGAAGCAACGCATTCATAAATAGCTTCATCTCGTGGAGTCCGCAGAGGCTGTATTCTGAGAACTGATCCAGATCCATCATCAAATTCTATTACCTATTGAAGGAAACAACAGCTGTCACAGGTGTTGTTACAAATGCCTACCTCTCAGCTAATTCTTGTATGCACGATGAACTATCAATATTCATAACATCAAAGCCAGTTTCATTTTTCAGATATACATACAGAGGCAAATTCAACAGTGACTTAGACTGTAGTGTACATTGGTCATACAAACTGGTGTAAGTACGCTTAAGTGGCAATGCAGTGTAACATACATTGATATCCAGTGGATCTACGTAAGTGTAATTTACATGGAAGGGGTTACTGAAAAAAACAACAGGAAGGTATAAGAAAGCATATCCTTACTTTAGGTGCCTTGTACTTTCTTATACCCCACTAACACTCTCCTGCTAGTTGCTTTTCCTATTGCACTCCACTCCGCATCTCCCCCCTTTGGCATGTAAGCTGAATTTATTTTGCGCACACATCGAATACAAATAGCTAATTACACTACTTTGCCACTTAAAGCCAACGTAAAATTCACTCTTTTGTTTACACCATGTTTGAATGTGGCCCAGACACTTCCAAGGGGGATGCCCCTGTTTTCTCCCACTGTGAATTTGGTCCATTATGTATAATTAATATTAGCTGATGATATAATTTAAATAGAGTGTGTCCATCTTAGAGACAAAATGCAACAACTGTGTTGTTCTTGGTGGTGATGTGTGGTTGTTGTTTTTGAATCATTTACGTACGAAACTTTCATTCCCTCACCTGAATATATCTGGAGCTAATAGGACTGCTGCCTCTTCCCTCCTCTTACTCAGGGAGATGAATCAATCATCTTGTCAGGATGCTGCTACTCTCTGCAGCAGCCCACTCACCACAGGTACAACACGCACCTTCCCTAGCAGCTAACTCAAAAAATAACTCACTTTCATTAACTATGTACAACAGTTCGGGACTATCATCAGCCCTGATCCTGGCTATTAGGCTGGGATGCCGTATTTATGAATCTCTTCAAAATAATCTGGTGTTTGGTCAGAAAACTAAAATTTACATTTCTGCTTAAGCTCCCTACTATGCTCGAGCTAAGAGGCTAACACCCTTACAGGTAGACATGAATGGCTCATAGGAACTACAATGCATTGTATTTGTCCAAGACTAAGTCACTAAGAACTCTTCTTCTGACTGATGCATTCATTCAGTCAGGCAGTGAAAGTAAGTAAGTGCCAGGTCACTGCCTTGCAAATGTTAGTACCACAGCAGATTCTTGTTTGGCCCAGGAGGTTATGTCCCTTGTTGAATGTCACATGACTCTAAAGAGGCAACAGACCCCTTCAGCCTTAAAAGATCTCTTGACAGAGCAGAACAAAAGTTCTTTCTTGGTAGCATGGAAGAAAAAAGAGATTCCAACTTCCTGAGCTGTTGGGATCACTGGGATTAAAATTAACAGGTCAAACTTCTGTGGGGGAGTCTCACCCACCCCTTCATTGGTTGCTATGTAACATCTGAGCCATGCACATTCCATACATGTTTGGGCAGTATTGCTATCATGTGCACATGACAGAATTTACAAGCTCTAGCCCATTTGTCCTTGGTTTCTGTACACAAATGCGTTTTTGTATATGTAAAGTCTAACATTTAAATGCAAAATGATAGCACTCAAAAATACATATGCAAAGCTGTACCTGCACAAATGCAATCTATGTTTTGAAAATCTGACTCTTAAGAGTTCAAGCTACATGTAGGGAATACCAGGATTTGCCTTTGCCTCATTTGGGAATTAAAATAAAGCATAAGAGATTAATAGCAAGGCCCTCTATGAAAATTGAAGGGTCACCTTCTCTTGGTAAATGATGATAAAAGGTTTTGGTTTGCGGACATGAGACAAGTGCAGCTTCTCCCATGGTAGGCCTTCTACAGAGCACTGGGCAGGGTGTGGTTGAACCAGGCCCGGTCCCACAGATTGCAGCATTGACCACCAGTCTCCGTGGTTTTGGACTCAGCTTGTATGGATGTTACCTCACTGTGCACATCCTAAGGCTGGTTTATTGGCTTTTCTGAGACTGGGAGGAGTCTGAGGGACAACAAAATAATATGTGATCTCTTGGGAAGAGATCAATGCCACAGCCCACATACTGACTTCCTTTTCTCTGTTCTTTAAAGAAAGCCACCGTCTTGAACAAAGCTAGAGGGCACACACATCTCCCTCTGATGTGAACCAAAACAGGACAGCTGGTATATATGATGTGTGGGCTGCTATGGAGGGAGAGGAGGCTCCACAATCCGAGAAACAGGTTGGTACAACTATTTGACTCAGAAGGGGAAAGAAGGAGAATGTCAGGACCTGAGCCATGGGCAGTCTGACCTAGTGGTCGGAGTAGGGGTAGTCAGACCTCATGGTCAGAGTTAAAATCAGTATCTAGGATCCAAGACAGAGGTGAGAGCAGGAATCAGAGCCCAGGAACCAAGCCAGTGGGTCACAGCAGGAATCAGAAACCAGGGATCAAACAGGAGTCAGGTCCAGTGCAGCAGCCAGTCAGGAAGCCCCTCAGTTGCTCAGACAACTTCCTATGCCTCCTTGTGGCCAATCGCTGGGTCTGGCCATCGTCCCCAGTTAGGATCTTCGAGGGCAGTGCCTCTGCGAGGGGTCAGAGTTCTGTGAGCCCCTCATATGCAGTAGTTTTGGGTCAGCTTCCCAGGAGAAGCCAGGGTGTGAAAGCTGCCTGAGAACCTGTGGGCCTTTACAGAGAAGCCAAATCATTGCAGAATGGGGAAGCTTCAGAACATGAATGCTACTAATGTTCCCTTTAGTTGCACATTACACTGTGGATTACATATGCGCCACCAGCGGTTTTGCTTATAGGTAGGCTTGGAAGTAAAAGATTTTTATCAGTAACTGTTGGCAAAAATTAATTTAACCATACACACACCAACCAACAAAAAAATATTTTCATCGATAACAACAGAAATTTACACATAAGCAAAGCAAGAAAAATGCAGCTTGATAATTTATCAGTATTTGATTTAAGGATATTTACTTCATAGTATTTTGACAAGTGATGTTAACGATTGTATTTTAACAGTTATAAAGCTTTAACTTTTTGAATCTCAGTGTCTACTGTCATTAAAAAATTATTGTCTAGACCCTCCCCCAATTTCCTACAACTGTGAAAATTTAAATTTAAATTGCTAAAATAATTTAAAAATGCTTAAAACCAATAATTTTGTACAATTGTGAAAATATGCTAAAAATTAAAAAATATTATCCATAAAAATTACAAAAAAATTAAAATCAATTTCTGCCAAGTCTATTTATGGGCTAAAATTGTTACCTCTTGAACAGTATGGACAAAAGAACTGTGAAGTGAAACCCAGTAGTTCTGGCACTCTGATTGCAAACAAGATATCTTCCAAACTGTGAAAGGGACCTCTATTGGCTAACATTTATTTATTATATGTCATTTCAAATTGTTTTTTTTTGTTGCATGCTTGTTTTATAATTCCTAGTTTATCTGCAGGTGGTTTACATTTTGTTGGTTTTTAGGAAAGAAAATACTATCTGTACATATTGTTTTCCCATCAGGAGATAAGAGAAATGCCTCCTCACTTGCATAGCAGTAAACTCCTCAGAATTCCCCAGTAGTCAGAGAGGCTTGCAACTGAACTCTTAGGAAACTGAGAGATCCTAAGAACACTGGGTAATCCTAGATGCTGACTGGCCAAGGCCGGGCAACCCTTGTGGAGTTCAGGGGTTGAGTTTAAAAATTAATTTTTGGGGTACACAACATGAATAAGTTTGTAAACTCTTCTTTCCTATCCTGAACTCAAATCTTTCTGACCACTCCCAAATGTTTAGCTAAAGTGATGCCTGTACTCCTGCATGTTCTAGGAGTAGAACCTACATCTCTCCACAATGTGGAGCGGTGAAATACACAACGTTTTTCATTTGTTTCCTCTTCCCCTTCTCCATTTCTTTTGCAGCATCTCCTAACCAGGATTCTTACTCAATTTTCAAGCTGAACTTTCTAATCCATGTTGTTTGAATGGATTTGAAGCAGGAAAAATACCATGCAATGTTCATTTATAATATATATTTAGTGTATGAAAGGTCCGCCCTATGCCTTAAATTTCTGAAATGATAAACTGCTCTTATTAATTATTGGGCAATACCACATACTTGGAATTGTTCAAACAGGGAGCAAAATCACTTTTATAATGAGAGAGAGGCAGGTGAAGCCTCCTTACTACTAAGTAATGAAATTCAGAAAGATACATAAACATTTATTTTAGTGAATAAGGGAAAAAACAAGAATAGTTATTTGAGACTCCTGTAGTTACTGCTGAGGTGCAAAGTCCAAAATGTTCCCTGCTTCTCCATGTGCCTTTTCTGAATCTAATTTCTGCTGTTGCTCTAATTTCCATTTGAAAATTCTACAGCATGAGTTAATGGCTTTTTTTGGAGAGGGAAGAAAACTCCTTAAAGTGTTGATGTGCTTTCTGCTTTAACTAATTAGCTTTTCAGTGCTTTATAATGAAAATTACCTGTTAAATGTTTCATAATTCTTTGAAACATGTCCTATCCTGTTTGAATATGCACTCTTGTTCTACATACCACTTAAGGACTTTTAAAAATACATTTTACATCATATATTTATAGTTCAGTTCAAATATTTTATGGAAGTAAAACATGTTTATCTTTTAGCCTATTCTCCCATAAAACAAATGCAGAAATAAACATAAAATGGTATATGAAACAAATAAAACACAATACTGCAAAATAAAAGTAAATCAACACAATACCCAGAAATATACATGATCTGTCTGACTGACTGTTGCTCATCTTCAATATAGATTTTGTGACCATTATGGGACAGATTGCGTATGCTTTATTATAAAGCGCCTATTCTCCTCTTACTCCAATTACGTAAAAAAGAATTGTGCATATGCATTGAAAGCTGTAAACAATTACTTGCATTGAGTGGAGAGTACACATCTTAAAATCCTTTGACAACTATTTTTCTTACTGAATTAAATACATTTGCAAAGAACCATAATAGCTAGTAAAAGGTTGATAGATCTTGTATGGTAACCAAAACATGCTTTTAAATACTCTTAAAATAAAACAATTAGCCCACAAAAGAAATAAAATGTAGCCTTTGCTCTATTGACATAGCAGGACTAATTTACAAAGCCGTATGTGAGTTATCAACTCAAATACCATTAAAAGCTAACATCCTGGGTGAGTCCTGTGAAAAATTATCCCAATGCATTTTGGTTTGTCTCTTCATAGTCAGAGGCACAGACTTAAATTTTCCTATAAACATTCTGGCATGCAAGTCTAGACCATTCATTCATATAGCATGTGTCAGAACTGTGTGATAGATAATTTATAATACTATTTTGCCTTGTGATTATTTTCTAAATGCAAAATCCTATTTTTAATACTGAGAAGCTAGTAGAGATGCAGCTGAAGTTATACATAATCAGCTCCAGGTTTTTTGGTGTCATCTTCTCTGAACAGGCATCTGGAACAATCAATAGGCCAATCCAACCTTAGTCCTAACTTTTTCCACTACTTAAAATGGCAATAGTGTCCCCAGAATTACCCCCAAGAAACACCTCCACCCTCCACTAGTAGACAGTCTTTATCATTTTGTTCAATTTCTGGCCATGACAGGTAGGAAACCCACCTCCTCTGAGACCATTCCTAATGCTAATCTTTAAAAATGTCAAAAGGAAACTCTTAAGACATAGCAAAACCGTCTTCTCTTCTGTGGTCTTGTGGACAACCAGTTTGCAGAGTAGGTGATTCCCAGGACTGCTTGCAAAGATTTATCCCCTGTGGTGATAGCTATTTGCTTAGTCATTGATAATAAAGGACACTCACGAGGATTAAAAACATAAAATAAACATGATGTTAGAATGAATGTTTTTCAGAGGAACAGAACAATGGACCTAATACCTCAAATCTCTGATTGCTGACTTTCTTTCCCTTTTTATTCCAGACAATTTTAGGTCTTGGGTCTCCTGTAGCTTGGCAGATGAATGATGCGACTCCTCCAGAGACCCCTGTCTGATCAACGGGAGTTCTTGTAAACTTTGGCGGTGCTAAAACAAGAAAATAAGTAACAAAATAAATCTAAGCAGTAGACATAAAAAAGCATGTCAAGCTGTCAAAATGAAAATAAAAAAAGGAGGAAATACTTTGTTTCTGTAGGAATTGTATTCACCTGTAAGAGAAGGCTTTTAAAAAAACCTTAAAAGGTCAGGGGAGCACTTAGAGATTTGACTAGTAAAATGTGTATTAACACAGAAATCTAATACCATCAGAATAGGAAGACCATGCATTAATTTTATCACCATTATAAATAAAAATCTAATTTGTTCTCTGTTGCAAAATGAGCTCATCAATCAAATGGAATAAGATCATGGTTCATGGCTTAATGTTACTACCAGGGGATGTCATGAAAGCAAGTTTTCCACCTCTGAGCCATTAAAATCAGTGACATTTAGAACAGAAACATTTGAAAAAGTTTGAGGAGACGGGTGTAAATGCCTACAGATTAAAAATCCAGACCAGAGAGGAGAAAGGACAACTGCTTGCCCACAGTTCAAAAGACACCACATTTATAAATCCTGGCCTATCTCCCAAATTATGCCATATTTTGCTGAAGGAACAAGGGAAAGAAGATACTGTATCTGCAGAGACACGGTGACAAGAAAGAAGAGAGAGTGGGAGAAAGGAGAAATGAAAAGATAAGAGAAAACATGGGGAAAAAAAACAGAAAGGAAAGGAAAGAAGTAGGGATTTTCACTAATTATTTTCTTTCCTTCTGTCCAAGAAGAATAACATCCCTTGTGTTAATGTAGTCAAACCTTGATGAAGAGAATCCTGGTTAACCAAAACTCTCAGTTATACCAAGACCGGATATGACCTTGATGTGTGAAGTCTGACCAGTGCATGCAGATGTATGTGTTGCAGAGTCCTTGAGTACAGCTGCTGCATTCTCTTGCATAACTAGCCAGCCTTCAGCAATCTATTATATTTGGGGGAGCTAACTTAAAGTTAGTGTTTCAAGGTCAGTGACCCAGTGTTTCCATTGTATCAGTTTCCTTTATTTTGAACTGGTATATAAAGGTATTATATGGAGGTTACTATGTTTATCTTGAAATGGAGTGGAATTAGGTTTTGGAATGCATGGCATGGATTTAATCAACAATACGGGTCTAACTCAAGTCCTGTGCACCAGTTCTGGCCCATCTTTTTTTCTTTATTTTCACTTTTCCTTCCCCCCTTTTCTTTCATCATCTCTCTCTTCTCTCAGTTATTCTCTTTTGTTCTCTTTCCTTTTCTTTTCTAGCATTCCCTGGTAAGGCTTCTCCTTTGTACTGTTTTTTTTTAATTTGCTACTTCTCACATATCACTTCTAACCTTATGCTCTGCTGAATTGGCCTTTCCAGAGGAAGTGCTTCTTGTCACGCAGTTATCAGCAATATAGAAAACCAGGAGACTATAAACAAATATCAATAACCATGGAAGGAAAAATGTTAAAATCAGTAAAAAAATGATGAATTTTGTTCAACATCTTCCTTAATGATCTGGATGATGGATGAACTACACCCTCAGCAACTTTGTGGATGATACTAAGCTGGGGGGAGAGGTAGATATGCTGGAGAGTAGGGATGGGGTCCAGAGTGACCTAGACAATTTGGAGGATTCGGCCAAAAGAAATCTGATGAGGTTCAGCAAGGACAAGTACAGAATCCTGTACTTAGGATGGAAGAATCCAATGCACTGCTACAGACTGTGGACTAACTGGCTAAGCAGTAGTTCTGCAGAAAAGGACCTGGGGATTACAGTGGACGAGAAGCTGGATATGAGTCAACAGTGTGCCCTTGTTGTCAAGAAGGTTGATGGCATATTTGGCTGTATTAGTAAGAGCACTGCCAGTAGATCAAGGGAAGTGATTATTCCCCTCTCTTCAGCACTGGTGAGGCCACAGTGCCTCTGGAGTATTGTGTCCAGTTTGGGGCCCTCCACTACAGAAAGGATGTGGACAAATTGGAGAGAGTCCAAAGGAGGGCAATGACAATTATTAGGGGGCTGGGGCACATGATTTATGAAGAGGCTGAGGGAACTGTGCTTATTTAGTCTGCAGCAGAGAAGAGTGAGGGGGGAATCTGAAAGCAGCCTTCAACTTCATCCTTAGAGGTGGAATCTCCATCCTTAGAGGTTTTTAGGTGCTGGCTTGACAAAGCCTTGGCTGGAATGATTTAGTTAGTTGGTCCTGCTTTGAGCAGGGGATTGGGACTAGATGACCTCCTGAAGTCTCTTCTAACCCTAATATTCTATGAACTACCTGAAGTGGGGTTCCAAAGAGGATGGAGCTAGGTTGTTCTCAGTGGTGGCAGAACAAGGAGCAACGGTCTCAAGTTCCAGTGGGATATTGGTTGGATATTAGGAAAAACTATTTCACTAGGAGGGTAGTAAAGCACTGAAATGGTTACCTAAGGAGGTGGTGGAATCTCCATCCTTAGAGGTTTTAAGGCCCGGCTTGACAAAGCCATGGCTGGGATGATTTAGTTGGGGTTGGTCCTGCTTTGAGCAGAGGGTTGGACTAGATGACCTCCTGAGTGAGGGGCTTGGGTCTCACAGGACATGTGACCATGTCACCTGATACTGGAGTCCATCTTAAACCTGGTGCTTTTCCTTTTAAAAGCAGGGGTAGGAACCTAGACAGAAAAGATTCCTGCCTTGTAACAAAGCTATAAAAGGGGGTGGAACAGAACAAAGGGGTTCTGCCAGTCATGAGAAATCCCCGAGTTACCACCTGAGCTGGAACTTACAAGGTCTGTACCAGGGGAAAGGATTGGAAGCTTATTGGAACATCGCTGAGGGTGAGATTTACCTGTATTCAGTTTCTTAAATGTATTAGGCTTAGGCTTGCGTGTTTTGTTTTATTTTGCTTGGTAACTTACTTTGTTCTGTCTGTTATTTCTTGAAACCACTTAAATCCTACTTTTTATACTTAATAAAATCCCTTTTGTTTATTAGTAAACTCCAAGTAAGTGATTAATACCTGGGGGAGCAAACAGCTGTGCATATCTCTCTATCAGTGTTATAGAGGGTGGCCAATTTATGAGTTTACCCTGTATAAGCTTTATAGAGAGTAAAATGGATTTATTTGGGGTTTGGATCCCATTGGGAGCTCGGTGTCTGGGTGCTGGAGACAGGAGCACTTCTTAAGCTGTTTTCAGTTAAGTCTGCAGCTTTAAGGCTGTGGTTCAAACCTTATAATAAATAAATAAATAATAACTGGAGATATACCAATCTCCTAGAACTGGAAGGGACCTTGAAAGGTCATTGAGTCCAGCCCCCTGCCTTCACTAGCAGGACCAAGTACTGATTTTTGCCCCAGATCCCTAAGTGGCCCCCTCAAGGACTGAACTCACAACCCTGGGTTTAGCAGGCCAATGCTCAAACCACTGAGCTATCCCTCCCCCCTTGTGTTGCAGCAGGCTTGCGTGTCTGGCTCAACAAGACAGGGTTCTGAAGTCTCAAGCCATCAGAGAAAATGGGCTCAGAGGTAGTTTCAGCACATCAGGTGACAGTCCCAAGGGGGTCTCTGTTACCGAACCCATCACGGCTACCATCATAAATGAATTTACTGTACTGTACTAAATAGCCATATTTAATATAAGAGAATCAAGAAGATCCTGAGTATAACAAGATGAACCATGTATTTTTAATGCTATTGTTAAAGTGTTACAAGCAAATTGTGAAAAACTGTTTGCCCACAATGAGAACAAAATAATGCTGCTGGGAAATTCCCACATTTTGAATAGATGTGACAGGTAAAATATGCATTACTATAGTCTCAATTACAATTTAAATTGTCTTGATCAGATAATATTCCACAATTATTTTATGCTTCCATCAAGGTTTTATTTCATTTCATTTAAAAAAAAAAAGAGGAGTCTCAGGATTCACAATCACAGCAGTTGTTTTAGTATATATCAAAACCATTTTACAGTTAGAGTGTTACCTCTAGTTATGGAAAGTGGCAGCAGAGTTTAGTTGACGTAATTAGGCTATATAAGCAAGCAGCTTCTCAGAATGCTCTGGGAACCTTGACCTGTTCACTGAACTAATTCTGTCTACTGAAGTTCTACATGCTTGAAAAACAAGTGCACTAGTAAGTCTAGAACTAACAAAGTAAAGAGCGTGTCACTGTCCCTATGGGAATCCAATCACTATAGTGAAAAATCTGTCGCAAAACAAAACCTGGAGTCATGAATAGCCAAAGAAATAACAAGAAAGAAATGGGAAAATCCTGAGCCCGAGATACAAACTTTATGCCTGGATCTCAAGAGAGAGAACAATTAAATCTGATAGAAAGCATCTGGCTTTAACAAATCCTGGTAGTTTTGGACCTTTTTCTATGTACGTATTAACCTTCCACTCTGATAAGTAAAAAGATTGGGCCTGAAATGCTCATATTCCATTACAGAAGCTGTGATTTTGTGTTTTCAAGATAAAGTTGAAATATTACCACGCTCCTTTTATTCTTTTGACAGTGTTAATTCAACAAAACACCTGCAAAACACTTGAAAGAAAAATGCTGGGTGGGTGAGTCCTTTGATTAAAATAACTGTGGGTTTAGGCTACTCAGGAAATATTGAGCAGAGGGTTGGACTAGATGACCTCCTGAGGTCCCTTCCAACCTGAGATTCTATGATTTTAACTCAAAACTGTATGAATCCGCACACACTTTACACCACATCTTCTACAGATTAGCCCACTGATTTAAATCTCACAACAATGAAGCAACAAAGGGCTTGGCTACACTTGAAAGTTGCAGCGCTGGGAGTTACAGCACTGGTCATGCAGCTGTGCAGGAACAGCACTGGTGTGTGGCCACACTCACAGCTACCAGCGCTGGTGTGTGGCCACATTTGCAGCATTTACAGCGCTGTTGGGAGTGCTGCATTATGGGCAGCTATCCCAGCATTCAAGTGGCAACAACGTGCTTTTCAAAAGAGGGAGATAGAGAGAGTGGATTTTTGGAGCCAACACTGTGTGTTAGCTTCCTGGATTGAAAAATCACAAAATGTTCGCGAACCCTTAGTCTTAATTGCAAACAGCCTGCATCCAACGCTGTTTCTCTGTCAAGCAAACATTCACTCCCTGCCTCTCATTTGATTGTTCACAGCCAGGTACAGATAGCTCCTGTTTGCTGTGATCAGTGTTTGTTTTTTTAGATAAGCAGTTCAACGGAGCTCCGATCGGAGTTCACAACAAAACAAAGAGAGGCTGCATAACAAAACAAAGAGAGTAATTTAGTTAAAAGCATTCTGGGATATCTCCTTATTCCCTGGAGGCCAATACAAGCACTGCGCTGGATCACCAGCGCTGCAATCGCTACACCCCAACCTGACCAGGTGTACAGCCAGCGCTGCAGCCAGAGTTACAGCGCTACGGTTACTAATTGCAGCGCTGGAAAGCCTCTACCAGCGCTGCAACTTGCAAGTGTAGCCAAGCCCAAAAATTATGACTTACTTCCTTTGAGCCATTTAAGTGGTTTGTTTTTCAAGACTATACACTGTAAATCATATCAAGGATTAAGAATGGCTCCTTTTCACTCCCTACAGCCGCTAACTCAGTTATCTTGGGGCGGGATTATACAGGATTTTTTTTTAAATCTTAAACTAAAAGTACGTTGAATCAATTCTTTAGATGAATAAAATAGTCTATTTTAGGGTTTTATAGCGCTGCCCATCAACATACTATATAAGGCAGTACCATGCTTTATTGCTCTGCTGTAAAACGTAGTGGTGAAAAAAGAAGGAGAAATAAAGGGGAAATTTCCCCTTATAAAAATCCAGAGCCAAATTCTCTGCTGGTGTAAATTAGTACAACTCCAGTGAAGGCAATGGGGCTGGCTGCACCAATTTATACCAGAAAATAATTTGGCCACCCATTTTAAAAATGACTTGAAGCCTTTATTTCCAATACTGTGCAAACTGCACTGCTGCTTAAGGAATATTCTGCCCTGAAAACTGTAAAGCTAACGCTTTCTTATACAGAGATATGCATGCTGACTGTTGAGACAAAAATAAGGAGCAGGGGTGGGGCTTTGGGGGAAGAGGTTCAGAAAAAGGGCAACTAAAATGATTAGGGGTTTGGAACGGTTCCCATATGAGGAGAGATTAAAGAGGCTAGGACTCTTCAGCTTGGAAAAGAGGAGACTAAGGGGGGATATGATAGAGGTATATAAAATCATGAGTGGTGTAGAGAAAGTGGATAAGGAAAAGTTATTTCCTTATTCCCATAATACAAGAACTAGGGGTCACCAAATGAAATTAATAGGCAGCAGGTTTAAAACAAATACAAGGAAGTTCTTCTTCATGCAACGCACAGTCAACGTGTGGAACTCCTTACCTGAGGAGGTTGTGCAGGCTAGGACTATAACAGCGTTTAAAAGAGAACTGGATAAATTCATGGTGGTTAAGTCCATTAATGGCTGTTAGCCAGGATGGGTAAGCCCTAACCTCTGTTTGTCAGAGGGTGGAGATGGATGGCAGGAGAGAGATCACTTGATCATTGCCTGTTAGATCCACTCCCTCTGGGACACCTGGCTTTGGCCACTGTCGGTAGACAGGATACTGGGCTAGATGGACCTTTGGCCGTTCTTATGTTCTAGGTGGAGCAGGAGGTGGGGCCTCAAGGGAAGAGGCAGAACAGGAGCGGGGTCTTGGGGGGAAGAGGAGGAGCAGGAGGGGGTCGTTTTCAGCAATTAGAAAGTTGGCAACCCTAAGCCCAGGCCACTGAGAGTGAGCAAGCTAGATTATACTCCATCTTGTGTAACACCAGCAGAACTGTTTACTAAGTTCCATACATACCTGTGCAATTCTACTGAAGGCAATGAGTTTGCAGAAATATAACTGTGGGCTTAGTTTGGCCTTCACAATGTACAGTATTGATTCATAAGAGAGGAGGGGGGAACCTATTTGGCTCTTAAATCCCAGGATGAGGTTTTGCAGGGCTGGGGTATTTAATGAAAAAAATGTTAATAGTAAACTGAGAACATTTGTTATGAGAATGACAGAGGCAAAAAAATGGGACCCAAGATGATATTTTTACAGTCACTTTTCGGAGGAAAACAACATTTTAAAATAGTTCTGAGAAGAGTTTAGTACGACTTTTATTAGCAGAGACCAAACCTTCCAATTTAACGGTGAGAAGACTGGGAATTTCTTTTCCCCATTGTTTCATTTCACCAAGTAAAACAATCTACCACGTTGAAATTCCTCTCTCTTTAGCAAGAAAAAGCTGTCCACTGGAATGAGTGTTCAATGTGATGAACAGTGTTTAGAGTAAAGAGAGAAGTCTAAACAGTGTGCATGTTATCAGTGCTGCACTTGTTTCATGATAAACTCATTCAGAAGACTAAGTTATTGGAAAATTCTTCCACTCTGAGAAATATGGCTATGTTGCTAAGTCAGAAGTACAACAGTGATACCTATATACATTTTTTAAAAAGTGAACTTTTGTATTTTGTGTGAATATTTTGTGACCCCACAAAAAGTGTAGGTACAGCAGTGTCCCAACTTCCCATCTTGAAAATATGGCAACATTATTTAGTTGACTAAAATACAATACCACAGAGGTCAAGTTATGATTAAAAACCTGTGTCCTCCTTTGGATGAAAAGTAGAGGTACTAAACACGTATGAGGCAGAGAATGGAAGAATTATGGTATTCCTAGAGTTTTCAGACATTTACTGCATAAAACGTTTGATTTTAGCAGTTCACCTCCTTATATTGATCAAATTAAATTTAATTGGGCAAGTCAGTTAAATTGTCAGCTTCAGGCTCCCCAAGTGCAAAAAGAGAATACTTCCCGGTTTTATAGAAGTGTGAGGATAAATTCATTAATATCTGTGAGGCATTCAGCCAGCTGGCTGGACAGATACATAAATATCATGTCGTCTATCCATCAACCCATCCGTGAACGTACTCATCTAGTTATTTATAAAGTGCCTATCACCAAGGTAAAATTATTTTAGATCAGCCCCAGACAGGGAAAAAAAAGTTGTTCTTGTTACCTTTACTTTTATGGAGGTTGTAAATTAAAGTTTGATACAAATGATCTCTGCATTAAAATGTTGTCAATATCTTGACTTTGATTCCATCCCAATTTGCTAGGCGCTCTGATGGCAAATACAATTTCCACCCTACACACACATATTCTGCTTATTAACATGAGGACAATGTCAACTGCGAACTGACAATTATTTTTAACCTCCCTTATGTGATGCTCTCCTTGGGGAACCCGGAACTGTAAGCCCCTGTGTTATCTCCTTTGCCTCAGCAAGACAGAGCTTTGCTGTAGGTTAGATTGTGAAACAGCTCCCTCCACACCAGTCTGTTTGCTTCACCAGTGAACTCGAGACTCCCAGTCTTAACCTTGGCTGGCAGGTAATAATCAGTGAACCACAGTTCTTGAGTTCCCTAGGGATGTCTCTCTGCAATGCCCAATCCCTCTAACTGGGCACTCGCAGAAATTATTATGTTTGCTGCCTCCAAAGACACAGTACACAGGGCCGACGGGGGGGGGGGGGGGGAAGCTTCGTCGGCCCGGTCTGCCCTTGCTGGGGGGCCCGAAAATATTTTTTTCACTGGAGCCCGAACCCCCTCTCAGCAGCCCTGACAGTACACACCCCAGTCTGTTACTTTAGCCCAGGTCCCACACATGACTTTAATGTTCAGCACTGAGATGGTTTTATAACAAAACAAGAATACGTTTATCAAAAAAGAACACAGGTTTAAGTGATACCAGGCAAGAATAAGAGACACAGAAAAGGGTTATAAACAAAACAAAAATAACATGCTTTCCAGTGCCTAAAACTTAATTCTAGCAAGCTATGTTCATGCCTAAAACAATTTCTCTCTTACGCCAAACTACCACCATCTCCAGTCTTCCAGGCAAGGGGATCCAACTTTCACAAAATCAGAGGACACTGTCCCCTTTGCCCTTAACCTCTAGATAACTCAGGGGTTCTCTCCTCTGCCTTTTATAGTCCAGCAAACCTTTGAAATGTATTCTTTTGCAGTGTATCCTCAGATAAAATTCTCCCCTGCTGTTTGCCTCTTCCTATTCATCTCCCATCCCTCTGTTGTCTCGTATGTAAAAGTAACATCCATAGTCTTTGTCATCACCTTGCTCGATTTACATTGGAGCCACAGGCAAAACAACATTTCTTATCTAGGACAAGACTTGTCTAGAATTGCTTATCAAGTCTGCCTCCAAAACATATTTTAGGAACATATTTCCAGCACACGTACATAACTCTTCACACACCATCTGTACATACATCATGCAATGATATTCATGACCAACGTGCCATCCATTTTTATGATACCTTAGTCAATACACTTTTATAGTACAATAATATTGTATACAATCAGTCAATTCAATTGCTTATTAGTGCTTCCTTTGTCTATTTTTAATTGCATGTGTGGACATCATAGAAACAAGCACTATTGGCTACTAAACTCATAGCCCACAACGAACTTATTTGATTTAGCTATTTAGCAATACTTTAAAAAAATTAAGGATTTTAAATCATAAACTGTTTATATCGAATGTGATGTGTTCATTAAAGGGTGGTGATACAGCACCCTTTTGTAATCTAGAGCTATACAAATGAAAATTAAAAGCTCTGAAACATTTCAGAAAAGATACTTCTACTGTGCAAATACAACACAAACGGTGAATCGGTGCTGTGAAATGTAGCTGACACCATTCTCTGTCTCTCTCCCCCGCTTTCACAGTAGGCCAGGGCCCTTCAGTGAAATGTAGGTCTACGTGCTTAGCTCTCTTGTGTCACTGATGTTACAGTCCTAACCACATCTGTATACACACACATGCATACAAAATATTTTTATGAGTTTGATGAAACCGTGTTATGAGTTTAATTAAACCCGACTAAGACTGATAGCTATGAACTCACTCTTCAATTAACATAACTGTAAGCATAATCCCGCACCTAAAACAAAAGGTGTACGTGAACCTGTCCAGGAACTTTTGGCTGAGTACTGTTTTGTGGGGAGAGGGGGAATGGAAACAGAGAACACACATAAACTGAGGACAAAGAGGGAGAGGCAAGAAAGCCAAATAATAGCCAGTGAGCGCAGTGCGACCCTGGAAAAAGTTAGAGAGAGAGCTTTTGGGTCTGGTGTTAGCTAAAGAGGCTTAGAGGCTGTACACTAAGAAATAATTTAGAATGTTTGTTCTTTGTTCCCTCTGAGTTCAGAGATACAGGATTTTGTACATGCCTTGTTCGTAAACAAGAGAGCATCGGAAAAAAATACTGTATCAGACTCCATCAGTTTCTACTTCCAGGTGGAATATTCCCCAGGGCTCCAAACTTTGACTAGCTGCTTGGGTTGAAAAGTGGCAGCAATATTCTCTCCTTCTCCCTTCCATGATGTCATGCTCCTTGGAAGCTTTGCCAAATTTCTGAAGAGCTGATGTTATAAACAGAATAATCCTAGTGTGGTTTACAGTGCTGTCCTATGGTGAGTGCATGAGGATGCAAGTGTTACAGCTCCCACAGGATTCAGGGAAACTCTTCACCTAAACGTTATGACAATTAGTCATTGTTATAATTGGTAATCCTGGAGGAAACCTGGCTGACTGCAATGTAAATTTTCTCTGCAGAGCTGTTCTAACAATTCACACAAAGGTGCACAATGGAAATGCGTATTTGTTTTGCTTTAATAGTTATTTTAGGAGAAAAAAAAGTTTACCATAATGATTGTTATTCTACAAAATTTAATTTGCATCACTTTTTCTGTTTTATAAAATATGATGATGATGATGATAATAAAGTATTGTCTGTTTTTGAATGTTAAAACTCAGATTATAGACTTGAGAACTTTCAAGAACTGACAATGTTTCCCTGCTTCCCAGTTAAATTTGTTTTGCTTGGCAAGTTTCCTAGTGGACTTCAAGGAGTGTTCTGCTTTCTCCCTTCCATAGATATAGAAGGCTTTGCTTGGTGATATATACATTTGTATATTATTGTTGTTTGTCCTTCAAATTCAAAGATGACCATGACATCACTGGTTGGTTTGGCTTCTGTGAACATGTGAGTGGCTGCTAAGGTCAATGGAAAGGCAGTCACTGGTCTATCTGTTGATAGATTTGAAGGTGAGGACTTATGCCATTAACAGAAGCAGAGTAGAAGCTGATGGATGGACTGGAGCAAATGTGTGCATAATGGACTTATGGTGGCCAAGCTTATTATGGACCAGATACAAGGTGAATGTAGTCCATAGTATATTTTCATTGACACTGCAATTGCTCCTTTTGCTTTGATTTTCTCTCTCAATTAGTTTGGCACACAAAACATATCCCTGAATTTTATACACTGAACACCACACAATGCTAAATAATGGGACTAGACTCATTAGACCAGATCCTCGGCTATAGTAAACTGGCATCATTCCACAATAGACATACATGATTTACACCAGCTGAGGATCTATCCCACTGTCTATACTACACATGGGACATCATACGTGGCATAGTGTGATAAACATTTTTTTAAAGTATATACACAGTGCTAGATCAAAGTCTAGGCTCTGGGTTCCAGCACCAGGAACCACATGTGGAGGGAAGAACCTCAGCTTTGTTTTGCATATTTAAAAGGAAGTTTCTAGCCCTTATGGTTGCAAAGAAAAAGCTTGAAAATGGGACACTGCCACTCTAAATGGGGACTGGACTATGGTAAAAGTCAGGGCCATACAGGTGGAGCCACAGGTGGGGCCTATTTTGTGACATAAACAGGGCACGAGATTGCATTAATCCAGCCCTGTATGTAAACTTTAGTATGTTTCTGACATTTGGAATAACTTTGACCATTCGGTGTCCAGAATCAGAATTTCCCTACATCATACTGTAGCACATATTAAGCCTAACGGCAAAAACATCAGTTAGGGGCTAATAAAACAGCAAAAATATCAGTAAAAACATTGGCATGTTCAGGTGTTTCCTTACAGCTGGCCCATATATTGGTAAATTTATACCTCTGATGGAAGATCCTGAAATACACAATATATTTTGGTCGCAAAGACTTGTTTTATAGCCGTGAAAGCTGTAAGCTTATACACTCACAACTGTTCTCATAGAATATTTGACACTCAGCAATGCAACCTTATCACAAAATAAACAATCCAGTCTGGCAGGTGTCCACAGGGCTATAAAACTTTTCTGAATGGTGGACACAGTTACTAAGAATCACAGTCACTTGGTGTAAAGCCTCTATATATTATTGGTTTAGCAACATCGAGTTTCAGTGGGGCATGTGACTGGTCCTAATTCTTTCTTAGTCATAATCTTCTCATTCTTCTCATTCCATGTTATGCAGTCAGACATTCCTAGGAAAACATGTAACCAGGAATACTATTTATTCATTCAGCATCCACTATATATACTTAGCCCTACGGATTTACTCAGGAACCATTTATACATTCAAAATACACAGGCCATAAACCAGTTTACATTCAATAGTGGTAAAGGCTCTTTTGCAGAAAATGTATGAAGAATAGATAAACAGACACATATTACGTGTAATCTCCTAGCTGTAGTCTGCGGAGATGAACTGCAAATGATGCAAGATAAGAGTTAATATATTATTAAGTATATGCACAATATTTGACAAAAAAGCTCCTTGTGCCCCTCATTTCCTTTCTTTAACAGAATTTTCAAAGCAGACTCATTTGTAGCATTCACTGCTAATTTACTCATTAATCATAGTTTATCACATCAGTTACGCTGATGATCATTATAAGCAATTATTTCTCCTTAATTCTAACCTGTGCTTACAATGTACCTGCAAATTGGCTTATGCAAGAAAGTTAATTAGCTTTGTACTTCTCAAAGAGCAAGCAAGTAGGTACTGTTTCATAAAAATGTCATAAAAATTCCCAAACAATGCACCTATTAGTATGTTTCTGTGGGCCATATCCTGTTAGTCTTCATATCCTGAAGCTTCACTACCACTCAGGTGAAATACAGAACACACCACCATTCTCAGTTCAATCCATCAACATATCTACCAACTCACCTAACTACTTACTTAGCTTCGTACAGGGCCCCTTTCACATCGGTAGCTGAGTATCTATGCTATTTTATGAATACCTAATAGAATTAAAATTATTGGTTCAGATCCCTAACTTGTATAAAGTCCATCTAGCTCAGTGGGTCTCAAACTTTTTTTTACTGGCGACCCCTTTCACATTGCAAGCCACTAATTTATTAGGGGGGTTGCAATCAAACACCCTTTTTAATATATTTAACACCATTATAAATGCTGGAGGCAAGCGGGTTTGGGGTGGAGGTTGACAGCTTGCGACCCCCCATGTAATGACCTTGCGACACCCTGAGGGGTCACAATCCCCAGTTTGAGAACCCACAGCCACAGATTACTTGGTTACACTGTTCATGCTTGGAAACTGAAATGACTCGCTATCTTGTAAGCAAGTCTCCACTCTAGAAAAGGTAGGTTACATTTTCAGCTGGTCTAATGTTAAAATAGCAAGTCTCTAATTTGTATCCTTGGTCTATGTAGACCTTAGTACCAGCTCATTTCATTGTGAATTATGCATGCTTTTCCAGACACACATTATCTGAGCCCCAGGGACATGGGAGGAATTCCAAAGCAGCACAGACAGCAGTGGACATTTATTTGCCAACTAACATCCGTCCCTCCCCCCCACTAATTTACAGTTTATATTATTAAGAGGGAAAACAAAAAGTTTTCCCACATATAAAGAACCCTTGTGAGCTTTTAATTAACACTATTTACCAATATGTTTATACTGTAAGGCAAAATGAACTAAAGAATTTCTTGCTGTGCTTTTTCTATTCAAATTGTTGCAGGCAACATCAGAACAATTTAAGTTGATTTCTTGACAAATTATTAGGACACTTATTTTAGAACCAATAATTACTCCCCTGGCAGAGCGCTATTGTTCTAAGCCAGGGGTCGGCAACCTTTCAGAAGTGGTGTGCCGAGTCTTCATTTATTCACTTTAATTTAAAGTTTCATGTGCCAGTAATACATTTTAATGTTTTTTAGAAGGGCTCGCTCTATAAGTCGATATATTATATAACTAAACTATCGTTGTATGTAAAGTAAACAAGGTTTTCAAAAAGTTTAAGAAGCTTCATTTAAAATTAAATCAAAATGCTGATCTTACGCCGCTGGCCCGCTCAGCCCGCTGCCGGCCTGGGGTTCCATTCACCTAGGCCGGCAGCAAGCTGAGCGGGGCCTACGACCGGGACCCCAGCTGGCAAGGGGCCAGCAGCCAGAAACCCAGACTGGCAGCGGGCTGAGCAGGACTGGCGGCCAGGACCCCAGACCAGCAGTGGGCTGAGTGGCTCAGCCCACTGCCGGTCTGGGGTTCCATCCGCTGGCTCCTGTCAGACAGGGTCCCTGCTGCTGGCCCCACTCATCCCGCTGCCAGTCTGGGGTTGCCGCCCTGCCCACATAGAGTGGGTACCTACCTTCTCCCTGATTTTAGCCCATTCTCTTCCTCTCTCTCTACACAGAGCTGAGGGTGGGAGTGCACTGAGCACAGGGCTGGGGGTGAAGGAGCAGGCTGGGGGTTGGGGTGCAGGGTCTGGCCAGGAGCTACAGGGTTGAGGCAGGAGGTTTGGCTGCGGAGCGCTTACCTGCGCAGCTCCCATTTGGTGCAAGGGGTGCAAGTGGGAATGGAGGCGGGGTGCAGGAGCTTCCGTTTGGTGCTCAGGGTGGGAGTGGGAATGTGGGAGGTGCAAAAGTCAGGGCATGGGGTGTGGGGGGGCTGGGTATGTTTGAGGGGTGCAGGTGTCAGGGCAGGAGGATGGGTGTGTGTGGGGAGGGTGCAGGAGTCAGGGCATGGAGTATGGGGGAGCTGGGTATGTGTGGGGGGTGCCGGAGTCAGGGCTGGGGTTGTGGGGGGTGCAGGGGTCAGGGCAGGCGTCTGGGTGTGTGTGAGGGGGTCCAGGGGGTCAGGGCAGGGGGTGGGGGGTGCAGGGCTCAGGGCAGAGGGCTGGTGGGATGTCGGGGTTCAGGAAGGAGGGTGGAATTAGGGCATATCCCCTCCAGCCCCAAGGCCCCATCCCCGCCTCTCCTCCGGATCAGTGAGCACACTCTGGCTGTGGTTCCGGCTCCGCTTCTTCTGCTCCCTCTCCAGGGCCATCAGCTGTTCGGCTGCAGGGACGGAGAGGAGGAGGAGGAGGGGCAGGAACCCAGCACGCTGGGGGAAGAAGTGGGGGATGAGTGAGCTTGGCTGCTGGTGGAGGCTGCCCTGCAGCAGCAGCAGTTGGCAGGACCAAGCTTTTCCCCCTGCCTCCGCAGGAGAGAGCAGTGGGCAGGGACAGAGAAGAGCAGGCTGCTGCATGCCATAGGTTGCCGACCCCTGTTCTAAGCAGAAGCTGTGGTTGACACAGAATCTGTGTAAGCCCCCTCTATCATTAGAACAAACATGCAGCTTCCCACTACAGTCACACTTTTTTCCACCTCTGAGGTCATTGCACTGAATGCAGTCTCAAAGCCACAGCTACACTCCCCTTATAGCCATGGTGACAATGTAGGCTTTGTTACTGTAACGGTCTTTTGAAATGCTAACAGTAAAAATGAAATAATAGTTTTAAAAAACTGTACCTGATTCTTTTCTGACTTACACCAGTCTGACTTCACCGATTTCAGTAGACTAACTCCTAATTTCCATTAATTTAAGACAAGAGAACCAAGACCATTATTTCTAACTTGAGAACCTGGAAATTTTTAAAATATATATTAATAAGCAACTGTTATTCAGAAAAGATTTAGTGAGGGAAGTATTCTCTCTCTGGTGCTCTCTCTGTATAAAATGGATACAATGCATATTAAAAGTTTACATGCACATAAACATGGGTGCGTGCATATGCATGTATGTATGTACAAACACAATCCACACACAACTTGGTATTTTATATTTGTGTATGTGATATTTATTTATCTCATATATTACATATAAAATCTGGATAGGGCTTAATCTACCTGAATTAAAAAGAGGAACTTGTCAGTTAATCCAGTGTTAAGCCTTCATCCAGAAGCAAATGAAAAGCATAAAGCCTCTTGAATCTAAAAGGTTAGTGACGTGCACCACTTCATCCCTCTGGAATATTACATAACCTTGTCATATTCACTAATTTAATGAAAGGAAATTCTGCTTCAAAGCTCTCCACTGCTCCTTTTTCAAATTTTAATGTCTGCAGACAGCATATGAATTATTCGCTAACTGAGAGCTGAAGCTGCTTTTCAACGTGTAAGTAAGGTAAAAGCAGTGGATCTTAAAATGCCAGGGAAGTTGATCTTTTTTCAGAGGAGTTTCTCTCTGAAGGGAAAGGGAGAGAAAAAAGAGTCCATGGGGATAGGTTTCAATTAATGATTGAACATGTCTGGGTTATTCCAAGCCACTAGAGAAATGGCCTCCAGTGGTGTTGCAGTCTTACAAAAAAAAAAAGGAAGAAAATACACCGCTACCTCGATATAACGCGACCTGATATAACACGAATTCGGATATAACGCGGTAAAGCAGTGCTCCTGGGGGGGGAGGGGGCGGTGGGGCTGTGCACTCCAGTGGATCAAAGCAAGTTCAATATAACACGGTTTCACCTATAACACGGTAAGATTTTTTTGGCTCACGATAACAGCATTATATCGGGGTAGAGGTGTACAATAAAAGAGAAAAGTAAGGTAACATAACCATTGAATGAGGAATGAGTTTATGTTTATCTAAACACAACAAGATGCATATTTGGTCATTAATATACAGAATGGATTTTTGATTGGAGAGTATGAAAAGAAAATAATTTCTCTATTACTATGACTGACTCAAAGAAAACAGAAACTGGCAATTTCTAAACGTTTACTGCAATAGATTAAGCTTCAGTGTTGCTGCTCCATAAGGGACCAATATAAGCCAATTAATACAATCCTTGCTCAGGCAAAACTCCATTAAAGCCAATAAAATTCTGCCCGAGAATGGATTACACAATTTAGCCCTATAGCAAAAACTCTCTGGACTTCCAGACACTGTAGCCAGAACCGTCAAACTGGATAACTAAAGGCACATACCTAGATCTTGATTTAGGTATCTAAATAAAAGAGTTTGATTTTCAGAGAAGCTGAGTGCCCTCAGCTCTCAATGAAGTCAATGGGAGCTGCAGTGGCTCAGCATCTCTAAAAATCAGGCCACTTTAAGTATATATGGATTTAAGCATCCAAGTTAGATGGTTTTGGGCCCCAAAGGCTTAATTTTTAAACTCTGATGAGAAAAGTTAGATGGCTAAATTAATTCATAGTCATTTAGGTGCCTACTTTCAAAATTGGCCCCCTAAGGCCTGATTCTGGGAGGTGATAAGCATCCCCAGTTCAGCTTGGTAGGAGCAAATGTACACAGTACCTTGCAGGACTGAACTCTTCAACAACCCACTTAGAAACCAATGTGTGTCTACACACACACAGAGACTGAACGCTATTGTACCAATCTCCCCTAAAAACCAGCATTTTTTTCTCTATCTTTCTTATTGCTTCTTTTTCTTATTCAAATATGTGAATAGTGTGTAAATACAGTCACTGTTTTCCCTTTTTAACACATGTCATAACCTACTGTTGGTAGGAACTGGGAAGTCACACAAACAGCATTGTGGCCTTGCTGACTGAATTAAGCAGGCCAGTGTACTATTTTTATATCAAGCAGCTTCATCAGATGTGTGTCAGCCTCGCTAGAGAGTTTTTAGTATACCACTCAGGCTAGGCTATGAGTACTTGTGCTTTTCCTGCCGCTTTTCTTCTCACCCAGTCACATTCACACATAATGTCTGATACTTTCTTTACAATCACAATTTCTCCAATGATTTGCAGAGATTAATTTCATAGCTAACATTCAAATTGAAGTTTTAATGACAGAAAGATTGACATGCCCTAGTTGGCTGTGACTTAGTGAAATCCACAGCTGAGCTGGAAGACCAAATGGTTGATGACCCACTTTGCCCTCAGTTGTACAGTTGATTATCCTCAGTACATACAGAGTTGTCTTCAGAAATGGAATATTTATATATCAGTACTGAAATTATGGTTCATAACTATAGCGATTAGCTCGTTAGTATAAATATATCACTTCAGAATGGTTGATGTAAAAAAAGTATTACAGAAATAATATTGCATTAAAATGTGAATATATGGGTCAGTGAAGACTCATACACATATTTGGTTTCTTATTAGGTCATTATTACTTTCTTCCAGAACTTTAAGCTATTTCTCTCTCCATAAGTTGTAACACAACTTTTACCCTTACGCTACAAAAATCAATGCTATAAAATGTGACTCAGGTCCCTACTTATGTACACAGAATATACAGGAGAACTGCTCTTCCTCCTGCCGCCAGGAGTATCCATTTATTGTGGGTTGTATCACTCCATGTAATTACCATATAAGATGATGTTCATAAAAATGTCAGAAAAAAGTTCTTAGCTGCTTCTGGACAGTCAAAGACCAAGCGTATGTCTACACTGAAGCTGAGATGTGTTATTCCCAGTTTGGATAGATGTGCATGCACCAGCTCTGCTCCAGCTAATGTGCTAAAAATAGCAGTGAGGCCACAGCAGCACTGGTGGTGACTTGGGCTAGCCACGTGAATAGGGGGAGTACCCAGAGGTCAGGCAGGCTTGCACTTATGTGGCTAGCCCACAAAGCTCTCTGTGTAGCCACAGGTATGCTGCTGTTTTTACTGTGCTAGCAAAGCCAGATAAGTTCTAGATACTAGATAAGTTCCTGGAGGATAGGTCCATCAATGGCTATTAGCCAAGATGGGCAGGGATGCAACCCTATGCGCTGAGTGTTCCTAGCCTCTGATTGCCAGAAGCTGGGAGTGGATGACAGGGGATGGATCACTTGATGATTACCTGTTCTGTTCATTCCCTCTGAAGTACCTGGCATTGGCCCCTGTCGGAAGACAGGATACTGGGCTAGTTGGACCATTGGTCTGACCCAGTATGTCCGTTCTTATATTCTTAACCAGAGCTAGCACATGTATATCTACCCAAGCTGGGAATTACATCCCCAGTTGCAGTGTAGATGCACCCCAAGTGTCTCAGTGAGTTTTAGTCTAAGTCATTGTCTACACACAGAAGTTGAATCCCATTTTAACTTTCAGCACAGTTAAAGCAGTACAACAGCTATAGTGTGGACACAGTTATACTGGTGCAAAAATATTCATTAGTTTAATCTATAAGCTATACAGGCAAGTCTTATCTTAGGCAGGGGTTCCGTTCCACGGTTATTGCGTAAAGCGAAAACCGCGTATAGTCAAAATTATATCCCCAAGCCCTTTAAATCACCCAGGGGGCTCCCAGCTGCAGAGGTGGCTGGTAGCCCCTGTGGCGAACTAAAGGGCCCGAGGCTCCAGCCACCGTGGAGATCCGGGCCCTTTAAATGCCAGCCCCAGCCCGGCTGCCAAAGCTGCGGGCGGGATTTAAAGGGCTCCACCGGGCTTCCCGCCGCAGTGGCCCAGGACCTTTAAATCTTGAAGCCACGCCCCCCCACTCCAGCCGTTCATGTAAAGTTGAAATCGCGCATGTTAAATGCGCGTAAGTTGCAAGAGACCTGTACTGCTATAAGCTCTTTTATACCAGTATCACTGTATTCACACTAGGGGTTAAAACTATTTCAATAAAAAAGTCACACCACTAACCAAAATAGTTGTACCAGGACAAAAAACTAACCAAAAGGTTAAATATTAAAAAAAAAAAAAAAGTTAAATTTAGATATAAAAAGGAATCTAATTTGTATATTTCTGTGTTAACTGCCACAAATCCACAGTACTTTGTAAACTCTCCATTTTCCTGTGACATACAGCATATGGTCAGTGAAGTGGCATTTACTCAGTTTTATGCTAATCTATACGCCACCATAACACTTCATTTATTGTATTAGGGTTGACTTACAAAACATGCTGTGAGTGGGAGTGGTTCTGTAAAGCCTGTGCACAGACTTTAGTTTTAAGCAGTATATGCAGTAGATCGGCACTATCAGTACAACAATATTTATTTGTTTCATCCTAAATGACTGTTGTTATGTATTTGTAACTGCCCAAGAAGGTGCATCTGACATAAACAGCAGTTGGTAATATTTGGTAATATTGCAGCATAGCCTATCATAGTGCCAAGTTTTCATGCTGTTCTTTGGGTATTCTTTTCAATATTAAACTAAGGTACCAGAAAAAAATAATTATGACACTTTAAAGAATTTTCATTCAGTCAAATACATGCCCATCAAAATGGGACATCAAGAAATTACAAATAGCAGAGAACAAGGGATGAGGTGGCAAAGGTGGTGTAAAGCTCATCTTAGCACCTGCCTGCTTATAGGGCCATTGGGTACATGCTACACTGAGTTTCCAGCCTGGGCCAACCAATTTGTGGTAGTGGGATCAAGATAGCACACTAAAAAAAGCTGCATAGATGTTGCAGTTTGGGCTGTAGCTCAGGTTCTCCAGCCAAGGGGGCTTAAAAATCCATGCTTCAGCCCAAGCTGCAACATCCAAGCGATGTCTGCCCAGCTATTTTCAGTATGCTAGTGTGCAAGTCCCATTAGCATAAGTCTGTTGACCTGGGCTTCAAGCCTCGCTCCCAGATCTAGTGTAGACAGATCCACCGTGTGTAGATTTGTCTCCTGACACAATTACAGGTCCCTGAGGGTTGATCTAATTTATACTGGCTGTTAACAGTCCCCACCTGCTGAAACCACAGGGATTAGTGCAGCCTAGGTGGGCCGTGACGACACCCTGTTTTCTCTGGCCACACTTCCTACACCAGGAGCAGGGTAGGACTAGTTTAAGAGCTTCTTTACCACTAGAGAGCCCATAGGCACTAGGGTGATCTTAACAGGGCCAAACACTCAGGCTTTGGCTACACTTACATTTCAAAGCGCTGCCGCGGCAGCGCTTTGAAGCGCTAAGTGTAGTCAAAGCGCCAGCGCTGGGAGAGCTCTCTCCCAGCACTGTCTGTACTCCACCTCCCTGTGGGGAATAACAGACAGCGCTGGGAGCCGCGCTTTGACCACACTGGCGCTTTGCAGCGCCGCAATTTGCAGCGCTGGAGAGGGTGTGTTTTCACACCCTGCTGCAGCGCTGCAAATTTGTAAGTGTAGCCAAGCCCTCAGTTCTACAGACGGAATCTACTAGTGTTGTGACACAAAGTGGTCACGCCATACCACAGCATCGGGTCCAGTTTATTTCTAACTGTTTACAAAATTTAAAATATCCAAGTTCATCAGGATTTTGTAAACTACACAAATAGCTCTCTAACCAAGACAACTACTAAGAAAACTAATTTACATTTTATACCCTATCATACAAATTTCCACTCTGCAAGCTCCACCACAATCAGAAAGGATAGTGACCTAACTTCTTAAAAATAAAGATTCAAACTATTAAAATATAACTAACATTACGGAATACAATTTTCTTTTTCTATATATTCAAATATTTTGTCCCTAAAAGTAAGAGTAGGAGAGAAATCTGATCAATTTTACTTATTAGGAAAACAAAGGAAGTTGATCTCTATTTACTTCACAGCTAAACAGGTTAAACAATTCATAGACTAAATGACCTGAGATCTGGCTTAAACTGATGAAATTCAGAGCCAGCATTGAAAGAGGCAGTTTTCTACTGGACTTAGCACAGGGCTGGGACCAAAACTCCCGAGTTCTAACCTGTTCCTGCCACTGATTTGCTCAGTGGCCTTGAGCAAGTCACTTAACCTCCATATCTCAAATTCCTTGCCTCTAGGATACTACTACTTACTTAAATCACATGAGTATAGAGAGGATTATTAAGGCAGCCTGGTGTGATTACATCAATTTACTAGGCAAGGCAAAAATAAACATACAAAACCTCACTAATTTTCCACCCTTACCACCAAGAAGATAAACAAATTGATGATATAAATATTATAAATATTTTAATAGGCAAGTATTATTTTATATACATACATATTTTTATCTAATCATTCCAGGTGAGTGGACAAAAATATTTTTGCAAGGCTGAGTTAGTATTTACACAGTACTCTGAAACATATAGTGGTGCGCATTACTTGCACTACTACTAATAAATTCTATATGTAACCAACCCCTTAGGCTGCATATTGGGGTTTGCAAACAGAATCCTTGCTAAAATCAACCAGAGTTTATATATATATATTTTTTTAAAAGGGTGGCAGTTTTAAATATATCAGTTCAGTGGCTCTCTCATATTCTCTTTATGCATACAGCTAATGACATATCAATTTTTGTGTATTTTAATGACAAAAGGAATAATAATAAATAATAAGCAATAAAAATAATACATGCTAAATAAAGCACGGATGTCATTTTGTATTCTCACAACAGTCAGGGAGCTCTGGGATGGGGTGGGGGACAGAGAGGGAGAATACTATCTCTCCCTTCCAGTGGTTAGAAAGGGGCAGGGTGCTTCATGTATTTCATGGTCTAGGAATGGTAACTTGTTAGGAATCCTGCAAGCTCAAGAGGAGATTCTCCATCAGGAGGGGCACAGCAAGGGGGTCTATGACATCGCCTTCCACATTGATGGCTCTCTTGCTGGGACTGGTGGCAGGGATGTCTTTGGTCGGGTGTGGGATCTGCGTACTGGGCGCTGGATCATGTTCCTGGAGGGCCACCTGAAGGAAATCTATGGGATTAACTTCTCCCCAAATGAATATCACATAGCAACTGGCAGCGGGGACAACACATGCAAAGTGTGGGACCTCCGCCAGAGGAAGTGTGTCTATACCATACCTGCCCACCAGAACCTGGTGACCGGAGTGAAGTTTGAACCTACGCATGGTAACTTCCTGTTCACCGGTGCTTATGATAACACAGCCAAGATCTGGACTCACCCAGGCTGGTCCCCTCTGAAAACGCTGGCTGGCCACAAGGGAAAAGTAATGGGACTGGATATCTCCTCAGATGGGCAGCTAATAGCAACATGCTCATATGACAGGACCTTCAAATTGTGCATGGCAGAGTAGCTCTGAGCTGCCAGTGACCCAGGACAGGGAATATCACAGACTGGGCTGTCCCTGCATTTTTATATTAAAAAATCCTGATACTTTCCTCTTTCCAAGAGCTTGGGAATGGTTTGGATTTCTGGATGCTGGGAATGTTTCATCTTTCATATTGACTTGGTAAATCTTTGAAACCTGGACTTAACTCCTAGTAATGTAACTGCAAATGACCTGTCATTGTCTTTCCTTGAAAACAAAACATTTATCAACAGAGATGGGCATGAGTTGCACTTCCTCAGAGACTGAGAGGGTCAAACCCAGTGTTCCAGTTTAGACATATCTCTGCCCAGAAATAATGACTTCATCAGATAAAGAGGGTAAGGGAAGAACCCAAAGGAGAAAAAGCTTTGTACTCTTGAGTGTTTCAGTGGTAACTAGTTAGGTATAGGGCAAGTCCTGAGCTTTTAAATATAGCACTTTACATATGTATACTGCAAATGGACTGGCTTGTTAACACTTCTTTTCATTGTTTGGAGGGAAGTTAGGCTGCAGTACATATGTGCATTGAATGAGACAGGATTCCTTTGTTATTAAGAGCAATGCATTGAATGAGGTATGCTCCCATGGAGCCTGTAGTAAAGCGCAAATTAAGTGAAAACGTGCTTTATAGTTCTGCCTTACTTACTAAATAATATACATATCACTGTAGTATCACAATGCGTATTCAAGGGCAGCATAGTCACAGTTATGCTGGCCATTTTAACATTAGTATTTTATGCTTTTAAGTGCTTGACCAAACAACCTTAATGCTCTCTTATCTTTTATTGAATGGAATATTTAAATATGCTCAGATACTAAGGTGACGAGCATGTTTAGAAATTCAAAGATTAGACAAATCAGTCAAACAGATTTGCATATCAGAGTTGTGCCAACCCCTCCAAGTGCAATTTGAATTGGATTCATGATTTTTGGTGAGAATTAAGAGGCATAGGGTTGCAGGCACTGAATCTCATTGGGATCCAAGATCATATTGTACAGGATGTACCAAGTTCTCTGACCCAAAGCTCTCTGGATCCTGTGATTACTAACCTGTTATCACCACTATGAATAGGTGCACCATGACCCAGGAAAACTTGTGGGGATCACAGCTAAGTAGAAGCACCCCAAACAAGTAGAAAGAGATACTGGAGTAGCAAGGTCATTAGAAGAGTGATCTTTTAATGCCAGGAATTCTCAGCTCCCACTAAAATGTACAGTACATTTGCATTTGCTATGTAACCCCAGAAGGAGCACGTTCATGAGGGAGAGTGAGCCCCCAACAGTGATTAACACAGTGATGCTGGCTAGTTGAGCCAGGACTTAGTCCTAACCTCTGCAGACTACCACATAACAGAATTCAAATAACTGGAGAAGCTAAAAATGGTGACATGCTGGTGAAAGTCAGATGCAGAGACTAGAATAAAAGCTTTATTGTTGTTTTCTTTTTTTCTGACTTTCTGCTAGATCAGGGCGCTCAATTAAAATATCGCATCTCTCTCACTGAGAAACCAAGTGACGCTTCTGTTGACACTCCTTATCACAACAGGGGTGGGCAAACTTTTTGGGCCGAGGGCCACATCTGGGTGGGGAAATTGTATGCAGGGGCTGGGGCAGGGGGTTGGTGTGCGTGAGGAAGTGCGGGGTGCAGGAGGGGTGTAGGGTGCAGAAGGGAGCTCAGAGCAGGGAGTTGGGTGCAGGAGTGGTGCAGGGTGCAGAAGGGAGCTCAGAGCAGGGAATTGAGGTGCAGGATGCACAAGGGGGCTTGGGGCAGGGTGTTGGGGTGCAGGAGGGGTGTGAGGTGCAGGCAGGGAGTTGGGGGGCGGGGTGCAGGAGGGGTTTGGGCTCCAGCCTGACGCATCTTACCTAAAGCGGCTCCGGGGTGGCAGCGGCATGCACCGGGGCCAGGGCAGGCTCCAGGAAGCACTGCGGCCCCTGGGGGAGGGGAGGGGGGGGCAGAGGGCTCCACATGCGCTGTCCTTGCCGCGCCTCCAGGTACCCCCCACCCGGGAGCCGCAGGGAACTGGTGCCTGCTGCTTCTGCAGAGCGAAGCGGTGCCCGTGGGGGGCAATCCCGTGGGCTGAATCCAAAGCCCCGAGGGGCCGGATCCGGCCCGCCGGACGTAGTTTGCCCACCCCTGCCTTATCATATGAGGTAAGCTCAGGCACACAGGAGAAACAGCAAGTGAATTACCCAAGTGATTGTGTGGAAATAAGGTTCATACTGAAAATTCACTAGCAAATATTAGCCTCAAAATCCGCCTCCCCCTATAAAATAGTTATCTGGGTTATATGAACAATTTGCAAGAGGGGAGACAGGGGACAGAGGAAACCAGTGCTAGTCAAACACCACATAACTCTAACTTGAATCAAGGTTGATTCAAGTGCATTCAAGATTGAAGTAAAAAAAGCTCACATAGCACTAACATATATTTGTAAATCAAGATATGTAGTCAGTCAGCCATGTAATTTTATTCTAAATGAAAAATGTTTAAAAGTTTTGGTTTTAGTATATATAAAATTTGCAGTTTCATGAGGGCTGTCTGGAAGGTAATAATTTACTCTTTGTGTCCCTTAACATGTAATGCACCATATATAATAATAATAGAACCTCTTGAATGAATTACTGCATTGTACATAACTCACTAGAATCAATTATTCTGTTCTTTCTTCCTGAATTGAATGCCTTTAGAAAATCATCTTCAAGAGTTTCAATAATTTTGCATATCCATGTGTCAAAAGCTGCCACTATACAACTGGAAAAAATTCTAATTAGAGTTAGCAATAAATATTTAGAAGTTATACTTTGATGCTTTCACTTCCAATATCAAACCTGTACCTCAGTGTTGGCAGCTTTCAAAAATACTCATGGAAACAACAGAGACTTTGAAGTCCTGTCCCCCCCTTCCTTACAATGCACTTCAGTATAATAATACAACAGTGTAATTGAATATAGGGTAGCAAAGAAAAAGAAATTACTGATGAAGGTGCAAAACACCAAAGTAAACAATAGTCTTAACTGTATTTTTTGTGTGTTTGGTCTTATTCCTAATTCTCAATTACACTTAATTGTGCAATATGTGTTTTTATATTTTTGATGTGCAGCATCCCCCATATGCACGTGGCATATACATGCACTCTTGCACACAAACCTGTATAGACATTAGCCCATGACACGATGTGCAGTAATGCCAGATACTTGGCCTTCAAACATATGAGAAGAACAGGTCTGAGGCACACTGCTTTAAACATGTTATTATTGCTTTTATTAAATCACTTATGTTATGGAAATGACAATGAACAGATGAGGAGTTGGAACTTTGTCTGGTAAATCTGAGCAGACAGCACCTTCTGACCTTAGGTCCTAACAGGTTAGTACCTTACACTAGTATTTTCCCCATCTTCTGATACACTTATTTAGCCAGATCCTTTGGTTTCAGGGAGCCTGTACTGATTAACGAATCCCAAACTGTGAAGTCGTATTGGATCACCGCCGACCAGGAGCCACCTGAGGTAAGCACCGCCTGGCCGGAGTCCGCACCCCGAACCCCCTACCCCAGGTTGGAACCCCCTCCCATACCCAAACTCCCTCCTGGTCCCCACACACCCTCCTCGACTTCAACACCCTGCCTCAACCCTAAGCCCCCTCCAGCACTCCAATCCCCTCAGACCCAGCCTGAAGCCCCCTCCTGCACCCCAAACCCCTCATCCCCGGGCCCACTCCAGAGCCCACCTCCCCAGCTGTAGCCTGCGTCCCCTTCCACACTCCAAACCTCTTGCCCCCAGCCCTGAGGCCTCTCCTGCACTCCAAACCCCTCATCCCCAGCCCTACCCCAGAGCCCGCACCCCCAGGTGGAAGCCTCACCCCCTCCCGCACCCCAAACCCCTGCCCCAGCCCCCTCCCGCACCCTGAACCAGGGCCGGATTAACCTTTTGTGGGCCCCGGCACCAAACATATTTGTGGGCCCCATGTAGCTCCCTCAGTCCCCGGTTTTTCTCATTGAGCTGTACACCCATGTGGGTTTACCAGTGTCCACAGTGAGTAGAACTTTCATAGTGATCAGGGAAACTCCCCACAGATTTATCTCCTTCCTCATTCAGACCTTCTCTAGCCATGTCTCCAGTACCCCCCCCCCCGTCACCAGTCACGGCATGTGGTCCTAGTCTCAGCTCAAAGTTCTAAAGCCAGGAGATACCTGATCAGTTCTGACAGATCCCTCCCTCAGCCACCATCCTGCCATGTGAGCAAGCCACCTGCCAACACCATTTCCCCAAAGCGAGGACTTAGCCCTTGGGAATCTGAAGACACCAGCCTCTCTCCCTCTGCTCCCATCTACATGCTAGTCTGCTACCTGGTCACCACCACCTCTCCCCATACGTGTTTCCTTTCTACTTTGGACATGCTCCCACCCAGCTGGGGCTATTCTCCTGCTGCAAGCCTGACCTGCTCCCTCTTTCCCTGCTCCCCTTGACATTCCTTTCCTACTGGCGACCTCTGTTCCTTGAGGTTAACTCCACTCTCTTTATCTGCTCTAGCTTAATGGCCCCCAGTAGTCACAGAGCCACCTGCTGCTTCTCTGGCTACAGCCATGGGGCCAATTGCCAGAGGCCAGCCTTAGACAGCTGCAGCTACTAGCCGCAGGAGGGGTGGCAATTCCAAGGCTGAGCATGCTTGAAACTTGCAACGGCAGCACTAGGGACTCTAAATCCTCAGCGCTGGCCCTAGGCAGCTAAAGACTCTGGAGCTAGGCACTTCTCTCCTCTAGGCCATGGCTTTAAGTACCTGAGATTCCCATCACCTGAAGCAGAGGCCACCAATTCCCACACACCCCTGAGCTAGCACATAGTCATGCAGAAAGTGCAGCCTGAATGATTTTGGAGGCTGGGGTGCCAGGAGGTTCCCATCCCTGAGCAGCAGCTCTGCAACAAGCTCACATGCCCCCCCTCTGCTGTGAGACCAAGACCCTGTGAAGACAGTGGAGTTACCCTGTGTATAACCAGTTCTGTCCAAAGCCTGTTGAAGTGAGTGGGAGTCTTTTCATTGTCTTTAATGGGCTGTGTATAGAAGCAAAGGCCCCATTCTAGACTCTAGGAGCAAAGTGCAGTCTATGCTGCACTGGTTTACTATTGTAACAAGAAGGTCTCACATTAGCTAGTGAATAAGCAACACCTCCAAGAGCACCTAACTTGTTCTGAAAGGCTTCCCACCCAATTACTAAATGTAACCCTGCTTTGCTTACAAGGGTTGAAAATATCGGGTAGTATGGTCACAAAAGCAAGGCACTTCTGAATTCAGCAGGGATTTTGGATGTGCACAGAACACAAACAGGACTGGTTCCCGCATGGTTACAGACTGCAGTAAAGTGGAACAATTTTCAGCTTCTGTGATTGGAAGATATCTGGATCCATATTATAAGACTGTCCTACATAAATGAGGAAAAGTTGAGGTACCTTTATTATTCTTTTGTTCCATTCTTTGTTTCTATGGGGAATTTGCCAGTGAAATATTACTGTCTTCCTTTTAAAGAAACAAAACTAAAAAAAAAATGGCAATGGCTGTTGAAAATAGCAATTCCAGTCCTAGTTAACACTGGGAAGACCCCAGCATTTGTTGCTCAATTTTATCCTACAGCAAATTACAGTGGATCAGCATATTTGATTTGGGAGAAATGATGTAACAGTTGCCCAAATTGAGCTTAAGCACTCCTGAATTCTGAGGGTGTTCAAATCTGGAAGGCAGGTGCTAGATTCCCTTTCTGAATATTAGATAAATCTAGAAAACAAAAGTAAATTTCTATTTTCATGGCTCAGATGTGGAAATCCTCCTGTACTGTATCTGAAGCTGCCCAGGTCCTCTAGCAGAGCCTCCCCTCCCTTACTTATCATTTTAACTGCTAGTGCAGGGGTTGGCAACCTTTCAGAAGCGGTGTGCCGAGTCTTCATTTATTCACTCTAATTTAAGGTTTTGCGTGCCAGTAATAGTTTTAATGTTTTTAGAAGGTCTCTTTCTAGAAGTCTATAATATATAAGTAAACTATTGTTGTATGTAAAGTAAATAAAGTTTTTAAAATGTTTAAGAAGCTTCATTTAAAATTAAATTGAAATGCAGAGCCCTCCTGGACCAGTGGCCAGGACCTGGGCAGCATGAGTGCCACTGCAAATCAGCTCGCGTGCCGCCTATGGCACCCGTGCCATAGGTTGCCTACCCCTGTTCTAGTGAGATCCACATACCTCCCTTGCTAGGTTTCAGATAGAGGGGTGAACTGTCCATTTAGTTCACCCAGTTCCTTCTTTGGAGGCTGCCAGGCGAGGTCACACCAGCACCCCTAAGCTAGTCTGGGGAAGTCTTCTGAGGGGGATATCTGGGGCAAAGCCGCCTTCTTCTTGGACACACTTGTTCCCCATTCACAGTGCCACCCCCTTCTAGCAGCCAGCTTTCCATTCACAGCAAGCTGCAGCACATGGAGTCTCTCAGCTTCCCTACTCCCTCCCTTTCCTGTTGATAGCAGCAAGGGAATGCTGCGAAATGTAGTTCCTTCCCTGCTCCAGGGCCAGCTCTATAGGCAGGGAGCTGGCCAAGGAACTACATCTCCCAGGGCCCCGGGGGTTCTCAGCTCCCATGCTGGATCCGGGCAGCCCTGAGGCTCTGTTTCTACAGAGGGGAGGAAGCAAGTGTTAGGGGCCCGCTTCTGAGCTTGGGCCTGGCACTCTGGTGCCATGGTAAATCTGGTACTGCCCCAAACCCCTAATTTCTGGCCCCATCCCAGAGCCCACACCACTAGCTGAAGCCCTCACCCCCCCGCCCCCCAACCCCAATCCCCTGCCCCACCCCAGTGAAAGTGAGTGAGGGTCGGGTAGAGTGAGCGACAGAGGGAGGGGGGCTGGAGTGAGTGGGGATGAGGCCTCAAAGAAGGGGCATGGCAGGGGCAGGGCCTCAGGACAGAGGCGTGGCAGGGGTGGGACAAGGGTGTTCAGTTTTGTGTAATTAGAAAGTTGGCAACCCTAGTATGTATATATCCAAGAAAAAAATATGGCCCTAGCAAAGAGTATGCTGTAAACATAATCCATGCTTTTTAAATATAAGTAATTGAAATTAGAAATGTCCAAATGAAGTTACCACACCCACAGACTATAAATCTTACTGAATAACTTTATCATTGTTACTGTTCCTGGCACTGGTATGGAAGTGAATTTCAATAGTGTTTCACCAGTGACTGAGCAATTCTTAACATCTTGTTTTCAGTAAAAAAAAAAAACCATAAAATTAGAAGAAAAAAAATAAAAACAAAAAGAGCTAGTTTAATTAATTTTAAAAGGCAACATTTCCCATTCAGTTATGAAAAGTTGTTCATTTCTCCATGAAGTTACTGTGGTTTTAGGATAAGGTTACAAGTTATTGGTCATTTAAAAAAAAAAAATCATGTCTGAACATATTGGTTATAGTGGCTAATATAACTGAAACTAAGGAATATAATTGCTCCTGAATGTATGAGTACATTCATCAATGTTAAAGGGAGACATGCATGCATATTAAAAGGTGAATATAGAAAACCAAAAAACAGACTTCAGGTTAAACTTAAAGGACCAACATTTCATCTATCTTAACATTTCTATCTCCTACATCCTTCAACATGTTCACTGGCATCCACCGGTTTCCAGAATCCAATGCAAAATATGGGAGCTGTGTATAAATCTTCCTTCACTGTCATTTTCCAGTTTCCAGACCATTTTCTAGACTACTTAAATCCCAGATTTATGGTTTATTCCTACAGTTTGCATCTCTGTAAGGTGCAATATATTATTTCCTCATATGGCCACCATCATTAGAATTACTTCCCTGCCTCTCTTTATCTAACTAACTCTCATCTCCACACTCATCTCTTCCCCCATTCCTCCCTAATAAAACAATCAAATTCTATTCTGAAGCTTTCCAATCATATTCCACAAAAGTTCTCCTACATACTCTCAATTCCTTCTCTATCACATTTGCAGATATTACATATTGACCTATGAAGTATACTTTTGTCTTCATGTGTAGATTATTCAGCTGCTAAAGGTCTGACAGCTTTGTACAAACAATATTAACCAAAAAGAAAATGAGTTTTGGATTATATTTTATCAAATACCAATGGCCAGATCATCAGGTTGTTGTCATTCAGAATAGCTTCATTCAAGTTACGGACCATGCTGATTTGCACCAGTAAAGGATTTGGCCTGATATTTTTAACTGCTTTTCTAACACTAGCTCTATCCACTGACAAAAACAATGGTTGCAACATAGCCAAAGTGCCAGTTTGTCAATGGGGCAAAACTAAAAACAAAACACAGAGAATAAAATCCTGGCCCCACTGAAGTCAATGACAAAACTCTCACGGTTACCAATAAGGCCAGGACTTCACCCCTAATGCTAGTTTTCTTTGTGACTGTGGATGAGTGTACATACTCTGTCCCATCACTATTTATATCATGTCATAGGACATCCTTCCAAAAGCACACCCATTTGAGTGCTCAAAACCCAGGCCCGCCCGGAAGGGGGAGGGGGGTAAGAGGGTCATTTTGCCCCGGGGCCCGCATGGGCCCTGCGAGCCGCTCCGGGTTATCGGCGGCACTTCAGCAGCGAGCCCTTCACTCGCTCCGGGTCTTCGGCGGCGGGTCCTTCAGTACAGCAGAAGACGAAGCGAGTGAAGGACCCGCCGCTGAAGTGCTGCTGAAGCCTCGGAGCACCACCCGGTGAGTACAAGCGCCACAAGCGGCAGAAAAGGGGGGGAAAAAGAAGCCGCGATCGGCAGCACTTAGGCTGCTCTACCAGCGCCGCTTCATTCTTCAGCTGTATTCGGCTGCGGGTCCTTCCCTCCAAGAGGGACCCGCCGCTGAATTGCCACCGAAGACTCGGCCCTGCCCCAGGCCCCTTGAAACTTCAGGGTGGCCCTGTCAAACCCTACAATGGCAGAAAAAAATATGCATTTGCATGAACACAAACTTGTGCTCTTAGAAATTTTGCAGGCACATTCTTGAAGGCTGCTTTTATTTTAATTGTAATTTTGTTATTTTAAAACCTTTATAAAAGATACAATGAAATCTGTCTGAGAAACCATGCCTGTTAGGCAGCCTCTTGTCTTGAAAGTATCCCTGAAGCTACTGATCAATTTCCTATATTTCTTTTAGAAGGCCGTCTCCAATAATCCTTATTTTTAACTGATTCCCTAAGTGGTCTCTAAAGATGGGTTTCATAGTATTTAATAAATAAATATGTAGAATATTTTTTCTGAAAACGTAATTGTCCATGCATTATGTAGATAAAGCATTCTATTAGATCCTTTGGCCAGATCCTCAGCTGGTGTAAATTGGGGGCAGTTCCTTGACTTCAATGGAGGTATGGCAATTTACACTAGTTGAGGGTTTGGCCCATTATTTTTAGGTTCCATAGTTAAGGTACAAAACTAAGAGGTACACATTTATAGCACAATGATAAAGGATTAACTGTATAACTCCCAACAATAACAGAAGATGCAAATGTAATTCGTCATTCATTAGCCTGGAAAATTAGTCCTGATTGCACAACTGTCGAAAAAATAAGTATTATGTGATATACTTCATACCTTCCCCCACCAGAGAACTGTTAAGATAGCTGTAACAGAGGGTTTGTCTACACAATAGGGTAAAGTGCCCTATGCAGAGGAGGGTTTCATGTTGCACATTAATTGGTTCATGCAAACCCTGCTGGTGCACACTAAAGGTTCCCTAATACACACCAGCCGGGTCTACACAGACCAATTAATGTGCAACACATCAGTGCACATTAGAAATTACACTCCCATAGTGCGCATTACTGCTCTGAGTAGACAAGCCCTACATTTCATGAGTTCGCTAGCATTCATCATCACAAAGCAGGAGAACATAAGACATTTTAGCTTTTTTCAGGCAGTGAAATAATTGGCTAGGGTGGCAGACAGTCGTAATATAGCAAATTTAAAAAATTGCAGGTTCAGTCAATGGATGGCTGTCTTTAATTTTATATCAAGCAGCAGCAAACCCACATTTCATATAAAATATAATAAAAGGTGCATGTATCTTGCAAACAAAAGCATACAGGAATTCTTAAGTAGTATTTGTCATAAAAAAAATTTCCAACAGTACTTTTATAAAATTAAATTGACTATCATTAATTTACTGTATATTAGTCCTGTGCACTGATTAAGAGGTGCAACATTTCTTCCCACAGATGCCTGCATTTCAGTACTCAGAGAAAAGATTCTGGCATATAGTTTGAAGGTCCAAACCTTAGTTCTCTGATTAGTCCTTGCCCACAACAAAGTCATATACTCTCTCATATCAAATTACTAGGAGAAAAAAGAAGCTATCAAAATGTTAAATAGTATTACTCTTTACCATCCCAGCCTTTTTAAAGGCAAAGGCAAGAGCGTGGCGATGGCTGTTAGAAATGAAAAATAATTATAATATTGCTTTTCTAAAGCTAATTTAATTGTAGGCGTGATCTTATAGCAGGCAATATTTCCACTGAAGTCATACTGCAGTCAATGGGAGTTTTGACTGTGAAGTGATGTCAAGATCAGATCATACGTGCCATATAAATACAGAACCTCATTCTGATTAACACCACTTGAGACCACTTCATCATGACTTGTTTTTGAAGATGCTCATATTATATTCATTCTATCCAGGAAGAAAGACTTTTTATTTATTTCTTGTTTGGGTAACAGTCAAGTTTTTTCTCTCATATAGTCACCTTCTTTTCATAAACCGAAGGTCTAACTTTCCTCTCATATACCTCAGTGTAAATCAGGAGTCACTCCGCTGAAGTCAATATAATTACACAGGAGTAAAATGGTAAGAGGAAGGAATCAGACTGTGAGCTTTTATAGTATGCAGTTTCTTTTCTTTTTAGGCTACAAAGTCCAAGCAAATAAGTTATTGTAATTGTGTCATTGCTGCTCAGTAGTCTTGTTATTATGTTTGTGAAAGTTAATTATCTGATAAGATACACTGTGGTTATTACTGTCACAAAAATATATGGGTATGTTTATTAATTCAAAGTATTCCATTAAAATAAAGTGCATTAACGACAGAACTGAACAATTATTTTTCCCAAATTATTACTGCACAATAATTTTGATGTTTTATAAGTACTTTTTGTTGAATGCATACCAGTGCATGTTTAACATTATTAGCATTTATAGCTCTTTATTGCAATGGAATACATTACATTCAAATGCAAGGCAGTTCATTTATACTTTGTTTTGCAGTGGTATGCATGACAGAGAAATTGAGGTTTTTTCCCCTCCTACTTTTGTATTTATTTGTTTTTCCTGTGGAATAAATAAAACAAAATTTCAAGTATCAATATTTAAGTAAATCTGAAGCAAGAACCTACAAAGTACTACTCTTGTGTGTATAACTAACACATACTAAAAAAACTATGTTAAAGTTGCAGAGCTAAATACTCATAAGTCAGAAAACTCCAGAATTAAAGTTGTCTGTGCAACCTTATTTCAGCCCCCTTATGCATGTGCATCATCATTCAGTCTTTAACTACAATTTTACTTCCAGGTATATTTTATTTTGTGATGAATTTATCTTTGACTTCTAAAAGTGTCAATAAAATCATCCTTTATTTAATACAATTGAAATAGGTGTTAGATACTCTTATTGGGAAAAAATCACTGCATGATTCTATGTTTTTGATCTTTGAAAACCAGAAACAAAAGAGGTTAGCAAGCTGTGTATGAGGTTAAGAGTAAAAGGGGTTGTAATCTTCCTCCATAAAGTGTATCCCCCAAAAGACTGAAGAGTGTCAAAATGAAACAGGTCTGATTACAACCTCAAATGATGATCACGTGTATTATTTTAAACACCACTTTAGAGAGTTAACTGAAACTTCAATTACATCATTAATTTAATTGCAATGGGCAAAAAAATATCAAAGGCAAGTAGTGGTATTTGCAAAATGTCATAGATGGAAACCTATAACCACATGAGCAAAGTGTGGGGAAATGACCATCATAAAATTAGAGAATTAACATGGCTTCCTTTCCCACAGCCCTACAGTTGTCACTGTCTCATAAAATCCCAGCAATAAAATGAAAGGCAAGCGTAATTCCTTCACAGAAGCTGCATTCTTCAGAGATTTGTAATAGAATATCTATTAAGCACTTCTGTCTTTCCATGTGCATGTGGGTTCACCTATACATCGCCACCCTAATAATAGTTAGAGATTTACAGAATGTAAAATCATAAAACATACTGCTCTACAATGTGCTCTAAATTAATTTTTTTTTTCAAATTCTGAGAGCTTGATTCTGAACTCAATGTAAATGGGGAGTCTCCATACAGGGCCGGCTCCAGACCCCAGCGCGCCAAGCGCGCGCTTGGGGCGGCATTTTGCCGGCAGGCGGCTCCGGCGGACCTTCCGCAGTCATGCCTGCGGGAGGTCCAGTGGAGCCACGGGACAAGCGGACCTCCTGCAGGCATGACTGCAGAGGGTGCGCTGGTCCCGCGGCTCCGGTGGAGCATCCGCAGACGTGCCTGCAGGAGGTCTACCGGAGCCGCGGGACCGGCGGACCCTCCATAGACGCGTCTGCAGGAGGTCCACTGGAGCCGCGGGACCGGCGACCGCCAGAGCTCCCTGCTTGGGGCGGCGAAATTACTAGAGCCGCCCCTGTCTCCATAGCCAATGGAGTTAAACCAGTCTACATGAGATTAGAATCGGGCCTTGCATCCTCAACTTGATATGCGAAAACCTATCATGATAGAAAATGCAACAGTGGCTCAGACTCCAATAGTCTACCAAGTCTAGTGTCTTGTCTCCAACAGTTGCCACAAAATATTGGTGGGAAAACATTACGATCCCACACCTCTTTCTCAGCTATGGCACCCAAAGAGAACCTCCACAAACGGGAACTGTGAAGCATGAGCGTTTAACTGCAGTAGTTTTCAACTTCAGCAGGGTGGAAAAAAATATTATTAAAGTGATTCATGCTCCTCAAGCAAACTTATCTAAGTCCATCTAATAGTGCACACAAACACAATATAGAAAAATACAGGGTATTGTTCGGAGAAAAAAAAAACTTCATTACACTACAAGCTTAGAGTCTGGAAAAGTCTGATTCCTTTCCAAACAAATTAGATTGAACAATAAAGAATGTAACAAACCCCCTCAGAAAGTAAGACTTTCTGGCACTTCAGCTCAGATGAGAGAGAAGAAGGGAATAACCATAGAAACAGCCATTCTTTCAATATATGTTCACCTTTCAGAGTGCACATTATATTATTATGGATCAAATTATTTTATTATTATTTGAATTACCATAGTGTTTAGGAGCTATGGTCATGGACCAGGACCCCATTGTGCTAGGTGCTGTACAAACACAGAATAAAAATGTCTCCTTCCCCAAGGTGCTTACATTTAAGTACAGTAACTCCTCACTTAATGTCCTCCCACTTAATGTTGTTTCAAAGTTACGTCACTGCTCAATTAGGAAACATGCTCATTTAAAGTTGTGCAATGCTCCCTTATATCGCTATTTGGCTGCCTGTTCTGTCCACTGCTTGTAAGATTCTGTGGAAGAGCAGCGACTTTACAAGGGAGCATAAATTCCTCTTCTCCGCCACCTCCCCCTCCCTCCCAGTGCTTCCCCCACCATCAAACAGCTGTTTGGCGGTGATTAGGAGTTTCAGGGGGGTGGGGGAGGAGCGAGGATGTGGTGTGCTCCAGAGAGGAGGTGGAGTGGGGGTGGGAAGAGGTGGGCCTGGAGTGGAGCAGGGATGGGCAGAGGCAGGCCTGGAGCATCCCCTGGCAAAGTTGGCACCTATTCTTCTCCAGGGAAGCTGCCGCCGCTGCTGCTGTGAAGGTGCTTCCTAGTGTCCTTGCCTGCAGCGGGCTGTGCCTGTGTGGGGTAAGCCAGGGGCACTTCCCAACCAAAGTACAGTCCTGTACAGTATATAATGCCATTTGTCTGCCCCCAAAAAATTCCTTGGAACCTAACGCCCACATTTACATTAAATCTCATGGGAAAATTGGATTACTTTAACATCATTTCACTTAAAGTTGCATTTTTCAGGAACATAACTATAACGTTAAGTGAGGAGTTACTGTATAAGAGACAGCAGATGGATACAGACAAACAGGGCAACATGAAGAAATAATGAGACAATATCAGTCAGCATGACGGGTGGTATCAGCACACCTAATCGTTGTCAAGTTTTTTGTAGAGATCATGACCAAAGAGAGTTTTAAGGAGGGATTTGAAGGAGAAAAATAAGTTAGCTTTGCAGATGTTTATCACAAGTTACACCGGTTTGCATGAGATTAAAATCGGGCCCTGCATCCTCAACTTCAAGTGCAAAATTCTTCAAATTAAATTTATTGTTAATAATAATCTTGCAATCTCATTTTTATACCACCTGAAAATAATCTTTCTGAAATCACTGAACCTAAAAGACACCTGACATTTACACTTTCTTTGTTGTGACAATATTGCTTTGGCCATGTATTGCCAAAGTGAAACCATAAACGCCAGGGATCTCAGTAATGTGAGGGGCAAGCAAAGTCAGACAAGTTGTCTCCGCCACATACTAACATGTGACGATTGTGGCATTCTTACCTGCTCATATTCCACTAAGTTTAGGCTGTTGTGGTAAGAAAGCATCAGATGAAGAGCACACAAATATCTTTATTAAACTATTAATAAAAGAGAGGGGGGTCTCCCCTTATGAAATACAAAAGCAATGAAGTTCACTTCAAGTTTGATTAACCAAATACTATGTCTTATTTCAATGTTCACTCACAGAATAGTCTCGTTTACTACCCTATGTTGGAAATGATACACAGTTGCAGCTGTGAAGTTTCTCATTCAAAATAACAGCATCCATGGATAGCTACTCTCAGCTCAGTTTTGAAATCAGTCAAGGTCAAATAACTTAACCGGTTAAAAAACAAAACACACTGTGGAGAATGATTGACAGTAAGCTTTGCAACTCTAAACTCCAACTAATGCATGGGCCATGATACTGCAAGTCTTTGCGCATTACACAGCATGGAGCTCAAGCTAATAATGCTGCAGCAGGAGCGTGAGTGCAGGCTACCTGTGAGTACAAGTAACTGGGCTCAATGCTCTATGGTGAGCAGAAGTCTTCAGACAGAGCCTTACACACTTACTCCCCTACTCCCCAGGATTCAGAATAAAAAGAGAGTGGGTTGGGTGCAGAGAAATCTTGTCTGAGGCTCTACTATAATACCCACCAGATTAATGAGGTCCTTAAACTATACAATCTTTTTCACCTATACAGGAGTATAGTGGAGACTGAGAAGTAATCATGCAGGATCAGCTTTATGATCATGATTTTAATCTTGTGCTTATAGAGGCAATACTCCACAATTAATAATTGTGTGTTTTCAGACCACACGTGTTAGTTTCAAAAGAAGTTAAAGAGCATGTCTTCTTGGGCCAGATTCTGATTGTACTTACATCATGTCAATCCAGATTGTAAAGCACTGTCCATAATGAAGTTACACTGTAACTGAGATTAGAATGCTTCTGAACCTATGTTTCTATTAATACAAAATTTTTAATAGAGCTCAGAAGCCCAACTTGAACTTTAAAACTGGAGCAACTTGAACTCCTTACATTTTTGTGAAGACTGGAGGGCATCCCATTCACAAATTAACAGCTCACCATTTTATAGATATACATAATTTCTATTTTCCACATGAAAGGAATTTATTTGCAGAGTGCTAAACCTGGTATAATTGATATTAAATGCAATCTGCTGCAGACATTCGAAAGTGATCTCAGCCTGATTCAGTTATTCATGGATTAATAAAAAGGCTGGCAAATTATACATTATTTAAATTAATCCTCATACTAACATGCAGGTACAGCATTTAAAGAAGAAGAAGGGGAAAAAAGCCTCAGATACACATAAAAAGTAAAATGCCTCATATTTCTGGCTGGGCTTTAATTTGCTTTCAGCGAAATACTTCCCTCATTACTGGCTCTAAAGGCACATATTTGTATTGCTCTATGTTTCTGCTGCTTTCATTTCAGTTTTCATGACAATTTCATGCAGCTAGTAAATTCACATTAAGGAAACCTTTGAAGTAACCTTTTTGTCATTAAGTTATTGGTAGGTTTTCTGACTTAAGTTAGGCTTTTCTCAATGAACCTTGAAAAATAATTTTATTAGAATGTGAACCTTATAATTAAACTGCATGAGATTCAAGGAGCTTATATAACTGACTTTTCATTAAACTTTTTTTTATCATCTGTCACTAAAGGTACAATTAAAACAAAAAATAATCTGAATTAGACACTAATTCCTAAAAAAGGATTTAGCATTACACATAACATACACAGAATAATCTGGCTATTGGGACTCTAACAATCTAAATTTCAAAGCTATTTGTTTTATCTTATGCTTTCTTTGTAAATGAACGGTTGCTGAGATTTTTAGTGCTTCACCTTCTGTTTTCCCTGCAATTTCTTACATTTATATTGTTTGCAGGGCATTCTTGAAAACTCTCCATGAAGGGTGCATTGAGAGAGACAAAATTATGTAATATATTTGTATAAAAAAAATTTAAAAATAAAAACAAAAAGATCTATAGTTATTCTTCAACCTATTTATTTTTTATTTTGTAAGAAACAATTTTCATTAAAATATTGCTCCTGCACTGAAGCACTAAGTTACACTTAAGGCTCTGGTACTGGCAGAAAATATTTCAGATACTACAATTTTTAAAGCTCATCCAAATGCAAAAATCTTATGGCTTGTTAAATTAAGAATTCAACTACGATTTCCATGGCCACCAATGAAATTTAATAGATCACAGTTTACACTGTTTGAATTTGTTCCTTAGTATTTAACATATTAGGGGGCATTTTTAAACAGTTGTAAGTTTGCATAATCTTGCTGTTCCAATTCTGTCAATTAAAAAAAAAAAGATGATTTGTGCTAGAATTTCTTTTCACACAAAGGCATAAACTAAAATAGATTTTGATATGAAGTGTAACAGAGTTCCATACAGACCTTTATATGTGTTATCACTCTTTTTCTTGATTTAAATAATATGTATAATTCTTTGAGTCTAACAACTTCTAAAATTAATTTGTGGAGTAAAACAGTCCAATTTCTAATTTTACAAAATGTGTGCCACTGACGACAGAGATAATTAAAAAACAATCCTTAACCTTCCCAATGACCACAGTGAATGATGAAGCAACATTTATTCCTACGTAACACATTTGTTATCCATTGTCGATATAACATACATCTAATTAATTTTTCCCTTGTGTATTAGTTTGGTTATACCACTCTCATTGCACTCATGCATGCATTATTTAGCCAGTATTAAAACAGGATACATTTGGAACAAAACAGGCTCTGCCAAACATGTTCTCCTTTCACTGAACACTGCTATGGAAGGATACATAATGAAATCTGAATACATGGCAATTATCAAATATTTTAACACATTATTAAGGGGAAGCATTGTACATGGCAATAATTACAAGGGGTTACACTTGAATACATATGCTTTTGATGGAAAACATTGTCAGTGTTCATATAATCAAGGGTTCAGATTTTGGAGCTCTTATTCTTGTTGAGGAGTTCTTCCCCTGCAAAGAACACCATTAATTTCAGTGATTCACCATTAATTACTCCAGACTGAGTAAATTGGCCCCTCGACATGAGTAAGGATGACAGAATCTGGCCCTAGGGCTTGATCATTCAGTACAGTGCCCTCTTTTGGTGGGAATGCATACTTGTATGCCTCAGCTGTGTATGAAATTGTCAGTTACTTGAAATTCTGTACATATAAATAAGCAGTTCAATATGTTTCCTTAGAAATTAAGCCTAAACATGACTCCAATCATGCCCCATGTAGCATATGAACAGAGTTCTGTGCCCATACTGAGCCCCATTGATTCAGTGCTTCATGTGCACACAGGAGACTGGCCGCACACTATATGTTACAGGGTCAGAGCCGACATCTTTTAAAATGGTGATGACATTCCATGTAAAAATAACTAAAAACCTAGGCCCTAAAAATACTGTGGTCAGGATAATTTCTGTTCTGCTGCTTTGCTTTTGAAATCCAACCTATAATAGGGCTATAAGCTAAAGCTATCTATGATTTAGGGCCAATATGTCTTAACGTCCAATTAGAATAAATCCTATTAATAGCACTTTTATAAAAGCACTTAGCTTGTTAAAACATATAAAACGTTTGGCTCCCCTGGGCCACATTTTGATGGAAGTACATTTAGAGATGAGAAAATGCTGCTCACTTTAACAAGGTCAAAACCCAGTTCAAAATGAATCATATCCATATTTTATTTTTTCCAATGACTATTGTGTTTCTGTAGTTCAAACCAATCAAAATGTACAGAACTTTGGATGGTTACATGTACATTGCTGAATGCTGCAATATTATGCAACAGCATTAATTCTGTAACGGAACCTTCCACCATTGTTCTTGGATGTAAAGCCTTCCCATGTACTAAGGCGCAATTGTAACACTTACTTATCTGAGAAAACTGTTTTCTTCTGAATTAAATCCTGTATACATTTATATAAATAATTCCTTAAGTGCTCACCAAAAAAATGTGCCTGAGCCTTGTACATTAAGAAAACATCCAAGTACATTACTCATACACCAGGGTGGAGCACTCCATGTCAAGTGAGGATTTCTCAGCATGTTTAAGGGTATTCATTACTTCCTTAAACACTTCAGGGCCAGATTCTGCTACGTTCAATCACATTGGGTGATATTCACTCTTGTGCAGAGGACCAACATGAGGCCTATGCACCATTTAAACTCTAATTTGAGGGTGTAAGTAGTATTTAAGAGGTGCATAGCCTTTATGCTAGTCCTCTGCAAAGGTGAGAACTTCACTCACTGATTAGTATTTTACTGCACATGCAGTCCCTTTGAAATTAATTTCACTGGGACCATTTGTGGAGAAAGGTACTACTCAAAAAGAGTACTTGTAGCAGAATCTGGCCTTAAGTGAACCTTTGATAATCTGTCAATGGTAACACCACTGCTAATCCCTTTTCTAGAGCAACAAAGATGAAAAGAGGTCAGAGCCACAAGGACTGGGACTTGAACCTGGAAGATGAGAGACATCCTCTAAGATGTAATCAAATAAAATCAATTGATAACAGTTCAATCAGTGAGCCAGGAGCTCTCAATCTAAAGTTTAAAGCAGATCTACTTTACTTGCAGTGTACATCATAAACCCATTTCTTGGACTATGTATATTTTGCTGGATGAAATATACAAAAGAGGCCTGATAATTTGCTTAGTTTGTTTCCTTTTTGATCTTTTTGTGTGTATCACTCCATTTTTCCCTTTGGAAATTTATTTGTTACTAAGGAAACAATGATATTATATGGGTGGAGCTTATGTTTGCAAGTGAAATACAGTCAATTTATATGCTGCTTTGAAATATCTGACATGATGATCATGATAGATAGATAGATAGACAGACAGACAGAGACAAACTGTGATGATTTTATTAATTACATATGCAATACACAGGCAAACTGAGAATGGGGGAGGAGGTCAGCTCTTGAGTGGGTAATGAAATAATGAGCCCTTCACCTTTAGATCACAAATTTAAATCTCAGGACAGCAACTGAAAGTTACCAACATTTAATGGCTGCTTATAGTTGCCTATGTGAATTGATTTGGTCATGTTAGAACAGTCCTCAAAGGACACGTTTACATTAAGAAAACAACCACCTCAATTAACCCTATTTGCCACCACTGGCAGTGATTGCAGCTGAGGCACCAAGAACTGGATGGGCAGCGATAGGGCAACACTGGGAAAACTTGTACTGCCTCAGTTTATGCTTGTACTGCTGTGCCTCCTCTATGGATGAAAGTGGGATTTTTGATCTTCAAGGCTCTTAATCCAGCACTTTTCATTAAATCAAACAACAATAATAAAAAGGACACAGACAAAATTAACTTTCTACCCTGGTAGCCTTCCAGGACAAAATATACCCCCTCTTAATCTGGCTTCTTAAAATCTTGAAGGAAACTAATGTGAGCTGAAATGGAAGGAGGACCGATCTTTTAGTAGACAAAAGGATTCTGGGCAGGTATCTGAGGCCATGCTGATGTGTCTACTTTCAGGATCAGGATCTTAATCTGCCAATGAAATTTTGAATATATATATATGAAGTACTGTTTGAAAATTACTTCTCTTGGCATGTGTATTGTGTGGAAGTTTAAGCAGTTTCAAGAGTGTGGGAGGTTACTGTGCTTCAAAGAGCAGAACACAGAATTCAAAAATGAATCTTGGAAATTGCAGCTAAATTTGGTTAAAGACTAAATTTAAAAATAAAGTTGACCTGGAAGTAGCTCGTAAACAAGGGACTCCGTCACTGTGCTATTTACTTCATTTTTTTGGATTATTGCAATTCTGATCCTTAAAATAATTCTGGGTCAATTAAAAACACAGTTACATTGGACGTTAGTGAATTATTTAAATTAACTAAGGAGTACTTTAGAGAAACAAGATGGGTGAGGTAATTTCTTTTGTTGGACCAACTTCTGTTGGTGAGAGAGACAAGCTATCGAGCTTACACAGAACTCGTCGTCAGATCACTGAAGGAGTACTTTTGCAATTTACATCTTTTGGTGAGTCCTAATTCCACACATTTGTTAAACATACTATGGAAAGACTGAAACTACAGAAAGTGAGAACAGATTACCAACATTCAGAAAGGAAAAGATAAACTCATCTGTAAAAACAATCAGCTATATGTACTGCTTTTATTAATTCACATTTCCACCATGAACCAGCATGAATCTATTTTGCCCTTTTAAAGCACAAATTGTCCATTATTTTACATGGATTTAAAACAATTGCTGTGAACATGTGAACTCATGCTGGTTTGTGATAACAGCATTGTACTGCTGTATTGCCTGATAACAGCAATTAACTTTCACCACCAGTGTGGTCACATCTTAATGTTTTGTGGGACAGTCATTCCATCTGCTATTATCTTTACAACATTCATGAGCAAATAATGATTAAATGAATTTGACACTCCATCAGAATTTATTGCAATAAGAAAATATAATCAACAATGACTGGTTTGCTTCATGATTATATTGTGCATCTTTAATGAAGAGTTCTGACACCCAGTAAATTTAACAGAAATATTAGTTATGCAATGTCCTTATAATACTGAATGTCAGCAGATGTAGATATCTGTATGGCTTTAAAAACAATATGCCTCCTGTTTCATAATAATCAGTGGCTACTGTTAAAGCATTGTCTTCTTCAAGCACTTAGTTGGCACATTTGAGGATAAACAAACATGATTTTGAAAATAAATGTTAGCAACCAACACTGTTGGTTTTTCAAAAAGAAAAAGAAACAGCAGTATTATGATGTTATCCCTCATGGGAACCTTTGCTTGGTTATGATCATTACCAAGTCTGCCTTTGTCCTTGGTATGTTCTCCTTTCATGCATGCTGTGCTCTGTTCATGTACTACATTCATTACTGTCTATACTTGGTACAATTTAGCTGTGGTTCTATTAAGACTATCATAGACTGCTCTAAATTACAGGCAATATAATAGTAATTATGAAATAAGCACAGTTTAATAACTAGGTTAAAAATCCACAAAGCCTCAGTCCTAAATGCCTAAATACTGGTAAGTAAAAATGCTGGATAATTACAAATACTCTAGATGTTACTGTTTCATCACTTGTCTGTTAAAAACAAAAACAAAAACTAGAGTGTTGATCTTACAATGATCCACTTGAAAGGCTGTGCACTGTGTAAAAAAAGGTACTTTATGCTTTTACCAGCAATGCCTATCTTTATATTTTAATTAAACTTTCCTACTACCATGCATAACTAAATGGGCCATGCTAGCTCTTGATGTAATTTCTGATATAAAAATTCATTATTTTTGTGGTAAAAAGTGAAATGATGCTTTACTCCCTTAACTTTATATGTCCTTGACTCACTCCTTGTACTTCAAAAAAAAAGAAAGCAAGCATTAAGAAATTTGTAGATGGATAACGTGTTGCACTATTAAAAAATAAACAAACAAATAAAAGCAGCAAATTCCAATCCACAAAATCTGGAAACCATTGTGCATACATTCTTCAAATCCAATACACTTTAATGGATAAAGCAACCTAAAAATATGCCACGCTGACAAATAAAAGGATGCCTATTTAACAAATTCACAGAGTAAAGAGCACCTGATTTAATGCAAAAGTCACTTATCCAGTGACAATATCTGAAAGCAAGTATAGCATTGGAAATGATTAATGCTAACTTTGCTCAGTTATTTGTCATTTAACACAGGCAGGCTATAAATCTATGCTGAATGAACCCAGTCAAAGGAAAGAAATATACAGAGATATTTATTAGAGTATTAGGGATGTAACAAATAAGGTATTAACATCTGAAAAGTCTAATTCCAAACAAGTAGGATTTATTTAATTATTAAGGGCCTTCCATGAAAATCCAACTCCCGCAGTGTTACAAATTCTCAGAATGACAACCAAAACCAACAACAGGGCCACATGCAGAGGAAGACTGAACCTTGGCTGTAAATAATTAACACTACTCACTTACCCTACACATATGAAAAATTCTTTATCGATAAAGTATAGCAATGCTGGAGGCAAGACTGTTATTTTGGTCAGAGTCGTTGATATGTATGACATTGCCCTCATTAACACATGCAAATATAGTACTACAGCCAATTAGAATGAAGGATAATATGAATGGACAAGCTTTCTCTTCAACACACTGCTGAATTTTCTTTACAATCAAGTTATAGTGAGTTAAATTCCTTTATTTAGACCGTTCTTATTTATGTCCCCTATCAACTAACAAATGCAGTGTCACAATCAGTATAATGAAATATGGGTAGTTAGTTTACATGTCAGCTTATACGCCTGCATTCAGTTTGGTCTAAGAAACAATAAATCTTCATCTTCCCCGTCAAAGAAATATTTTATATGTGAATCAACTTTCATTTAGGGCATATCAGCATTTTCTTAACTTTCTTAGTTTAATGCTGCATACGTTCTCAACATGGGTCTGCAAACTCTGGCAATGCTTTAGTCTCCAAGTTCAATATACCACTACATGCCTTAACGCCAGCCAAGCCAATGTAATTTCCAACAGCCAAGTTTTGTGTAGTTCCATGTGTAAGATTTCTTTTTCCCCACTGTTTCAGTGAACCACATAGAAGAGATTAGTCACTTTATCTCATTGGCAAGAAATCTCATGTATGCAGATGCATAGAACAGCCAAAGAGAAGGAGAGAGACTTTAAGGAAGTATGGGGATGCAAAAAAGAACACAATGTAAAGAAGAGAGGGTCCAGTGGTCAAAATGTCTTCCTCTCCCTCAGAAATATGAACTGGCAACATTTCTGCTCCTCCCCTCAAAATCTAATGTTAGTGCCCCCTTACTTGTTGGGACTCGCCGCTTCCCCCTCACATTATTCCGAAATGTGCAATGTTTGGGGGAACAAGGAAAATTCATGTAGTCTTCAGTTCTCCTTTTCAGGCCTGGGAGAGGTGCTGTTAGGACCTTCACTCCATTTTGCTTCCCACTTTTACCAAAGCAAGAGGAGCAGCACCAATGGAGGGAAGAGGAGGGGCTCTGGAGAGAGGCGGAGTTGAAGGTAGAGTGGATAGGACTGGGAGGTGATAATGGAGGCAGCAGAGGTTGGAGTACCTCTTAAGGAAGAGGTATCGGGAAGACGGTGTGTGGGTGTTGAGCAGGAGGAGCCTCCAAATGTCTGCCTGTAGCAACAGGCCAGCCTCCAAGATGGTTGGGCGAAGGGAGAAAAAGTTCAGCCATTCTCAGGTTAATAGGGAACAAAAGACACTATAAACAGAGTAGGCAGAGGGCTGCGCCCTGCCTTTTATAGACAGGGCCCTTGGGAAGCCCTTCTCCCAGTTGGCAGAAGTTTCTCAAGCCAATATTTGGGATTTCCCAGCACAGCAACCACTGTCCAGGAGCAGAGCTTCCTCAAAGCCCAGCCTATAAAAAGCAGCTGACTCAGTGCAGGAACCACCTGGGATTGCCCAGCAGGAATGAAGAAAGACAGGGATCCTTCCTGTGAAGATGATGGTGTCCCTTTCAGACTGGAGGTGTGAGGGCAACAGCTGTCCTTGGCAATCCCCTGAAAAAGATAGGCACAGCTGGTCAGGGGGCTGGGGCATTTTGAGGTTAATTGTGGGGGCGTGTATATTTTGAGGACAAGAGAGTTAAGAGGTAGTTTGGGGGCCAGAAGTTCCAGAGAGCAGCTGCAAAAAAAGGGGGTTAGATCCTAAGATCCCCTACCCGCTGTGGCAAAAGAGATACAGCTTCTGAACAGCTGTTTCCCGCATGCCTGCTGGCAAGGGCAGTGTAGGGAGGGGAAGCTAATCCTTCCTCTTTCCCCACCAACTCAGCACTTTACATAGCCAGTAGCATTTCCTTTTGTTGCCATGTTTTCCCTTCAACTGTTCTCCCTTCCCTTAGGGAAATGTGACTGGGTTGTGCAAAATGTGTGACAGGTCCTAATTTTGTGTATGCGTTCCTCTCCCTTGTCTTTTGTGCACTAGCATTTTAACATGTGTTCACTAATGTGTTAGGGAACACATGTTAAAAAAGCCCACCTTTTACCTTAGTGAAGACGGGTATAAACTCCGCATTGGTGGCTGGCCACTGACAGCCTGAACAGGTTACATTTCTAATGTGCATTGAGGCCTTAGAGTAAAGATGTAAGTATCTTTGCAAACAACTGAGTCTCTCTTGTCATGGAGGTTCCTGCCAACGTACTCTGGATGGGGTGGGTTCTACTCTTGTATTGTCCAATGACATTATAGGATTTTTCCTCCCAGCAGACACTAACACCTGAAACACTGACTGCTACTGTAACATCACTCCTGGTATATTGGTCTTTGGATCATAGACATTGGGAACAATGTTCCAGAGAAGCTGATAAGAGGGCATATCAGTAGGAGGGTTACCTACAGAACATTTTATATTTCAATGCAATTTTTAAAAAAAATAAAAGCAATATTTTGCTTTTGCTTTTAATCTCCAAAGCATTCTGCATGCATTAAACTACCCTAGCAGTAACCATGTGAGATAAAGTAAATTCTATAGACCCCCACGGTACATTAGCTCTTAAAACAAAGCAAGGACTGGACTGTCTGTGATTTTTATAATCTAGAGAATTCTGACATATAGAGGGCAGCAGCAATTCCTGGACCATTGCAAGTGAGTGAAGAAAAATACCCCCCAGACCCAATGGATACAGGGTGCATTGGACATTTCCCTTGTGGAAACCCACCTCCACTGGACATTGAGGGCACAGGAAAGGGACATGGTCCAGCCCTAATCAGTCCCACTTTAGGAAGTGTTACCAGAGCACATCTTGTGCTGTCAACTTAGCAGGACTAGGGGACTGTTGCTGGTCACTGCATAGGGTGACAGGGATAGATAAGATTCTTGTGACTTCCCCACCTTCGCCCACCAACACAGGAATAGAAACAATCCTGTTTGGAGACACATACTCGTTTTCATTCCAGTAAGCAATGCCCAAAGATGGGGCCAAAATCTGCTCTCATTAGACCCTAGTGTACATTTGGAGTATTTCCAGAATATTGCCTATGAAATAAATGAAGGATAATTATCACAGAAAATAGGTACAGAAGAGTTACAGACATTTTAGAAACTTGTTAAAAAAAGCTTTATATCATATTATTAAGATGAAATATTTTATTCGCAAGACAACAATTTTGAACAATACTTGAAATCCTGCTGTGTTTTGATGTAATGGTTAAGAACTGCTAATAAGCTAAAGAGCTCTTATTAATTATAACTTCACTCAACCCATTAAAACTGAATGTTTTCATTCAGATAATTTACTGCTCTCTGGTTACATAATTAATATGCATATATTAAGACACAACCTTTTATAACGCTGGAAATTCTCGTTCTAGCAAGATGTCAGTCCAAAAATATAATTTTGCACCTGTAAAAATCGTTTCTGGAAGTTGGGACTGCTACTTATCAAGGCCATGGCTATTCAGTCACTCTCCTTGATATCTCTAGAGACAACTCTCCTTTAACATTTCAAGTCATTGTGTTGAGCCCATAAAAGCCATGTATGTATCTGCAGAATACCAAAGAAAGAACTGAAGATAAAACAAAGCCATTCATGTGAAAAGAAGTAACAGACAGGGAAAAAAAGAATCCCCACTTATTCCTTTGCAAAGTGTTATAAAGAAGCTTTGAAGGAATATCAGTGCAAAGAGTTTCTGCACAAAATCAAAAGGTCCTAACTCCTAGTAACTCATGTAAAGGGGACTTGTAAAGCGGAAAAAATAGCCTTGTGTTTCTTTTTAGTTTTTTTTTAATGATGAATAAAGAAGGCTTAAAAGTTGTTTCTTTTTGTTTATTTTGTTTTCCTGCTAAATTTCCACACTGGAAAAGGAGATCCTATCTAGCCTGGAGAAAGAACATGGGAATTGCCATTCGGGACCAGAGCCAGATTCCACCTAGTCCCAGTATCCTGACTCCACGAGTGGCTAGTACCAGATGCTTCACTGGGAGATGTAAAAGCCCTGCAGTAGGCAGATGTGTTATAGTCAGCCCTTCATATTTATTCTTATCCTGGTCTTCAAGAATATGTCTACACAGCTAAAAAGAACCTGGCGGCAGCAAGTTGGGCTCAAATCCTCACGACAGGGCTAAAAATAGCAGAATAATCATTCTCATTTGAGCAAGAACTCAGGCACTGAGTGGAGAGGGTCTCAGAGCCTGGGCTCCAGCCCAAGCCCAAATATTTACATTGGAAACTGACCACAAGTTGTGACACATAAATAGCTCCATCTCGGTAACTCAGTTAGGTACTAGGCACATTCCTACTTAACCAGTGGTGCAAGTAAAATCCATGTCTTACTGGTACGTGGGCACACCAGCTAAGGGAGACACGTGACCTCCTCACATGACCTTCCATGTGACTCCTCATTGCCCCGCCCCCAGCCCAGGGCTCTCCCCATCACCTCACCATGATCCATCCCATGTTACCGGGGTGGGGGTGGGACGGCTCTGTCCTCCTCCTACTGCGCCAGAGACAGGGTTGAGGGGGTGAGGTGGGGGGGGCAGTATAGCCGTTGGAGGAGCTGCCGGCATTCTGCTCCTTTCCTCGCTGCTGCCCCTCCCATCAGGGAAAGGAGGAGAACTCCCAGCCCTACCCCCCAGCCCTCTCCTCCGGTGGGGCTGCTGCTGTGTCTTTCCGCTACTCCGTACCATCTATAAATTGCTTGCTGGTATGATGTACCATAGCATACCGGCCTACTTACACTGCTGTACTTAACCTACCTGTGCTGCAAGGAAGACGAAAAGCTCCCTGGTCCTCCACTAACTGGCCCATGGGAGAAACAGTTTCTTCCAGACACAATAAAAAGGTTATTGGCTAGACATCTATCAGGCTGGGTTCCCATTCCTAGTTCAGGTGGGTAGGGTGGGCTGCTGGAACAGAGCTGAAAGAGGCTCCACATACCTCCCCGCTCCAGGTTAAATCCTGGGAGCTGCGGAACAGTGGTCAATCAGCACCCATCTTTCCCAGCTGGCCAATGGGTGCCAGAGACTCTCAGGGAGAGGAGCTACCTATTGTCCCTTGGCGAGTGTCTCCCTGCTTCGTTGCAGAGACTCTCCTCTTTTAACCACCAGCCCCATCAAGCCCGTTGATGTGGATGGGGGACATTTGTTAGAGCTGGTTGGGATTTTTTGTTGTTGTAATTTTTTGTTGTCAGAAAAGGCCAATTCATCCAAACCTATACTGAGTATGGGAAAGGATCTAATCTGACAAATGTCCCATTTTGAAAACATTTTGAAATTAAAAAAATGTTTTGAAATTTTCAAAATGTCCCATCTAAATGCTTTATAAATGAAAAAGTTGGTTGAAATCAAAACAAAACATATCCAAATTATCAAAACAAACTGTTAAGATTGATATTACCTCATTTTTTCCCACCAGTTTGTGAAAACTTTCAAGATTTAAACTTTTCATCTGAATTCAGAATAATAAAACATTTCAAAGTCTTGAAAATTCTTACAGGATGCGGGGAGGGAGGAAACATTTCCTCCCCAGCACTAATCTTTACTTGAGAGCTCATAATAAACATTTCCTAAGAAGTCCTAAAGCAAAACCAGAGTTGTAATTCATGCTATTTTTTAAATTTTAAAAAGAGAGGGGGAAAAAAATAAGTAAAACAAAATAAACTTTCAGGCCCTCTTTATATAATTATAAAGGTGCTTCAAAGTGCATAAACTAATTTTTTTAAAGAATTAAAAATCCTTTGCAGATCAACTTTAGCCATCTTCCAAAGAGGACATCAGAAGCAGCAGCTACATTGATATTCTGATGAGATATAAAAATAAGAATCTCATTTCAAAAGACTGCCATTTCCACGTTAAGACTTCCTTATTAGTTCAGTACATAAAGGGCACTGAGCTCTTGTGGGTCTCGGATTTAATTACCAAAATTTAGACAAAAATCGAAGTTAAACATAATATCGTACTCTGGACTGGTGTGAACTATTCTCTTATCTTGCTTTGCAAAGGCAGTTGGTAGTAAAAAGGTCACATGTAGAAATTCTAGTATCCAAAGAATGCCCTAAAATATTTCTATTGCATTCCCTAAACCAAATATAAATGTTAAATCAAAACTCCTTAGTACACTCTACAGATATTAACTTGATTGGATCTCAAGAATATCTACTACTAGAAAGGTCAGGCTTCTTCAATGTCCAGGCTAAGAAAAGATAAACAAAACCAGAAAAACCAAGGTACTTTCATTAAGCAGCAGGAGCAGAAGCAAAGGTGAGCAAAAGACAAGCTGCAAAAATTCACTCTCTTTGGCTTGCTGCTTGCTCCACTTTCTGCAGACACACCAAGCCATGGTTGTGACTACTTGTGGTCGTTAGAGATCCCAAAGTAAAGTATTAGTATGAGTGTTAGCCCCAATGCCCGGCAACATTCCATTTGGGGTTATTACTTTCTGCTTACCCTGTTCCCCTCATTTTTTGGTCCTAAACTGGTGTATGTGGTGGTGTTTGTGACGGGTTGGGTCACAGAAAATCCCTTGGGAACTGCCAACAGATGTGATGAGACTACCCCTGAGTCTGTTTCCCTGGTAGCTTGGGACTTCAGTACCCTGCCTGGTTTGAGCCAGATATGCTAGCCTGCTGCAAACCCAGACCCAGGTCTGAACCATGTCCCCTAACAGCTGCATGCTTAACTGAAAACAGCTTAAGAAGTGCTCCTGTCTCTGATGCCCAGCTCTCCATGGGGTCCAAATCCCAAATAAATCAGTTTTACCCTGAATAAAGCTTATACAGGATAAACTCAGAAATTGTTCACCCTCTATAACACCGATAGAGAGATATGCAGTTTTGGATGAATGATACTTACATACAAATAGGATGACCACACTCAGTAGATTATAAGCTTTCTAATGATACCTTACAAAAGGCATTTTGCATGAAGCGTATTCCAGTTACATTATATTCACACTTGAGCATATTTTCATAACATCACATAGAGTGCAATGCCACAGTGTTGTGCATTGTTAAACGGTCACCATGTTTTACAACTAAGGGAAGTGCAGTTCAGGGGGGAGCAAAAACATCCTATAGCTTTATTATGTATGTGTATACACACACACATATACACACACTATCATCAGTAAGGCTGAAAAGTGCTTCAGAAATCTTACAGATAAGAGGCAAACACATGTAAGATAATAGTTATAGCAGCAAGAATATCTGTGCTTAGGGTTTTATAAGGAGCTGAAATTAAAATATAGAAACTGTGTTATTGTGGCAAAACTTTTTTTTTAAAATGGTAACATCCACTGGATCTTTTTTGGAGAGGCCTTAATATAGTAATTTTTCCCTCTTAAAATTGTATATACATCATTCGCTTCTGCTTGACTGTCTTTGCTTACAGAGCATTAAAACTGTCTGATTGATACAACTGGAACTGTTATGGGTGGAGTGGTTTAGTGAAGATTATCACTGACAGCTGTGACTGACTACCTTCTTCTAAACAAATAAATCTTAAGGTGCAGAGCTACAAATGTTAGTCGTATTATTGCACATAACGTTTTCTTTACTCTTACACTACAGAGCTTGCATTAGCAAATTACCATGGATACTAAGACTGCCATACTTTGACATTAAAATCCATTATCAATATGAAATCCATTGTCCACATACCCTTTAAAAAAACATTTGTTTCTCCATGAAAATACAACACAATTGGCCCCATTGGCAAACTTCATAAAGACAAGTTATTAGGTAGCTCTTTGAAAGAGTTTTTTTTGTACTCTTTTCCTTTTAAAAAAAATCTTAACTTTATAGAGAAAGAGGGTTTGTTGTAAAAAGGTTAATTGACTGTTCCCTGGGAAGAACATGTGTGGGCACACACAAAAAGAAATATGCAATACAGACTGAAAAGGCCACAGAGAAATTACGGGGAGGCAGTACCCTCCCCCCCTTAGTGCTTCATTTTCCAATATAGGACAAGGTTGAGATTTTCATAAGTGACTAGGCAATGTAGTCACACAACTCGCATTGAAATCAATAGAAGTTGTGTGGCTAAATCCTCTACTCAGCTTTGAAAATATCAACCCACCATTTTGGCCTCCTCTAAAATCATTTCCATTTCAAATTTTGCATGTGTAGCCTATGGCAGGCAGGCAATTTTTTTCCCCAAAATCCAAGCATCAGCAGCCTAGCTGAGTTTGAGATATGGATCTCAGGTACTGATCATGTTGTGACAATTGTTATAATGGCGGGGGGGGGGGGCAGGGGGTTGTTTTTGTTTTGTTTTTACAATTTCATATACCTAAAGAAACATCAAGAACAATAAACCCTCACCACCAGCTTCTACTAGAAAGGGAAAATGAGGCTTATTAAAGCCTTCAAAACGGTAGTAATCATTCTGACAAAATCTGGAGAAATCACACTCACTTTCACCACTTGTCTCACATGTTTCCACCTCCTCCTGACCACTTCCAAACCAGCAGCCAGAATTCCTAACTCACTTACATACTCTTCTGATACATTTTCCTCCCATTCCCCATCTAAGGAGACATGCAGCTGAGGAACCTCACTCCCCCAGATATGATAGTACAGCAGCAGTAACTCTACATTTAAGGTTAAGGCCTAATTTCTCTGATTTTGACCTGCTTTTTCAGTAAAAATTGTTTTCGTCTTCAAATTTGGCATGTGTAAACTGTGACTGGCAAGAAATTAGCCAAGGTTATTCAGACAAAACATTTTTATAGATATGACACATGGAAAAACTATTTTACTAAGGCTTTTTGGCCAAGTCCTTCCTCCAAAATTTTTTTTTTCTGGAGACTTCAAATTAAGTTTATCAGAAAGATCTTGGCAACATTTTGAATTAAAGCGGAAATATAGCTGGGGAAACTTTTTATGCATTTCAGTACAATTTGCTGAGATATGGACCAATTGTTGATTTTGGTAAAGTTAAACACACAGATCAAACTTCAATAACCAAACCAAACTTTTTATTTTGTTTTTAAATAAGTTTTCAATTTCCAAGTGAAGTTAGTATGATGATGGCTTATAGTGACTTTTTCATTCCTGACTAAAACAAGAATCATTTCAAGTTATCTGGGTATGTATATTGTTCTATAGAATCACAGAATCATAGAAATGTAGGGTTGGAAGAGATCCCAAGAGATCATCTAGTCCACCCCTCTTTGAGTCAGGGTAATGTACACCTAGACCATCCCTGAAAGATGTTTTTCTTAAAAACTCCCAATGACAGTAATTCCACAATCTCCCTTGTTAACTTATTCCAGTATTTAACTATCTTTATAGTTAGAAAGTTTTTTCTAATATCTAACTTAATTCTCCTTTTCTGTAAAGTAAGCCAATTATTTGTCCTACCTTCGGTGGACATGGAGAAAAACTGATCACTATCCTTTTAATAACAGCCCTAAGCATATTTGAAGACTGTTAGGTCCCCCTCATTCTCAAGACTACACATGCTCAGTTTTTTAACCTGTCCTCAGAGATCAGATTTTCTAAATGTTTTATCATTTTTGTTGCTCTCCTCTGGACTCTCTCCAAATTGTCCATATCTTTCTTAAACTGGACACAATACTCTGGCTAAGGCATCATCAGTGCCAAGAAGAGTGGAACAATTATCTCAAATATTTTTTTAAAGTGACAATCCTGTTAATACACCAGAAGGATATTTTCCTTTTTTGCAATTGCATTACATTATTGGTTCTCATTCAATTTGTGATCTACTATAAACCCCAGATCCTTTTCTGCAGTACTAGCCAGTTATTCCCCATTTTGTAGTTGTGCATTTGTGGATTTTTTTCTTCCCAAGTGTAGTGTTTTGCTCTTGTCTTTATTGAATTTCATTTTGTTGATTTCAAACCAATTCTCCAATTTGTCAAGGTATTTTGAACTTTAATCCTGTTCTCCAAAGTACAGTACTTGAAATCCCTCCCAGCTTGGTATGACATGAAAATTTTATAAGTGGGCTCTCCACTCTATCATCTGAGTTGTTAATTAAAATATTGCATAGTCAATGACCCAAGAGGGACGACTACTACCCAGTTGTCTACCCACCTTTATGGTAATTTCTTCTAGACCACAGCTCTCTAATTTGCTTATGACAATGTCATCTGGAAATGTGTCACAAATCTTACTAAAATCAAGATATATCATGTCTACTGCTTCCCCCTGCCCATCTAGTAGGCCAATCACCCTAGGAAGGAAACTAGGTTGGCCTGACATAATTTGTTCTTGACAAATCCATGCTGGCTATTCCTTAAAACCCTATTGTCCTCTAGGTGTTTACAAATTGATTGTTTAATAATTTTGTTCCAGTATCTTTCCAGGTATCAAAGTTAGGCTGACTGGTCTATAATTCTCCTGGTCCTCTTTGTTCTCCTCTATCCACTCCTGGACCTCACGCATTCTCAATGAGTTTTCCAAGATAATCACTAATGGTTCTGAAATTGCTTCAGCGAGTTCCTTAATTCCTAGGATGAATTTCATCAGGCCCTCTTGACTTGAACATATCTAACTCATCTAAATATTCTTTAACCTGCTCCCCCCCCATATTGACTTGTGCTCCATTTCCTTTGCTGTTAATATTAATTGTGTTGAGCATCTGGTCACAATTAATTTTGGTTTTTTTTAAAGTATGTTAGATCTCTGAATGCTCCAGACAGGCAGCAACATATTCTACAGACTATTCTGAGAATTCCACATATTGTACCTGACATGCAACCCATTCAGCAATGAACTTCAGCACATGTTTAAGATTAAGCACAAGTAGGCTCACTGATTTCAATGGGACTACTTATGCTTAAACTAAAGCACGTGAGTAACTGCTTTGATGAAGTTAAATCATTGTCCCTAACTTCCATTAGTTTGAAAGGCATATCTAATGTAGATAGAAAATCCCTGTGTTGTAATACTTTGTAACACTTCCAAGATCGCCTCATTTCTTATAATATAATCTTTCATAGTCCACCCTCAGGATGCTGCCCGGAGAACTTTCATCGCAGTGAAACTTTTTCCTTATTGCGCACACAGTTCCAAAATGGGAGAACTACTAACAGTGCTACTAATAAGAACACCACAAAAACTTGTCTTACCAAGATTTAGTGAAGGCAAATAAAATAAAATGGATGTGCATAAGTATACACACACATGCAAACACAGTCTCATACTCCAGACATGGTGCAAAACACACATGGTCAATGGCTGACACATTCCATTTAAAGTGCCAACTCCAACCACTGCCACTATTGCACAGGAAATGGAAGTAGGAACTGATACAGTTAGACCAAAGGAATGGAAACCAGAAGAATCTTTGATTCTAATCCAAGCTCAGTCACTGATTTGCTCAGTGATTTTCAGGACATTGAGAAATATTATAAAAATAGATTTGAATGGTAGAAATAAGGGTTTAAAGTAAATATAAATTAGTAGGTTAGCTTATTCTAGGAACTGTATATAGTAGTCTCATAAAACAGCTAATTTTATTTTTCAAAAATGGCTTAGAGCAAAATGAGAACAAAATGTGTGGTTTTATAAGGCAAACAATTTTACTCTCTGCCAATGCTGCAGGCAAGCATACTGAACACAAAAAAGGCATGGAGTTGGCACTACACTCTATGCATTTCAAATGTCATAGAATGTGTCAGAAGCTTGAAAATAACCAAGACATCACCAGCTTGCTGTACAGTTCAGGAGCAAAATATATGTTCATTTTGAGGGAAAAAAAAGGGATGATTTGGTTAATCCACATACAGTAAAAACCCTTCTAAGCTCGCTTTCTTAGACAGTGCAGAATGAAATAGTAATTTTATGTAATTTTTAAATTGTGACTTGAGAAATATTTAAATCCAGTAAAAAAAAAAAGGGTAACTAATAATCTATTAATGTAGAGGTATAGACTAATTTATTCATAATTTTAGGTCACAGAAAGATTTTTTATTACACTAGAAGAAAAACGTAATTACTTAATAATAAAACAAAAAATATACTTCTTTTGAGTAATCTAAAAATATATTTTTAATGGTATATGCTGTTGTCTACAACACAGTAAAATATTCCTTTTAAAAAACATACAGGTCAAATAACCCCCTCAGATGTAGACTAGCAATTGGAGCTAGGCGAAAAGTTTCGACCAAAAATTTTTTGTGGGTGAAAAAGGCAGTTTCAATGACAGCGGAACATTTTGCAAATTCATGTTGTTTTTGCCATATTGTTTTTTGGGGAAAAAAGCCTGATAAAATTGAAATGTTTCCTTTAACATTAATGAAGCATTTCAATTTTTCAACTGAAAATTACTTTTCCTTTTGGAATTTCCTTCCCCCCCCCAAAAGGTTAGAATTGATATTAAATGTTTCCATTTAGAGTAGAACAAAAAAATTTCATTTTGCTCAAAACAATGTCTTTCAACTTTTTGATTTGCTGAACATTTTGAAATATTTTAGTTTTGGTTCAATCTGAAACAATTTATTTGTTTTCAAAATTGCCAACACACCAACACATCATTATTCATCCAGCTCTACTAACAATGCCTATAAAAGCCTGTCTGTTCTTGGAGTATCTGCTTTTGTAGCTGCAGCAGTACTTGCTGAGAACGCAGGCAAGTGGAAAACAAAACCCAAGGTTTGCAGTTATTTTGTGATACTACCCAGCTTCAACTGATGGACGACACTGTGGCTGAGAGGGCGAGAAGGCTGGATTTGTTGCAAATTTAATTATTCGTCTCACAGAGGAACGATGTGAGAGGAAATATCATTAATCATCCATTTGCATGTACCTGTTATGTACACATAATTAACATAATTACAAACACATTTTTGCATCACACCTGATATTACGAAAATCAGGCTCTAGATCTCCTGGCTAACAACCACATTTTCATTATTTATTGTTCTTGATCCTTGTTCAGACAATATCTTCCGATGCAGATGTTTTGAAACTTTATCACAGCATGACTTATTAACATCAAGACTGAGTATTATATATCCATATGCTTTTCTTATGCTCTTAAGACAAAATAAATGAATAAAAAGTACAGTATTAAAAAAAATCAACTTTGCCAAAGCAGAATTGTAACAACAAATGCTAAATAAACATCTCACTGCAAAAAGTCTCTCTTTCCCAGTAAGAATGGTAAAACACAATAGAGTTTGATCAGAGATAAACTGCATGAGAGTTGTGTTTCATATAAGCATAACATAACTATTTTCTTTTATTTAGAATTTTTATGTAAATTCAGTAAACAAAAAGCTCAAGGATTAAATTTTGATTTTTTTGTGCTACATATACTATACATCTGTATTATTTATACCTGTTGACAACATAGAAAGTGCAACCTCATTTTTCTATGCTCAGCCTTTTAGTTGCCCTTGATGGTAAAACTTCTTTTGTTTGCTTTCTCATAGCAGAATTCAGTTTTTGTTGATTATGGGACTCTTATTTTGTACAAATCAGCCTCTGTGGCTGCTGATCTACAAAAGTTTTATAGCTTTCCAAAGTTAATACCAAAGTTTTTTGTGGGGTTTTTATTCTACTTTTTATTCACTGGCTTGGATCTGCCAATCTCTCTTGGAGCCACCTATTATAGCTACCTTCACCCCTGTGGCCTTAAGAAATCCTACTGGCAGTATAACTTAGGGATAGGGAAGGGGACAAATCCAGCATATTGCTCTGAAGCATAGTTCTTTAACATGTTCTCACTACCCTGAGCTATGTGGCAGCTCCTTGGCACATCCAGTTGCCTTACTGGTGCTTGTGGAACACAAATTCAAGGGATCCTGCAGGAGCTACAATTGCTGTAGGAGGAAGAATGAGACTTCAGTTGAAGACTGATCCTTTTCTCTGACTGTCATTGGCTTTTTGGAGAGGTCCTAGGGCAGTACCAGCAGGAGGCACAACAGCCTCCAGTGAGAGAAGAAGGGCATTAGGGATGGGAGGAAAATAATAAATCCCAACTGCCTCTCACGTCAAGAAGCTCCAGTTGATCATGGAGAGCAAAGAAAGAAATTGCCAGCTCCATAGAAACTGTTGCTATGCTTGCCTGCTGCTGTCCTCCAACTCTCATATAGCCACTGGAAAAGGGAACAGCCACTCAGGGGAGTAGCATTCACTTTTGTCAGCTGCCAGTATTAATGCAGAGCCTATCACGCTGACCATTGTGATGTCACTCTTTCCTTGTACTTCCTGTCTGCACCTATCTGTCATATACATAGATTGTACTTCCTGTCTGCAATTTCTGGTCATATACATAGATTGTAAGCTCTTTGGGGGCAGGAATTATCTTTTTCTTCTGTGTTTGTCCAATGCCTAGCACAATGGGGCGCAAATCCCAAATAAATCAGTGAAGTCAGTACAAACTAAAATGTCATACAGATTACTTGTTTATACTGTTTTATATACCCTACACTGAAATGTAAGTATAATATTTATATTCAAATCAATTTATTTTATAATTATATGGTAAAAGGAAAAAGTCAGCAATTTTTCAGCAATAGTGTGGCCATGGCACTTTTGTATTTTTACGTCTGATTTTGTAAGCAACTAATTTTTAAGTGAGGTATAACTCGGGAGTACGCAAGCCAAATCCGACTCCAGTAAAAGGTCCAGTAGTCTGGAAAGATTGAGAGCCATTCAGCTAGACCGCGAAAAGATGCCCCGAAAAGAGTGTGAACTAACCAGGGAGAGCAAGCACCGAAATGGGATAAGGAAGTATCAAAAAACAAATGGTCTTTCTTCAAGAGACAGGAAAGGCTGGCATCAACTTTTTTTTTTAAAGGGTGCTAAATAGCAATGTTGCCCTCAATTTTACTTCTGTTTCATTTGTCTGCTATTAAATGCCCAACAAATACCCACCCACTGATCAGTCACCACAGCAACATCTTATGATGGCAGGATGCTGCAAGCTCTTGAAACCTCAGCAGGGATGCAGGCATTCATCAGACTAGCAAAGAGTGGGAAATGGCAAAGAAAAGTGGCATTTAAGACAGAAACATGAGGTCCAGAAACAACAGGCAAATATGGAACCATTTAGAATCCAATCTTAATTCATGTATCCGTGAGTATCTAAGTTAAAGCTTTGTTAGTTGACATAAGTGCAGTGAAATTCACGAGAAAAGATTGTATCAGGGACTATTTTATTATTTTTATTACAATCACAGATTAAGGGAAATTTATTAATTAATTCCTCTCCAATGCTGTAGCATTTCTATATCCTTTTTTGGAAAACACTACTTGAACTCAGTGGTCAATACTGTATATTTATGGAACACTAAATGCTTTGTTGGGCTATTATTTTTCCTTAATAGCGAAAATTTCAAGTGCAACATTAATGCTCTAAAAGGTTAACTAGGGGAAATGTGGTACATTTTTACATCTGAATGAAAAGGTAATCACACAGTTTCAGATGCTCTCTAGTTCCTCCTTTCTTTTAAACAACTGGTAAGTCACAAAACAAAATAGGATTTTTTATGTATGGATATCTACTGAAGACACTGAAATGTTGGCAAATAGAGCATGTAAGAAGCATCATACACTTCTGAGAGCATGCACTGTTTTTCTCTTGATTGAAAGAAAACACTAACCCTTGGACTTTTCTTTTTCTTTTCTTTTTTTTTAAAAACAAAATACTGATCCCTTTTTCATAATGTCTAACTAATGAAAAATACAGAATTTATGATCTCTTGAATGAATTTCTAACAAGTAATGGAATTCAGATGAACTGTACAACAATCCCTCATTTTCTTTATGAAGCCAATCAGTTCAGCTCTGTGCCTTGAGGATAGATACTAAACAGTTGCACTACCAAGTTATTAAATCAAGTTTCTAGGGAGGAAGGGGTGAGGGCTGCTTATAAGGCTTTTTTGACTTAGCCCTGACAGTAGAAAAGAGAGACAGAAACTCTGTCAACATACTGAATACATTTTAAAACAAAAAGGACGGAATATGCTTTCATCTGGATAACAGGTAAATCATCACAACATTTTCCTCTATTTTTCAGCATTTATCACTGTATTTATTTCCTGCACATTTCCTGGAAATCTCTTCAACATTCAGATAAGATTTCAATTCACAATGACTCATTTACAATTCATGTAAGCCAATTCATACAGGGAACAAGGTAGCTGAACTCATGCCATAGTCTGTACAGGTAAAATCAACATATGAAGTCTAACAGAATCAAAAAGTGTATTTCATTTGGTTACTTTTACTTAGTCGTGTGATAATGTGACATTTGCGTATTACAACTGGAGAGCTGATTTGCAAGGGAAGGGAGAGTTAATGCTTCTTGAATACCAAATAATTTGAGCTTTGAAGGAAGTTATCCAAAAATGTCATCAGGTAGGACTCCTCTCAGGGCCCAACACATCTATGGAGCAAACTACAAAGAACAGAACTGGAAAATTCACATTCATGCAATGCATTTTTGCTTTTTATTACTGTCACCAAAAGTAGATTTAAATTTTGATTTAGTAAAAAGGTTTGTGTATTAAGTACACAGCAGTGGACTAATAAAAAACTTCTTTGGGAATAACACTTGCAGTGTGCATTTGTAAGATTACTATTATTAATGCTCAAATATACAGGAGGCTTTTAACAATCTATAGGTATCTATTGCAAACAATAGCTGTTTTCTTAAATTATTAACCTATTACAAGGATATTTAACCTCAATAAATATGTTTTTAACAAACCACTAATATGAAAATAGGTAGCAAGCATCATACTAAACCTGCATTGGGGCCACATTTTAATGGGCCTCAATATTGACTCCTACAACCTTTGCATACACATCTTTAGTGCCCAACTAAGTACTTACATATGTAAAAAAGTGGCTTCAATGGGTATGCAATACACTGATTTGCACACACAAAAGCCTATTTGAATTCACAAAATCTGCATTCATAAATTTGAAACATAATATGACAATTTGGCTATAAGTATGCATTTGGAAACCTTTTTTTAAAAAAGCATTAGATCATATCTGAAGCCTTGAATTTAGTTCATGTAGTAGCAAGTTTGACTCAAACCCAGACTTCTTCCCCAGTTTTTAAAATTAAGCAGGTTTTAAAAGAACATTGTCTTCTCTGCTCTAGAGATCTATCAAATTCTACCAAATGTTTGGTGAGCTAGAAAGTATGTCTGGAGTTTGGTTTTTTTTGGTTTGTTTTGATTTGTTTTTGTGAGTGGCCTTAGGTAATATTGATTACTGACATCTGAGTAAACAACATTGATTGAACACCTATCCCGGTTTGAAATGACTACATTTTTTAAAAAGGAGAGACGGGGGGCGGGGGAGAGAGAGAGAGAGAGCTACCTCTACTGTACTTCAAAGATGACTATTTCGTGCAGCAAGAATAATTGAGGCTTTTAAAATCTCCTATTATCCAATACCTCATTTCAACTGGTCTGCACTATCTACACTTATCTCTTTCTTTTCATCTCTGTGTGTGACATTTTGTTGATGTATAACTTAATGTGAAGAATATAATTTTATCCTTATGGTGCATTATTACTTTCACCTATGAAATTGTGCCACCATCAAAAAGAAATGCAGCACAATTATTTACATTTGTTGTAATGGGCCTGCAAATTCCTTATGGCAAAAGAAAAGTCACCAGCCCAAGGGGATCAAAGGCAGTTTTTCCATTTTAGAATTGTTTTCGCAATCATCTAGCAGCTGCCTTATCGTTTTGCTGTACTTAAATTCCATTTCTTCTAATCACTCACTCTCTTCACAAACGGTATTATTCAATTATATGGCTCCACTGCACACTAGAGGTCAGCCGTTAATGGCAAAGATGTATTGTGATGTGCTTTTATTATTTCTAACTAGTGAGAGAGATAATGCATTGTATTATAGAGTTTCAGTCATCATGAGCCTTCTTATTCATTTGTGAAAAAAGATTGTCAATTTAATCTAGCAGCAAACAGATGAAAAAAATATTTTTATGGATAGTAATTACAGAAACTGATTTCTATATTATCATACACTAAACAAAAAATAATAAAACTGCACAATTCTGGCACAACACCTCTTAAGTAACCTTTATTCAAGGTTTGATTTGATATCTGAAATAAATATACAGTAATTATTTTTGTCACCATTTTCTCCTATCCAGAACTTAACTAGAAAAACCAAGAAAGCAAAAAACGCTGAAAACTTTTAATGAAGAAAGCAGTTAATTCTTACTATTATATAAATTCTGAATAAAATGCAAATTTTAATATTAAATATTGCCCTACTAATATGAGTTCAGGAAACCAAACACTGAAGATGGTGGTAATTTTGCAGGATATATTTCATATTCATGTTGGCTCGTTTTTTTAAATGTACATTTTTTTAAATGTAATGAAACAGTGGAAAAAATACCAGGGAAAAGCTTTTGGTGACGTCCAATCATTTGCATAAACAGGAGTTCAGATAGTTGAGAAAGTAACTATATAGAGGATATGAGCACAATTCAGATGACAAAGGTTTTGGTGAAGTGGTGATCTGATAAAGATGGTTAAATATATTAATTAAATATATAATAAATATGTTCTGATCACTGAAAGATGTGCAAGATTCTGCTTTCTTTTTTTAAAAAACCCTATTATTCAGTTAGTGACTGAAATAGAGTTTTTATTTTAAACAAAGAAAATTAATGCATTTAATTTTTTTTTACATACTATGTATTGAGCACTGACAGTGTGCTTAACACAGTACAGATGTAGCAGAGGAAGATATAAGGTGAAATCGTGAGACCACTTAAGTCAATGGAGCTTCCTCATTAACTTCAAGGGGGGTCAGGATTTCACCATCAGTGCCCATCCTAAGAAAATTAACACTCAAATCAAATACAGACAATGTATGTCTGACAAACAGCCCATTCCTTCTTTTACTGAAACCAAGGGGTGTTCTACCATTATTTATTATCATAGTGCCTAGGAGCCATAGTCATAGACCAGGACCCCATTCTGTTTGATGTTGTAACATTTGTCATGGGCTTTTCTGGGAAGATCAGACCAAAGTGACAGTGATGCATAAAAACACTGTAAAGTAATTTCAGGCTGAGATATTAATTTTTAAATATGTCTGTTTAGAAAAGCAAATATATAAATTTCTCCATTGCCATCATTCCTTGCTAATGAACACAAGAAAGATGCTAACCACGAGTATGTCCAAAGTAATCCAAGGAAGCAAGACAAAACTAAGTTTCTGTAAAAAAAAAAAAAAAATCACATGGATTATCAGACTATCATAATTTTTAATCAGAACTTTCTACTGTTATAAACTGTTTTATTTACTAGACGTATTTTAGGACCGTCTGGTTAGGAACAAATTTGCCAACTCACTAGCAGCCTTATAAATCAGCAAATACTAATTAAGTAGCTCTGAACTCTCAGACCAGTGATTTGAAACTGTGTGAGTTAAGAAGTTGAGGGATCATTTCTGAGTCACTGAATTTGGCAGATGAATAGTAATTGTTCAACACCGGTGCTCTGTACATGGAAGCAAAGGTCTAACCTAATATCACTGTAACAGCATATCATTCAGTTAAAGCACTTTAACTGAAACCCACATCCTCAGCAGAGTGCCTAACATAACCATGCACAATGAAAATTATTGTTAAAAAAAAAAAGGAAAAAAAAGTCAGTGTTGATCTTATAATGAACTCCCTGTTACATGGTTCATTGTGCAATGTTAATTAGCCACAGTCAACTTGCTAGTGTATTTCTATTTCACTGAAGCGAGTCTCGTAAGCAGTGGTTTCTCTGAAAGTACATCCACCGGTTAGTTTAATCCTCCTGCTGCTGCTCATGCTGGAGAGCGAGTGTTGTGCTACAACTTCATGCTTCTTGACAGTACAAATACCACAAATGAAGAGTTGCATAAAGAACTGAAATGGCAGGTCTTAGGGGATCAGGCAGGAAAGCACTAAGCTTTACTGTTTGTTAGCAAGGGATCAACTCCAATCAATTAATGATTTAATTACCTAGACTAATTAAGATAATGAACAACAGCAACCCTATGATCAATTAGGTTTAACCAAACTTTCTATTTTTAGGATAGGACCTTGAAGAATTAATTCCTTTCATGGGTTGTTAACACAAAGTGTGAAGGCTATAATACCACATAGTCATGTAGAAATGAAAAGCAAAAACCTACTTTAAAAAAAAAAGGTAAATATGCACTGAGGAAACAAACTTTCAAAACTAGCAATCTTTTGCAACCGCAAGTTAGTCTGCTATGGGGCCATTTGAAACTGATGCAAAATATGCAGAAAACAAAAAAAAATAAACAAATTTTATTTTCTTACTTCCACTTGTAATAAATATAAAAAGAAGAAAGATTTTAAAAGGGGGGAAATGGTGTATCGTTTCAGAGGTCAAGCCCCTCAGTTTTTTTGGAAGAAACGGTGAACAGAAACTTAATAAAAGCAAAATCCACTTTGTCTCAACAACTGAAAAAAAAATAGCTACTTTTCTTTTTCATGTTAGAAATGAGAGCTCACACTTTATTTCTTCATTAAAATCTCAAGGTGTCAGCAAAAAAAAAAAAGAAAAAAAAATGTTCTTTGTCAGTCTGTCTTAGCATGCAAGGACATATGTTACTTTTGGAGATATTCTGCTCCTCTTCTCAAACAAAAACAATTCAAAAATTTCCAAAAATTGGGAGTATAAGGGGGAGTGAAGCACGTCTGCATGGAATGAGGGGAAACACTGTGAAAGTTTTGTTTTTTTCCCCCTACAATGGTTCTTTGTAAATCTCTGCAATTTAGATGAAATTTGCTAAAATGTTCAGTCTTTTGTGTCATTGTTGTCAACATTTCAAATGAAATTTCCCTGGGACATTTATGCAAAGTAACCATGGCCCTGGTGTTTGCCAGAGGGGAGGAGGAGTGAGCAGGAGGCAGAATGGGGAGAGAGAATAGGTAGGCTGGGAAAGGGCTAGAAGGGGCCAAAAGAAGGATACATGGTTGGAGAGAAAAGGAGGATACATGGCTGGGGGCTTAGGAGCCTGCTGAAGGAGGGCATCAATGAGCTGTGTGAGACAGAAGGCAGACACCTGGAGGCCAAGAGTCACTGCATGGTAGGCAGTGAGTGGGGACACAATTATTGTCTGTAGAGAACTGGACGGACAGCAGCTGTTGGAGCTAGTGCTTCAACTGCGGCTGGAACTGTGCTGTGGCATGTAACTGAGCACAGCTCAGCTGAACAGCAGGAGTAAGGACACATATGCTTTCCTCTTAGCACAGTCCTGTCCAGGAACAAGACATCCCCCGCTGAACCTCAGCCACTAATTATTTTACTGGCAAGGGTGAAAAGCCAGGGGGGAAGCAGAGTAGCTTGAGCTGCTAATTCTTCTGGGGGGAATGGGAAGCATAGGGTGAGCCTGCCAGCAGTCCAGGGACATTGACAGGGACATCTGTTGCCCAGGATGGATATTCAGAACCGGGGACTTTCCCAGCCAAACTGAGACTGTCAGCTGATATTGTGATGGCATGAAAGAGCGTGTGAGGGAGGATTCCAGAAACAGGAGCAACTTTTGATCTTAGACTCTGACACAACAAGGTGATGGTTTTTTTTGTTTTGTTTTTGGCAACACGTGGAAAGCACATTATTTGGAAAAAATAGGCTTTTTTTTTTTTAATTGGCATCGCTTATATTGGGAGTATTTGAAGGCAAACATGGCAGTAAAGACCATGGATTTAAATTGGAAAGACTAGTTACAGGCAGTGGATATTGGGTGGATGTTATTTTATAAACCACTAAGTCTTTAGAATGTAAAATTGTCTCCTCTGGCTTCAGAGAGAGAATTCGGAAAGGAGATGCAATCTGCTGAAGGAACATAACCATTCCACCCTCCCCTCCCCCCAGCTTATATTGCAAAGTTTATCTTTGTTTTCAAAGTCAGGAAGCCCTCATGGGGGCTCAGCTTGCTGTGTCCACCAGGGAGCTGAAGCTATGCATATTTTGCAGTCTCCTGCCCCACTGGGATAGCTAAGTGGCTATCTCCCCCACTTGCTAAATGGGTGACAGGGCCAGCTCCAGACCCCAGCGCGCCAAGCGCGTGCTTGGGGCGGCATTTTGCCGGCAGGCGGCTCCGGCGGACCTTCCGCAGTCATGCCTGCGGGAGGTCCACCGGAGCCGTGGGACCAGCGGACTTTCCGCAGGCATGACTGCGGAGGGTCCGCTGGTCCCGCGGCTCCGGCGGACCTCCCGCAGGCACGTCTGCAAGAGGTCCCCCGGAGCCGGGGGACTGGCAACCGGCAGCACGCCCCCTGCGGCGCACCGCCCTGCTTGGGGCGGCGGAATTCCTAGAGCTGCCCCTGATGGGTGGATCGCTATGTTCAACTTTTATGGAAATGTATTTCCATGGTCTCTCCTTGCTAGGGTGACCAGATGTCCCAATTTTATAGGGACAATCCTGATATTCTGGGCTTTGTTTTATGTGTCTATTACTTCCCTCCCTCATCTCAATTTTTCACACTAGCTATCTGGTCACTTTACGCCTTGCTCAGTTTATATTGATGACACATTCAAGCAGGCAGCATCACATTCCTTTGTCTAGGCTTAAGCCCTATCTACTAAACACATTTTAAGAACATATTTATAATTCTTTATACATTAACCACACACACATCACACAAGACTCCTTCAAAAAAAACACGGAAGGTTAGGTCTCCACCAATCAATAGACAATTTTATTATCTTCACAAGACCACAGACCATTCTGATACTCCTCATTCATCAGTAATTTCCCAAATCTGTACCAGCCTCTCTTAAAAATGGCATGAAACAGTGCTCTGCAAAACTACATTTGAAGTTACTAGACCTCACTCTTATTTTCAAGATGTGATAAAGAAACATTATAACAATTTGCCTACTTATCCAAACTTCCACATCTCAGAATCAGCTAAGCAAATTCACTTCAAATTTTGGCTAAAATTTCTATTCTGCTTCCTCCCTTTATATGCCTATTTGGATTCAGAAAGGATGATGGAGGAGATGGTAGTTTATAATGGAAACATGCTTAAAAAAACCTGAACTATGGCTAACAATTCTAAACAGATTTTTTAACTGTCTGACACTTTTTGACAAGCAGAAAACAACTGAAAGATTTAAGCATCATGTTGATACAGACCCCTTAATCTTCACTTAATTGTCTAAATTCCAAGACTTAACACTTATCCATTATCTTTATTGAAATCAATCATGACATTTCACAAGTATTCATCTTACTTTTGAAATACAGAAAATGAGCCACTGAATTGAAAAAAATAATCTGTCAAACACTGACAGGCATCATAATATATTACAGTGATGGGGATGGGGGGAAACACCTTTCGGTCTTCTAAAAATTTCCTGCCTTGGGAAAATCCCATTTTTTTTTATATAAAGCTAAAAACTAACCTTAACATAGTAACATCTTTCCCATCAGTTAAGAGTCTCCTGGCACTTCCATTACACGGTACTGTTTTAGAAGTCTATAATTCAGCTGTAAAAATTAATATCAAGCTGATAACTAACATACACAAGCTCAACCCAGGAGGTGATCGATGTTTTGTATACAATTTTAGGGAATGGAAAGAGAGAAGTACAAAAGGAAAAACATATTATTAGTAGTTTTTGGTTTCTACACTTTAAAATGAAGTCATTTATAAAAATATTTGCAGATAATATATTTAACCCCATAACATCACATAACATCATAATATATTTAACCACATAATATTTTAAGCAAATTTATAAATTAAATTGTTTATTGCAAAACTTCCTGAGATTTAATTACAATTCTGACAGAAAAATGCAGCTCAATAACAGTCAGAGCTTTGTAATATGTGCATTTAAAATTATTTTATTAAAATTGTGTTCTCTGTCATAGTTCCTGTTGTAGAATAACGGACACATATCTTATTTCATAGATGTTAAAAAACAATATAACATGGTGTTAATAGTCAATTGGTACTTGATGTACAATTATTGCCCTATTAAATCAAAGAGACATTTGTTTCCTACACCTAACGTATGCTAATTAAATATCTATTGATTAAAACATTTATTGATGTTGTAATAGGTATGTAATAAATGTATTTCCATGAATACAGTACTTAAACCCTTGATGTTTATTATACTTTAGAATAAGTTTCACTGAATCTGAATGAATTCCTTATGGGACACTTAATTTAAATAGTAATCATACACGGTTGTTCATATTTTTTAGGAATATCCTTTTCGGATTTAATCTGAAAAACCAAGACTTGATATAGTAAATATGACACCTTCCTAAGAGGTTCAAGAATAACTCATGGTCAAAATTTCAGCTATAATTTTTCTCACTGTTTCTATAATATATGTCATTAGATAACAACCATTTATTAATCATTTTCACAGAATCATAGATATGAAAATGTCAATCCTGCTTGCCTCTCTCATGCAAGTAGTGCCTCTGAAGTATTGGGACTAATTGCACAAGGAAAATAAATAGGATTTGGCTCAAGATATTCTAGTCTAACCTGCTGCTAATGCATTGGGTGAAATCCTGGTGCCACTTCAGTCAAAGGGCAGTTTTGCCCATTTATTTCTGGGATACCAAAAAAAAATTTTTTTCAAATAGGAGGGAGATCAGAAAAAAAAATCAACAAAAATATTAAAGGGCTAACGGTGCTAAACCATAAGGCAAGCATTTAATGGGCTTACTCATGTTATTAAGGATTACTCATGGGAGGATGATTTTGCAGAATGGGGCCTTTAATTATTTTAAATATTGCCTCGTGGATAATGCCTTTTTGATATCTACTCCTAAGGGCATTCTGCACTAAAAAATTAAAAATTCTACAGCAAAAAAATAAAAAATGCTATGCACAATTTTAAAATTCTGCAAATTTAATTTGTCAAATAAATGTGGAGGCTCCAGCATGGCATTGAGGAGCATAGGCCAGTGGCTGCACAGAGATGGGGGATCTCCCCCGACCCTGGGACACGGACTCAGAGGTGAGGCTGCACCCAACCCTGATACAGCACAAAAACCGGGCCTGCCCCTGAAACACCCCAGAGACATGCCCATCTGTGCCAGGTGCACCAGGTGTGGGCAGGTGGGGCTCAGCAAGGTAGGATCCAAGTGTGGAGGGACTTAGTGTGAGGAGATCCAGGTGTGGGTTGAGAGGGCTCTGTGTGGGGCAATCTGGGAGTGGGCAGCTCAGTGGGGGACCCGAGGAGGGTGGATCTGGATGCACAAGGTCTTGTTGGAGGGTTCTGGGTGCAACGGTAATGGGACTCTGCCGGGGGGTCCACATAAAGTTGGTTGGGGCTCAGCAGGAGCAGGTATGGGTGGGTGGGTGGGGGGACAGAGCTCAGCAGGAGAGTCTGGGGGGGGTTAGTGGGAGGTCCAAATGCTGGTGGAGTGGGGCTCAGTGGAGTTCAGTGGGGTGGGGATCCAGGTGAAGCTGGTTGAGGCTTGGTGGGTTGGGGACCCAGATGCAGATGGATCGTCGGGGTGGTCCAGGTGCAGGGGGAGTGGATCTCGGTGAAGGGGATGGGGGTTCTAAGTGTGGAGGGTGAGACTCAGCTGGAGAGTCTGGGTATGAGAGGGTCTGGATGCATGAGGGTTGGGTGGATGTGGGAGCACCTCCCTGTATAAGGATCCTTCCCCCCGCAGCTGAGGAGCAATGGGTACAGGAAGGGGAAGGAGAGGGGACTTTGCAGAGCTTCCTACAGATGGGGGAGAAATCTGAGGGTGGCTCTGACACAGCCCTGGATGCCATGCAGGGGAAGAGGAAATCCCGTCCTCCTCACTCCATCTGGGACTAGTAGCTGAGCCTGGTGCAGGGTTGGAGCCACCAGCTGAGTCTTCCCCAGCCCTGCCTCCTGCCCCACAGTGATTTACCTCTCTGCTGGCTGCCCTGGATCCCTGAACATACTGCTTGGAAGGGTCGCAGGACTGCACTTGTGGCTTCCCTTTGCTTACCCATCAGAAGTCATTTTTCTGCGGGGAAGCAAAGAAATCTACAGGGGCCATAAATTCTGTGCATGTGCAGTGGTGCAGAATTCCCCTCAGGAATAATGATATCCCAGAAATGAATGTAGTATTTCCAAGTGTAGACTCACCATTAGAATAACATGACTTTCTATCACCTTGGCGGTGTACACGGTGATGCTTCTGTATATGCATTTAAAAATATTATGTTATGTTGTAAACCCATATCTAATTTGTTGCCTACCAATACTCATTAGGACTTTTAAAAAAATTTTGAAATCACTGTTTTCCATGTGTGGTATTCCATCTCACTTTGTGATGGGAGATTTTAATTATTTTCCCCTAATTTATTATCTTGCATTTTACAAAATTATACTTATTTTTTATTGACTGTTGATATTTTCAAGCTGTAGAGAGAGACAGACAGACAAGCATTATTTATCCGGGGGAGGGATAGCTCAGTGGTTTGAGCAGTGGCCTGCTAAACCCAGGGTTGTGAGTTCAATCCTTGAGGGGGCCATTTGGGGAACTGGGGTAAAAATCTGGGGATTGGTCCTGCTTTGAGCAGGGGGTTGGACTAGATGACCTCCTGAAGTCCCTTCCAATCCTGATTATCTATCATCAGCATTTACTATTGGCGATGTGCAGAAGATAAGTAGATTGTACAGAGTTAACACCACATTATTTAGCATTATCCTCATTTTATTTCTGTGTTGTTTTAATCCTTCCAAAAACAACTCATGACAATACTGAAAACACAGAGGCTATCACCCATCCATGTGTGGCATTATGTTGGAGGCCCCCCCCCTCCATACACTGCTGTTTAATTTTTAACCTTTATTTATGGTCTATCAACCAATTTTCATTCCATGTGATTACATCTAAATTAATTTTCTAATTCAGTTTAAATGTTAAAGTAGAGAAGGACTACTATATGTTAAACTTGCCTATGATACTCTTACACCTATTATCATGTAAATTACAGTCTTTTGCACACCCACTGAATAACAAAGTGGTGCTTTATATTGCTTTGCTACTTACACCCGAATTATTAACCTAAAATTGAGATATAACTTACTCTGTCGTTCATATTACCACTGATTTTGGATCACAGACTTCTGTGGATATTACACCTGCTTAATCCAGGCAGTAGTTGGATAAACCCAGTGGAAAACCTTAAAGTTTGGTGTATGTTCAGAAAATTTTAAAAGGCTGAACATTGAGGAACACCAGCATTCTCCAAGAGCCACTTAACTGATGAATATGGCTTCAAACAGATACTACTTACTACAATGAGGTCCTATTATATCAATCATCCTTTAACTGTTCATGGCAAGCCAAAACTGGACAGTGATCTTCCTAATGGTTTCATATACCCTGGTGTTCACTAAGATTGCCTGGAGTCTTTATCTTGCTTCCCCAACCTGCCAAAATGCTTCAGCAGAAAGTCTTTTATCCACACTCTAGTTAATCTTATGTCTGTTGTAGTGAAATGTAATTCTTGAGCAATATACTACAGACAGAACATTGCAACTGCCATAACATATCTGACCAATGGTCAGTCAAGTCCAGTACTATGTCTCTGTCAATGCCCAGCAACAGATGCTTCACAGGAAGATGCAAGAAACCCATATTAGATGACTATGGAATAATCTACCTATATGGAAGGTTTTTTCTTACTGCTGTCAGTGGTTGGCGTATGCCACTGAAAAAAAAGGGTAAATTTTCTCCTCTCCAAGTAAAATACATCTTTCTAAATTATATGAAATGAATTAAGGGTTAATATTATAAACAAGTTAAGTGGGAGGTAATATTAGCAAATCTTTAATGTGGTACTGTAAGCTAATTACCATTGTGTGTATTGCCATGGATGAGTGAAACCCTACTGGAAGCCTTACAACTGGATACCTCAGTGGTAGATCTAGCTATCAGTACCAGGAAGTTTATGTCAGATACTTCAGTAATTATGTCCACCCTAGGAATCTTATCAGGATGACTGAACTATGTAATTCAAATTTACTTTGAAATTCATGATAAAATAACTGTTTGATAAGTCTTGGCTTACACAGCCACTTGAATTCTCCATTGTTTCCATGACTGAGTCACTGCCTTTAGAACAATCAGCATACCATTTTCATTTCCCATGATTTTCCTGTCTTGAACTTCATATGCATTCCAAGGTCCTCACTTTGCAGAGCAGTGTGAAAGAATGGTTTCATGTAATAGCCTGTTCCATTTCTGACTGAAAAGAAAACTTTTTGAAAACTGAAAATACAAGTGCTTTACTTGAGGCATTTAATGTCAGATTTAACAACTGCAGTATAAAATTACTGTCACAATACTATATAGCAATTTTCATAAAATCAACTGAAAAATGTCCTAGGGTTGAACTGTAAAAAGCATCAAAATTTTTTTTAAAGTATAAAAGCAGAATTTAAAGCTGTTTTTTCCCCCAGAAAATAGAAACACCACTCCATATTAAAAATTATTTCCAACACCACACTTTTGTTGCCAATGTTCAGAGAAATACCACTGTAAACCAAGAGCTGCATTTGACATACAGTGGATGATATCAAGACTAAAAGATGAAGACAGATGATCTTGAAAATGATATGAACTATTTAAAAATGGTAAGATTTTATTTTTGGATTTTACAGTACTTGTTATTGCTTGTTATCAGCTATAATTGCTATAAACTCCTTGCGGTCAAGGTTCAGTGTCACAAAGTTCTAGTTACCCAAAAAAACAATGAAAAGGATTTCTATGTAGGGCTTGCCTACACGTGGGAGTTTACCAAAATAGCTATTCTAGAGTAGTTATTGCGGTATTAGACCCGAGTGTCCACTGCAATAACTACTCCAGAACATTATTCCAGAAAATCTCTTTTGATAAATTTCCAAGTGAAGAGAAACTGTTAGAGTCAAATTGTTCTACGAGTATTGTATCGATGTGCCTCATCTTGAAACAGAACTTCAATGCTTTTGTGTGAGGAGTGTGAATGTTTAAACAGAAAAAAAAAGTGTTATTTCATAATGAAAATCCCACAGGCAAATTGAGTGAGAAATGTAGATTGGATTGCCAGCATCCTTTCTTTAAGGCCTTGTCTAGACTAGGATTTGGCCTGGTTTTCAACTCCACCAGTTTAACACATGTTAAGAGCACTGTTTTGTCTGCATTAGGCTGTTAACATGTGTTAGCTAGCAACATGTTAGCTAACGCTTCCATACACTAGTCTACTCAAGACCTAAAACAGCTCTCAAGTTGTTGCATGATGCCAACTGATGGCATATACAGTAGGAGCCCACTCAGGGAACAAAGGGGTGAGAACTGGCATATTGCTCAGAAGAAGGGCACCAAAGGTGGGGGAGGTAGTAAATTTACTACAAACTGAGCATTTGCTCTTAACATTTCTGCTTGTCTAATCTTTTTACAATATTAAAATTAATATGTAAAGTCTCCCAGTGATATGCAGGAAATTGCCATATCTATTACAAAACTGATTCAGCAGAAGAGCTGCCAGGTTTTTTTTCCTTTGTCTTCTTCGGGGTGCAGGGGAAGGGGAAGGAATTTGTAGTAATTTGATAAAAATCACTAGGAAATAATGTAGGAACAACATTTGTAGAGGATATTTAATGCTACCATACAAGTACAGTACAGTACAACACAACACTGACAGCCCCCTTAAATTTTTAAAACTTCTGGGAGACCAGTTACAGATATGTTATATATGTACCTCCTTTCCTCTATCTCAGTGCTTACCCTAACACCTCATCATTACAGATGTCGGAAAGAGATAATAGAATACCATATTCCTTTGTTTAAAACAAACACAAGATGTTTTTGAAACACACATGTTTTTGGTAGTTACTGCTCTGCTGGGGGCTCAATTAATTCAGAAAGTGACAGAAAAACAACAGCAGTACTATACAATCACAGAAATAGCTGAAATATTTTCTCGTTACAAATAATTTGATGTTACTAATGTCTTAGTGGAAAAATACAAGGTTCTCTTTTAGTCTAACCTCCATCTGCACAATAGAAACTAGAACAAAGTGGCCATTGAGAAACATAATGAACCTGCACAGTCCCCTTTGTGAACGAGGAGAGCTAGATTTACTATTTTGTTTCCCTAGCAGTTGAACAAACTGCTACAATACACCTTTTTCTAGGCAGAGAATTGTCAAACTCTAAACCAAAAGGGACACTGTCAACTCAAAAATCACACTTGTCTGAGGTTCTTCTTAGCTATCGTTGTTATAAGTAACACCTGAGATTACTATAAATGAAAGAGATTAGAGGAAAACACAGCTTGCTTTTCCCCCCAGTTTATTTACTTTATTCATTCAGGAGCAGCCAGTTTCACTTCTGAGTTGACGGCCAGTGTCATACCATAATCTCATACAATAGCACGTTTGGTATTGTGCACATCTCTGGGGGCATTCTTGTGCATTTTCTTCCCCAGACTTTCCAACAGTGTGTTTGATAGTCACACTGAAAAAGTGAGTTTCTACTGCTGGGGGTTTGCAGCAGCCTTGGAGAAGGGCAGAGATGTGGCTAGTGGTGTTCTCTCCCTCATCTGAATTGCTGTGGGAGGGAAATAGGAGCAGCTCAGAACCCCTTCATAGAGCCAGGGAAGGAGGACATTATTCTCCCAGGGCTTGTCTACACTACAAAATTAAGTTACCTTTATATAATTCAACCTCAAGCCCTCCAATTAATGAAGTTGATTGTGCATGGCCACATCATGCTTATTGTCTCGATGGAGTGCATCCTCACTAACAGTGCCTGCATCGATGCACAAAGCAGCGCATCATGGGTAGTTATCCCAAAGTGCAAATTGCTGCACTGTGTTATGGGAAGTTTGTGCAATGCCTCATGGGACTAAAACATTGTCACGGGGAGAATGGGAACATTGCGTCAGCACCCATGATGCACTCTGCTCCCTCCCTCACATCAACGGCAAACAACCCAGTGATTTTCATGCCTTAAACCCACCGTGCATACGCCATAACCCTGGAAGCATGGAGCCTGCTCAGCTGTGCACTCTTGCTGTGAGCATCTCAAACCCTCGCGCCATCTCCTGAAGTATTTTCAGAGCTGAAGTAGGGTCCACCACACGGAACATAGCGATGTCCTGCAAGCAGCCCTGCTACAAGCCATTGGAAAAAAAACAATTCACAGTTGCTGATGGCAGTCACAAAGCAGCTGCACTGTGTTGAGTGACGTTTCTGGTCCCGTGAAACAAACACTGACTGGTGGGACCACATTGTTTTGCAGGTATGGGATGACGAGCAGTGGCTGCAGAACTTTCGAATGCAGAAGGCCATCTTCCAGGAACTTTGTGCAGAGCTTTCCCCTGAAGTTCAGCAACACAAAAATGAGAGCTGATCTGACAGCCGAGAAGCAAGTGGCGATCGCTATATGGAAGCTTGCAACGCCAGACAGTTACTGGTCAGTGGGGAATCAATTTGGAGTAGGTAAATCAACCATGGGAGCTGCCTGCTGTGCTTCAAGTCTGCAGGACCCTTAATCAACTTCTGTTATGAAGGGTTGAGAGTCTGGGAAATGGGCAGGACATAGTGGATGGTTTTGCCGGGACAGGATTCCCTAATTGCAGTGAGGCAATAGATGGCATATCCCCATCTTGGCACCAGACCACCTGGCCAAAGAATATATAAACCGAAAGGGACACTTTCCAATGGTGTTGCAAGCGCTGGTGGATCACAGGGGGCGTTTCACCGACATCAGTGTAGGATAGTCAGGAAAGGTTCATAACGTGCACATCTTTAGGAACTCAGATCTGTTCAAAAAGCTGCAATCTGGGACTTTCTTTCCAGACCACAAAATGAACATTGAGGATATTGCAATGCCTATAGTTATCCTGGGGGACCCAGCCTACCCCTTGCTCCCATGGCTCATGAAGCTATACGCTGGCCGTCAGGACATTAGCAATGAACGGTTCAACTATAGGCTAAGCAAGTGCAGAATGGTGGTTGAATATGCCTTTGGTCATTTAAAAGGGTGCTGGAGAAGTCTACTAAGTCTACTTAGTGAGGAGAACATCCCCATGGTTATAGCTGCCTGCTGTGTGCTCCATAATATCTGTGGAAAAAAAAAAGGGGGACAATTTTCCACAGGGCTGAGCAGTTGAGATAGATCGCATGGCAGCCATTTCTGAGCAGTCAGACACCAGGGCAATAAGAAGAGTACAGCAAGGGGTGCTGTGTATCTGTGAGGCTTTGAAAAGCCATTTTGATAAAGAGTCACAGTAATGTAAGCTGCTTGTCTGCATTGTGCTTTCCCGAACCTTCACCTGGCTTGTATCACTGTCCCTGTAAAGCCAATCCCCCGCCCAAGCCCACTGCTTCTACTCAATAAAGAACATTTATTTATCGAATACATTTACTTTATTTAACAAATATAAGTAAAGAAGGAGAACAGAAAGAAAATGTAATGTTGGAGAAAAGAGGTTTTAAAGTTGGAACAGGAGACACATTTTCAGCTGTGTAACATAACACTGCAATCCAGACCATCAAAGGTCTGTGAATGGGTGCCTTCTGTTCCTTGTACTCTCCCCCCCATCCAAGTTAAGTGAAAGGGATAATGGACTTTTCGCCCACACCCCATGGAACGCGTGGAGGAGGAAGATTCTGCGTTAGGCGATGCTGGCTGGCTGGCTGTCCACCAGGGTCTGCAGAGGGACTCTGCCCTCCAGCTTCTGTTCTTGCAGTTCAACCAGATGCCTCAACATGTCTGCTTGGTCCCTCATAATCGGAAGCATCTCATTCTGCTCCGCACGCTCTCGCTCATTGGAAGCTTTCCTGTTCTCCATGTCCATGTGAAATCCTCAGACTGTGAAATCCTCCACGCTCTCAGCTCTGTGTCAGCTGTCCCAAAGGCGTTCATTATCTTGGTGAACACGTCCTCCCACATTCTATTTCTCCTCCTTCTAATCAGCAAGTCTGCTTTCAGGTGTTGATGACCCACTGACACATTTCCAGCTGTCAGTCAGGGGGAAAAATAAAGGAGCCATTGTACATGCATAAAATGTTTCCATAGCAAGGCCATTTTCATTTAAAAAAAAATAAAAAAAATAACACCTTATTACACTAGGTGTAAGCCATAACAATCAGAATCCGTAACCGTTCACTGTGCCGTTTTGCTGCTCCAGCCATGGTGAGTAGACCCCCTCCAGATCATGGGTGACTGCACTTTTAGTGAAGTTTATGGCAGGCTCGTGTCGGGAGCACAGGTACCTAGTTGAACAACGGCCCTTCCCCATAGCACCACGGAAAGCTGTTTACGAACGGGGTGGGGGTGGGGGACGTTTTCACTCCCAAATTGCGGAATCTCTGGCCTGGTCTACACTACACGTTTAAACCGGTTTTAGGAGCGTTAAACCGATTTAACGCCACACCCGTCCACACTAAGAGGCCCTTTATATCGATATAAAGGGCTCTTTAAACTGGTTTCTGTACTCCTCCCTAACGAGAGGAGTAGCGCTAGTATCGGTATTACCATATCGGATTAGGGTTAGTGTGGCCGCAGATCTACGGTATTGGCCTCCGGGTGGTATCCCACAGTGCACCACTGACCGCTCTGGACAGCAATCTGAACTCGAATGCAGTGGTCAGGTAGACAGGAAAAGCCCCGCGAACTTTTGAATATTTCCTGTTTGCCCAGCGTGGAGCTCCGATCAGCAAGTGTGGCGAGGCAGTTAAAAATCAAAATAAAGAAAGAGCTCCAGCATGGACCATGCGGATGTGATTGCTGTAAGGGCAGGCAAATCTGTTCTATCAGCGCTCCGTTACAGAAGACAAAATTCAAAATCATTTTTAAAAAATCTCCAGACAGACGCCATAGCAGGGACTCAGCTCACTGCTGCGTGACAAGCGTAACGGAAAGCCAAAGAATCAAATGGACGCTCATGGCCTGGAGGACTCAAGCTATCCCACAGTTCTTGCAGTCTCCGAAAAGTATTTGCATTCTTGGCTGAGCTCCAAATGCTTCTAGGGTCAAACACAGTGTCCGCGGTGGGTCAGGGCATAGCTCGGCAATTTACGCACCCCCCCACTCACCCCCAGAAGTGAAAGGGAAAACAATCCTCTCTTGACTCTTTTACATGTCACCCTATCTTTACTGAATGCTGCAGATAGACACGATGCTGCAGCACTCAACACTAACATCCTTGCTCCCCACCTGCCATGGGTGGCTGATGGTACAATAAGACTGATACCCATCGTCATCATCAGCCTATTGGCACATGGGGCAGTGCAAAAGGACTGGTAACCATGCCGACTAGCATCAGTTAGGTCGATCAAGGGTGCCTGCCCCTAATTTTTCCTGGTAGATGGTGCAATATGGCTGGTAACTGTCTTCATCATAGCAACAGGGGGCTGAGCTCCATCAGCCCCCACCCTTCATGTGTAAAGAAAAGATTCAGTTGCCCCTGGACTAGCAGTGGGATGCTGGGCTCCTCTCCTACACACTGCTTAATGTCCTGTCTGGACTATCATAGCAGCTGGAGGCTGCCTTCCACTCATTTCTCACTAACAAGTCACTGTGTCATCACACAAGTGGGGGAACAATGCTATGGTAGCCCAGGAAGGCTGGGAGAAGAACAGAATGAACAGGTGGGGTTGTTGCAGGAGCACCCCCTGTGAATAGCATACAGCTCATAATTTCTGCAGGATCTGACACAGAGCAGCTGTGCTCTCTGGTTATGATATACAGTGGTTCTCTAGTACACTTGCCCATATTCTAGGCAGGACTGATTCTATTTTTAGATACCAAAAAGGAGGGATTGACTCAGGGAGTCATTCCCAATTTTGGCTTTTGCGCCCCTGGCTAAGAGCAGCCAGGGGCACTTATGACAGCAACAGATGGTGCAGTGCAAAAGGACTGGTAGCCACGATCATCTTATTACCAATTTATGGTATGGTAGATGGTGCAATATGGCTGGTAAACATCTCTGCAGTCATGCAAAAGCAAAAGCATGCTGCTGTGTAGCGCTGCTGAATCGCCTCTGTGAGCGGCATCTAGTACACATACGGTGACAGTCACAAAAGGAAAAACAGGCTCCATGATTGCCATGCTATGGCATCTGCCAGGGCAATCCAGGGAAAAAAGGCACGAAATGCTTGTCTGCCGTTGCTTTCCCAGCGGAAGGAGTGACTGACGACATTTACCCAGAACCATCCGCGACAATGATTTTTGCCCCATCAGGCACTGGGATCTCAACCCGGAAATTCCAAGGGGCGGGGGAGGCTGCGGGAACTATGGGATAGCTAGGGAATAGCTACCCACAGTGCAATGCTCCAGAAATCGACGCTAGCCTCGGACCGTGGACGCACACCACCGATTTAATGTGTTTAGTGTGGCCGCGCACACTCGATTTTATACAATCTGTTTTGCTAAACCGGTTTATGTAAATTCGGAATAATCCCGTAGTGTAGACGTACTCTCTCATGTGAAGCCCAGTCCATTATTAGCCACTTTAAACTACTTGGCAACCCATGCTGAGCACAGTAAAGGCATGTTAGTAGCCACGTGGTTCAGCGATCCGGAATGTGGGTGGGTGGGGTAGGTCTACATGCCTTTTTTTTTCCCCATGTAAGAGCACTTTTAATGAGAACTTCCCTGTTTCCCCTAGGCAACCCTATGTGATATCAGTCTCCTGAGGGTAACAGAGGCGGAAAGGAAGGAGACGCTGCAAGTGTCTGGGTACAGACCCGGTCCTTATGCTGCTATGCTGTGTACCACAATGATGCCAGTAGAATTAGTTCAGGAGTTGCGTGGGAAAGTGTTCTACCATGGAGGAAGAAATAAGACTGCCCTGCCCAGAAACCGTCTGCAAAGGATTGCAGAATCCCTCCATGAAAGTTTCCTAGAGATATCCATGGCAGATTCCCTGGCTATCCCAGTCCACATAAACAATCTTTTCCGGGGGCCACACTCTGCATAGCTGGAGCGGCCTCTTGTAAGCAGAAAACCACAGCACCTTGTTTTTTCTTCACAGTCAACATCCAATACCACTGAATGTGTGTGCCCACTAAAGTTTAACTGGACTTTCATTTTCACTGTATACTCACCAGAGGTGCCTTCCCTGGCATCATGGTTGGCCACCATGATGTCCTGCGACCCACAGGGCTCCAAGGTAAAAAATATTTCCTGGCTCCTGGGGAGACTGTATCCACCACTTGCCTGTCTCCCATTCTCCTCCTCCTCCTCTTCCTCATCCAACATATATTCCTCCTTGCTGTCCCTAGACTCACACACCTGTGAGGTGTCCACATTACTTGTGGGAGTGCTGGTAGGTTCACTCACGAGAATCACATGCAGCTCGTCGTAGAACTGGCATGTGTGGAGTTCAGCATCAGAACGACTGTTCACCTCCCTTGCCTTCAGGTATGCTTGGCAAAGTTTTTTTTTTTTTTCCCACACGGTACTGCTGTGTGTCCCTCGTGTAGCCCTTATCCCCCATTCCACTAGCAATCTTTGCACAGAAGTCAGCATTTCTTCTACTGGATTGGAGCTCTACCTGCCCAGTCTCTTCTCCCCACACAGCGATGAGATCCCCCACCTCCTGTGCAGACCAAGCTGGAGCATGTTTGGGGCTTGTAGTCTCCCTGATCAGCTGTGCTCAAGCTGGCATGCTCCCAATGCTGATCAAACTGGAAATGGGAATTCAAAAGGTCCCGGGGCTTTAGCAAGGCAGGGTCTGTTTCCTGGGTACCTGGCTGCAGTGCAGCAGACTTGAGAGTGATCTCCAGAGTGGTCACAGATGAGATGATTGTGGAACGCCACCTGGAGGCCAATTAAGTCAAATTACACAACACTGCATATTTGCACTATCTCGCAGTCGACCCATGAAAATTGAACTAAGCACTACACTACTCGCAGAGGTGGATTACAGAAGTTGACATCAGAGGCAACTTAGGTTGACGTAAAGGACCCGATAATGTAGACACATACATTAACTGGTCGACTTAAGGTGGCTTCCTTCGACCGAACTGTGTAGCATAGACCAGGCCCCACACACATACAAAGGTGGGAACGGTATCTTTTCCTCACCCTATTGCATCATGCACAGAGCTGGAAGAGAGACATAGGGAGTAGCAAGATCAGGCCAGCTTTCTCCCCTTCTCACTCCCTTGGCCTTGTAGCAGAACCTAGTGAAAGATGAATGGTAAAGAGGTGGGGTGTTGAATCGCCCACTCGACTCTTCCATGGGGACAGGTGACAAATAAAACTGAAAGTTCCTCCCCCTTAACTCCTTCATAGGAGTAAGGGGAAGGAACAGGGCTGGAGACCCTCCACCACACCCTTGCCAGATCAGGGCAGAAGCCTCTTTCACTCTTAGAAACCTCATTGGGAATAGGGAGAACACCAGAGCTAGCAGGAGGGGAAGAAGAGGGATCCCCATCCCTTTCCACTCCTTTGATTTTCCACAAGATCATGCAACCCTTAAACCAATAGGAGGAGCAGCGATGGGATTCCCTTTGCACAGGCCCCTGTGTTGGTAAAGATGAGTAGAGAAGACAAGAACACACCCTTCCCCCCCTCACAGGACTCTTTCACTGGACAAGTGTTGACCAGCTATAGTGAGGGTCCTTCCCCAATTGTCTGTGATTGTGAGCAACCTTCACATGGGGCATCAACAGAGCTAGGTTCTTCCAAAGGCTAGAAAAAAAAGAGTCATAACAGCTGCAGACAGTACTGCAGACAGTCTCACCCCCATTACCCTAGCCCAAAGAAGAAGACTAGCAGCACAGCAGGCAGTCATCCCTCCAACTCCTCCGCTAAGCCTGGAGGAGCAGCACGGGGGCTGAAGGCAGAACGGACAGACACTGCTTCCTAGAGACATGTGGGTATAGAACAGGGCTCAGTGATTCTGAGTCTGTTCAGTGTTGCTCCCGACCTGGTCCACAAATGCTCCTGGCTTCTTGTTAGTTGCACACAGGATCAGAAGAGAAATAAACCCAACTAAACAAGGGGGGAAAATGCCAAATAATAATAATTTAAAAAGGCCTGAAGGTGGACTGATAGGCTAGTACAGTTCTCATAAAATGCTTTTATTTCATTTTGAGGGAACTGCCCAAATGTAAGCTATATGCAGTGTAGGAACTTAAAGATATCAGCAAATTCTTCCCCAAACAATTCCAAGATAAACTCTATAAACTCATCCTCCACAAAACCACCCCAGGAATCTTCTACATGCTTCCCAAGAGACACAAAAAAGGGAACCCAGGCAGACCCATCATATCTGGCCACAGCACTCTTACTGAAGTAATATCAGGACTCACCGAAACCATCCACAAACCACTTGCCACCCAAAGGGCCAGATTCCTCCAGGACACAACTGACTTCCTCCACAAACTCCACAGCATTAACAACCTCCGTCAGAACACCATGGATGTCACTTCCCCATACACCAACATCCCTCACAATCATAGCATAACTGCCTGCCTCAAATACTTACAAGACAATGGACAACCCTCAGATATCTACCCCAAACACATCACCATCCTCAGCCATGACAATTTTACATTCAACAACAAACACTTTGTCTAAACCATGGGAACAGCCATCGCTACCAGAATGGCTCCCCAATATGCCAACCTCTTCATGGGCCACCTTGAAGAATAACTTCTGGACAAATTCACCACAAAACCAATCATAAACTTGAGATACATAGATGATGTTTTCATCTTCTGGACTTAAACTGCCTCAGAGATTTCTGCTACAACTTAACAACCACCATCCATCTGTTAAACTCTGGAACACTCCCACACTAGCATCCACAGTCAGATTCAGCAATGGAACGCTACAGACAACCATATACAAGAAATCCACGGATCACCACACCTTCCTTGATAGATACAGTAACCACCTAAAAGACTACAAGAAACCTGTTATCTACAGCCAGGAACTCAGATACCACAGAATATGCTCCATGGAGAAAGTCCGGAATAGAAACCTTACCACACTAAAAACCACTTTTATCAAACACGAATACTCCACGAAAGAAGTAGATTGTATCATGGTATGGGGCACCCAAATACTCCATGAGAACCTGCTTCCACAGAAATAAAACCCCTTCTGACTGGACACCCCTAGTTGTCACCTATCACCCCATGCTAGAACCCATAAGGGATCTCCTCAAACAACTACAACCCATACTCGATGAGGACCCCATCATGAAAGAAATCTTTATTGAATCCCCACTTCTGGCCTTCAAACAACACTCCAAACTCATCATCAGAAACAAACTCCTCACAAACCAGGACACACCAACTCAAAGCCGCATCAGGCCCTGCCAGAACAACAGGTGCAAAACCTGCAGAGGTAGCCCCACTGCTACAATGATCAACACCCCCCACAACACACCTTTCAAGACCCAGGGGTCCTACACATACCTATCACAATAATGTGGTGTACCTCATCCAGTGCACTAAATGCCCTAATAACAACTATGTGGGTGAAACAAGACAATCACTAAGCTTTTGAATGAATTCACACAGCAAAGCGATAAAAGACAAAAACACTCCAACACCTTTGGATGAAGACTTTTCACAAAGTGAACACTCTCTATCCGACCTACCAGTCCTCATCCTTGGAGGAAACCTGCTCAACACTTTCAAAAGATGAGCCGGGGAGCTTAAATTCATAATTCTGATAGATGCTAAAAATCATGGCCTGAACAGACACATTGGATTTATGGCATATTACAAAAATCTGTAACAAACAAACCAACCAAACTCAAAAACAAGGAGGAGTCCAGTGGCACCTTAAAGACTTACCCACGAAAGCTTATGCCCAAATAAATCTGTTAGTCTTTAAGGTGCCACCGGGCTCCTCGTTGTTTTTGTGGATACAGATTAACATGTCTACCCCTCCAAAACAAACCTCTTTTTGTCCTATGACTGCAGAGGTGTTAACAGGCAACTCTACCACTCTATTCTTAGCACAGCAGAAGAGTCTGCCCTATCTCAGGGCCTCTCCTTCTGCCCCATGACTCCCACAAACATGATACAGTTCTGTGGTGACTTGGAATACTATTTTTGCCATCTCTGACTCAAGGAATATTTGCACCACACCACTGAACAGCACACTAACCCAAAGAAGCCTTCCTACCACTGCTACAAGATGAAGAATTCTGCATGGACTCCTCCTGATGGTCAAAACAACAGACTGGACTTCTACATAGAGTGCTCCCGCCAACGTGCACAAGCTGAAATTGTGGAAAAGCAGCATCACTTGCCCCATAACCAGGGCCGGCTCTAGACCCCAGCGCGCCAAGCAGGCGCGTGGGGCGGCATTTTGCCGGCAGGGCGGCATTTGGCTCCGGCGGACCTCCCGCAGTCATGCCTGCAGGAGGTCCACCGGAGCCCCGGGAGGAGCGGACGTGCCGCAGACATGACTGCGGAGGGTCCCCTCTTCCCGCGGCTCCGGTCGAGCTCCTGCAGGCATGACTGCGGCGGGTGCGCTGGTCCCGCGGCTCGGACGGAGCTCCCGCAGTCATGCCTGCGGATGCTCCACCGGAGCCGTGGGACCACGGGACCGTCCGCAGGCACTTCTGCCCCGGCCGCGGGACCGGGGAAGGGCGGCGCGAGTGGCGCGGTGCGCCGCCCTGCTTGGGGCGGCGGATTTTCTAGAGCCGCCCCTGCCCATAACCTCAGCTGTGCAGAACGCAATACCATCCACAGCCTCAGAAACAACTCTGACTTTATCATTAAAAAGGTGCTGTAGTTATCATGAATAGGTCGGAGTATGAACGAGAGGCTGCTAGGAAACTCTCTGACACCACATTCTACTGGCCATTACTCTCTGATCCCACCGAGGGGTACGAAAAGAAACTGCACCATCTGCTCAAGAAACTCCCTGAAGAAGCACAGGAACAAATATACACAGAAACACCCCTAGAGTTCTGACCACGGGTATTCTATCTGCTACCCAAGTTCCATAAACTTGGGAATCCTGGTCGCCCCATCATCTCAGGCATTGGCACCCTGACAGTAGGATTATCTGGCTATGTGGACTCTCTCCTGAGGCCCTATGCTACCAGCACTCCCAGCTATCTTCGAGACACCACTGACTTCCTGAGGAAACTACAATCCATTTGTGATCTTCCAGAAAACAGCATCCTAGTCACTATGGATGTAGAAGCTCTCTACACCAACATTCCACACAAAGATGGACTAGAAGCCGTCAGTAACAGTATCCCTGATAATGTCATGGCAAACCTGGTGGCTGAGCTTTGTGACTTTGTCCTCACCCACAACTATTTCAGATTTGGGTACGATTTATACCTTCAAGTCAACAGCACTGCTATGGGTACCCGCATGGCCCCACAGTATGCCAACAATTTTATGGCTGACTTAGAACAACGCTTCCTCAGCTCTCATCCACTAGCGTCCCTCCTCTACTTTGTGATACATTGGTGACATCTTCGTCATCAGGACCCAGGGGAAGGAGGCCCTTGAGGAATTCCACCTGGATTTCAACAATTTCCACCCCACCATCAACCTCAGCTTGGACCAGTCCACACAAGAGATCCACTTCCTGGACAGTACAGTACAAATAAGTGATGGTCACATAAACACCACCCTATATCAGAAACCTATTGACCACTATACTTACCTACATGCCTCCAGCTTTCATCCAGACCACATCACACAATATTGTGTATAGCCAAGCCCTCAGATACAACTGCATTGGCTCCAATCCCTCAGACAGAGACAAATATCTACAGGATCTCTACCAGGCATTCTTAAAACTATAATACCCACCTGGGAAAGTGAGGAAACAGAGCCAGAAGGGTACCCAGAAGTCACCTACTACAGGACAGGCCCAACAAAGAAAGTAACAGAACGCCACTAGCCGTCACCTATAGCCCCCAACTAAAACCTCTCCAGCGAATCATCAACGATCTAAAACCTACCCTGAAGGATGATTCCTCACTCTCACAGACTTGGGAGACAGGCCAGTCCCCGCTTACAGACAGCTCCACAACCTGAAGCAAATACTCACCAGCAACTACACACCACACAGCAGAAACACTAACCCAGGAACCAACCCCTGCAACAAACCCCATTGCCAACTCTGTCCACATATCTATTCAAGGGACACTATCATAGGACCCAATCACATCAGCCACACCATCAAGGGCTCATTCACCTGCACATCTACCAATATGATATATGCCATCATGTGCCAGCAATGCCCCTTCTGCCATGTATATTGGTCAAACCGGACAGTCTCTACGCAAAAGAATAAATGGACACAAATCAGACATCAAGAATTGTAACATTTAAAAACCAGTACGAGAACACTTCAATCTCCCTGGATACTCAATAACAGACTTAAAAATCACCATTCTTCAACAAAAAAAACTTCAAAAACAGACTTCCATGAGAAACTGCAGAACTGGAATTAATTTGCAAACTTGACACAATCAAATTAGGCCTGAATAAAGACTGGGAGAGGCTGGATCACTGCAAAAAATAATTTTCCCTCTGTTGATATTCACCCCTTCTTGTTAACTGTTGGGAATGGGTCACATCCACCCTAATTGAATTGGCCTCATTAGCACTGACCCCCCACTTTTTAAGGTAACTCCCATCTTTTCAAGTGCCGTATATTTATACCTACTTACTGTATTTTCCACTCCATGCATCTGATGAAGTGGGTTATATCCCACGAAAGCTTATGCCCAAATAAATTTGTTAGTCTCTAAGGTGCCACAAGGACTCCTCATTGTTTCTACCCAGTGGTGGCTCCAGGCACCTGCTGGTCCAAGCCCTGCTGGTCCCTGCGAGGGCAGCAGTCAGGCAGCCTTCAGTGGCTTGCCTGCGGGAGATCCGCCAGTCCCACGGCTTGGCGGCAATTTGGCAGCAGGCACACCGAAGTCATGGGACCAGCAGACCTCCCGCAGCCTGCCTGCCTGCCTTGCTTGGGGTGGCAAAAAAGCTAGAGCCGCCCCTGTTTCTACCTTGAATATATGCTAGTCCTTAGAATATATGCTAACTACTTATGCTAAACAATCTGTTTCACCTTGAATTTAGATGTGATGCTCAGAGTACCTTTCCCAGACCTGAAGAAGAGTTCTGTAGAGCTCAAAACCTTGTTTCTCTCACCAACAGAAGTTGGTCCAATGAAAGATATTACCTCACCCACCTAAACTGATTGTGTATTTAGTAACTTTAACTACAGGATTAAGTGGAGCCAAATTACTTCATTCAGAATAAGAATGTATATTTTATTGTTCATGCTTTAGAAAGACTTTAAATAAAATATAATATAAAATATAAAATAAAATAACAGTACTTGCATTGGTTTGTATGTATATAATGACACACAGTTTTAAAGTCTGTGCACATTAACTACTTGAAACTCAAATATCTCAGTCTTACCTGTATAGGGAGAGGGACTAAGTGGAAAGAGAACAACATTTATAGATTCACTCATACAGGGATTTTTTCTTCAGATTAAATAGTCAAAGCTCACTAAAACAAGACATACACCTCTAAGAGCATCTAGCTAACATTCATTCATTAACGTTTACTAAGGGGCCATTCAGCTCAGATTAAAACAGATTTAAACCTTCAGCCAAAACTTAACCCACTTATTCAGATGACCAAAATGTTTCATTAAATTTTTGAATTCCCCTGTCCCCCATGTGTTGCAGAGCCTTGCTCCAGCCAGGCCTGAGAAGCGGAAGCAATTAAGTAGCAAAGAGTTGGTCTCACTGTGAGGACAATCCCATGAAGTACCAAGCATGCTCAGTATTCACTGAAGTCACTGGAAATGTGGGCACTCACCACTGGGCAGGATCAGACCTTATATCTATAGCCAGACTGGAATCGGGAAGTAGAGGTTACCTCAGATGAAAGTCTCTTCTCATAAGAGCTTGAATATATGAACTGATCATTTTCAAGATCACCCACCAGTGCTAAAAATCTATCCACTTTCTACATTCCTTAGTCATAGCACATTTCTGTTTCATTGGATCACAACTCCACTTTGGAGTAAAAGTAAATATTTTATTTAAAAGAAAAAGTAGTAAAGGAAAATTATGCTAAAGAAACATGCAACGTTTTAGAATGTTCTTAGTTAAATAAACTAAATATTTTAAATTGTTCAGGTTAGAAACTGCATTTTCCCCATAAAAAAAACATAAGCTATACTGCCCAATTCAGTTTTACTCCTATTGATCATAAGGGAAATGTTTAAAACACATGTACCAAAAATATTTTTTTTTTGTTTAATACAATTATCCAACCACTCATTACTGTTGATTGTATCCTGGAGGGTCTGAGATGACAATCATGGCTAGTATACATATGGTTGGATTTAGTTTCAGGAATTTAAGTTTCCCTTAGAGAAGCAAATTCTCAATTAAAGAACGTAATGATTCCATTTCTAGTTTGATACTGACATTTTAGCTATATGTCCAATAGCCTTCTGATATTCAAAATATATTTTTCCTGTTTTTAAATCTTTTAAATTCAGATCTAAACATACTAATTTTTCTCTTTCTTCTAGTGGTAAACAACAATAATGAGCAATAAATACTTTAGTGCATAACAACAGTAGATGATACAGTAATGCTATCAACCCCTCCAAGATGTGGTTAACTTAATTTATCCCTCTTTGGCTGGCTGCCCTGGTTCCCTGAAATTCTGTCTGGTAATGCCCGTTAACTATAGGGACACCTTCCAGAAAGGGTAGCGGATCAGCTGTCAGTTCCTCTGTCATAGAACTCAGCTGGCCGATGGCCGATTTGTGGATTATTTTTTAAGGAATTATGGAAACATGATGGATTTTTTTCTTATGCTCAGAGCAATCAGGACACATTTGATATCCAATACCATCACGGGAAAATATTAATGAGCAATGATGCAACAATATGGTATAAACAATATAAATGGTATAAACAATATGGTGCAAAAGGCAAAGAAACTAAACATGTGATAAGCATCTTCTTTAAAGGGCCTCTGCAGAGTCCCACTCTTGGGATGTGTCTGACCTCTGCAGAAACCATCTGTAATAATTCTAGTTATAGGTGAATAATCTTTATTTTTGCATCACTTTTCTACCCATCACGACCATTCCTTAGTGTCTAGCCAAGATCAATCAACAATAACTGCTACAAAAATTCATCCTAATCCTAAAGCACAACTTTACAACCCTTAATCTGCACGTTGATGCTTCATGCTAATAACAGATACTTATGAACAAAGCAACCTCCTGCCACAACAATGTCTAAGAGCCTACTGCCACATTTTGTTTTAAGTATTAAAGACGTGAGAGGAACACAATTTTGAAAAGCTAATCTCAAAGCACTATTAAGTTCTTTATTAAAGTGCTTTTATAGTACAGCCTGTTTGAAAGTAAATCCTACATTAGTCCTCAGTGGAGTATATTCCCTTCTCTCATAAGCTTTATAAAAGAGAAGAGCAGTGCAGCAGTCCTTTTGCCAATTGTTATCTGATTGGTAAAGAACAAGCAATATAAACACACACAAAAATTCACTTCAGCTCCACCAGAAGTACAGTACTCTGGCATCTTATACAGAAAAGCAATACCAGATTCTAAAATCTATTGTTCACTAAGCATAGATTTTGTCTTTTAAAATAGATGGTGCTTTAAAACAGCAGAAACGTCTAGTGCTTGAGCTATTTTCCAGTTAATTATTTGCTGGCTAAAGTCTTAAAATGTCCTTGGCTTCACCTTAGACACAACTATCCCAGCTGGTCATTAACTGTCTGGAAACGACCCAAATAATCTCAACTGTCAGTATTCTACAAACATGTATGTTTTGTGCATGCTTGTTTTTTCGTGTATCTCAATTTCGTGGTGCTATATTTAGAAAACAGAGCCTTAATAATTTTTTTTCCATTTCCATGTTTTAAGAGCTGCTATCTCAATGTAATTCAGTGCACTCAGAGTCCACAATGACTTGGTAACAGGATTAATGAGAACTGAATGAATTCTCACTAAAATAGTGTCCGATTCTGATCTCACACCACTTTTACTCTGTTGTAACTCTATTTATCTCAACAGAGTTGCCTCTTCGTGTTTTCATAGTTGTAAGGGAGAGCAGAATCCACTTTAAGTCAGAAGGGGGGCAGAGTTCATGAATGTTGATGTTTTAATATTCCTAAGAAGAGCCAAGAGAAAAATGCTGCTGTACCAAGTGAACTGAACAGCTTGTAGCAAACCAGCCTGTCAACAGGCAGTGGCAAGTGGCTTTTCTTGTTGGTATAACATTTCTACAAAAAGCCACAGGACAGCTGGGAAAAACAACACATGTAAACAAGGTAGGCCTAATTATTTCCCAATTAAAAAAAGATATTATCTTCTCATTAATTGGTAAGCTAATTGACCAAAACCTTGCAGTATCATGAAATGTCCAAATTCTGCCCAATACACAGAACCTAGGTACCTATACTACCCACTCAGACCAAAGTTGTCAGTTCTGCTTGAATAGTTTGAATACTGTACTCCACGACAGCTGTCGGAAATAATACATTAGAACAGCTGCTGCGACAGCTACAAAGTGCCTGGAATTTTAATTGGACTCAACAGTCTATTGTTTATTTTACTAAACTTAAAAGGAAATATCCAAGGAAGTAAACAAGTTCCTAATGGAACTAACTGATGTTTGCCATGTGGAAAGCAAGGTTAGGCTTCATTTTGCCTATATAATTTCACTAATATTATCTCTACCAACTAACTGGCAAAAAAAAAGAACAGAAAAAGAGAACAGTAGAAACTGTTAGATGACTAAGAAAAGGAGCATTAGGAGGAAAAATGGTAAGTCACATAAACAAACCTGTTCAAATACTGGCTGTGAGCCACAGAGGATCTCACTGAGTTTTAAGGTTTACTGAAAAGGAGACTCATTCAGAGGCCCTCAGCAACTGTTAGCTGAAAACCAGGGGCAGCTCTAGACATTTCGTTGCCCCAAGGACGGCGGCATGCCGCGGGGGGCGCTCTACCGATCGCCGGTCCCGCGGCTCCGGTGGACCTCTCGCAGGTGTGAGGTTCACCGGAGCCCTGCCTGCCACCCTCCCGGCGACCGGCAGAGCGCCCCCCGCTGCATGCCGCCCCAAGCATGCGCTTGGCGTGCTGGGGCTTGGAGCCGCCCCTGCTGAAAACAAAACTGTTCATTATGGCTAAAATCTCAACACCATTGAATAGTAAAGCTTACTTTCAGCATCAGCAGAAAGCAGAAAGCACAGGAGCACCACCACTGGCCTGGCTACGTGCATCATCCGACAGCTTGGCACCAGCATGCTTTGGCAGCCTCGGTCTCACTGGCTCAGAAGCCACTATGAGTCTGTCCAGTCTGAAATTTCTGATGAAGTATTTTCAGAGTCTGTGGAGCGGTGGAGAGAAAAGGAGAGAGAGAGAAATACGGTTAGGGGAGGTTGGTTTTGTTTTCCCCCAATATTTACAGTTAGAGGCAAAACAGTTTAAAAATACAAAGAATCTTCAGGAGACTGTAGTACACTGACGGTAGCGAGGTGCTGCGGATGTTACTAGCACTGAAGCCACAGAGCATCCTGTCCCCAGCACACCTTTTCTTCTCCCATCTTCAGATCAACTGATCCCATGTGTTGGGTCTTGTCTTGACGGCTCAGCACTGCATTTTGAGTAACATATCATGAAAATGAACTGTTGTTTCTAATGAACTATTAGTTTAATACATCACCAGAATGAGGCATATTGATGCTGTAAGGAAGGGTTTAGGAAAGGATTCAATGTCCAGGATAAAAGACCACTAACAAATGACATATTGGAAGCTGCTTTCCTGGCATCAGGTAGGAATGACCGGGCTAAATCTGCTTCTCAGACTACTCCTAATACCAGCTTTGCAATGCTAGCATATTGGATCCCCCATATTAACACATCAAATCTCATATTCAGTGTTGGTCCCACATGTCTAAAAGGTTACATTTCCTCTCTGATTTTCCTGTATATTTAAATTATGCAATACAGAAATCATGAATAAAGAGCCCAGATTCAGTTCAGTCAGTTTAATTTAACATGTTATATAAGAACTAATCAACAATACAGTGTAAGCATTTGCCTTTAAGGAGAAATCCATTTTATTCTTTGTTAAATCCACTCCACCCAAGCAATATTAGAAATTGCAGAACGTAGAAATGCTTCCCTCTGAGAGGAAATATTAGAGATATCCCAAAATAGCCCGACTGTGTCACTAAAATAACACTGCAATTTAATTGCACTTTTCAGAAGAGTTGTAAGTTATATACTTTGGTAGGTCTGAAACTTAGCTCGAGCACAATAAGAAAAACAGATACTCTCTTTTTCATTACCCTGCCTGAGTAGCTTCCATGCAGTGAAGATAAAAACCAAAAGGGAGGGAAGGAATTATACTAATTATTCCACTTGATGGATCTTACAGACTTGTGGGTGGTATGAAGAGCCTATTTTATACTACAGTGCAATGCTGAAAGAATCTACTCAAGGAAGAAAAAAAAGATGACCAGATGTTAGAAATCTACTGCTGCTATCAATCTCTTTTGTAAAACTACCTCTCGAATCAGCTACCTCTATCAAGAGATATGAATCTAAGAAATCTTCATAGGCAAAGTGCTGAAGGCACCAGCTCCCCCCTTTCATCACTACCATCTTCGTGCCAGCATTTCAAATGACAGCAAAGTCCATGAGACATCAGTCCTGTCGGACTCAATTTGTGTCTGTGCAAGCGTATCAGGGCCAACTGCTACATAATGGCTTCAGTGCTATCACAAAGATGGAGATGTATGAACTGCACTTGCAGAGAAGGGGTGATTTTTTTTGTGCTTTTACTAGACTGAAGGGGTGATGCAATCTTTGTACCATGCAAATCTTCAAGTTGATATCTACAAACAAGCACAGTGGAAATATAATGGCCACTAAGGTTCACGTCTGAGCCATAAAATATGCCTTGGGAGTAGGGAGTGGGGGTTTGTTGGTAATTAAAAAAGGTGAGGGCTCAGGGAAAGAGAAAGACAACGACCTGCACAAGACTATTTTGCTAAGTTGTTTTCCAGTGTGACACTGAAAAGTATTTTTCCCCCACTTCCCAGTTGAAAAGTGAAATAAGGCTTTTAAATACATTTTTTTCAGAATCTACAGGAAGTCTGTAAGAGAAAGGGAAACACACAAAATATGGCAGGCAAGCTGGCTCAGAGGAGAAGAGAAGGTGTTTTGCAGTTATTAAAGACACACCATCCCATTCATTCTAAACACATATACCAGTAGTGCCAAACGTTCTGTCTCTGCTCCCAGAGACATTCATTATCGCTCCCACCACACAATCTGAAGCCCTTGCTGCTCCTTCTCTCTGCACCTTCAGTGTGTCATGGCCTTAACTAACCCAATAAACATACTAATATGTTCTGCGGGTGAACCTTGAACTTCTATTTCTTCTCTTAAATTGCTTATGCTTCTACAACAGGCTTTTAGCATTTTAGGCTGTGAAAATACAAGTGTTTGGAGAAGGCAGGCAGAGTGGACTTTTTTGTTGTTTTTGTAGGTGGTTTCATTAAAAAATATTGTTAGTGAAGTCATGTGGATGACGGGTGGATAACTCAGGAGAGAGACAAGCTATGAGATAGGCAAGTGCTGTCAAGCTTCTCCACAGAGCTCTGCCTCAGCTCCGACCTACAATAACCCTTAGCCTCAGCCCTGGACATCCTCATCGACAACAGTGCCAAACTGTACTGAATAAAGTGGCAAGGACTTTTTTGGATGGTTGTTTCTGTTTGCTTGTTTGTGAAAACTAACATGGAAAAGCTTTATAAGGACTAAACTGATATTACAAAACTCATGCCAGCTATGAATGAAGCCACCTCCAAGCATCCATTAGTAAAAGACTAAGACAATGTGGTATTACTCTTACAACAAAAAAAGTATAACTCCCCCAGCACCACCATGTTTCCCTGGGAACTCAAAACTGAGGCAAGAGCCAACTTGCTTTGTGAGAAAGCAACACTTAGAACATGGTATAATAGATAGCAAATACAGAAACAACTGGGAGGTGAGAGAAGAAAGGCGATGAAACCTGCTCTTCAGCTACAGCAATATATTCCCCCCACCTCCTCTGCTGTAGGGCTTATATGTAACCAAGTTGTATGTCTTGTTCTAGCCAACCTTTGGCCCCTTGAGAAACAATTTGATTACAATTCCCAGCTGCAAGGAGTAGATTCACTGTGTGACTGTCTCTTCTCAACCTGTCCCAAACTTCTATGTTGGGGCTTGTCTACACAGGAAAATTGACCAGGATAAGCTATTCCGCGATAGCTATTCCAGACTAGCTCCCCCTGTGGATACTGTACTAAAGAATAAAAAAAGGAATTATATGCCGGAATAATTACTCCACTTTGGAAGCACACTAATCCTTCCAGAATAAAGTGACTTTTATTCCAGAACAGAGTGTCCACATGCAAAGTTATTCCACAGTAACTATTCCAGTCCATTTTCCTTAGTATGTGAGATGAACTAAGAAGAGTAGAGGGTGGAAACAAGTAGTGTGTCCAGAATGAGTGGGTATGTCTGTGGAGTGAGCTAAGAGAACAGAAGATGGAAGTTCCTTGACAAGCGATATTGATCAGCCAGAGTTGTGATGAAGGGGGAGGTGTCCTGAATCCCTACATGGTACTATCACAACAGAGTTCTCCTCAGTCAGCATGAAGCAGGTGATACTCCTAATCACATGGCACAGGAGCATGGAGCCGTAAGCATTACAAGAGCATTTGGGTTATCAGGTGATGCCCAATTTTCTTAAGTACTGTAATACAGCTCTTAGAACAGATTCAACCAATTGAATTTCAACTTCTTCATCATAGTCTATTTGTGAGCACCAACAGTGCGCTACATGCTTTCCAGTGATTCAAGAAGAGATAGTCCCTGCCCTGAGGCGATCACAGCATGGAGAAAAACAAAAGTGTAGCTACATGTTATGGGAAAAGGAGCAACAAAGACAGATTTTTTTCAATACTACTGTATTCACTATTCACTGTATTCAGCACAGCAAAAGAGGGTTTTTAAAAAGGGACTTAAATGTAGGTAGAACAGGAGTCTTGCAGATTAGCTATGGGAGGTCATATCATGCCCAGAGGGCTACATGCAAAAAGGCTTGGAGGTGATGGTGCAGAGAATTTTGTTTTTCTCATTCTAGTGTGGCCTAATTGGAATATACAATATCAATTCTCAGGTTTTGTAATATCAATGAAAAACGTATCTTTAGCACTGACTATAAAGTGAGGGTCCTATTCTTCAACTGAAGTCAATGACACAATTCCCAATGACTTCAATAGAAACAAGATAACAGAAGCCTAACAGAGGTATTGTTTAATCACATGCTGCAAAGGCAGTATTCTCTGGAATACTCCCAACTATATTCATCTACAAACCAAATACACGACTGCTGAAACTGAAGGTTTGGTTGTACGCATTCCCATGTGACTTCTGAAAGAGAGCTTGAGATACCGAACCCTCACACCAGAAGGCCCTCTTCCAGAATGACTTTTGGGAACAAATCCAGCATATGCACTGCACTTGAAAACTCCTTTTAGAAAAATCAAACATCTGAGGCAAAGGGGAAAATCCCAGTAAAGTTTCAGAAGAGGAAATACTCCTCTGAAATGAGGAGGACATAAATATTAAGTCTCCAGTAGTAACATGAATACTCTGGAAGCGGACACTGCCCTAGTGCAAACAGTTTCCAGATGAGAATTTCTGATAGCCCCTTCTCCTCCCAGCCACAGGAATATAGGGAAGCCAGATATGTCAATTCCCATAAAAAAGGCTGAGCCAAATTTTTCTGCTGTTGTTAACTGATATCCGTCTACTCTAGTCTGTGGAGCTGCACCAATCAGGGGTGCTGGAACAGTTTTTATAGTGGGGGTACTGAGAGCCATTGAACCAAACTGTAAATCCTGTATATGATGGAAACCACTTCAAACCCGGGGGTGTGGCAGCATCCCCAGCACCCCTAGTTCCAGCACGTATGGAACCAATTTACAATAGCAGAAAATGTAGCCCTATATGCCTAGCATAGGAAGAAGTTAGTAACCAGACCCCAGCTTCCTCAAAGTTCAGATTTAAATCTGGGGAGATGGATTGGCCTAAACGGGATATAGAGCTGAAATTTTCTAAACTTCAGGAGTGTTCTGATCTGGGGTTTGGTTTGATGGGAAAACAATTTGCATAATACTTACTAAAACAAACAAACAAAAACAGCTGACCATGTCCTGCATATGACAAAGTATATAGGATTAAAGTGGGGAGAAAAGTGGTGATACTCTACTTTCATGCTTCATTCACCACACCCACAATTCTAGAATGTGCCCACTTTCTAGCCTCTGCAACTCAGCTCCATATCTGTGCAAGTCAAGTAGATTTCCATCTACTGTTTGATAAACAGATTTCATCCTCAAATCTCAGCTGAAAAGAAACATTATTAACTGTTGAGCCAGTCAGACAGGGTAGGAAAAACTCTTACCAGTTCAGTAGTCACAAACTACTCAGCCACCCTTAAACTAGAAACACCACCAGGAAAAACAAATAGAAAGACAATCAGGACTGAAAATGATGGAGCATGTTAGGTGAGCAAGAAATTATTCTGACTTAACAAAAATAGGACTTGGAATTGTTTTTACAATGATAAATTTCAGACTCTTCCAAATGGAACATATGAAACTAATATACTTCTACAGAAACAACAGCAACTGCCTGCAGTCCTAGGTCTAACTTGTTCTTTTATCAAACAGGCAGCAAAAAGCTGTTAGAAAAGTAGTTTGGGATAGTATTTTGTTTTTTGTTCTTTTTTTAAAATATGCACATTATCTGCCTGGGTTTGGTACTGTATGGCATACAGTGTGCACATTTATCTAGGTACAAGTCCAGCACAGCACTTCCTTAAGCACTAAACTGAAATGGCTAATGCATCCCGCCAGTGCACCACAGCCTAGTGGGGCACGACTTCCTGGCTTGGAAGCATCGTTAAGACCCACTGTATATGCTGGCTTCTTTTAAAGGTAGTAGAATAGTCTGTTACAGAGCCTAATCTTAGAAGGTTCTCTGAACAGTCCTGCTCCCCGGCAGCAAAATAGCTCAGAGATCCCCCATGCATCTGGCCTGGCCCAACCCCCGTTCCCCCCAGTATGATTGTTTGTACAGATATTATCACAATACAAATATGATCCTGTTGAGGGCCTTTGGGCTACACCGCAATATCAATATTAAATAGTGACAATAATGCAGGCGGGATTTTGCTTTCATTAACCTTTTTAAAAAAAAATTAATAGTCAAAATTGATTTCACTTTGCCACAACATATTTTGCCATTATTTAGAATTTTCCAATAAATGTCCCAGTTCTGAGCTTCCTGAAGTTAAATATGACACAGTTAAAATAGAGAGTTTTCCCTTCAACTCTTTAATGCTAAAGAATGGAATTACTGTTGCAGACATTGTTTCATATTATTTCCCACATAGTAATTGGCATACATACAAACCGTTTAACAAGGCCGAAACAATAGTACAAAAAAAAACCAAAACAACCAGAACTCAAGGTAACTTCAAGATTGCTGCTGAAAATCACAGAAAACCATGGAAATCAGGAAAAGCACAAGTCCTTTTTTACTGAAATGTTAATTTGTCCACATTGCATGGACTGTTTTAAGATTGTATATATATTTAACAACTGCAAATTAAGCTACACATTTAAGAGTAAAGCATGTGTAGAAAGTGCTACTTATTTGCAAACGTAGCCAAGTTAATCTTGCTGTGGGAACCTGAACACCCTAATATTTGCATATATTTTGAGATTACTTGTGCAACCTTACTTGTTCTTTACTAGTTGCTTTTTTTTAAAAAAAATAAAGGGTAAAGGAGGTGTGAACCTTCCTATGAACCTTCCCTTCTGCATCTTTAAGCGGGGTGGGGGTGGTATTTGGGTGGCTGGCTGAGTGAAGGGAACATGCTTTATGGTGGGGGGGAAGGGGACTGCTGCAAAAAGGGTCAGTGTGGTCGCTGACTCATCCCCTGGGAATGCGGGGTTTAAAAGCTCAGCACCTGAAGCAGACTTAAAAAGAGGTGTACATTAAAGGAACAAACCGGGGGCAGTTGAGGACTCTTATGATTGGCATGGCAGGGAGCCAAACCCCCCCCCAGTCTCATAGTCCATCTTAACCCTCCTACGAGGGGGGCAGTGGATGATAAGGTCCCAGCAATGGATTTGCTGAAGGGACTTGGATGGGAAAAGAGAGGGACCTGGTAAAAGCCTCCCGGGTAATTATGGACTAAACGTGGGGTTGCCTGCACTGTACACTTTGATCTGCTGTCCCAGGCATCTAATAATAAAGTTGCAGCCTGGTTAAACTCATGTCAAAAGTCTCCTCTCCTTTTGGCATAGCCAGACAATAACCCATATGCATTAATGAGCCCTTTAAAGAGAGAGCAGTTCAACAGCGCCTCCAAGGAGCTTCAGGACCTGCTCTCTATTGAGACTAAGGGATCCAGGAATTGGCCTCAGGATTCTCTCCCAAAAGAGAATGGAGAGGGTCCAAAAAGTGTCTGGTAACCTGGTTTCGAGAGAGCTTGGGCACTCACAAGGCACCAAACTCCTGGGCTCTTAAAGCCAGAGTGCATTCTGGGGGACTTAGCCCTGGAAAAAACAACTTAATGTGTGATCTAGTGGTCCCACACTCAAGGCTACATAATGGAGGGGGGAGAAGAAGAGGGCTGGAGAGCTGGGCACACTGTGAGAGAGGGTCCATGTTAAAAGGAAGCAAGCTCAGCTGGTGGAGAAAAATCTGCATGCCCTCCCTAAAGCAATCTCCTCGCACTCAGTCCAGGACAAGAGGGCAGAATCACTGGCATTGGAGAAGAAGCAGGATATGGCAGACACGCAGGCGCTATGTGCCTATTCCTTGGGGAATTCTCTGATCAGGATACAAATGGTTGTGCTACTGTGGAGCATGGACAAATTATGCAGGGTAACCATGGAACTGACCCCCATTATTGTGCAGAGCGGAAAATAAGTATGTAAAAAATGGAGAAGAGCTTAATGACAGTTGATACTAAAGTGCCACATTTGTACTAAATTAGTGCAAAGCAGTTTGATACAAAGAAAAAAATATCTATTAGGCAGGATTTTCCATTAAATAAATTGCTATTTAGTGGAATTCCCTGTATGAAGAAGACTCTCTTGCAAATGAATATCTTAATCAACCTTTTATATGTAATCCTAAAACAGACAAGAATATCTGTTGCTATTAGCCTAATCTTCCTATAGTATGATTCATGTTCTAAATTATCAGCTATCTATAGTATACATGCATTTGCAAGATGTCACATATCCTGACACTTAGAAAGCTCTGACATCTTAGTGACTTTTATAGACTATAAAAACATATTAACTCTGAATTTTTTCTTATGGGAAACTGCACACTAGGACACTTTATTTTGGCCATCTTCCTTTTTGCCTTCTTTCCTTCCAAATAATGGAACTGATGAATAAGCATTGTGTACATGTACTTTTGTAATATTTACAATAAAAACAGCAATACTGGGTCATACCAATGGTCTATCCAGCCCAGTATCCTGTCTTCCGACAGGGGCCAGTGCCAGATGCCTCAAACAGAATGAACAGAACAGGGCAATTTTGAAGTGATCCATCCCCTGTCATGCAGTCCATGCATCTGACAGTCAGAGGTTTAGGAACACCTAGAGCATGGAGTTATCCCTGACCATCAGGGCTAAGAGTAACGGATGGACCCATCTTCCATGAACTTAAGGCTTCTGGGGATGGGGAGGGTGAAGTCTCTCTCATTGTGGTGGGAGAATGCACAGAATTAAAAAAAAAAACAGTTTAAAAAATTCTTGCTGAGAATTTGTACTTTTAGAATAGTTTTTTTAAAGCAATGCTAGAATCCTCCAGTGATAATGGTATTGATTTCAATGGAGTTATGACAGTTTACACTATTTGAGAAACTGCACCAATGTATTTGTTAACAGACTCAGGTTATTTCTAATGCTGATAGTTCAATGGGGCCAGGATTTCACCTTATATCTTTAGGATGTGGGGATATGGATGCATTTTTCTGGAAACTTGCATGCTGAAGGAAAGAAAGCTTTCTTAACAAACACATACTCCGTCAATGCCCCTCAACTTTGACATGCAATAATCCTAGAACTCTGAATGGCTTGACTGTTATTACCTTAAATATTCCAACTTGGAGTTTCTCCTAGGCAGAAACTATTAATTAAAGCATACATTGTTCCTTTGTAGAAATGCATATGATCAAACCTGGTGAAAACCAGCTAAAATAAATATTTTATTTAATCAGTATCTATTGGAATTGTTTTCCAGCAAACTCAACTGAACAGAGATATGGTGAGATCTAGGATAATGCTATAGAACCTGTCTTTCTTCCTAAATATATTGAAAAGAAGCATTAATTGATAATATAATAAAATAGATTTTTATGAAGCAAAAGTATGACCCACTATTCAGATCTCCCCCCACTTCCCCCCCCCCATAGCTTTGCTTTAAGAACAAAATGAAATGAGAGTTTTCCCGGCAAAGTGACTGATTCACTGGAAGACTTCTACACACAAAATTCTTTCAGGTCTTATGTTTAGTATTAATGTATATTTCTTTGAAGAGAATTACCTTTTCATTTAAAGCCAAGGAAAAACACAATGCAATACAAATATTTTTTAAAAATCTTTCTTTTCTCCAGACAAGCAGTAGCTTAATACCAACATACTGTCTTAGCTTTTGGTGGCTTATATATATTATTTCCATGCTAAACAACCAGTCTAAATCAGCATTGTTTTTTGTCCATACCTAGGAATATTCTACCTTGTGGATTTAAAGGAAAACAAACAAACAAAACTATTGTACTAGGGTATTCCCCATTGAAAGATTTCAGAATCTGAGCCCTGGTCTACACTGTGAGCTTAGGTCGAATTTAGCAGAGTTAGATCGATTTAACCGTGCACTTGTCCACATGACGAAGCCATTTTTGTTGACTTAAAGGGCTCTTAAAATCGATTTCTGCACTCCTCCCCAATGAGGGGATTAGCGCTGAAATTGACCCTGCTGGGTCGAATTTGGGGTAGTGTGGACACAATTCAACGGTATTGGCCTTCGGGAGCTATCCCAGAGTGCTCCATTGTGACCACTCTGGACAGCACTCTCAACTCAGATGCACTGGCCAGGTAGACAGGAAAAGCCCCACAAACTTTTGAATTTCATTTCCTGTTTGGGTGGCGTGGCGAGCTGATCAGCACAGGTGACCATGCAGAGCTCATCAGCACAGGTGACCATAGAGTCCCAGAATCACAAAAGAGCTCCAGCATGGACTGAACAGGAGGTACTGCATCTGATTGCTGTATGGGGAGATGAATCTATGCTATCCGAACTTTGTTCCAAAGACAAAATGCCGGAATATTTGAAAAAATCTCCAAGGGCAAGAAGGACAGAGCTTATAACAGGGACCCGCAGCAGTGCTGCGTGAAGCTTACCAAAGAAGCAGAGAGGCAACCGGCCACTCCAGGTCAGAGTTCCAGACATGCCGCTTCTATGATGAGCTGCATGCCATTCTAGGGGGTGCCCCTACAACTACCCCAACCCTGTGCTTCCTTCCTTCCCCACCCCTCTCAGGCTACCTTGGCAGTTATCCCCCCATTTGTGTGACAAATTAATAAAGAATGCATGCATTTGAAACAACAATGGCTTTACTGCCTCTGCAAGTGGAGATCAAAGCGGGGAGGGGAGGGCGGTTGACTTACAGGGAAGTAGAGTGAACCAAGGGGGCAGGTTTTCATCAAGGAGAAACAAACAACTTTCACACCATAGCCTGGCCTGTCAGGTATGACCGTGCGGTGCTGCCAACTGGGAGAGCAGCCTGAGGCAAAAGCCGCCAGCTGGTATGATATTTCAGGCAGGGCTGAATCTCCATTAGACAAAATTTAAAGAAGAGAATGACCTGGAGTCATATCCATTTTTGTCCAGGAGCCCCCGACCGACCTCACAGAAGCCAGCCAGGAGCAGCCATGTCTGGCCAGGCGCCCCCGACAAACCTAACTGAGGTTGGCCAGGAGCACCCACGGGACGACGATGCCGGTTAGCAGTCGTATTGCACCATCTGCTGTCCACAAGGCAAGGCAATGCAAGGCAAGGCAAGGGGATGCTGCTGTGTAGCACTGCAGTACCACATCTGCCAGCAGCACCCACAAGACATACAGTGACAGCTAGTGAGCTGAGCGGGCTCTATGCTTGTCATGGTATGTCGTTTGCACAGGTAACCTAGGAAAAAAGGCGAGAAACGATTTTTTGCCATTGTTTTCACGGAGGGAGCGGGCCCTGACAACATGTACCCAGAACCACCCGTGACAATGTTTTTGCCCCATCAGGCATTGGGAGCTCAACCCAGAATTCCAATGGGTGGCGGAGACTGCGGGAACTGTCGGATAGCTACCACAGTGCAACGCTCCGAAAGTCGACGCTAGCCTCAGTACTGTGGACGCACACCGCTCATAGACTTTAAGGTCAGAAGGGACCATTATGATCATCTAGTCTGACTTAATGCGCTCAGTGGGGACACACACAATCGACTGTATCAAATCAATTTCTAAAGAATTGACTTCTATTAAATTGACCTAATTTCGTAGTGTAGACATACCCTGAGAGTGTGAAAAGGTCTGTACTGTCTGTGAACTGTGGAGCACAGCTCCATAGGGGTTTTCGGTGCCCAAGAATGTAAGGTGTTATTGGTGACAGATGAGAGGGGAGCTAGCAAGTCATTGACTATGTGGATCCACTAGCCAGTCCTGCTGCATTGGGTGACCCACTAATCAGAGCAGTGGTTCCTGTAAAAATAGTGATGGAGCTGCGCTGCTCTTACCCTTACAATTCTCCCTAATACACTTTCTCCCATCTCCCCCAGGAGCTCATTTACATGGGCTGTGCACTGAGTTTAGTAGCCCTATAAAAGCATATTGAGTATCATGGATAATAAAGTAAACTAGAAGTTAACAACAGGCCAAAGCTTTGGCTGCAGCACAACAAGGCATCTTTAAACTGATATATCTACAGTTTCTTGTTTTTATAGTTTCTTCTTTTTCTTTTAACCTTTTACAGCTTTGTTTCAATATTATCCAAAATATATGTTGCCTAATCAGAATGAAGCATAACTCACTGAGACAGTGAATTCTCAGAGTGTACACAGGACAGTAATCCAGTTGCAGCTAGATTAGGCTGACTGCACTTTATTATAACATTGCTGATGGCAATACAACCATATTAGAGGAAGAGATGGAGGACTGCAATGGTTATTTTTCAAAAGCAGTTGGCATTATAAGATGATTTGATAATAAAGTACAAAAACTTCCTGAAGCAATAAAAGCACTATGCATTTCCCATACTAAAATATGACATAATAGCACTAAAAAATATTTGCCCATAGTTGCTCTTTTGAAAAAATATATTCTTGAGCACTATAAAAGGTCTTTGTAAAATATAGTAATTTTTATTACACTTAGAAAAAGAAACATACAGATTCTGAAAAAGGACTCAAAAGTCAACAAAAGCCTACGGACATTCTCATTGTGGGAGCTTCCTTAATAAGACTCTCACTCGCTATCCTTCTAGACATCAAAGGGAACCTCCTGAAGTGAACAGGCCGTTCTTGGAAGGAAATAAAATAGTCAGTTAAATGATCAACAGGACCAGGCAGTGTAGCTCAATGTGTATTCTTTTTTATAGTATACTTTAGAAATCTCCGTTGTATCTGTAAATAATAGCAATGAGTGGTTCAGATCTTCCATTTTAGATGCTTTGCAGAACCTCCACCTCAACTCCCTTCAGGGTGGAAAGTGAAAAGCAGAGAGAAGGGTTAGGCCTCCCACTGACCCCTTACTGTGTTTGCATTTGTGAAAGTAAGTAAGTAGCAGAGTACAACCGTAGAAAAAGATTGCTATGACAAAATCTATTACCTCTCTAGTAACTGATTGCAGTCCCCTGGCATTTGGAAGGTATGGGATAAATGAAGATGGAAATAAAAATAAATTTTATTATCAGTGAAATAAGCCTATGACAGGAACACTCCTAATGGAAAAAAATAATGCTTGCCTTTGTTAGCCAAATAGCCTATCTTCACCTATTAAACAAACTGTTATAGTCAAACTTTAATGATCCAAATATAAGAATGTAGTAACTATCTGGCCCTAATTACTCTAAGAGACACATTAACGAATAGACAAAAACAAACAAACCCCATTATTTAAAAAAGCACTGGCCATTTTAATTTAATTTTTATTTTTTGTGCGCGCGAAACCTGGATGATTTTTACATATTTCTACATGCTTTCTAGATCTAGAAAAAATTCTAACAATATATCCTTTAAAATAGTTGAACTTTGGTTCTCTGCAAAATTTTGGAGACTAACTAGTTTATAGCTCCCTGGTTGTTTCTATTTGGAGAGATGTGAAGGCTTGATAAAAGCTTACTTGTTGTAGTCAACATTCAAGAGAAGGGCTTCTGATTGTGTTTTAAAAAGAAATAAAAAAGTCAACAGAAAAAAAGCAGGAGGAGAGTAGATTAGTAGCTGATGCTGTGAAATCAAGGGATACATTTCTAAAGCTTAAAGTAAGGAATGGGCCAGAACTTGAAGATAGAAGGATCAAATGGGAATGCAGGATCAAATGGGCACAACAGAAACCAAAGTTTGCTGAAAAATGCTCTAATTCCCTTAGAAATATTATTTTTTTAAGGATGAGTTTCTGAATATGCTTTGAAGGGACAAATCTCCACTACTCAGGGCTTTGGTTCGGACAATTTTGCTCAAGCAACTTGGCTCAGAAGATACTTTCCCTCATGCATTGGGGGGGATGACCTTATTGGCAGTTCAGTGGCTCATCTCCCTGCACCTATGTTGCTGTGCTGTGGTAAAATACATGAGGGCCTGGATATTACCTATGTCCTTTTACTGATGTTGCTCCTCCTCACACAACATTTCAGTAAAAACCCACGAGGTCTAGCTCCTCTAAGCTAAGTAGAGAATGAAGCTCAATTCTGTTTGAAACTGAAGTAAATTACACTTTGTACCTTACCCTTTTCAATGTGCCTCTGCCTATTATTTTTTAATAACAGCTGCTGATATCTCTAATGGTCATCAAGTTCACCTCACTGAAACCTCTTTTGGTCATTACTTAGTCCACAATCAGTAAAAAAAGAGTTAGCTATTTAAATTTAGCAGTGTGCTCCTAAAAAGTATGACGAAGAATAAAAACCTTGCAACACACTACATTTAGGCTTGGCAAGCCTGTCAATTGACCAATCAAACAATGTCAATTGACAGGTCAAGTGACCACTTATCATTTGACCATGGTCAAATGCTGTCAAATATTCCAGAAAGAATGCCCTAATGTAAGCAGCCACCTACCTTTTTGACTGCATCATGGTGCTACCTTTTCTCTTAAAGTCTTGATTGCTCAGTTGACTACATGCTAACTACCTGTTGAGGAAAGGTGAACTAATTGAAAGCTGAGCATTTTGACTGACTGAAATCTTCTAGAACATTGTATGTCTATCTTAATTTGCATACCAGGCCATCAATATATGCTGCACAGCTGTAAGGTCTCCAGAGTAGCCGCTCTATGTCAGGAGAGAGCTCTCCCATTAGCATAATTAAACTGCCCCCAAAGAATGGCAGTAGCTATTCCTGCCAACATAGCACTGTCTGCACTGGCACTTTTGTCAGTGAAACTTATGTCAACCAGGAATGTGTTTTTTCACATCCTTGATCGGCAAAAGTTTTACCGACAAAAGTGCTAGTGTAGATTTAGCCCAAGTGTCATTAAACCTTCTCTCTCAACACAGACAGAAAAGATGTGAATGGCTACTGGCTGACTTAGATACTTCTAGAGAGCATTCCAGAAGTACTGAGGCATTCATAACAATGACATAATAAATTATGCAGACTCAGAGAAAGACAATCATTTGTGTAGACATTTTTTACTAGACACGAACATGGAAAAACTGTTAAAGCTAAGTGCAATGTCTGTGCTTCTGAGTATGTGATGCATGTAGATAGAATGGAGAAACACTGTTGAACTCTTGTGATGTGTCCAGCTACTGTCAAAGATAGACTACTGAAGTCAAGCATCAAGAAAGAGAAACCTGGTTTACATCAAAATTTGTTTTCTTCTGTGCATTCTCATTTTACTCCATCTTTGGCAGCGTCACCATGAAACATGGAGTCTTTTCATGAAGATATGAATGACATTTTTTCATCTTCTAATACAAATTGTGTTACTCGGTGTTCTACTCATTCCAATGCATAACTGAGCATCACCACACAACCCAATATATTGCTCACCAGTTAAAAAAATATAACAAATGAATTGGGTCCATGGAAGGTTATTTTGCTTGTGACTGAAAACATACCTAATATGAAGGTTACTTAGGCTGTGTTGATAACTGAGTATCCACATCTTTCATGTTATGGATGCATTGCCCATATGAAGCAGCTTTTCACTGATGATATACAAGAACTGATAGCTTTCTCATAATGTGTGAAAATGGACCATAAATGTTGATTTTCAATAAGTCTTGGAGCATTTGGGATGTTCCAGATAACTAGATGAAAGCTAATGTGTCACTTTTTTTAAAGGGTAAACAAGATGAAACAGACAATTATAGGCCTGTCAGCCTGAATTTGATCCCGAGCAAGATAATGGAGCAGATGATACAGGATGCAATTAATAAACTAGTAAAAGAGGGTAATTAATGCATATCAACATAGGTTTATGGAAAATAGATTCTGTTAAACTAACAGTATCTTTTTTTGACGAGATTACAAGTTTGGTTGATAAAGGTGATAGTGTTGACGTAATATACAAGACTTGTAGATTTCTGTTAGCTGTTTTCCTTGGTACTGCACAATGTTTTGTTTAAAACACTAGAATGATATAAAAATAACATGGCACACATTATATGGATTAAAAACAGGCAAACTAATAAGTCTCAAAATGTAATTGTAAATGGAGAACCATCATTGAGCGGATATGTTTCCAGTGGGGTCCTGCAGAGATTAGTTCTTGGCCCTATGCTATTTAAAGATTTTATCAAGGACCAAGAAGAAAACAAAGTTTGCAGATGACACAAAAGTTGGGGGAGTGGTGAATAATGAAGAGGACACGTCACTGAGCAGAACAATCTGGAACGCAGCATAAACTGGGTGCAAGCAAACAATATGCATGTTAATGGGGCTAAATATAAATATATACATCTAGGAACAAAGAATGCAGACCATACTTATAGGATGGAGGGCTCTATTATGGGAGGCAGTGACTCTAAAAAAGATTTGCAGTCATGGTGGGTGAACAGCTGAGCATGAGCTCCCAAGAGTGACATTGTGGTCAAAAGAGCTAATGCAATCCTGGGATGTATAAACGGGCAGCTTGAGTAGGAATAGAGAAGTTATTTACCTCTATATTTGGCACTGGTGGGACCACTGCTGGAATACTACTGTCCACTTCTGTTATCCATAATTCAAGAATAGCCATGGAAATGATTAAAGGATTAGAAAACATGCCATATAGGGATTGAGCTCATTGAGTTTATGTATTTGTCTTAACAAAGAGAAGGTTAAGCAGTGATCTGATTACAGTCTATAAGTACCTACAAGGGGAAAAATATTTAATTTAATCTTCAGTGAAAGGTATAATACGATCCAATAGCTGGAAGCTGAAGTTAGAGAAATTCAAACAGAAAATCAGGCATAATTTTTGAATGGTGAGAGTAATTAACCATTGGAACAATTTACCAAGAATCATGGTGGATTCTTTATCACTGAATTTTAAAACCAATATTAGATTTTTTTCTAAAAGATATGCTCTAGGAATTATTTTGGGGGAATTCTATGGCCTGTGTTCTACAGGAGGTCAGACTGGATGATCACAGTGGTCCCTTCTGGCCCCAGAACCTATGAAAAACGAAAAGCATTGTCAAGTTTTTCAAAAACAACTAAGTACCACAGCCATTTTTCAGCATCATTTAGTACACCACTTAGTTTCATCCACACTGACTAAGCCATGTTGTACTTGATGGGCAACTTCTATTAAATGTGTCTAAGATCTTGAAATATGCCAGAAAGCTCATCAATTAGCTGCTGATGAAGAAAGGGTGGCTGGGTGTTGCTCCTGAGTTATCCACACTGACATTCTTGATGATGTCGTCTTTTGGTGTCTAAGTGATGATGAAGTCTTTTCATATCAATGCTTGAACCCATTGTTCAGCCCATTCAGAATACGGAAAATGATAGTTTTACATTGTCAGATGCCAAGAAGAAATTCCAAACATTAAGAAATATATTTCTGAGAGTCCACTTACAAAGCTGAAGAGAAAAAGACAACACACAAGATAATATCACACAAAATCAAGCAATCACTTCCAAAACATAGCGATGTCTACCTTCTTGATCCACACTTCCAGGGCCAAGACCTTTGTGATGATGAATTTAATTCAGCTTATGCCCTCATAGTGGCTGTTGCATATTTTAAAGGATATATGACTCTACCCCGATATAACACGACCTGATATAACATGAATTTGTATATAACACGGTAAAACAGCACTCGGGCGGGGGGGTGGAGCAGCGCACTCCGGCGGATCAAAGCAAGTTCGATATAATGCAGTTTCACCTATAATGCGGTAAGATTTTTTGGCTCCTGAGGACAGCATTATATAGGGGTAGAGGTGTACAAATGAGCAAACAATTCTGATGGAAGTAGCAAACTATAAAGCAAGAAGTAGCCCATTCAGTTGTAAAACAGCGTGGCGTGCAATCCCGTGGAGTCACTGAATCAAAACATCTTATTCCTTCATCATGGTGGAAAGGGTCCACCTTGCACTCTAGCAGTGGCAGAAATTCTGTCAGTGTTTCCATGTATTATTGTATGTGCAAAACGAAATGGGTTTGTTTGAGGAATTATCTATTCAAAAACCAGAAACAGGCTGATGATCGCGTATTGCAACTGAAGATTAGAAAAGAAAATGGCTGAGGAAGAGGTGACTCAATATCCATCAGATGAACAGGAAGGGGATACTGATGAAATTGATGATGATGCCTACAAAGATATAGATGAAGTAGCTGAAGCTGATAAAGAAAAAAATAATGACAAGCAGGATGCTTGAGGAACTGGCCTGCCTACTTAGCATAAGTGTATTTTAAAAAGGCCTTTTTCTTTTATAGTTACTATGTGTTTCTTTTATGTGTATTTTCTTTTCTTTTTCTTTTATAACTGTTCAGCATTGAATAATGTTCACATTTAAATGCTAATGCTAAAAAAGTAATAAGTATTATTATTTCATTTTTAACAACTTCATTTCATTGTACTTTGCATTTTTCTGAGTTAAAATAATTTGTTTTTTGTAATTAGGCACATGTATGTATCTCAGGTGAAGCCTACTGGAGACCATCAAAGAGCGAGAGCTGCAGAGAGAGAGACCAGCAAAGAGAGAGAGCTGCAGAACAAGATCTCTCTCTCTCTCTCTCCGAGACACAAACACCCTGCCTCTCAAGAAGACAGACTTGAAGAGATTAAAGTTATTTTCTTACCAAAGGAAGAGGAGACAAATTAATTGCATTTGAAACACATGCTTCATAAAAGCTGAAATCCTGGAAATCTTGCTTTTTCAATTTATGTGTACCTGGAGGTCTTTAAAGTGTACTGCTATGACATTCAAACGAAAAGAAAAAAGCCTAAATCTCATCTGCACATTTTTCTACTGAGCCGTAACTAGTGAAATATTTAGAATGTTAACATATTTGGCTATCTAAAAAATGTAGATTTTCCTCTTATATTGTGTGCACTGATCAGAAAACATCTATATCCCTAAGGACAACAAGAAGTAAATCTGAACCCCTTTGTGTTCTCAATTAAGTACTTCAGAAGACAGCTTTCTTTTGTTCTTCCAGTTTAGGACCCAAAATAAATAAAAAATCCACACATCTTCCCCCAAAAGGGAGGGATGTCCAAGGTTTTATAGAATTCCCCAAATGGAAAGTGCGCAAAACTATGAGGTGAAATCATGACCCCCAGTGAAGTCGATGACAAAGGTCCTATTGACCTTAATGGTGCTAGGATTTTACCTTAGTTGTCTAAACAGCTCAGTTTGGGTTCAGGCAATTATTTCCCCCTCATTTTCTAAAGCATGTACAGAAAAAAGTTGCCCAACACATGATAATACTGCAATGCCATATTTGGAATATGATCATAAGTATTTCTGTAAGCGAAATGGTATAACATGAATTTCTCTCAATTTCTAACCATTTCCAAGAGGGAAAAATATGGTTATTTTGTAGATATTTATGGGAATTTTATTCTTTCAATTAAATTGTTTTTTAAAAAGAGAGCGATACAAAGATCCTTTGGGGATTTTAATATAGCTTTGTATCGTAATTTAAATCTGAACATTTACTAAGTCCTACAACCATATCACTAGAGCTGGGTGGGAACTGGTTTTACTACCCCATGAAAATTGTAAAGATTTTGAAAATTGTTCCCATCCCATATCAGGATGAAACAGAGATCTTTCAAAGTTGTTTTTACAAAAAGTGAAAGACACACACACACTCACTCTAGAATAGACAATGGTCTGGTGATTAGGGCACACAGTGGGGGAGAGAGAGAGCCAATTTCAAGTCCCTGCTCTGCAACTTCACAGCTTGGACATAAACCAGTCTCCCACATCTGAGGAAAAGTGTCCTAACTGGTTATGCTCTCAGTGTTTTGGGAGCGGTTCCACTTTGTATAAATAATTAAATATCCACTGGGTTAGTAAGAGATTCACTCTGTAGCTCAAGTGCTAAGGCACTCATCTGGGATATGGGAGACCCACATTCAAGCCTCTAGCTGAATCAAGTAGAACAGGGACTTAAAACTGGATCCTCTGCTTTCCAGCTGAGTATCCTAACTGCTAGACAACTGGCTACCCTGGGTCCTTTTTTTCCCTCTCATTTTCACCAGAAATTCCAGCCTGAACTTAAGAAACCATTTTCTGAATAAAGCTCTGTCAAAACTTATACGTTCCCACAAAAAGCGTTGGTTTCGACAAAATGGAACTTTCTGACAAAAAGAGTTTATCAAAAAATTCTCAACCAGCTCTATATGCCACTGATCCTACTTACTAACCCGAAGAGTCCCAGTCTGTAAAATTTTCAAAAACACCTAAGTGACGCAGCAGCCTAAGGCCTAGTTTACACGTAAAACTTAGGTCCACATAGCTAGAGCACTCAAAGGTATGAAAAATCTACACCCGGGTGCTGTAACTATGTATACCTAACCCTCAGTGAAAATGCAGCTAGGTCAACAGAAGAATGCTTCTGTCAAACTAGCTACCATCCCTCAGGGAGGTGGAGTTGCTACAGCAATGGAAAAAACCCTGCTGTAGTCAGCATCTAGACTACAGGGTTTCAGCAGTCATAGCTATGCCACTGTAGTGCCCATAGTGTAGACGTGGCCACAGTTGCATTTTAAAAGGTGACTTAGGTACTTAGAAGCTTACATCCCATTGACTTTCAATGAGACGTATACGCCTAAGTCCCATTTCCAAAAGTTACATATGCTCCTAAATCACTTAGGCACGCTTGAAAATTGTACTCATTATCTTCTACTAAGCACTATGTGTACTCTGGCACTTTGTGTATTCTTACTCTAGTAAGCACTATACATGAGATTTTGAAAAGCACTTAAGTGGAACTTGCAATAGGACTTGTGCCCTAAGTTAGTTTGGTGCATTTGAAAATGCCATCCTACACTTAAATAAGGAATGCCCCATAAGCAGTAAACACTAATGCAGAGCAATGAAATACTAAGTGCTAATTAAATAAAAATCTGACGGTGTTTCATTACTCTGCACTACCTCTATATTATCTGCATTTATTATAGAAAGTACCTTTGGATTTACTACTTGCCAGAAAAATTATTTAATGTGAAAAACAGTTGTTATCCATGCATTAAGCGTATCTGTTTTACATGTATGAATACTGAAATTGTTTAGTATGTTTATCTCTAAGGATGTCTATAACTAATACTTTCAAGTAGTAACACACACACACAATAAGACTGTTGAAAAAAGGAGCTTAAGAAATTCTTCATAGAACTAAATTGCCAAACAAATGCACTCCAAGTACCTATTATTTGAAGCTTCAGATACTCCCTCTTATAAAAGACAGACAGAAAGCAAAAGCAGGAATGCTAACTAAAAAGTGTATAAAAATGTAATTGGCATCATTTGGATATTACTAAATATCTCTGTATATTACATAGAAAAAGAGGTTCAGGGAATATTAAGGTTGCATGGTTAAGAACACAGAAGTCAGGAAATGACAAAATTTCATACACAACTCCATCATATTAAGAGAGTACATTGACCACAATAGCTGATAAGAAAGTGGTAGATAGTGGGGGCGGGGAGGGAGGGCAGGAGGAAGAGAGGTCGGTCTTTGTTTTGTGTGGACTGTATATGAAGAATAAAATGCAACATGTTATTTCTAGAGAATAGTGGGAGGTTGAGATGGAGCTCTAGTAACTGGTCTGTACAAGAGAGATGAGAGGTGGGTTTCTCTGGCTTATAATGGGTAGGTGAACATCAGGATCATGTTGGCCATATGTGGATGGATGGTTCATGACAGTTTATGGCTTAGACTGAAAATGTATATTAGATAGGACAAGGAAGTTGTAAGAGGGTTATGGTGTATAGTTTGTGGTTGGGCAGAGTTAAGGTTCTTTCTGAAATTTTTATCTATGCATTTCCTCACATTCAAATTATTTTAATAATGTTGCATACATTAATATATTTATTTACAATCTTAACTGTCAAAATATTGTATATGAAAATTTCCTGAGCACTTCAGTTCTGTATTACAGACAGCAGAACATAATTTGGACAGTTGTTATTGTTTGTTTCTTTACAGAAGCAAAAATGATTTCATGCTTATTTAGCAGCAAGGTAGATATTTATATTCTGATACTAAAAACAAAATCCCATCAAAGTGATTTTTTTAGAAGACCCATGGAAACTGGCATTTTAAGAATGAGAACTTTTGTAACACTTAGTCTCCAGAGACAGTAATCACCAGTGGGCTACCCTTACTGAGATACTGTAACGTGTTATAGAATCAGAACTGTGGGACTGGAAGGGACCTCGAGCAGTCAGCCAGTCCAGTCCCCTGCACTCATGACAGGTGTTTGTCTAACCTGCTCATAAAAACCTCCAATGATGGAGATTACAAAACCTTACTAGACAATTATTACAGTCCTTAACGACCCTGACAGTTAGGAAGTTTTTCGTAATGTCCAATGTAAACTACCCTTGCTGCAATATAAGCCCATTGCTTCTTGTCCTATCCTCAGAGGTTAAGGAGAACATTTTTTTCCCTCTTCCCTGTAACAATATTTTACGTACTTGAAAACTCTTATGTCCCCTCTCAGTCTTCTCTTCTCTAGATTACAAACCCAATTTTTTCAATCTTCCCTCATAGGTCATGTTTTCTAGACCTTTAATCATTTTTGTTGCTCTTCTCTGGACTTTCTCCAGTTTGTCCACATCTTTCCTGAAAAGAGTAGACTAAGAGGGGATATGATAGAGGTATATATATATTCATGAGTGATGTACTGAAAGTAAATAAGGAAAAGTTATTTACTTGTTTCCATAATACAAGAACTAGGGGCCACCAAATGAAATTAATGGGCAGCAGGTATAAAACAAATATAAGGAAGGTTTAAAACAAATACAGGGAAGTTCTTCTTCACACAGACCACAGTCAACTTGCCTGAGGAGGTTGTGAAGGCTAGGACTATAACAGCATTTAAAAGAGAACTGGATAAATTAATGGAGGTTAAGGCCGTTAATGGATATTAGCCAAGATGGGTAAGGAAGGGTGTCCCTAGCCTCTGTTTGTCAGAGGGTGGGGACGGATGGCAGGAGAGAGATCACTTGATCATTGCCTGTTGGGTTCACTCCCTCTGGGGCACCTGGCATTGGCCACTGTTGGTAGATAGGATACTGGGCTAGATGGACCTTTGGTTGGACCCAGTATGGCCGTTCTTATGTTCTTATGAAATGTGGTGCCCAGAACTGCCAAGCCTCTTTGCTTAGCGGAGAAGGTTGAAGAACTATTTAGTTTTTATAACCATCAACAAATATAATGTATTTTTCTTGATGATAAAATATCTGTGTTTCAGGAATTCTTTAGCCTTTAAGATGAGCCTGAGGAGTTCTGTATGGAGTGTTACAGTGTACCTTATGGAGGTTTCATCTTTCAAAGTAGAAATGCTTGAGCAAACTAGTGATAATCCAAGGAAGTTACTGCTGCATATGTTATTATAATGGCTATGTCTCTTGATGTGCGTGCTGTCTTTGGAGTATTGTTCTGGATTGATTATCATCTTTATAATGAAATGCTCAATTACAGCTTTAAAATAGGTAATTATAAAGAGTGTGTACATTTTCCAGTTAGGAATTTTGTTTTGATTTTTTCTTTAATTATTAGTGCATGAAAGGCAACTGAAGAAGTTCTGACTGCATTATTACCCCTTTAAAAGGAAAACTATTTTTTGTTCATACTGTGCATAAACTATATTGAATTTCCACTTATGATTTGAGGCAGGAGTTTTATATTCAACTGTCAGGTGTGCAACCAACTGGAAACAATTTTTCAGTATTCTGAAAAACCTCATTTAATGTACAGTTGTAAATTACATAGGGATTACTTGTCGATAGCCACTGCACCAATTCTCATTGGGTACAACAGGAAGCAACAAATGGCTGGTTAACAGCAACAACCATTTTTGGAGATTTTCTAGATTGCCATATTAGAGGCATATGTAAAAGCTTTATAAAAGACCGAAAACACTGAGATTTTTGGCAAGTCAGAATTTCCAGGCTAATGTTAAAAACTCTCTTATGTAGTTTTCTTTGTGTTTTATCACCCAAAGACAGTTGCGTCATCTTAATATCGTTAAAAGTGATTCCTGCCATGAAGAAAGACATTTTTCCTAAGGGTTAACTGGAACTGAGGGGGTGGGTGAAATAAGTGCTTTTAATTTCAAGGGTCAGAAGTTAGGAGAAAAAACTATAAATATTTCCTTTCCTGAGTACTCTTCATGCTGCACCAGGCCATTAATTTTAAAAGAGATTTTCTACTGAAGGAACTCATTCAGCTGTTGACATGATGGGTTACTTTGTATTGCTTTCTTACCTTAGATGCCAGACATACACTATTGATGGGAGAATTATTTATTTATTCATTTTTAAGGATAACAGCAGTGATTGAATTAATTGAAAAAATATAAGGATTTGTTCCAAACTGTTCTTAACCCCTCAATAATGGGACCTGGGATTCCTCAGTGCAAATCCCATTGCCATCAAGCAGACACATCACAGCCGCGGCACCAGAGGGGCTAAGGATGCTTGTGTAATTGCTCTGTGCAGGTCACTGACAGTCCAACAAAATGAGGGAAACTAAATATATTTTGTAGCTCTGAGAGAGAATAAATTCCAGAAAGTTAATTTTACTTCAGCAGAGGACCTAAGACATCCATATATACTGATTACTAATAGCAGGGCTACTAAAAATCCAGGCTTTATTATACAAGTAGGGAAGGTAAAAAGATTGAGCTCCTCATCTCTCTCACTGTAAGGCACGTTTTCCAGACCTTGGATCATTCTTGTAGTTCTTTTCTGAATCCTCTCCCATTTTTCAGCATCCCTTTAAAACTGTGGACATGGTATTTTAGTAGTTGTCTTACCAACACCACGTATAGAAATAATAGTCACTTCTACCAGATAGGATAGAACATTAGGCGACACCATGTTTCAAATTCAAGTTATTTTAATCACCAACTTACGGCTCCCAAACATCTGACATGATTTTGGTAGCCAATATTCCAATGAACCCCTAGAGTATATGAGTATGCTGTATACAATGTGCACTACACACCCTTCAAACATCCAAGATAGCACTGGTGTTGCTCTAAATTATACAGTCCAGAATCTACAAAGCCAGCTTTATCCCCTTTCACTTCTGGGATGCATCTCTCAGGAGATGCAACACAGAACCTGTCCCAAAATGTCAGAGATTGTATTTTCCCTTTGTATGCTCTTGGGACCCCTAGTACTCTTAAGCTGCTGCAGACAGAGGTGTGTGGAGAAGCTAATAGGTTAGAGTCTTGCTCTAAATTCGTCTGAAGATAATTCTCCAGAAGAGGAATTATTATTGTCTCTCATTTGGAATTTAAATGATTCAGATACCAAGAGTAACTGGGCTTGGTTTAAAGGTGCATGTAGTGAGGGAAAGGAAGAAGAGGCTAGTAGGATAAAAGCATACACTCTGCAGCCTTGGAGGGTAGGAAGTGCTCTGTTACTGCTCCGGTTCCTGTACAGTTACTTTGTGAAAGGCAATGTCAGTGAGCCATAACGGAGCCACTCACCATGTTGTGCACAGAGATGCAGAACCTCTACCCTGACTCCCCAAATCCTGCTCCTCCCTTCTGTCCAGTGAAGCAGCATAATCTCCTCTTCATCTGTGGCCAGAACAGCCATTCCCTGTGTTGGGGATTTAACAATAGAAACTACCTGAGTAACTATAGCTTATTTTTCTGATTTATCCTCATGAAGCTTGTAAAATTTAAGAGTTAAGCTATTAGTAGGATGTTTTGTTATCAGCTGCAGCTACTCAAAATCAATCAATTTTTCTAATGAATCAGAAACTGAATCGGGAACTGAAACGGCAGCTTTATCTTTTCCTTTATATGATTTCAATTTGTCTTTTTGACACAGAAGCTGAACCAGAATTGTTGTTGATGCCTAGGGTGAAGTTATAATTTTTTAATTAAACAAGATAAATCATCAGATTCAAAAAATATTCCTGCAGGATCAGAATTTGATTCAGAGGCAGAGGCAGTGTTTTTTTGGATCTCTTAGCGTTTGTTAAATGCTTTGTTTGATCCTTTCATTTAGCTCAGTGGGCAATAGGAATGCAAGACCAGGCACCAGTTTGCCTTGATGACAGACCTCAGTCCTCATCAGAGAAATTATCTGCAGGGTACCATACTCACTGAAAGCCACAACCTGCCGTGAGGAGCAAGATGGACAGAAAGCTTTATCTAAAGAGATATATTACATCTGTTCTGAGCAAGGGAAATTGCAATGACTGGACTGGGCTAATATTATCCCTTACCTGCTGAGCATGCTTTTGTTAGCAGTTCTATGTGAGGAATTCTCTGGAGTGCCTTTACCGTGTTCCGGTGGTGAAGAGTCAAAGTGGTCTGTTGAATTTCAGGAGGGGATGGGGCATTTGAGAAATAGCAGAATGCAATATGATTTTTCGTTTTGTTTTAACATTAGCATTGCTTTGGTGATTATTAAATATTGTGTGCAACAGTGCCCAGAGACTTCCATCAGAATCAGGCTAAAGCTCCTCCTTGATTTTTTTTGTACAGTAACGCCTCACTTAACGTTGTAGTTATGTTCTTGAAAAATGCAACTGTAACTGAAACGACGTTAAACTAATCTAATTTTCCCATAAGATTTAATGTAAATGCGGGGTTGTTAGGTTCCAAGGAAATTTTGGGGGGGCAGACAAAAGGCATTATACACTGTACAGTACTGTTTGGTGCAGGGGGTGTGCAGGTGGCTCTGCGCAGCGCAGCACCGCTCCCATGGCCACGATTCTGGGAGCTGCCCCTTCCCCCACCCGGGCCACCCGGAATGCAGGGGCTTTAGGGGCTGCAGGGCCCTGGGCTAAGGGGGCCCCGGATCCCTGGCCTACAGCTCTAAAGCCCCTTTTGGAATGCGGCCTTGCGAGCCCGGGCTGGAGGACTCAGGAGGAGCAGGGGCAGCCGCACAGCCAGCGGCCGGAGAGAAGCGGCGCTTTCCCCTTCAAAGCGTCACTTCTCTCCAGCCGGCTTTGAAGGGGAAAGCGCCACTTCTTTCCGGCCACTGTCTGTGCGGCTGCCCCTGCTCCTCCTGAGTTCTCCGGCCTGTACTTGCAGGGCCGCATTCCAAAAGGGGCTTTAGAGATGCAGGCCAGGGACCTGGGGCCCCCTTACCCTCTAAAGCACCTGTGTTCTGGGTGGCCCTGCCTGTTGAGTGGTGGGCGGGGGGACAGCTTCCCCGCTCGGTCGCTTGCTCCCTCCCTCCCAGAAAGTCCTAAGTGCCACCAAAGAGGAAGCACTGGGAGGGAGGGGGAGGAGGTGGAGAAGAGGAACTTGTGCAATGCTCCCTTATAACGTTTCTTTAAACGAGTATGTTCCCTAATGGAGCAGCGATGTAACTTCGAAACAACTTTAAGCAGGAGGACGTTAAGTGAGGCATTACTGTAGTTGACTTTCCCAGATATGAGCTTGGAACCATGTGGACTGTCTAACCTTTGAGAGAGCAACCCATTGTATGTGCTTATGCCACACCTAGCACAAAGACGTGCTCCTTGCCCCAAGGAATTTTTTGAAAATTCAGATATTTTCAGGTAATTTTCCTTTGATTTTTCTTCAGATAATTACTCCAATAAGACGGCACCAATTGCAAATAGTACAAAAAAAAGTCAGGCATTCTCTATGGGGAAGAAATAGAATGATGAAGAAAACTTCTATCTAAGAAGAAAGAGGGGGAAAAAACTTGCAGGGTCTTAAATTTATAGATGGCAGAGATTGAGAGAAATCAAGAGCCACTTTTTCATGAGTGGCAAAATCAGAACTGAAAGCTTCTGATCTGAGCTAGCTAGGATCAGCATACCTGGCATGGTACTGAAAACTCCACACCTGACCTTCATTCTGAATAAGTGGGACAACCTCAAAGTAGCTGCTGGATTGGTGAGGATAAAAGTCCAGAAGAAAGAGGTTTTCTATCATGAACCTAAACTGCCGTGAATGGAGAAGAAACATAATTCACAGGACATAGACATGACATTAAAATATGATTGGAACATGTTTCTACAAAATTAACGCAAATGTTGAAACATTTAAGTATTAATTTACGTTCTAAATATTATTACTTGTAAAATCTAAATTGTTGGAGATTCTGAATTTATCAAGTCTATGTTTTGTTGATGCTTGCATTGTTCTGAAACTGAAGACTGAAACATGTCCTTTGTGAAAATGGGTAATTTTAAAATATGTTTTTTTGCTGAATCCAATAAAACAGTTAACATGTGGTAAGGAATAGTGAATGCCAATCCCTGAGCTTGTGTAAGTACATTGGACTCTGCCGAGGAGCAGACGTTCACACTAAGAGATCCCATAGGATCAGGGCCAAAGGGCGAAAAGCCTCCTCTGTTGAAGATGGTTTTGAACTGTTTAGTTATGGATGCAATACAAATCATAAACAAAATTTCAAACATGACCAAAAAAGTAAATGTTGCACTCAGACTGAGATGATAAAGAGTCAGCTGGAAATAATTTTTTTGCCAATATGATGATGCTAATCAAAAACAGAAGTTAAACTTTCTCCCCTATAGACCAGCCAGTGTAATGCGACTGCAATGAGACATACAGAACTCAAAAAAATAAGACCTTCCACCAAATATCTTTTAGCTTGTCTTTTCTAACAAACAAAATCACCAAATCACAATTCTCAAAAGAATAAAATAAGATGTGCTGAAAGACAAATACAGCTTTGTCTATTTTTTATTCAAGAGCAATTCATTTTTCCATCATAACATACTATCTGTAGAAATTGTCTAATATCGTGAAAGCTTTATCAGATTATTACACATTGGTTGTAGTTTATCCCTTACTCGGGGGAAAATAGAGAAGCTCCCTCTGAATGCAAAATTCAAGAGATAAGGATTTTGCCTAAACACTACTTAGTGAACCCAAAGCAAGTCTACTTGATTATTTGGTTTGCTACTGTCCAATAGCATTTTTTTCCAATACTCCAACACAATGCAATTCTGTAATACATATTAAATTACATATGCATTTTTCCTCTGGTATTATGAAAGCCAAGCTAGTTTAGAACAGATGTTTGAAAAAGAATCTCAATGTTATTGGCATCACCTCAGAAAATGCAAACTACAATAAAAAACATATCTTCGTACTGCCTTGACAATATCTTAAAGGTTTCATCTGCAGTCACTGAACTGAAGTCGCAATTCACAACATTTACTTGCTTTGATTAAGGTCTTTATTCTTTATCTAGAGCTGTCAACTGTTTCTTTCACAAAAAGAGATAGTTTCTTATGGACAGTGTGTCTGATTTACGTACACTCTCTTTTCATCACCATTTATTTAGTAATTTAGTATGACTTTTCTTTTTTTCTGATGTAGGGAAAGTAGCAATTAAAGTATATATGACTGGCCACCCCTGTATTAACAGAAAGCACCATCTGTTGTGCAGGGAAAAGCTATTTACAGAGGACTATCTTGCAAAAATAAACCAGCAAGAACCGCTAAGTGTAATTGTTAGCATTAGGCACCTAAGTATGTATTTTCCAAACTTGCTGTAGGCCAGGCTTTTACCTGCAGTTGTAACATGTTCTTGAGGCTTAGACAAACCATTACTGAGTATTTAATGACCTTTGTGTACTCCAGAAATAAATCCTAACCACTGGTATACTAGATGTTAGTGTTGGCTTTTTCTTTTAAAAGAAAAACAAAGACTAAATCTTAAAAGCAAACACTTGGGGGACACTCAGGAAAGAATGCTTTTGCTCATAGCAGCATAACACTAACCACAAACATGTACTTCCTCCATACAGCTAGAAATCTGAGCCTGCTAAAATGACAAAAGGTTAATTATACTAGCAGAATGTCTGTTCCAAATCATGTTAACATAAACTAATCAATACTTGGAAATGTCAAAGTGTGGGTATTGCTAACCACTGAGTAAACACTATTGCATTCTTTTTAAAAAATCTCAGATCACCGATAGGAAGAATGGAACAACTTCAACTATATTTTAATCTGGCAGATGTTTTTCTAAAACATTTTCAGAACCAGTTTTAATTGTAGGTAAACTATAACAAGGGAATGTGGTGGGATGGAATGTTATTGTCTAGTACTCAGAATTCAAGGCTCAGTGTCAGAACTCCTGTGTATTCTTTCAAGTTCTGCCACTGTCTTGCCTTTCGATATTAGAGACACATGATGGGTTAGGTAATATATGTTATTGGACCAAATTCTGTTGGTGAGAGAGACAAGCTTTCAAGCCACACAGACCTCTTTGTAATATCCTGGGACGGATACAGCTACAACCAAACTGCACAGCCTTTGGAGAGTCATTTAATGTGCTGACTCAATTTAGGTATCTGTAAAGCGGTTAAATAGTACCTCACAGGGCATTGTGAGGCCTTGGACACATGGCATTCTTCTATTCTATGTTTTTATATCATAGCATCTGAGTGCTTACACTATGTCATGTTTTTAAAATATTTTTTACTAAATTTCTAAATTACTGAGGGTGAATATTTGATGCTGATGGGGGCAAGTCACAATCTCTCACAATCACAATGCCTCACTTCCCCATCAATCCCGTACCTCACAAGGATCTTGAGAGAATAAATACATTAACGACTCTGAGGTGCTATGAAAACTATGGTTATGGGTGCCATATCAGTACCTAAGATAGAGGGATAAACTGAGGGGTACAGTTAAAAAAACCAAATGATTTCAACCCTGAATTGCATTTCCCAAGGAAAGCAGAATACGAGCCAATTTCAAAAATTAATTTAATTTTGGATCACGAAAATAGATTTTGATCGTAGTTTCAAAGTGGAACATCGGTGCTTTGTCAGTACACTCAGTGACAATTTACAGGTCTCCTTTGACTCCATTCTAATTGGCCTTAGTTACTAGAACTCGTGCTATAGCCCAGATAGTGAGTGACAAAGTGAAGAGTCTCCTCTGACACAACATGGTTTCCCTTTGGATGAACACACACTCAGCTAACAGGGAGGACAGGAACACCAACTCTCCATTTGGAAGCTAATGAACAGCTATATCCTAGAACACCATTTTTTCTTCACCTGATACAGCTGTCATTCCCAATTTCCACCTGACCCATTGGCAAAGATGGTGGGTTCATAGTCCTCACTCTAATCTTCCGAACCTCATAGACAGTCCATCTCCCCGTTAGGCCAGATTCCTCTATCTACTTCCTTAATTTCTAGTCATACTTGTTACTCCTCAATCATTAGCACTTGTTACTTACCTCCACTATTCCTGATCTACCATAAGAGGTAGACAAGTCTGGCCCGTCAGGGCACTTAGACTTTAGTTACATCTTCTACATGGACTGAAATTTCCCTTCAATGTGGCATGCACTGGTCCAAGACAAGAGGAAGACATTTTGCCCTAAGATTGTATTATGAACAATGGAGAATAAAACTAAATATTTCTTTTGAAAGAATACTTATTTGATTGTGTCTTAAGTTTTATTTATTTTACTGAAAAGAAGAAAGACCCTTGAAAATAGTTAATTAAAATATTTCCTTAACTGTCAGAGTGTCTGAAGGCTCCTAGTTACTCCACTAACTGGGGCACAAGAAATAGATGGATAGGCAGAAGTGGAGATATTCTACCTTCTATAGACTCTGAAGATGAGTAACTTTGAAATTCCTCAGTAATGCATAGAGGCAAGTTATGAGAAAGTCAGCACCCCCCCAACCCATAAAACTGGTGGCATAAGCAACTTTCACAGTAGAGAAAGTATTTACTAAAGGAGCATAGAGTCTACTTTTTAGTGTCTATGGATCTTTTTATTTTTAAACACAAAAACTGACTCTAACCATACCCTAGAGGTAGGAGAGTGAGGATGAAAATGAGAAAGACCAGCTGCTGGCCTCTCCCCCACAGTGCAAAGCTGAAACAATTTAATTTGTAAAATTAAATGTTTTTAACACCCTACACTGTAGTGTGATAGGGATGTTGTACAGATTATAAAAGGCTTTATTCTGGAATAATAAAATGTAAATACAGTGATACAGCTGAAAATAAAGGGTCTGACTCTGACATCTATTACCCCAGTACAAATTAGGAGCAAGACCACTGAAGTCAATGGCATTATACTGGTGTCTGACTGTACTTAAACTAGAAAGAAGCCAGCTAAGGAGGGAACTGATAGTACTCTATGACATTTTTTTTGCTGTGAGCTAAGCCAGGTCACCAAGAAAATAAGGAAAATAAGCTCTCTAACCAAGAAATTTAGACATAGACACAGGGGGATTTTCTACCTCTTTCACAGATTTATGAGTGATCCCTACAGGTTTGTCAGAACTACAGCAGATAAAAGGCTGAGAAACAACAGGTTCTGAGATCACTTCAATCAACAATTCAGAGTTCTGGGATCCGAAACTGTCAACAGACCAAGCAGCTGTAGGTAGAAAAGGCTCTGATACAATAATAATGACTCTAACTTGTATAATAACTGTTTAGAAGGACAAATGAACAGCAGTAGAGTGCTTCTGTGATTCAATCCTTAATAAGATGGAGCAAAATTAGGAATCCTGGGTCAGACATGGGATGAGCTAGATTCCGCAGGGCCAAATCTTTTGATACAGATGAACAAGTGCTTCTCCCTGTTACCCATATGCAAAAGGCCCAACAATTCCATATTTATGACCACAATTGCAGAACATCATCTCTTATTCTTGCCAAAACCATATTCTTAAATATATTCCGAGATATACTTTAGATTATTGATAGTGGAAAAACCCGATGCCCAACCAGGCCCCTTTTCAAATGCTAACAAATTAAACTGTGATAATATATTCAAATATCAACTGGGAACTGGTTGATTATTTGTGTCTTTCAAAAAGCAATATATGGAGTGGCTCATTGTCCCGTCACCACACCTAGCTAGAAAGCCAATTGTCTGAAGAGTGCAATACTGAATTTTGTGCTTTTTTGTACTTAGGTATAAAATCAACTTCAAACAGGGCTTTACTGTAAAGATAGCTCTTCTCCTGAGAATTGTAATTGCTCTACATTCATTGACATACACATGAGAATATAAAAGCGACATCATTCTGGCATATGATATAAACCCTAGTAAATTTCCGGGATAAGTAGCCTGTAGAAACTGTCATACAGATAACATGCAAAAACAGAGTTCCATATTAAGAGGGACAGAGAGTGAAAATATCAAGTTCATTTTTCTTTAAGGAAATTACGAAGAACGGAGTAGTAACTTATTTACATGTGCACCTTTTATTATAAGGAACATGTACTATAATTAGAGTTTCACAAAATGTGAGTCATATCATAAAACTGCTACAACATTTAATTTAAAGCCTTCCTTATTTTAAAGGCTGTTCTTTCTATACTGTATTAAGTGCACTTTTTTCTGATCATATTCCATATGTGGGCACAGAAAGTTTTTGACTGTGGAAGGGGAAGCTATGCTATGTTTGCTAGTTTTGATCACATAATTTCCCTGCACATAGTCACCATCTGGAAAGATACCACAGAACAAGCCAGGGGAAGTCATTAACTGTAGGGCTAAGGCTGTAACTTTATTGAAGCTATTATTTGTTTCTAATACAGCACACCATAGGTTATGTGTCACCATGGCCATCAGCTTAACTGGAGGTCCTTTTTTAATGTTCCTGATCCACCAGAAAGTTTTATTGCTGAGCATCCACTCCTGCTGGCCCAACAGGGGGCTAGTAGGGTAGGAAGCCATGATTATCACCTCCATAAAGTTTCCTGCACAGAGACCAAGTCTTAGATTTCAGTTGGAGGCTTTTGTTTGATTATGCACTGAATTTATGCCTCGGCTGCAAAGCCAACTCTAAATGAGCTGTATTTGAATATTCAAATGGATGCTAGCTGCAACTCTAGTTCACCTTCACAGAGTGCTATTTTAGCTTGATGCCTGATTAGACACAAGCTTTTGAATCTTCTCAGGTACTTCTGCAAGGGCCTAAGTTGCATATATTTGTGGGGCTGTATGAATGCAAACCTATGTTGATGCACATATCCCAGATCTGTGGGCACATATTGTGCACAGGAGATCAGTCCATGAAATGATTCCCATTGTCTACAGTAAAATTAGTGCTTCCTGGTTTGGGGACAAACCAATCCATATGCTTATCTTTTACTACATAAATATTCCCATTCTTTTAAATTGGACTGTTTATGTATTTAAAGTTAAGCATGTGCTACAGTGCTTTGTTATTAAGACAAGGGCCTAATACAAAGTCCTTTGCAGTCAGTGAGAGTTTCATCATTTTCTTCAACAAATTTTGGATCAGGTCTAAAGTGTACAACTTGGAAACATCCAAAAAAGTGTGTGTATTTTAAAATGTAGGCCTTGCTGTTTAGACAGATTAATCTAGACAGTATCAGCCAAACGAAACTTTCCCACTGCAAAATACAAGATGGATCCTAAGTAGATTTTCAAGCCTGGTTCTTGATCATCTTTTTGACTGTATCATATTCTGTTTTTTATTTCATTTCAGTAACATCTGGTACTTCCTGAAATCTCAAGCAGTTGTTCTGCTGTATCCTGTCAGATAGCACTCTTCATACTTACGTGTGTTGTGACGATGTTTGGACATCTTTCTGACAGTCACATGTAAGCATGCATTGAGGCAATATCAAAGCTGTGAGCTATTTGTGCTGTCCAGTGCTATGAAGAAAAGTGCTTCCTTTTCACTTTTATTTTCTTCATTAGCATTCAAATAGCAGAAACAAAGCTATTGTTAGGCTATTTATTCATTATGACACTGAGCAATCCCTTTCTCATTTAGTGTTGTTCTGCCTATTCAAGGAAAGTAGTTAGTTTTAAGAAAAATCAATCCATGATAGCTTATCTCTTCTTACTTCCTGAATAATCTAAACAGGAGAATATATCAAAATCTTGTCCTTATGCACATAAAATGTTTTCCTGACACTTAAATTGTTTCAGAAGGAGGCACTGACTGCTGATAGGGGAAAATGTCCCTCTTGTAGAGAAGGAGAGCAAGGAGAGCTTTCTGTGTATGAAACAAAAATAGATCCGAGGTAGGTGAGAGGCTGATGGACAGAGGACAAGGGCAGACAGGTGTCTCAAACTGGGGGAGATGCACGTTGTGATAGATTTTTATGTCACAAATTGTGAGAAGCTGCTCATTATGGTAGGTTGGAGAAAGAGGACAATTGCTGTGTAAAATATGTGGGATGACCTCTGTGTTTTAAATACGGGGAGTGAGTTCACCTCTGAACCTTCACCTTTCCTCAAATCTGCCATTTCTGGCTAGGGAAAGCCAGCCACCAACCAACAGCACCTCAACAAAATATTTGCTACAGTTGCATTTAGTGGTACCAAAATGCAAGAGAAGCGTCAAGCCCTAATGTCAAACACCCTTCTTTGCAGATAGCTTGGAGTAAATCTCATATCCTTCACTGTCTGAGCCCCCTTTTTAATAAAAATATGCTAGAGCTCACAGCAAAAGAACAAAACTGTGTGAAAAACTAGTACCATTAGCTCTTGAGTGTGTATATATAAACATAAATTTCACACTCATATCTATATCTAAAATTTAGAAATTAAATTATATAAACTCCATGGCTCCTAGAGTTTTATACCTTCAGATTACATTACATTTAAGAGTTACTGGGTAAAAAACATTCTTTACTAAAATAGTGTCATAAAAGGCCATTGAACATCCACATTTTAAATAGCAAACTCTTTCTCATCTTTGGCTGACAAACACAGCGTCCCTGGCCATGAAAAAGGAACCAAAATAAATAAAAACACAAATAAATCAGTGGCACTGTAGTTTATTCTGAATTATCTGATGAAAAAAATCAATAAGTCAGTGGTTTGAACTCGCTGAATAGCATTATTTTAATTATACTTCAAGTTAGAGCTGGACAGCAGATTGGAGTACGGAGCTGGAAGTCTCAGGTAGCAGTGGTAGCAAGGGTGCAATAGAATAGTACAAGTACTAGTGAATATAAGACAAGAGAACATTTTTTAAACATTCAGAATAATTCTATCATTTATGACAGAATTTTCCCTAATGTACTTGGCTGATAATGAGTGGGTCAAGCATAAGTGTCTAAATTTCTCTTGTTGGTCATTCCCATAAGACTTCTACACAGGCCATCATTAATTTTATAAAACAGTAATCAATGATAACACTATATTAATTGGCACAATGCCTTCAAACTAAATTAACCGTTCTTCTGTTCACGCTGCCTGGTGTGGTTTACATATTTCTGGTTTACCATTTACCCCTGTCCTTCCCACACAAATTCAGTCAGGCAATTGATTAGTGGTAGTGTCCATTCATCCACTCCATGGCTGACACACACATCCCACCCTCTGTATTCAGGAACCTTTAGAGGAACAAGAGATCAGTTGCTGCAAATCCAAAAAAAGGGGAACTCTGAAGACTCCATCCTATTCAGGCAATAATGGAGATTTCACAGTTCTGAGGCTGTAAAGGACATGACACACAGCTGTAAGCTGAGAGGGATCCTGGGCCATTGTTAACTTCCGAACAATAAAAGTAAATACACCACTGCCATGGGTTATCTTTTACGACAAAGAAAAGACAAGGAAATCACTACAGTTCACCCACAAGAATATGACAAGCAGAACCTTGGGTGCTGGCTGGTGAGCCTTGCCCACATGCTCAGGATTTAACTGATTGCCATATTTGGAGTCGGGAAAGAATTTTCCTCCAGGGCAGATTGGCAGAGGTCGTGGAGTTTTTTCGCCTTCCTCTGCAGTGTGGGGCATGGGTCACTTGTTGGAGGATTCTCTGCACCTTGAGGTCTTTAAACCACGATTTGAGGACTTCAATAACTCAGACATAGGTTAGGGCTTTGTTACAGGAGTGGGTGGGTGAGATTCTGTGGCCTGCACAGAGATTCTGTGCAGGAGGTCAGACTAGATGATCATAATGGTCCCTTCTGACCTTAAAGTCTATGAATCTAACCTCAGAGCTGATAATACCTTAGGCTGACCTCATCCACTGAAGCAGTTTACCTGGAAAGCAAGATTTGCTATTGTTTTCACTCATTTAAATATTTCTTCTTTCGTTAGCAACATTCAGGACTCACTGAATGTTGCAGACTGTAACCTGAAACACATGTATCTGATCACATTTTAACATTTTTTTTTCTGAAGAACACATCTCACATAGTATGGATAATGAATAGGAACTGCAATTTAACTTCGGAAAGATCCAACTCTGCTGCATACATAACTGGCTTGGGTGATTGTGATGCTAACGAGGGAATAATTCAACTCACTTAACTGCAACTTCCTTTGATTCTCTTTTTAAAATGTTATATCTGAGGCTTGGGGCTCAAGCCATTTAAAAGCATAAACTTTTGCTTGTCCCTTGGGGAATAAGTAAAATATCTGTTAGTGCTGAGGAGGCAGGGAAAAGGAAGAGAAATGTATATCTCAAAGGTAAATTTATATTAAATTCTAGACACAAAGCCGACTGTACAAGCAGGTCTATATAAATGGTACAAATTTAATGCTCAGGCTTCTAGAAGCTATAGCGGATTGAAAAAAAAATGTTTTCCCCATGAAGCCACAGCCTATGTTTAACGATCTAATAAAATATCCTTACACAGTATAACATTATCTTTCTTTTCCATTCATTAATTTTTAAAAGAAATACTTCAAGAAAGCATCAAACAAATGATCAAAGACGCAAATGAGATTCCAACATCTTGTTGCCAGAAATTAATACAGAAGGGACAGCAAACAAACTAAGAAATGCCACCAAACAGTGTCAATTGATATGGTATGTTTGTTTACACTATCCTAATCTGCAGCTTCAGGACACCAGAGGGACAGATGCTATTGGTAAGCATATACTGTAGGCATAAATTAACCTGCTTCACTGAAAACACCCATGGGAACCATTATATTTTGAATGATCTTTCTCTATATTCTAGGTTTAACTGTAATTATAAGTATTGCTCAAATGTAATGACTTCAGCTATCAAATTTTAGGTTTGCTTTGTTTTTACATCATTTTGTCAAATTTCCAGGCAGGCTTTTCAGTGTCTGATGAATATGGAAAGTTTTGTTTTGTTAATAAGGGGTATGAATCAGTATTCTCGGTATTTTGACATAAAATGAAAGAGGACAATCAGAAATTTAGGGAAATAGGCGAAGTCCAGAGACTGTGTTTCAAATTTTCTCCTGGAATAAATCTGGACTCCCATGTCCATTTGCCTGCAGGGTAGACATGTAGGTACCTACATATTGATGCATTATTTACAACAGAAATATCTCTGGAGCACCTATATGGGAGTAGCTAAGGCAGAAGACTGCAACTGAAACTTAGAAAAAGGTGCAACACTATAGTAAAAATGAATAGAAACAACTTAGACATTAGTATAACAATTAAAATAAAAGAAATATTAAAATAAATGAAGAAATAAACATGAAAACACTGTATTGTGCTAACATACCACTCCACAGTATCCAGGAGTGATACATAGTAGCATTCTATTGTTCTAGATGTGCATGTTACTGTACATAATACTTTGATCAAATGAGCCATAGTACATTCCTGGGATTTAATCATATCAGGATGGATGAAAACGTTTATGAATTGATGATGTAGATAAAATAAAAATGTATAAATCGTTCCATTGTAGGATCAATATTTTTAGCCCCTCAGAAATAATTCCTCTGGCAACTCATAAATTTTAATGCATAATACCCTGTAATTTCTGCATCAAGCCCATAACTTTTACTACAGCTAAAGGCATATTTTTAGAGAGACATTCAGTCCTGATTTTAAGACTTCAAGTAATGGAGAATCCACCACATCTCTAGGCAAGTTATTCCAATGGTTAATTCATGGATTCCAAAACCAGAAGAGAGACTGTGATAATCTAGTCTGACTTCCTGTATAACCCAGGTCATAGAACTTCCCCCAAAATAATTCCTAGAGCATGTATTTATTTTTTTAAAAATTCCCATCTTGATTTTAAAATTACCAGTTGATGGAGACTCTATCACAACCCTTGTTCCAATGGTTAATTACCCTCACTTAAAAATGTCTGCCTTATTACTAGTCTGAATTTGTCTAGCTTCACATTCTAGCCACTGAGTATAAGCAGATATTAGTCTGTAGGATTAGAAACCCTGAATGACTCTAAGACGTATTCCCAGAAATATTTTTTGTTCCAGTAAACCATAGTTCAAATGATGGCATTCAAAGTACAGGTGAAAAGTCTGTCGAGCTTAAGGGTCCCCCAGACGGTATTTGCTGACTAGTTTGTCTTTACCTCTAAAATTATGACACGGCTGAATAGCGCAGATTCACCTTGCAGAGGGAGCAGTTACTTTGCCTACTTTTCTGATGGAGAGAGAACACTGGCCCCATACATTTCAACAAATACACAGTGCAGGGTGAATCCTCCTTTGCTAATTAAAAAAAACCACAATAGCTATATTAAACTATAGATTTCGACCAGTTGAACTACTTTACAACCTCTCCACTAACTCCAAGATTAAAAGAATGTGTAGGGAGAGATCTATAGTAATGTAAAAAATGCAAAAATTTAAGCATTTATTTTTATAGTGTTAGCATTCAATTTATATTTATAAATTGAAAAGTTTCTATTTAATCCACACATTCTATTTTCCCAATATAATCAAAGGGGTATGTTTGTCCCATTTTAAGGATGATTCTTCATATATCCTAATACTTTCTTGGTGGAACTGTAAAACAATGCATTAGTGACAAATCCCCCGCTTTGTGCCCCTTCAGTCCTTGGAGTTTAACTCCTCTCACATTACAGTATTTATGGAATTTCCCAGCCAAACGGTGTTCTGCTCCATAAAATTCTGACAAGTGGACTCTGCCAAACTAATAACGGCTTCATTCTGCTGAAATAAACTTATTTCACTGCGGCAAACAAAATGACATGACCTGGAAAGGTTATTTTTAACTGGGTAATGATTCAATTCCAACCAAGCATTTCTCACTAGGATCCTGGATACTGTTAAGTTACATTTCTTAAATGTAAATATATTCTCATATTTGTTTTTTTCTCTGTAGTCCCTTCATAACATAATAACTGCAAGTATTCTCAGTGGTTTGATGTTCTTAGTCAATATTTCAATAATCTTGTTAATAATCCCTAATGAGAAGACCTGTGAGGAGTGACCTGGGAGACTTCGAAGCCTGCCTCATACAAAGAAGTACTGCCCTTAGAAAAACTTTATATTTCATTTCTCCTTGCTAAATTTTTGTTTAGGTATTTTTTTAAATTAAACATTATCAAATATATTTTAATAATGAATATATTCTTGAAGTAGTACTCTTTCAAAAAGATTAAATTATAAAGTAATGTTTTTCTTCTAGCATAACTAAACTTTGGCAACAATCGCTATTAGCCAGATCCCAAATAAAGATGTGCAAAATACAGAATTATCTACAGGCATAAAAAGACTGTGATCTGACCTTTCAAAAAGGTTATGTTCTCTGCCTATGTTTCAGGTTTTGCATGATAATCATTCAGCATAGTGAGCACTAAATAAAACAATGTTAGTTAAATTCTCTTCATAAGTTTTCTATAATTCTTGGACTTATTCTATGTAGTCTCCTTAGCCTATGCCCACAAAACAATAGTCAGTTTAAGGTCAAATCCTCTCCAAATGACTGGGGACCACAGGAGCACCTTTACAACAGCTGGGATCTTGTACAAACATGCTGCACCCTGCCAGCACTGTCTTCTAAGTGCTAATAAGAGAGACAATCCCTGACTGCAAACAGCTGGGGTCCTTATGAAACAGTTCAATAAAAAAAAATGTTTGGTCTCTCACAGCAAACAAAAGGAGGTGAATAATGAACAGTCACCAAAAATATGGGATTGGTAGATCACGGGTAAATAGAATGAAAGAAAAAAGTACAGGAAAACAACACAAGAGAATGAAAAGGAAAAGTTTTTGGCTAATTAGTAATCAGCCTTAGCCTGTTCAGTATCTACGTGGGCAACAATGTTGGTAGAGGAATAATTGTAATCACAGGACTGGAAGGGACCTCGAGAGGTCATCTAGTCCAGTCCCCTGTACTCCTGGCAGGACGAAGTATTATCTAAACCATCCCTGACAGGTGCTTGTCTAACCTGCTCTTAAAAATCTCCAATGATGGAGATTCCACCACCTCCCTAGGCAATTTATTCCAGTGCTTAGCAAGCCTGATAGTAAAAACTTCCTAACTAAGGTCCAACCGAAACCTCCCTTGCTGCAATTCAAGCCCACTGCTTTTTGTCCTATCCTCAGAGGTTAAGAAGAACAATTCTTCTCCTTTTTATGTACTTGAAAACTGTTAGCATGTCCTCCCTCAGTCTTCTCTTTTCCAGACTAAACAAATCCAATTTTTTCTTAAATCTTCCCTCATATGTCATGTTTTCTAGACCTTTAATCATGTTGTTGCTCTTCTCTGAACTTTCTCCAATTTGTTCACATCTTTTCTGAAATGTAGCACCCAGAACTGGACATAGTACACCAGTTGAGGCCTAATCAGCAGAGAGTAGAGTGGAAGAACTACTTTGTATGTCTTGCTTACAACACTCCTGCTAATACATCCCAGAATGATGTTCACTTTTATTGCAACAGTGTTACACTGTTGACTCATATTTAGCTTGTGATCCACTATGACCCCAAGATCCCTTTCCTCGGTACTCCTTCCTAGGCAGTCATTTCCCATTTTGTATGTGTGCAACTGATTGTTCCTTCTTAAGTGGAGTACTTTGCAATTGTCCTTATTGAATTTCATCCTATTTACTTCAGACCATTTCTCTAGTTTGTCCAGATCATTTTGAATTATAATCTTATCCTCCAAAGAATTTGCAACCCCTCCCAGCTTGGTACCGTCTACAAACTTTATAGGTGTACTCTCTATGCCATTATCTAAATCATTTATGAAGATTTTGAATAGAACTGGACCCAGAACTCATCCCTGCAGGACCCCACTCGTTATGCATTTGCAGCATGATTGTGAACCCCTGATGATTACTCTCTGGGAACGGTTTTACAACCAGTTATGCACCCACCTTATAGAAGCTCCATCTAGGTTGCATTTCCCCAGTTTGTTTATGGGAAGGCCATGCAAGATAGCATCAAAAGCTTTACTGAAGTCTAGATATACCATGTCTACCGCTTTTTCCCCACCCCATCCACAAGGCTTGTTACCCTGTCAAAGAAAGCTATCAGGTTCATTTGACATGAATTGTTTTTGATAAATCCATGTTGACTGTTACTTATCACCTTATTATCTTCTAGATGTTTGCAAACTGATTACTTAATTTTTTGCTCCATTTTCTTTTCGGGTAAGGAAGTTAAGCTGATGATAATGAGAATTTTCAAACCATGACTGGAAAAGTTTAAAATTTAGTGACATCAGAACAATGTAAACATTTATATTTTATCAGTACAATTAACCTGTGGTATATTTATTTCTTCTGTTTTAAAAAATACATTTAGATCACCCATCAACAAGTCAAACAGAGCAAGCAAAATTATTTTCAACAATTTGTTACAGACACAGCTGCACCCAAGCCAACAGTGAGAGTTGATATTAACAACCCTTTATATCCTTATGATACATAACTACTGGCTATAGGATTGCTAATGTATTGTGTGATGCCCAAGGCAATTTTGTCAGTTCTTTATCAGCCTGTATATTCATGGCACATACAAATAGACCCCAATGACTAGCAAAACCACACTGCTCTACACAGAACTTTTGCTAAAAGGCTTGATAAAAAGAAGGACTAAGTAAATCAACACTATACAGGAGGGGTATGCTCTTGGGGAACAAAACTAGGCTCACTGGATTCACCTGGCAATAAAGGGGATCAAAACAACAGCCGTACTCCCAACTCAACCACCAATCAAATTCTACCAAAGGCAGGCCAGCAGGTTGATGCTAACATAGGTAATATCAGCAAATGAAAGCAATTGACATGTTGCCAGCCCCAAATACTCATAAGTCAGGTGCCTCAAAATAATGAGGTTGGTTTTAAAATAATGAAATTAACAAATATAAACATGTTTAAAGTTCTTTTTATTTACCTTCTGCCCTTTTTTTTTTTAAATTTAAATTGAAGGTGCACCTGGGTCACACTTTCAACATTTCTCTGCCATCATGAGGACAAAATGAAAGCTGCGCTTCCTGCATAGTCACATGGCTAAAGAAGCTGTGGCTTTTAAGAATATATACTTAAGGATAAAAATCACAAGAGCTGCCATCAGTGCATCAGCATCATATATCTTCAAAGCCAAAAGGGGGAAAAAATGGCCTAAATGCTATCTGAGGAAAACGATGACACTTTCAGAGAAAAAAAATGAAACTCAAGTGATGCAAATAAGTCCCATCTGTAGCTGGTTGTTTTATTCCTCCAAGAGAGACAAGTTTAAAATCTGTCCTCTTGAGCACAGGTGCTTTTTATACAGTACACTACTGTCAACTCCATTTGCACAGGTGGTGTAAAGGATGTTCATCACCACCAGCCTGCCAACCATTCAGAAAAGCCTCTCTTTTTTCACGACCTTTTCATTCACCATTTGGCCTGGCGGGGAGTGGGGAGCCATCTTTCTATACTATCAAGTTCTGAATCAGAATGTGAACCCTTTTAAGATCAGGGAGAGAAGAGATCAGCATTGAAATTTTAGTATGTTTACGGGAAGCAAGAGCAGGCCTGATTAATAAATTAAGTATTTGCTAAAATGGGCTGTATTTTTAAGTACAATTTTGTTTTCTTAAATACAGGCAACTTTGGAAATGCTAATTGAAATTAAGAAAATTTCACTTGAAATTGGCACAGATGTACTTAGTACAATTAGTGAAGCTGTTTGCAATGCTCGGCCTTTTGGAGAAGAAGGTATATACACTATTTCAAGTCATGGTTTGTGACAGAACACAAAATTGTACACATGAAGAACATAATGGATAGTTTTCTACAGCTGGATATTCAGGAGGAAAAGATTGGAAGAAAGTATCTTTGTACCCTTCCATTCAGCTTCTCTCAGTGTTTTAATTACTGCGTTTAACTGGGATTCATTTGTGTTTTGTATATGATTCTGCAGGAACTGCTAGGAAGATCTGCTGGTAGGATGATCAGGGCAATGGAGGGCCTATCTTATGAAATGAGGCTGGAAGAGCTTGGCTTGATTAGTCTAACAAAAAGAAGGATGAGAGGAGGTATGATTCCTCTCTATAAATACATTAAGGGGATAAATACCAGGGAGAGTGAAGAGCTAATTTAAACTAAAGGACAATGTTGGCACAAGAACATGGATATGAACTGGCCATGAACAAATTCAGTCTGCAAATTAGAAGGTTTCTAACCATCAGAGGGGCAAAGTTCTGGAACAGCTTCACAATAGGAGAAGGTGAGAAAAGAGTCAAACAACTTAATTAGCTTTGAGAGAGAGCTGGACAAATTTATCATTGCAATAATATGATGGAGTTGCTTGTAATGGTACGGAGCAGGGCTCAACAACCTTGGGATTAATTCCAGTTTCTGTTTTATGTTTCTAAAAGCTCATGCTTCCGTGTTTCAGCTGGCTTCCAGCAAGGGTCAGGAAGGGATTCTGCTCCTCCCACAAAAGTGTTTCTGGGTGGGTTTTTTTTAAAATCTCCTTCCTCTGGGTACGTCTACACTACAGGATTATTCCGATTTTACATAAACCGGTTTAGTAAAACAGATTGTATAAAATCGAGTGCACGCGGCCACACTAAGCACATTAAATCGGAGGTGTGCATCCACGGTCCGAGGCTAGCATCGATTTCTAGAGCGTTGCACTGTGGGTAGCTATTCCGTAGCTATCCCGTAGTTCCCGCAGTCTCCCCCGCCCCTTGGAATTCTGGGTTGAGATCCCAGTGCCTGATGGGGCAAAAATCATTGTCGTGGGTGGTTCTGGGTAAATGTCGTCAGTCATTCCTTCCTCCGGGAAAGCAACGGCAGACAATTATTTCGCGCCCTTTTTCCCTGGATTGCCCTGGCAGACGCCATAGCATGGCAACCATGGAACCTGTTTTGCCTCTTGTCACTGTCACCGTATGTGTACTAGATGCCGCTGACAGAGGCGATTCAGCAGCGCTACACAGCAACATTCATTTGCTTTTGCATGATAGCAGAGATCAGCCGTTCTGTACCATCTACCATGCCGTTGTAAATTGGCAATGAGATGACGGTTACCAGTCCTTTTGTGCTGTACCATCTGCTGCTGTCATAGGTGCCCCTGGCTGAGATCGGCCGGGGCCGCAAAGGACAAAAATGGGAATGACTCCCCGAGTCAATCCCTCCTTTATGGTATCTAAAAATAGAATCAGTCCTGCCTAGAATATGGGGCAAGTGTACTAGAGAACCAGTGTATCAGAGAACCAGAGAGCACAGCCGCTCCGTGTCAGATCCCGCAGAAATGATGAGCTGTATGCCATTCACAGGGGGTGCCCCTGCAACAACCCCACCTGTTGATTCCCTCCTCCCCCAGCCTTCGTGGGCTACCGTTGCAGTGTCCCCCATTTGTGTGATGAAGTAATAAAGAATGCAGGAATAAGAAACAGTGACTTGTTAGTGAGATAAAATGAGGGGAAGGCAGCCTCCAGCTGCTATGATAGTCCAGACAGGACATTAAGCAGTGTGGGGGAGAGGAGCCCAGCATCCCGCTGCTATGATAGTCCAGGCAGAACAGAATCTTTTCTTTAAACATGAAGGACGGGGGCTGATGGAGCTCAGCCCTCTGTTGCTATTGAAGATGGTTACCAGCTGTTCTGTACCATCTACTGGGAATGATCAGGAGTTTTTTACCCAGGCGCTCCAGCCGACCTCACCGGAGGCCAGCCAGGAGCACTCACGGGCTGATGATGAGGACGGATACCAGTCCTTTTGTACTGCACCATCTGCCACAAGGCTGATGATGACGATGGATATCAGCCATATTGTACCATCCGCCACCCATGAGGGGGGGCGAGGATGCTGCCGTTGACTGCTGCAGCATCGCGTCTATCAGCAGCATTCAGTAAACATAGGGTGACATTTAAAAGAGTCAAGAGACGATTTTTTTCCCTTTTACTTCTGAGGGTGGGTGAGGGGGGTAAATTGACGAGCTATGCCCTGAACCACCGCGGACAATGTGTTTGACACTACAGGCATTGGGAGCTCAGCCAAGAATGCAAATACTTTTCGGAGACTTCAGGAACTGTGGGATAGCTGGAGTCCTCAGTCCCCCCTCCCTCCCTCCATGAGCGTCCATTTGATTCTTTGGTTTTCCATTACGTTTGTCACGCAGCAGCGTGTTGAGTCCCTACTGTGGCCTCTGTCTGGAGATTTTTTAAAAATGCTTTGGAATTTTGTCTTCTGTAATGGAGCTCTGATAGAACAGATTTGCCTGCCCATACAGCGATCACATCCATACGGTCCATGCTGGAGCTCTTTTTGGATTTTGATTTCGAACTGCATCGCCACCAGTGCTGATCGGAGCTCCACGCTGGGCAAACAGGAAATGATATTCAAAAGTTCACTGGGCTTTTCCTGTCTACCTGGCCACTGCATCCGAGTTCTGATTGCTGTCCAGAGCGGTCAGTGGTGCACTGTGGGATACCGACCGGAGGCCAATACCGTCGATTTGCGGCCACACTAACCCTAATCCGATATGGTAATACCGATATTAGCGCTACTCCTCTCGTTGGGGAGGAGTACAGAAACCGGTTTAAAGAGCCCTTTATATCGATATAAAGGGCCTCTTAGTGTGGACGGGTGTGGCGTTAAACCGGTTTAGACGCGTAGTGTAGACCAGGCCTCTGAAGTATCAGAGACGGCAACATGGGATGGGACATTGGGCAGAGTGGGCAAGGGCTCTGAGCAGTCTCTATTTCAGGTGCTTGGCTGGCTGTTTCTTGCGTATATGCTTAGAGTCTAACTGATCACCATATGTGGGGTGGTGAAGGAATTTTCCCCCAAGGTCAGATTGGCAGTGACCTTAGAAGTTCTTCTCCTTCCTCTGCAGTGTGTACATGTGGGTCACCTTCCAGGATTACCTGGGCATATCTCACTTAATCATTTTCCTGCCTTGAACACTGGTGTACCTCAGTCCCTCCTATGTTCTGCCTGTGGCACATAACAGTTGATGTCCCATAGGTTGTAATGCTTTGGCCTCTTTTTGGTTGTTGGGTTAGTGTGTGGGTGCTGGTAACCTCTGATTCACAGAAGATCAGATGAGTAGACCCTTCTGCCCTTAAAACTCTATGACTGCATGCATAGTACATAATTTTGCTTGCAATACAATTTCTGTAAAGAGGGCACAGCGTCTCTGTTTTCTGTGTCAATAAAATGCACTAATCAAATGTAGTTTCCAAAAGAATATAACAAATATCTCATTATTTACAGAATTCTAACTGGATAGCTTTGAAAAAATTGATGACATTTTGCTGAAAGTAAAATGAATAACCCTAAACTGAGGACAGTGTCCTGGATCAAGATTTGGAAATTAGCTCCATGGTTTTGTGCTTAAAATGCCATACCCATTTAAAAGTTGCTGCCTGACAAACCATGAACTAGCTTGAACTAGCTTATACGTACTCCAAATATGTTTTATTTATGCTAAAATGTTGCAGATACTTTTTAAATGGCAAGTTACACTAAAACCTACTGTGCTTGAGCGCATCCGTTATTCTTCATTCAACCTATATTCATGATTTATTTAAGAAATTAAATTAATAGAAGAGTTCTATAATATCAGTTGCCAAGTAGCTAAGAAGGAAACAAATTAAGTATTAAAACACTGTGGTTTACTTTATTATTTATTCGTAAAATTCACTTTGTGTGAACATCTAATTTAAGTTAAAGCAATAAAATATTTTGTTCAGAGTCAAAGCAGGAAATTTTAAAATGGTACAAGGCCAAGAATTCTTTCTTCACTGGTTAAATGACTTATCTGAAATGATACCAAGGGAAAATGTATAAAGTTTGTGTGACAAGTCATAATACATTGCACACAGAAGACCGAAAAACAACACAAAGGGTGCAAGAGGGAATTATAAATATTTGAAAGCTAGCACATCTGGAAGAAAATAATACTTTACAGACATTCTATCAAAGGGAAAAACTCTGGAGTACTAGTGTTGAAGTAAGCAAGAGTGAAAGAGGACAGCAAATCAGTTTAAGTGTATTATGGCAGCAAAGATGGCCAATGGAACTTTTGGATGCACATGGAAAGAGAGAGAACATCACTGAGGGGTAAAGCGATACCTCCTCTTAATTCCAGTGAGAGTGAACATGGAAAACAGTTTTCAGTTCTGGGCACTTCAATACAGAAAATACGTAGACAAATTCAAGGGAGTTTTTAGAATAGCAACAAAAATGGTTACAAGCCACGTAAGGACAGATTTATGGAAGGAAATTAAAGAGCTAAATATTGGCATACTGTGTATAGACTGGCTAAGTGACAATTCAGAGGACACATAACGGTATACAAATATTTGAAGGGTGTAAATACTAAAGGAGAAGAGTTGGATGAAATTAATAAAAGGAAAATTAAGGATTATTATCAGGAAAATCTTTCAGACACTAAGATGTGTTAACACAGAAAACAGTCTCCCAAGGAATGTGTTGGAAATTCCTTAATTTGGGTATTTCAAACTAGGCTAGACAACTCTCTGGTAAAAATACCGTAGGGAACAATCATGCACTGGCAGGGAGCTAGACTACATTATAATATAATAATATATGGAGATATAACTATCTCGTAGAACTGGAAGGGACCTTGAAAGTTCGAGTCCAGTCCCCTGCCTTCACTAGCAGGACCAAATACTGTCCCTGACAGTTGTTGTTGGTCCCCCCGGTCCCTAAATAGCCCCCTCAAGGATTGCACTCACAACTCTGGGTTTAGCAGGCCAATGCTCAAACCACCAATATGTTTTATTCCACCTATAATTTCTATGAGTCTTTCCAGCTGGAAATATAATGCAAGTCACCACTGTGGAGCCATCATCTCCTTTGAAATAGTATATCTATCTCACATTTTTTATTTTTTTATTTTTTTTGAACAGGGGCTAATTTTGCCTTTATGACATGTCCAAAGAAAATACTATATTTCATGCTTTAAAAAATGCAGTTCAATTTCATTGCCTCAGATAAACTTACACTGAGTGCAAAACCAATATACATTCTTATACTTCCCATTTTACTCTTGATTTACTGTGGACAAAAAAAAAGAGGAAGCACTTAATAATTAAAGTATCAGAGGGGTAGCCGTGTTAGTCTGGTTCTGTAGAAGCAGCAAAGAATCCTGTGGCACCTTATAGACTAACAGACTTTTGCAGCATGAGCTTTCGTGGGTGAATACCCACTTCTTCAGATGGCATCTGAAGAAGTGGGTATTCACCCACGAAAGCTCATGCTGCAAAACGTCTGTTAGTCTATAAGGTGCCACAGGATTCTTTGCTGCTTTTAATAATTAAAGGGACTACTTAAAAACAGGACTAAGACCAAATTATATTATACCTCTTTAAGTAGAGAAGGATGCTTTTGTCTTTTCTAATTCCTTTATTTCTACATTCCTTTCAATTCTATGTGCTATATTGTTTTAATAATATGTACCACTGATACTGAACATTTTCTTGCGAAGATAATTGTAAAAAGAAGCATTTTAAGCCTTGATCCTGCAGAGAGAACTGTGTGAGTGGATCTCCTACATCCATGCAGACTCCCACTAACGTCCATGGGGCTCTGAGCAGGCACTGAGCTCCAGCCACAGGGAGAAAGGGATGATCTCTGAAAGAAATATGAAGTTCAAAGCGTTTTTATGGTCCTGATCCAGCAAAGCACCTAAGCAGATGCTTGAAGTTGTGCATGTGTTTAAGTGCTTTGCAGGATTGGGACCTATGAGAGTGGGAAAACGGTGAACAAACAGATGGAAAAAGGCAGCCACACAGGCAACATCTTAATCTTTGCACATTATAACCCTAGAGATTCCTGGCCCATGTCCTTCCTAGGTGATTCCTTGATCTACCTCTCTGATCCTAGGTAGACTTGATGGCCCCGGGATAATTAATATAGGAACCTGCAAATTTTCAGCTGTCTAGAAACTGACAGTTTAAACCTGATATCAGCAGTGGACAAAAATGTTGACATTAATGGCATTTCTGGGGCATAAATAAATAAATAAATAAATAAATAGTTTTCATCCCAATTCCTAGTGGCAAGGGAGAGAGAGAAAGACACATAAAAAAGGAAAAGTGGAAACAGAATAAAATCCCTGGGTCCTGGAGAAATTCACCCTGGAAGACATCAGACTAGCAAAACTGCCATTATGCACTTTCTCACCACACATACTGCTATTTGTTTGGGTAACAAAAAGCATATAGATAACTTTACCATCAAATAAAAAAAAACTATTTTGGAAAATGTTTCTCGTGGAATCCAGTTATGACAGGCAACATCTCAGACTGCACACTGAACACACAATGTTCACAGTACAACTGCAATCCTTTCTAAAAATCTGAATAAGCAAAGGATTTTAGAGAGAGAAGACACAGAACATACAGTTTCACAGAAGGAACCAAAAGTCAGTATAAATCTAATTTTGTATTAACAAGGTCCCAGAACAGTAATAAAGTTCTGAAAACAATAATGATCAATGCTCTGAGGAAAGCAGAGATGAAAGAGATCTATCACACTACTGATAGGTAAAGTAATGGGCGGACCATTGATTACCTTCATACAATGGTTCAATTACTGTCTTTTTAAACTTCTTAGCAACAAGAAGCCACTTCTACTTCTTCTCATCCACCAAACACGCAGTACCTGTAAATACCCAGGTGCAGCTTTAAAAATATCTCACATTGCAGTGACTTTTCAAGAGACTGTGACCCCAAAGCTGGCCCTAGAGACAGTGCCAGACAGAGTTCTTGGTCTGGCAGTGACAGGAAAATCATAAGGTTTTTTTTGTTTATTTGGTCAGTTGTTTTTTTTTTTTTTACTTAGGAAGATGAGGGAAGGAATGAAGGCAGCAGAAGCCTCATTTGGGGATGAAGGGGAGAGCAGCAGTAGCAGCCTCCAAAGGTGAGTAGGAGAAGTGAAGAAACTGGCATCCACTCAAGTTATTCTCACACTCCCTATAAAAAGAAATTAAAGGCAGCACCATGTGTGACCAAACTGTGAACTTTGTTACCATTTTCTACAATATCCCCTCGGTTTATTGCCTTTGCTAACACAGTTGTGTGTCCTAAAGAGTCAGTCGTTTGTTCACATTTAGCCCCAAATGTGGCAGATAGCCACTAGCCCAAGTTGAGGGTGCTGTAGTGCAGCACCACCATTAAGAAAGCTCAGGGAGAACTCCTAGAATCCCCTGCTTGCAAAAGGAGCACTCAGCCATTGAGGCCACTACCCCTTTCTCCTATCACTTACCCGCATTGTGCCACAGGTGGAGGAACTGAGAACTTTCTGTGAGGTTGTTCAAGACAGGAGGTGGTGATGTAGCCATCATTCCTACCTCCATGGCACAAGGGTTAGCAACAAACTGCTCCTGATTTTTTGGTATATTGCTTTAATTTGATAGTCTATGACAGTGGTGGGCAACCGTTCCTGGCCAATGGGAGCTTGGGAAGCAGCGGCCAGCACATCCCTGTGGCCCACGCCACTTCCTGCAGCTCCCATTGGTCGGGAATGATGAACCACAGTCACTGAGAGCTGCGGGTGGCCGCAGACGGTCAATGTAAACAAACTGTCTCGCAGACCAACAACAGATTACCCTGATGGGCCGCAGGTTGCCCACCACTGGTCTATGATTTCTTAGTTAAGTGAATTCCACCCTGAATATGCCTGGTATGAGAAAATACCAAGCCACAAATGAGTATGCAATGCTACAGAAGAGAGATGGAAATTGTTACACTGTCTAAATTAAATCTTACGAACACCCCTTGTTACATCTTCAGGTGGCCATACCCATGGGGATATCCAGTGTTTGGATGCTGATAACATGTTGCATATATTTTGAATTATAGGCAGCTGAAACTGCTATTCCACCTGTACATCTGTAGATGCTTTTCCTTACCAGTGAGACATTAAAAGAGGCAGAAAAGCACACCATCCACCCATAAACACCAACCATATTACAACAGACAAACAAAGAAAGGTAAAAAACTATCATTTTCCTCTGCGCACATAGAGCAGAACAGAAGTCAAAGATAGAGAATGATTTATATGTAAATATTAAAAGAGTTAGCTGCAGTCTACCCTTGATAATATCCCTTACCTCAGCCATCAATGTTACGTAATTGGTGTCACTGCTCTGCGCTGATCACCAAGCATAAACAATGGTAGCCAGAGGTTTGCACCTACTGAGTTAATCAAGATTCAACCTGCATGTTCTTGTCTACATTTACGATTCAAAAGCAAGGCAGATACACCAATTACTGGCAACCTTAGGGCTACTCTTGAGTATAGGCAGGGCTCACATTTGTATAGGTTGACTAAGCAACTACACTAACGAGGGGAGAGTGAGGCACCTGATCACTCTCTACGAATATTTGAAATATGTAAAACCAAGAAGTAACAATTGGGGTAGCAGAAGAGTATAGCTAGAAGTATCTGTATGACATTAAAAAAAGGGACAATTTAGGCTAAATATCAGGGAGACATTTCCAGACAGTGAGATCTATTAGGCTATCATATAATCTCTCCAAAAAAAAATGGTGGAGATCACTTCATTGAGACATTTAAAACTAGACTGGAGAATGGACTAGAAAAAATTGATGCAGGAAACAATTTCATGGCTGCAGTGAGTGGAAGAGATTGTCAGAAGACTGAGTGATGATCAGATAGATATTTTCCAGTTCTAATTTCTAGGGTTTTATCAGAAGAATGTGTAAATAGTAGTATTCTATCCTTACTCCTGCCCTCTGTGCAAACCCACTTCTGGGCTATTTATTTGCCTACAGCTTCATTAGTGGTCAGTCACTCACCTCCATTTACTTAAATATGACCGAAGAAAGCAGGGGGGCATTCCATTCAGCTCATCTCTCCAATACCATTCATCATTTTTGTTTTGAGACATTTCTACATTTTCCCACTTCATTTCTTGCATCATTAGTGAATGATGGCAGGGTGTATGTATGTAACAACTAGCATGATTGTTAGACATGTAGCTGCCTGGATCTTCAATAGCCTCAATGGGAACTGTACATTCGAAAGTATCCCAGTGAAAATGAATCCTAGAGTTTGCTGAATTAAACTAGCAAAAAATGTATATTATTTACTTCATTATACAATAACAACCTACAGTTGATTTTAGTAATTTTTCTTTATATTGAGTAGTCTTTGCACAACTCAGAATACATTTCTTCAGTGTCTGGACCTTCCCTTAACTTAATCATATTTGACATTTTGCTGCAGCTCAACATCATAGCATCTATTCCTTCGGTATTTTGGAAATCTTAATAAGGTTCGATTCAGTCTCTTTCTCCCCCCAGAAAAGAAAAAAGACAGATTCTTTTATCAAGTTCCCTTATATAATGTACTGTCCACCTATGTAATATCTTTTATTTTATATATTATATATACATAAAGAGAGAGAGCAAGAGAGAGAGAGCACTTTCAAAAATTATTGAAGAACAGTAAGGTTGCAAAGCCAAGAACTCAAAAAGTTAAGGAATGCTACAATTAAGGTTGCCCAAGGAAATCTTAATTTGGACCCTTGTGCATATATACATTGTGATTAGGGCTACAGTTTTGTCACAGAGGTCACGGAGGTAACAAAAATTGTGTATTTGAATAAAATCCATAAAATATTGGAAAAGACTGTAAAAGCACATTTCCAAATCAAGTGACATTGTGACAGTGCATACGGTCACAGGGTCACAGCACCACACCAGTTTGGCATCTCCATCCCCTCCACTGATAGAGATGGAAGGTTCAATGGGCCCAAACTATGTGGCGCTGTGACCACATATGCCAGGTCACAATGCCCAGACTTGGGAGCTAGGCCCATTCCCCTGGGACAGGAGCTGCTACTCCCCCCCCAGGCCTCACTTTTCAGCACTTCCACGATACTCTTCTGTATATTGGTGTAGCAAAACTGACATTATCTCTAGTGCTCATTATCCACGGATTATCACTTTTTCCAGCACCTGTCCTGTGAAATTTACTAAAAATGTCCATGTCAAAATCATAGCCTTACTCATGATACAGTCTTTAGTTACATGATCACATATTACTTTTTCCACAGGACCCCTATGACATTCAATGCACAAGAGAGTATGTGCGCACTGAGTATTTCATTTTATCTTCATCATTCAATATGTGGCTCCTTATGGGTTTTTCTATGGTGCTCACCACTATAGTCTCTGTGTGCTTCACAAAGACTAATGCATTTTTCTTTACAACACCCCCAGGAGGTAAGGTAACCCCATTATACACATAGGGAACTCACCACAGAGACATTCATGTTAAAAATATCCAGTATCCTCTAATTTTGGGTGCCCAATTTGAGATGCCGATGGCCTGATTTTTCAGACAACTTATTATTTTATAGCACTTTAAATACCAAGTACAGCTCCACTAACTTCAGTTACAGTTGTGAGTGCTCAGCACTTTGCCAATCAGACCACAGATGCCTAATGATTCAGGAATCCTGGGTTCTATTTAAGGTTCTGAGGGGAGTGTACTCTGGGGGTTACATATCTGTCCCTCACAAGACTAACCCCTTCTGCCCTGGCCTCTCCAGCCTTTCTTGGTTCCAGCCCCAGTGTTTCTCAGAACTCCTCCTCCTCAACATGTTCCAGCCACTGGAGCATGCTCACTCACTTTGGGGATGACACATGTTCATTAGATATGTAAGGGAACGGAGCATGCCCAGTGCAGACAGAGTAAGTGTTGCCTTAGTGGTTATACTGAGAATCAAAAGATCTGGGTCCTAATTTCTGGATCCACCAGTCTTTATTCTCCTCTTATTTTAATGTCATGACCACAGAGATACCCAGTAGTTTTGCAGCAGTGTTGAACTACCATACTTAAGCCCTACGTTTTGGTACTTCAGTTACTTAGCCTCTTCATCAATGAACCCCGTGCTGCAGAAGCAACACACCTGGGACTCAGAAGCTGAATGGCATCAACACCACACTCTGTACACCCTGTTACTTTATTAATGGAATAGGACTGACTGTGTCCTTAGCAGGAGGTTGACACTATTGTCCCACTTTACTAACCACATGTGAAGTGTAGATAGCTGGGGGATTAGGAAGAAAACAGATATATACAGTAGTCCAGTGGTAAGATTGGAGTGGGGTGGAGGATAAATCATGGAGAGCATGGAACATGTAGTTCCTACAAAAATGTTACTTTAAATAATCTCCTTTAATGTTCCTGTGCAGTCAGACTTGGTTTACATTTGTTATTACCATCACAAATTTGGAAGGTTAATTCAAAAAAATTGCAACCGACAAAAACCTCCAGTAATCAGCTGTTTTTACAAGTTCCACCCCAATTGTCAATAATGATTATGTAGAAAAACAAACAGCTTTATTAAGCTTAATTTAAGGTTAAGTCAACCATCTTTCTTGCATGTTTACATGTGTATCTTTCAGTTTTATTTACTCTACAAGTTCCCCACTGAAAAATGCTCCTTCATTTACTTACACTTTCAGCATAAAGTCTGTTTCAAAGACTGCCGACTAGATACTTCTTCACTTTGAGGCTGATGCAAAGCTCACTAAAGTTAATGGGCGTCTTTCCACTGACTTCAATGAGGTATGGATCCATCCCTGGCAGCATAACCTGCCACTCTTTGCTAACCAAGTTTAGGGAAGGTAGAAAACAGATTTTCAGCATGCTGTGAGTTTGGAGACTTTGGAACATAATGAAGAACTCAGCAGAACTTTGGAGAACAAAAAGCAGCGTTGGTTAATGGATATACTGTAACTGTTTCTAATTACTTTCTAATTACATATCTCTTGTTTAGTTCTTTATTCATAAGGTCTCACCTACCAGTCTCTCTCTAGAATTGTAAAATGTTCTCATTTGCTATTTGGAGATACTATCAACAAGAGATTTCAATATTTTTGTTTCATATATTTAAACTAGTTATTGGTAAGTAATTTACACTTAAAATCAAACTTTTACACTTAGAATTAAAACACCAATGTATCCTTTTACCAGTAAATTGGGTTTAAAATGTGAATTGCACATTTTTCTCCATGTACATTCCAGTCATATATAACTGCAAGATTGAACATTATGCTGTAGCATCAGAGCATCACTAACAATTTAAACTACAGCAACACGCATTCTAAAGCTCTTCCTTTTAAAATGTGACATTTTGAGTCATGCAGATAAACATGTTGCATATTGTTCAAGACTATTAGTAAACCCAAAACAAGTTTTGACCCAAGCTTTCCAAAAATTTCTGTACATATTTAATATCACTAGATATTTGAAATGAAGGTTTCTGTACTGATGAATAAAGTGTAAGACTTTTCTTCCATAACAAGCTGAATTTTTTTTCAGAATTTTATTTTAAACATATGCCATCTGATGATAGGTACTTTATAGAAGAGAGAGTTGGAGTACTAATGAAAACATGACAAAAAACTGCTCAAATTAATGGTTCAACACAGGTTACCCACATTTGTTTCACACTGAATCCCTTTGTGATGCTGTTATAAATATACTTCTGCTGATACTCTGTAATGAATGTAAATATAACCCTAATTCTACCACAAAAGCAAGTCACAACTACAGTGACAAATGTATTTCTGTTTTAAAAAAAAATCTACTCACATTAAAGGGATTGGAAAAAAAAGATTAAAATAGAAGCTCTGCATATTCACAACGCAGTTTGTTTGACGATATGAGCCACAGCACCTAACCAGTCAGTACTAATGAACACCATAATCACTATAATCAAATAAACAAAACAACTACATATTAGGGGAGAATTATACCACTATTTAGAAAGTATTACTATGTTTCTAAATAGGTAATTATATCTGGAAACTGCAAATGAACTTGAAATCACTCCAAAAAGAGGCTTTTTTGGATTATGGAGTTCCTAATATAATTGTTTGATTTTATTGGTGCTATGGAAATAGTTTTCTATTTGCTACAGGCCTGGATTTTACCAACCACATTCAGTCCACAAGCCTGAACTACATAGTTCACCTCTTCTCTAAAGATGAAAAAGACAAAGACAATCTGTTTCCATGATGACATGATCTGAAACGCCCCTATGATAACTAAATTATAAGGGTGGTTTATATGTGAATCCAATGTCAGCAACATATAGGGTGACCAGACAGCAAGTGTGAAAAATCAGGATGGGGGTGGGGGAGGGTGATAGAAGCCTATATAAGAAAAAGACCCAAAAATTGGGACTGTCCCTATAAAATCGGGACATCTGGTCACCCTAGCAAAGTATTATGGTAATAGCTCCTTAAAATTATTAAACCAAACTGAAGGTAGAAGGCAAATGATGAAAAGATTAACACATGGATAAATTTTAGAGACTATTTCACCACTGAGATTATTCTCCGTTTACAGTGGAATAACTCTAGTTACATCAGCATAAAACAAGAGCAACAATGTTGAATCAGGCCTTGTGTTTAACCTACAGCCTTCCTGATTTTTAATCTGAGCCCCAAAAAAGAGATGGGTTTGCATTTATTTAGTTTTACAGTATATTGCATTGTTAGATTTGTTGCCTACTGCCCATACGGGTGACTGAATCAAAGTATTCATAATTCCCATTAGAATCTTAGGCTGGTGTCAAAAATCACTCCTATGGACAAATGGCACTGGTTTAAGAAGAGGGAGGAAAGGTTTATTTTACTTTTAAAATTATCTCCAAGATCCTGTTTCTTAAACCAATTTACCACTGGCAACCCACTAGGGTTGCCAGATGCCCAGTTTTCAACTGGAAAGTCTGGTTGAAAAGGGGATCTAGCAAATGTACTGACCGGACACGAAAAGTCTGTTTACTGCAGGAGGAGTGGAGGTGCCAGGTCATTAACCCTAGCCCCTGCTGCTCAGCCAGGTACACCTCCTACCTGCAAGCAGACTCCTTGTCAGACTACAGCAGCTCCCGTTCCAGGACTAGAGCAGAGGGAGTCCAACTGAGGGGTAAGGGGGATGGAGGTGGAGACAATCCAGTGAGCCGGGGGAGGGGGAGGAAGGGGTAGAAGAGTGAGCAATGGGGGCAGGGCCTTGGGGGGAAGAGGCAGGACGTCGGGGGTCCATTACCAGCAATTAGAAAGGTGGCAACCCTAATGAGCATCTCACAGGAAACAAAGGGAAAGTAAGGTTAGAGCCCCATGACATTTTTTTAAACAATTTTTCATTTGATACTTTGGGGAATTTTATTTTATTTTACCACAGGAGGCCCTGCGGAAGGAGGGTTGGGTCCTGCCCTGTCCCCAGTGATGTGGGAGGTCCTGCGACGGAACTGTTGGCTCCTCCTCAGGAGCAGCTGCAGAGGGAGCCCACCTCACACTCACCCCACAGCAATGGTTCCTGTCCCACAGGGCTGAGCCCAGTTCCCCACTTGGGCATTGCAACCTCGCATGCAGGGTCACAATGCTGCTCAGGTTTGGCCTGGCCTTCCCCTCTCCCCCCATTATGATGGAGGGAGGGGCTGGTCAGGCCATCTTTGAGAGAGTGGAACTACAACCCCATAGGCCAGGTCGCATGCCACTTTACTCAGATTAGCCCACTGCTGCCCTCCTCCTCCTCATCGTGACAGAGGGGTGGATGGGTCAAACCTGTGTGGCACTGTGACCCATGATTCAGGTGCAGCCATGCAGGTTAGGAGCCACTGCTGTGGGGTAAATTTTTCATTTCAATTTTGTGTTATTTTGCATTTGTGAGAAACAGGGAGCTATAACTATGGTAACTGATTACCTCACCTGCACGAAATTTAGTAAAATAGCAAGGTGTAATCTCAATAAGTAAACAAATCCAAGAGATTTGATGCAGTCATAGAATCTATTTAAATGTGCCAATGTTAGTTTTATCGTCAGTTGCTGTCTGATAATTTGATATGACAGGTGTGAGGCACAAGCTATGACTTCTTCCTTCTTAAAACAACAATTGCGGGCCTTTACTGTTCATAAGGAATATCAAGGTCATTGTCTAGATCAAACAGAAGAGAGAGCTTCCATCAACAGATGTCAAAACAGATAAGCACAGATTTGACATACACTTGCAGAACTATCACCTGCTATCAGTGCTGCAATGACAGCTGTGTGGTAAGACAATGTGGACCAATTTATCTGTCTCTGTGCCCCAAGTGTGCCCCAGCTGACTATGATAAACATATGTCTTTCTGCCACACAGTGGGTATTTATTGCTGTAAGGTTATTTGTATAATGATCTAATTAATCAGTGTTCATAGTCATTTTTTTCATAGTAGGTATTTCATGTAAGTGTATTATATAATTTCAAACTGGAATACACGTTCCCCCAGTGATTACAGAAACATACCAAGGGGGAAAATTGTGGATTATAAATATGTATATGGCAAGTGCATTTTTCAGGCCTTTCTAGGCTGCTGCAAGTAGCTGGTGGTTTAACGGACACCTAGTCTGCACAATGTTATTGGCACCTTCAAACTTGTAGCAATTTAATATACCCCTGTATTACATAAAGCAATAGAGCTACATGAACAAATTAAAAAGGAATGAGGTAATCCCCAAAATCCCAAAATAATTGGAGTGAAAGTAGGGAGACCTTGACTATATGCAGAAGTATAAACACCGCATGGTTACAGAAGAGAAGCACAAATGATTTTTTGACAGCTGGTACAAAGAGCTCTGTGTTTCTACAGGACTGCTCAACAGTAAGAATGAATAAACCTTAAAATAAAGATGATCTTTCTTTACAGGAAAGGCTGCTACAGTTTCCTAGCTTCTTAAAATTACGCTGCAATTCAACACCAAAACATCAATTTAGCTCTAACATTTAAACTAGTCAAAAATTTTGAAATAAAACATGCACAAAAATGTTTTTGATCATCTACGACTTTACAAGGTTCAATTTTTCTTTAAGTAACAATTACTTAAAGCCCATGCTTTGTTACCTATGTAATACAGGGAATAAAGTTGAATGCCTAGGATGATTTGTAGGGAAATCCTAGTATTCCACTGATGCACAAATACAAGTCAAGAATTAAATATAAATTGGACTGAGCCCTACTACATAGAAGGAAAAACAAATGAAGAAAAGTCATATATTTAAAATTTACTGCAAGTGTTTAAGAAAGAAAAAGGGAGCTAAGTCTCTTCACACAATGGTTTCAGCCACAATTCTAAGGCTTTGTATAAGCCTCTTTTCTGGTCTAATAAATTCCTTTCAAATATATGGGCCAATCTCTGTGGCCTATACTTCACCTAGCTCACTTTTAGTTGGTGCTAAAAATCTCAATAATTGTTTCTTTACCTACAACTAACTTTAGCCTCTCCTACATCTCCTTCTTCCCATTATCTTTGGAAAGACAATGATACTAATATTAGCGTCATGCTTTTTCATGTTAGCCTTATTTTATCTGCTGCCCAGCTCGCCTTGTACTTGTTCTAGAACAGACAAATTCCTTTCCACCATGAAATGCAGTCCAAATTACAGCCTGCAAAAGATGACAGTTTTCTCTCCTCAACCCTTTGAATCATCAGAGGGCAGTGACATGGTGGGTTTTTTGCCACCTCCTGCGGTGTATGGGTGCAGGTCACTTGCCAAGATTACCAGGGTATATCTCACTCACTCATTTCCCTGCCATTGCAGGGGCCTCTGACGCTTGGCACCTCGGTCCCTCCTATTTTCAGCCTGTCACATATAGCTGTTTAGTGCCCTGCACGCTGTAATACTTTGGTCTAATTTAAATTATTTGAGTGTAGTGTGAGGGTGTTGGGTGGTGTTGGTGGCCTGTGACATACAGGAGGCCAGTCTAGATGATCTGGTGGTCTATGACACACTCATTTGTTCCAAATCATTCTTCTACAGTCTCTCTTCTTTAAAATTGAATCTCAAGTTTTCATAAAAGTAAATAACTCTTCAAAGGGTAAAAACAAATATACTTGTTCAAGCTATCAGAAATAATGACAAAGATTTCCCTTGCCATCATACAGAGTCAAACGAACTTTTTGCATCTCTTTTTACTGTGGTAGTAAAATCTGCTCTCTGAAAAGATTTATCAAAATTAAGGCTTTACAGAAAAGTATTGTATTTCATTAACACAAAACTACATTATTAATAAATAATCTCCTTTGCATCAATCACAGATGACTAAAAGAAAGAAAGAAATGCCATCATCTTTCTTTTCAAACTGAAGTATCTACTACACCAGGGTGCATGAATGGAGAAATTATAAATTTATTCCTTATTACTAAAACACCATGAACAAGATGTATTGTTGTGTTATTATATAATCCAATTTAAATAACCATTTGACTGTATTAGCCACTGGAAAGTGCCCCATGGTGGTACTTAACTAATTTGATTGATCTTTCCTGTTCAAAACTGTTCTATTAATGGAGCACACTTTCACTCTTTAACAAAGGAAATCTGTATACTGAGACTCTGGTTTTACCGAGACTACATAATACTAAACAAGATCTCCAGCTCTTAAACAGAGCATTGAACTCTTCCACTCGCTAGTTAATATTTCAGGTTTCCCAAGACAATAGCACAGCACAGCATAAAAGATTCACAAATGGAGGGATAAATGAAGAGATAAATCAAGAATTCAAAATCTATAACAAACGTTAGCTATTGGAGACATTTTAAAAACAATATGATTGTTGGTACAGCTCTAGTTTATTCTTTGTGTTTCAAAATAGAAAGGTCTAGCCGAGTTTCCTATCATAAGCATATACTGAAAAATGGAATTGGTTCAGCTCCACAAACAAAAAGAAGAGCAATACAGTCTTTTGATTGCAGAGGATAATCTATAAACACAAGGAACAAAGTTGACCCATGATGTGATCTCTGTTCACCTCTCACAAGGGATGGCAATCTAGAGATATCGTTATAGGGTACAAAACAGCTTTTAGGAAGGGTTCCTAAAGGAAATCATTCTTCCATTCATCCATGTTGCCATGGTAACAAAACCAATCAAGCCTCTTCACAAAGGCTTCTCTGTCAAGTTCTGTTAGCAAACTCATATAGAAAGTATAACTCAGACTAAACTAACACTACAGTCATTAAATTATTAAGAGAGGTAAAAGATGCAAATCCTTTACAAATGAACATATCACCTCTTACACCTGGAGTTTTTAATGTGAAAATTAGTTTACTGTAAAGATTTACCACCTACTGCTAATAGTTTCGTGTTGACTTTTTCATGTGCTCTGAGAGCACGTCATTTACCTAGCAATGTTCTTCCTGTTACTTTGCTTGTATTCCAAACTGGATTTTTCATTAGCTACGTTTCCCCACCCCGCACCCTCCAACCACTAGAATACTTACCGGTATATCACTTTTCTTTCTTTTCTTTTTAGAGTAATCTCAACATATTGTCTTTCCATCAGTTGACGCTAAAAAAGCATTAGTCAAGTCATTTTTCCCTGTAAGGGCCTGCTCCTGCAAGAAATTGAGAGAATCAACTACCAGTGAAATCAATGGATGTTGAGGATGCTCAGCACCTTGCAGGAAAAGTTCCCAAAGGGAAATACAAACTGCCGATTTACAAAACAAATCATGCTGTATTTTGAATGGCTTCACTTCTGGTAAAAATTAAGAGATATGAAGAATAGCTTGATTCATTTAAAATGTATAATTAGGATCAAAATCTGGAAATGATTTCCTTGTAGAGACTGGTAGAAACACCAGAATTCCAAGGTTGTTTGGTGTAAAGACAGAAGTCAAGACTGAGGCTGCGAGTCTGTCACGGAGGTCACAGGTTTCGTGACTTGTGCAGTGGCTGGTGCTGGCTCAGGACTGCTCGAGCAGCCCCTGGGCCAGCAGCAGCAACAGTTAGGGTGTGTGGGAGGGGGCTCAGGGCTGGGCCCGGGGAATGGGCTGGGTCCAGGGTGGCACTTACCTGGGCGGGGCCTCCCCAGCTCCCACTGGCGTGTCCCTGCAGCAACTAGGCAGAGGGACCAGGGGACCATGTCCCTCCCAGCACCAGCAGGGGTTCCAGGCCACGCACCGCTGCCCGGCCCCGCTTCCCAGCACCGCCTCCCAGCACCAGCAGGGGTCCTGGGCCAAACGTCGCTGCCCGGCCCCCCAGCACCAGTAGGGTTCCTGGGGTCTGCGCCACCGCCCACCCCCTCCCAGCACAGTCCCAGGCCGCCCGCCTCTCCCCCAGCACCAGTGGGGGTCCCAGGCCGCCACCACCACCAGCAACCATGGCACCCCCAGCCCAGTTTTTGTTAGGGGTATATAGTAAAGTCATGGACAGGTCACGGGCCCTAAATTTTTGTTTACTGCCTGTGACCTGTCCATGACTTTTACTAAAAATATCTGTGACTAAAATGTAGCCTTAGTCAAGACATTCAGATAGTTACAGGAGCACTTCCCAGGACTGGACCCCAATTCTATGAGATATAAAAAAATTACCTTTCTGATTTAGAAACCCAGAAAGCCTTAGTGAATTTGCTGTCAGAAACTAAGACATGAGCAGGAAGATCAAACTGCAAACTACCAATTTTACTGTTAATAGCTGCCAGATAGGTTATCTGAACCTCCAAACAACTTCTAATTAAGAGTAGCTCTTGCCATAGCATTTTGAGATAGCAAGAAAACCTGTGGGGATGTCTTCTTTTCCTGTCATCAGAAGGAGTCAGATTACCAACCCCCTAATCCTGCATCAGAATCTGCCAGCATAAATCCTTGTGCCCCTGGGTTTAGAGGATTGCATTAGCCCATCCTGATGCAGAACAGGAGCCCAAGAAAAATAAGCTCTTTGTAAACTTCAGTTACAAATTGATCAGAACAACAAAACATAGTCAAGATAAGAGATTTTGCTGGATGAAGTGCCATTTCCTGGTGTCAAATAATGCATTTATTATTACTATTACTATCAGTAGAACTTTGTAATATAGCATCATAAGTGTGCATGGTAATTTACATAGTGAGTAAAAGCATGGTCTCTTCCACAAGCAGGAGCGGCGCCAGAGTTTCTGGCGCCCTAGGCAGAATTCGGGGGGCGGCATTTTGTGCGTTCCCCACGGGGCGCGCGGGAGCTTCCGGTTCCACTCCCATCGCGCCGCCGAAGAAGGACCCTCCGCCGAAATGCCACAGGCGACAGTGGCAGTCATTGAGCTGCTCAATTGCCTGCCGCTGTTTTCTGCGGCACTTCGGCAGGAGGTCCTTCTTCAGCGGCGCAACGGGAGCGGAACCGGAAGCTCCCGTGCGCCCTGTGGGGAGCGCACAAAATGCCGCCCCCCGAATCCTGGCGCCCTAGGCTACCGCCTAGGGTCGCCTAATGGAAGCACTGGCCCTGTCCACAAGGAATGCCCAAAGGAAGTGCTCAGGTAGGGCTGGCAATCATGCACTACTTTTCACATGCTCACGGTCTCTTTTCTGATGTCCCAAATAACATTTATCAATGGACAAACCAGTTTAGGGCTCTTCCCTGTCTCTAATCAATACATTCTGCTCCCTCAATAGTTAATCTTCTAACTCCCACCACTGCTTCACTATTCCTCCTGAAAATGTACAGGCAGCTCACCCCTTTCCAGGTCACTGGCTCCTCCTCTCACCTGCCTTACAAGTACACCCGCCTTTCCCCAAGTCTTCCTTTCCTCCCCAGTCATAGGGTCCTACCTGCTGCCTCCTTGAAATCACAGACTGGCCAGCTTCTCACTCCCTCTTCTTAGGCTTTTTTTTTTCCCCTCTCCAACTTGAGCCTCCCTGCTGCTCGAGAGCTCTGAACTGGGGCTACATTCTGAAGTTCTCTCACCCAGTGTTCTGTCTTGTCCTTGTCAGGTTAGACTGCAATGTACTGCCACTAGAAACAAGTGGCTAGTGGGATATACTTCAATTACATCCCTTCTCCATTCTGTTTTTTTAAACAAACATAATCCTTTGTGGGAAAATCCTTTTTGCCCCCTTCTTTACACCAGCACAAAAGAGCGAGCAAAAACAAATTGACGGGGGCGAGGGGGTAAGGAAGACCTGGCATACTCTAGTATCACAGAGTGAGGACCAGGGAGGTAAAGGTAGCTTCTAGATTGTAAGGTTTTTGGACAATGCATTATTCATCATGTTTAGTCCTTGAAGAGTATTTTATTTTATTATTACATGTTAATATTTTAAATAGATTAAGGGGAATCAAAAATTATCAATGTGTGACTGTGGGAAAAGACGGGTTTTAAACAGGGATTTGAAAGAGGCACATAGGATCAAGGAGTACATTTCAGGGGTATGCTGGTGGCAATATAGGACAAGACACTTGTGGAAGCATTTGTGAGATGGAAATAAGAGAGGCGTGGAGGGAGGAGGAATTGGCAGAGCATAAGTCCTGAATAGGAGAGTGGCTGACTATCAGTATGAGATGCAGGCAGGTAGAACAGTGCAGAACCTTGCAAGTGAGGCCAGGAGAGAGGAAGAGCATGTGGAACCAGTGAAGTGATATGTAAAAAGGGATGATGTGGTCAGAGCAGAGGGCAAGGCAGATGAGCTGTAGTTAATAACACATGAGCTTTAGAGACACCAAGAACGTGTATCTCATAACACAATGTGTATTTGAAACTCCAATCAAATTCTCCTCCTGAATTTGTTGCCCACGGTGAAAAACACCAATTATTATATAGCAGGTAGTTTTAATGCTACTAAATTTATGCTTGTAGCAATAATTTTGCTAACACAGGAGGCATGAAATTTGGATGGTGTGGGTTTTGGGCTCCCAACCCAGAAGCATCTTAAAGGGGCCTGATTTTCAGAGGGTGGGTTCTCAAGTTGAGTACTCAAAATCTGATGCACCCAAAATCCCTAGTCACTTCAGAAAAACATTAGGGTTGTATATGTTCAGGAGCTTAACAATTAGCCATACAATTCCACTTTATTTGAAAGTTGTATTTCAGCTCCTGAGAGAAAAAAATAAAGAAAATAAAGAAAAAATAAAGAAAAAAGTATGTATTAGGAAGTTCTGCCACTTTAAGTTAAAAATGTACAACACAAAATGGAATTCTTAAAGATCAATAGTTCTAAACATCTACTATTCTAAATATCCGGACAAGCTGTGTCAAGCTAAATCTTGATGATAGCTTTAAAAGCTCTGATTTTGGAATATGGAGATTGATAGAAATGCATCCTCTGAATTGAAAGACAATATACTATAAATGCCATCCACAATTTTTTTAAAAATACCAAGAGATAATAATTTCAAATATACTGCAACTGAGTACTTAAAATAAGCATAACTAATTGCTAAATTCCACTGATCTTATAGCAAAGGTAAACAGAGTAAAATCAGAGTCAAATATATGGGACCTCACACCCCACAAATTAGTGAAAATACAGATTTTTTTATTTTTATTTTTTATTTTATTTATTGTGTTAAACTTTATTTTTTTTAAATATCTCAGTGTTTGGTTGTTCACCAAAGTAAGAGAAGTAGATATTATTAACCAATTCTTGATGATCATGTGCCCTGGCAGCTAAGCAGGCTGCTAGGTTTTCTTGGAAATCACTGGTCCCACATGTCTTTGTTCTAATGAGGGAAATGAATCTAAGACCTCTGGAGATCTCTCTCTAGAGGTTTAAACTAATTTTCCTTAATCCCTTGCAATGAAATCCTCCAAGAAATTGGAGGACTAGGGCCTATCCCTGTTTGACCTAGCTTTCTGAAGCTGTTGGGGACTAGAATTATCAGATAAGTCATTCTTCCGGCTGACACACAATCACAGAAAAAACAACAGAAGCAGAAGGACCATTCTTTGGTTCTCCTATGTCTTGTTCTATTCCTTTTAAAAATGACAGGCTTTGGACCTCTGTTATAAAAGTATGAATTCCACATGACAATTCAGCCAACTGTCATTCTTTAGAAATTGTAAAAATGTTTAAGTGTTTATTTCACAGTAAAGTATGTTATCTTTTGAGTACTGCAAGGAAAGAAAAACAACACATGTGGGGTGGGGAAAATCAAAATTCAGATTTATTGGTAATGGGAAACCATCCCTGTTGGTGAGAAAATAGGTGCCTGTCCAGTACTGTGGTTTGACCTGGTCAAGAGCCTTTTGGGGGTAAAAAAAAATTTTTTTTGGTCAGAAAATGACAATTTGTCAAAACTGAAACCATCTTCAGGAAATTGTCAGTTTCAATGAATTTCTTGTTTCAAAAAAGAAAATGGAACCCATTTCAACATTTTCAAAACAAAAAGTTCCATTTTTTTTTGTTTGAAATGACTTGTTTTGAAATTTCAGCTAATTGTAGTAAAAAAAATGTGTATTAGGGTTGAAATCCAAATGAAACATTTTAAAACTATCAATTCAAAATTTTTTGATCAACCCAAACTGAAAAATGTTTGCATTGTCGGTTCATGACATTTTTTGAGATTTTGACTGTGCTGTTTTGAAATCTCAAAAAAATTCCCAAGACAGAAAAAACATTTCTCACTTACTTAGCTGTAATTTTTCTTACATTTTGAATAGGTTGGGCATTTCACCAGACCAAAAATAATTGGTTAAACTGGTCAAATATTGTCAAAAATTATCAAATATTTTAATGAACTAATTTATTAGTAACAAAAATCAGTAAGATTATTTTCTCTGATGGGCTTAGCCTCAGATAGCTACTTCTGATTAATTGGGGGGAGGTGCTAGGGGGGAGTTACTTACTTGAGGTGTTTTTTTTAACTCGGAAAAACGTGAAACATGATTAAGTTCTCAAAAAATGAAAGAATGGCACCATGATGCAACCAAAAAGGTAGGCCACTGCCTACATCAGGGCATTTTTGCTGGAATATTTGACAGTGTTTGACTGTGGTTAAATAACAGATGGTAATTGTCTGGTCAATTGACATTATTTGACTAGTCAATTGACCAACTTGCCAAGCCTAATTTAGAATGAATGTAGGTTGCAGAAGTTATTTCCTTCACATCTGGAACATTTAGTACGAGTATATAATCTTTCGTGGCAAGGTCCAGAGATACTACCTGGTCCCTGGTAAACAAGAGGTTAACTCAAATTTAGCATCTACCTAATGGTGTTCAGAGGAAGGACAATAAGAGTGCTGACTGGGAGGCAGGCAGATGAGAATGCCATTGGAAAGGTAGGACTCCAAACCCATTTGACACAAAATTGTGCTGAACCCCAAGCTGGGGAAGCATGAGGGGAGGGGAAGTTTTCTGTTTTATTAATTTATTTTTACATTCTGGTGAGACATAGGTTAAGACCTGGCTGTCTGCGCCTGTTTTATTTAATGTCAGATCAATCCAGATCAACTTACTACCTCTGATACAGCAAATGTGAGCTATCATAACCACCACAGATAATTAACAGCACTTAAAAGTTGTCTTACAGCAAAACATCTGATTGGTTTCCCCCACATACCCAGCAGGCTCTAGACCTGCCCATTTATATGGGTACGGCAGATGTTTATACGCGTCAGAATACTGATTATCTATACACTACACACTATATCATAAATATCTAAAGCAATGATGCACCTGGTGACTTTTTGTCACCTAACTGAACAAAAGTTTGGAATGCTCTCTCTATCTCCTACAGTTTCCCCTGTCACCTACGTCTCTCTGCAATCACATGCATGCCTGGTAAACAGGGTTTACCACTGGTGCTACCTTTTTAATACATTATCTAATAGATAATGTATCTCCTCTTTACCCACTGCTTCTGGGAACCCTCAGGGTTATCAAGTGATCCAAATTTTCAATGACTGTCCTGAATCCCAGGGGGCAACATTCCTTGTACTAAACTGGCCTCGACAAGGTGCCTGACTGTCCCAGTAGCTGGGAAGTTCATTCTTTTCCTCTAACATTGTAACAGAACAAACCGGTTATGTTAGGTCTTTGCACTCAGAGTAAAATGTACTTTGAAGGATACTAATGACAGAGTGATTTTGGTTTGGTTGGTCAAGTTGCCCGTTTTTGCCTCCATCTCTGCCACAGAATTGGCTGCATTCCCTGGTTCATCTCAGTGCATCTAGGAACCTGTAAATCTATCCACAGTCAGCAACATATGCTAAGGGAAGAATTAAGCCAGCCTTCAGAGCCACATCTGTTTTCTGCTAGCAATAAGGGGGGAATTTCTTAGTGTCATCCTAACCTCAACTGCACTCCTTCCAACGGAGTAAGAGGGATTGAAGAGCTGGGAACAGGCTTCTTTCTCCTCAGTGCAGGCAAGATGATGGCTATGGTAAGGGCTTCCCGAGTATACTGAGCTGAGCCAGAAGTTTTGAAAGACTCAGATTGTGCTGCCAAGCCACTGCAAAGCTTTTGTGGACACTCCTGGGGCCATGGGTCCTGGTTTGAGAACTCTTGTTCTATGCCACTTGTATTTTGCATAGGAAGTCAGAAAAATTCCTTATGGAATTTAATGAAACTAAAGGGCTACAGAAATTAAGTGGGCTTGGATGGAGTTTACTCTCTAAACCTACCGATGGTAATAGGAAATATTTCTGCTATAAAATTCCATAAGTCTGTTATAATTATTTATGAAATTCCATATAATTTTACCAAAATGGTTGTCTGGAAGCACAAATCAATGTGAAAGGGAAGCTAAACATCTGGACTGGATGCTCAAAAAAGAACAATGAATTGGACTTACATATTTGGAGATGAAAAACTTCAGACCACAAACAGCTTAATGTGGCAACAGCAGCATAACATGCACATAGTCTGGAAAGCAAAAATGTGGGTTTCCTCAAATATTACATGAAATTAGGAAAATATAAGCAGGCAACTATCGCTGAAGTCTTCTCTAATAGAGATTCCACTGGGGTAGACAAAATAGCAGCAGCTGAAATAGCAAGTATCAGGATGTGTATTACCACCATAGCTGCTTGTGAATGGACTGTGTCATCATGAAGCTTGCAAACAAAATGTAGGATGATTACAATAATCAGTAAGAAAAAACACTGCCAAGATGGTCTTGGGAAAGCTAAAAAACAATAAACCACTTTCAATTATTATTCAATTAAGTCTTATTATTATTACAAATGAGGTCAAATAAAGGACAAGTAAAGTGGTTACCTTTATTGGTAAGATTCTTTTCAAAATACAAGGCAAAAATGAAGGATTTCTTGATTTCTACCATGATACAGATGAAAATTCAGATGCATTTATTTTAAAGATTTAATAAAAATTGTAAGCAAGATCTTTCAAAAGCTGCTACAATTCATGAGAGAACTACAGAAAGCCTCATTTTGTCTTCACCACTTTGAAAACTATCCAGCCATATCTTCTGCAAACTAACTGCAGATGTCATGTATTGCACAGCATAGCTAAGCACACATACAAGTTATCAGCTATGATGCTAAAGGGTTAACAATGAAATGTTTTAATGAGTTTTCTACCTCAAAGAGGGTTTAAGAAGTGAATGCCTTGATTTTGTAAAAACAAGAATACAGTAGCCTGCTGCCTAAAAGTAATATTCAATGACTGCCCTTTATTCAAGACATTGATTAACTTCTGAAGAACAGCTGTCAAGTCCTTTTTAACACAAACCCAAAAAGAAATGCAGCCTTAGATCTAGAAATTCATCTCTGACTGTGGACATACTGCTGATAACAATTACCTCTTTTTCTGAGTTTATAATGCTTTTCTTACACAGTTACATAAGTCGAGCAATCATATAAATGAAAATCCTTGAAAGTGAAGCCATGCATGCAGGGCCGGCCCACAACATTTTGGCGCCTGAGGCGGGGAGCTCAAATGACTCCCCCATGCCCCCTCCCTTGAGCCAAAACTTTGAAAGGTCTCAGTTCTGCCTTCTTCCTGTTCTACTCCTCTTATGGTACTGCTCTGCTACCTACCCCAATAAAGGAGAACTAACAACTTAAAATGCCTTGTTCAAAAATTTTAAGTAACACTTAACTTTCAAATGCCTGAACAGCAAATGTAACTTTTCTTGTCTGCAAAGTAAACACTGGCATTTTTATCTGTTTGAATAATCAGAGTGGTGCTTTCCGTGCCTTCTTGGTTGCAAAGATTTCAACTGCTTCCTGCTGAAGGTCCACAGTCTGGGCCAGCTCATGCTCTATTGAGATGGTTGCAAGGCTGACCAGCCTCTCCTGTGTCATTGTGGAGTGTAGATGTGTTTTTATTAACTTCAGTTTGGAGAAGCTGCATTCTGCACTGACAACCATTACCAGAAGTGTTAGAAGTTTGCACAGAGCAACAAAAGCATTTGGAAAGAGGGTGGTCATCTTATTTGTGCACATATATTCCAGAACAGCCTCTGGAGTTGATCCTGTTAAAATGTATCTTGAAAGGGCTTTCAGTTCATTACCTAAATCACTCGCATCAATATCGCACATGTCATCATGTGTCAACACTGTCTCTAGTGCCCTGCATTGCTGGTGTAGGTCTTCTTCAGGTATAGTGAGGAGTTTTGGAATATCATACAACATCCCAAATATACTGCTGTGTTCCTTGAGCTGCATGAAATGTTCTTCAACTGACTGTATTATACAATCTAGCACCTGGTTAAAGAATTCAACTTTGACTTGTTGTTTGGGGTCTCTTATGGGATTATCCCATGCCTCGTAATAAAAATGTCTTCTTCTTCGATGACTTTTGTATTCTTGAATGAAGTTCCTCTGCCAACTTCTGTGCACTCTTCAGTACATTTTGAAATCCCTCATCTGACCAGTAAGACTGTAGGTATGACTTTGCTTTGTCCAGTTGTTCCATTGCTCCAGATATATCAAGGTCAACACCTTGGAGTCTCTTGCTTACAACATTTACTTCAAACAGTATGTCATGCCACTACACTAAGCCACACAGAAATTTGAAGTTATGTATGTTTCTGGTGATTCCATTTCCCTCTGCCGCTGTTCTCCCACAAACAGTTCCTGTCAGAGCTTTATCCTCCATAATGGCAACTATAGCATCATCTATCTTCCCAATTTGGTGTTTAATAGGCTTTATCGCCTCCACTCAACTTTCCCATCATGTGGCACTCAGTGGTTTCAGTGTCAGAGACTATGTTCCCAGATGTTGCTTCAAAATTTGCCATCGATGAGTTGATGCAGAGAAAAATATAGAGATGCTTTGAATTACATTAAAAAATTCAGCAGCCTCACTAGAAGCTGATGCTACATCACTGACCACCAAGTTCAATGAATGAGAACTGCATGGGACAAAAAAAGCTCAAGGGATTAACTCTCGGATCCGTGTCTACACTCCTCTGTTCTTTCCTCTCATGTTGGCACCATTATCGTAGCCCTGATCTCTCATGTAAGCTATCGCAATTCCAGTATCTTCCAGCTTTTTAAGAAGCACATTTGTCATACCAGCTCCCGTAGTATCATCAATGTCAATACATTCTAGAAAATGCTCTCTGACAGTCATTGCAGGGACATTTTCACTAGGTTCTGTTGTTGTTACAAAATGCACCATTAAAGTCATTTGTTCTGTATGGCTGATGTCAGGTGTGCAGTCCAAAATAACAGAGTATTATCTTGCTGACTTCAGATCTGCCACAATCTTCTGTTTGACTTTTGTTGCCAGTAACTGTATGATCTAATTTTGAATTCTTTTTCCGAGGTAGTGGTATGTGTACATTTCTTGGGTGTTGACTCTTCTTAGATACTTCTGGAGTACAGCATCAAACTCAGCCATCAGCTCCACAATTTTAAGGAAGTTTCCATTGTTTGGCACATACAGCTGATCTGAAGTACCACACAGTGCTAGGTTTTGGGTAGCAAGCATTCTCACAATGGCAATGAGCCTTTTCAGAACATTTTACCAGTAAAAAGACTGATCATTTATGGTGGCCTTTAACCTTAGTCTCATCTCAAGCTCTTTCCACCTATGGAATGCTCTCTGGTGATTTTCTGCCTTCTCATGGCATGCCAGATTTCTAGCCAGATTTTTCTAGTCTATTGTTCCTGTAGAACCCAATGTGGCTGGAACATTAGACTGGAAGAGTTTGCAACAAAAACAGTATGCAGCATTCTGGATCTTTGAGTACATAAGCCATGGCCTCTCCACTCTGTCACCATTGGGGATTTCACACCAGTGATGTGTTGGATGGAAACTTCTATTTTCATTGTCTGTGGGGAACATGAAGTTTTTCACTTGCTACTGCTCAAGTGGGTCCACAGTCCTGAATCATCTAGATTTAAGGAACTAAACTTAGCAGCAGCTGTTTCTTACGCCTCCCACCACACTCTTCTCTGATCTACACTTTTCTTCAGGAATGTGCATGGTTACATCCATTTGAGGTGGAGATATGGATGCTGCAGTAGATGCCAGGTCACCTGCACTCTGACTAACTGGAAGATCAGGCATCTCCTCACCACTCAGATCCTCACTGGGGCTGGAAGGCTCACCATGAACATTTGTGTCTATGTATTTCAGGAGATCTTAGATAGAAAAGCTTCCTTTGCTTTCTTTGTCTCTTTCTTTTTCTGAATGCTGCCCCATGCACTCTTTTTCTTTCACTCATGACTGCTGTTCTGTGACAGCTGTAATGGCTCTCAACATTCAACTGAAGAGGACAAATGAGCAGGCTGGTAGCAGGGCCTGAGTGAGGGAAGATATCAGCATCTTAAGGGCCTAACTGGCTCCTACTACTTGAGTTGACTGCCTGTTCTCCTCAAGTGGGTTCAGGGAAGCAGCAGGAAACAGGAAGCTCCCTGAGAAGCTGGTGTTAATCAGTCCAGGCTCCTGGGGGTGCTAGAGAGGTACATCAGAGGCTCCTCCTCCTCTCTCTCCCTGAAGCTCCTGCTACTTTCTGTTATTCCCTCTCACCTTTTCTCCTGCCTGTCTATTATGTCTCTTGTGCCCTCCTTCATCCAGCACAGCACTCCACCATCTCTGTGCATCTAGAGCAGAGAGAATATATATATGCACTAGCAGCAGACATAATTTTCTATGCTCTGTGTCTTAGTGTCTCTCCCCTCCCCCCCTGCTACAGTCTGGCACCTGAGGTGGCTGCCTCTGTTCGCCTCATGGTAAGGCCAGCCCTGCATGCATGCAGCTGCAGTGTATGACAAGATGCAAAGGTTAAGAATGAGTCTGACATCCCAGTTGGATTACACATATTTTGGTTTTCAAGCTATCCAGATTGTAACACTGCTGGTTTCTGACTAGAAAGCCAGTGTCTCTAAAGCAACTGAAGTCTGTGAAGGAAGTATACAAATACTTGGAAAAGTTGTTTCCATTAGAGACCATATTTCTCAAGTTCTTTTCAGTTCTTGGACTACAAAGGTCTATGGCATGATGTAAGCAGCAGAGGCAGCCAAAAATGCAGCTCAGTGGGGAAGAGTTGATGGAACATGCCCTATCCATGGTGAGAGTGGGAGTATTTTATAGAACCTGAGGAAACATCAGAGGAACAGGATGGAAATGGAACTTGTGTAATTACAACTGTGTTCCAGGAAGATACAAAATAGCCAGTTCCTGATATCTACAATTTCCTAAAAACAAAAACAACTCAGAGCAGCCAAGACTTAAAAAATATTCCTTTCTCTAACATGAAAAGAGCTTAAACCTGTTCCTTAATTATTTGAATTTCAGTTCTAATGAAACTGAACATAGCCTGAATTTAAAAAAGGTAAAACTTAATATCTTTCACTGTTTGAAATGTACCTGTGAAATATTGGTTTTATTTGTGACATAGTATTTGTGATTTATATTTATTTGTCTAAAGGTGGCTCTAAGAGTTTTAGCTTACTCGTTGTCTGAATCAGGAAACCAGGCCTGGGAGACCAAAAGTCTCGCAAAGTCTTGAAACTATGCAGGAAATATTGTGGATTAGTTCATGTTATCAATGAAGTTTAACCAGTGTAACTTTACTGGGAATCAGCAGATGGCACAGTTATATTTAACATCATAAATTTCTATTGATCTGAATGTATAGGTGTCAGATCTTGAAAGAATGCTTATCATCAGCTGTGACTCACTTCATTTTTGATGGTGAGCATATTGCAACTTGGTTCCCTGCCTTAATATCTATCAGTTTTATTTTTGTAGGTGTAAAACCTAAAAAAACTAGTTATAATCAAGCAAGCAAACATACATTGCCTTGCGCCAAAGTATTTGTTTATTATAATTTAGCACCAGGGACAGAGGAATGACTGAATTTTGCCTTTAACATAAAGATTACTTGCTTTTATCATGTTTTCAATAAAGATACAGAAAGTGTACTATTATCTTTATAATTGTGTGGCATTTTCCTTAACTGAAATACCCATTAGAGTATGCATTTGAATCTTCAATTTTTGGCCACTAAGTACATTTTGGATTTCTAAGGTTTGGGGATACAATGTTGGGGGAAAGAGAAGTAACTCAACTCTAAAAGAGGGATATGGATTTCAACTTATATATGGGTTATGTTGACATTGGCTATGTTGTTTAGGATTACATAGAGTATTTCAATATAGAGTTTTAATAACTAGTAGGTCATTCATTTTTAAGAACTTTTATTCGATTATTTATAATGCTTTGAAAAGCAACTAACCTAAGCTCTAAGCACCATTGTCATGAACTGAAACACAACTGTATAACGAAAATCCACAGTTTCTTCTCACACTCAACAAGAAATTAATATATATACTGCAAATAGAATACAGTTATCCAGAAATGATATGAACACCAGAGTTCCATTTTTATATTATTTCACTCTTTCCCCCTCCCCCCTCCATTTATGCAATGCAACATTGTGAGGACAAACCATGTATGCAAATGAAGATCTGAGAGTAGCAAGTTCTAATTTACCACTTCTATCTAGAATTTTGTATTAAAATAAATACATTTTGTGTTAAAAAGTAAAGTAAGTATGTCCATCATTCACTGTCGGAAAGTTAAGACACTTTTACAGGACTGTGGATATTTTTTGTGGTTATTCATGTAAATGGAACATTGACATAATCACTTGATCCCTTCAGCTGACTAAGTGCCTGCATTTTTCAAAACCATAAAACAAAGGTGAGGAAAAACTTTAGCACGAGACTTCATGATCTTTGATTTCTTTATTATTATACATCAAATCTCATGTATCTCTAGTAAGTTCTTAGTACTATTGTGGGGAAAACAGACTAACTAAAATTTTCAAGTACCTTGTTAAATATTAGTTTGTATAAGGATGGCCCTACATACAAAATGGTGCATTCCCTAGGTATTTTAGGATCACCTTAGCATTAAGTATTCTCCTATTACCATTTTAACAAAAGCAATTTTGTTTTTTTAATAAGGCAAAAAAAAACAAAAAAAATTGCTTTTTAATAATCTTTAAAGACTTTAATTCTGCACAGTGTTCTGACATTTTATCTTCTGCAGCCATTATATTATGCCAACCTGTGATATTAATGATCGTGTGAGTTTCTCTATTAGACAATAGTTCCAGAAAGTCATTTTTAAAAATGAATCCAGGAAAGTCTGAAAAGTAAAAAATGTTTAGTGAGTCTCTGAGAAACAGCACAAAGGGAATCTAAGGAGGCACTAATTTAAGCTTATTCTCTTGAGGCATAAAGAAAGAGATCATAATCTTATTCCAGAGGACAGTCACATTGTTATCACAGCACTGTCAACAGAAAGATCATCCGTATTTTATGCTCTCCATAATCAAACATTTATCTTTTTTTAATGTATTTGGTCATTCTTTCATGCGTGTACATTCACAAGGGAAAAAATGTATATTTGAAATTCAGTTTCTTTTTAATTAGAAGAAAGCATCATTCATTTATAAGACAAATGAAATGCAAGTATTTTAATGAAACCACCAGTACAGTAATTTATTAATGGAGGAAAGAGTTGCTCCATAATGTTGGGGCCTGATTCTGCAACCATTTTGTAACCACCGCTAATCCTGCATGTCAGATTATTATTAGACCTTTACTCATCAATAGCTCTTATCACAAGAGTAGACCCATCGAAAGCATTCTGACTAGTCACCATTGTTTTCAAATCCAATGACGAGAAATGAAAAAAGAACTTTTTATATGTTGCCTTTTTAAAAATGGCATCCTGAAAAAAAAACCAAACAAACAGGAAGATGTGCCCTTGGTTTTAACTGAGCCCACAGCTCTGGCAAATGCCATTAATTTAGTACCAGGCAGAGAAAAGTACTAAGAACTGCCAGGAAAGCTCGGTTCTTCTCTTCCCCTCATTTGTTTGCCTCGTGTTTTATGGAGACATCTCAGGCCCAAGATAGGGAAGAATCAGCCCTGGGATTGTGATACTTTTGCTATAAATAAAAATTGCATAGATTTAAAGTCTGCTATTTTGTGGCCCTGCATGACAAGAAGTAGAATCTCTCTGGCATTTGAAAATAGAAATTCCCAGCTTCCCAAATATACAAATATCACTTGATTCTATCGCCAGAAGGGCTTTAGATATTAGACTTTAAAATCATTACATTTTTAAATATAGAAGAGCAGTTCAGCTGGACTTATCATAACTAAGGAACTTAGCTTAGAGGCAGTATACAAAAATAGTCCAAAACAAATGTTTAAAACTCTTTAAAGCACACTTATTTGACTCTATCTTTGTGAAGCACTCAGATATTGCAAAGATTAATACATATATCCTACCATATACCATAGGGAAGTATTATCCACCCCATTTTAGTGATGAGCAACAAAGACATAGAAAAACTTAGTGTCTTGTCCAAGTTAACACAGGATGTCTGTAGCAGAGCCAGGATTAAACTATATCTCCCAAAACCTAGGCCAGACCTTAAACACATCCTTTCATATACAGAACACCCGGTGGCATGAGATCGAGATTTTATCAAAGTTTTACATTTGAAATTATTTTTGCTTTTATAACTTAAAAATAGTTTGCATAATGCTGTGTTCATGGTGGTTGGTTTTTTTGGAGGGAGGAATTGAAGAGAAGGGAAGGAGACAAACCTGCAGCATATTTTTTTTTGTAAATGCAAAATATAAGCCCCTGAAGAGCAGGGTTTGTAGCAGAAGTGCTGACACATTTTTAATAGGTGGTGCTACTGTAATTTAGACTCCACAAAAGAGCTAGGCTCCTCTGAGCAGGATATTTCTTTTCACAGGAATAAAGTAGCACAGTTCATTGTATCTACTGAATCTCACTTGGCCGTCAAATGCAGCATGCACCTATCCTCCAAGTTGTAATTATTAACATTATAGATATTCAAGCCATCTGCAAAACACCTGGCTTCAGTAATATTCTATTACCACCACAATGAGAATAAACTGATAAATGTGGTCTGGGCTTCTCTTCACATATGCGTTTTATCAGCAAAGGGTAGGGAAAAAAAGAAAAGTAAAACTGAACAATTCTAGCACATGCACCATACACAAGTAACATGGGATTTTATCTGTGCTTCTAGTTTTCTTTGGTCATTTAGATTTTGGGAGGAAAGATAGATCAGAGCACCCTTGGTGGAACTCCGAAAAATAATGTAACCCAAACAAAAAAATAATACCGTCTTCCTGTTATATAGTGCTTTTCATGTGTAGATCTCAAAGCACTTTACAAACGAGGACAGTATCATTATTCCCATTTTATAGATGGAAAACCTGAGGCACAGAAAAGTGAAATCATTTGCCCCAAATCCAAAAGATTTGTGGTAGGCTAGTGGCAGAAACAAGGAATAGAACCCAGATCCCGTGAATCCCAGTCCAGTGCTCTATAGATAACACCAAATAAATATATTTATTTCCTGAACAGCCAGTCGGGATTTCCCAGCAACCTCTGAAATGTGTGTTCATAAAATTTCAATAAGACTCTTTCAGAATACTGAAGTATCTTGACTGTTGATTGGCTGATTAAAAGGAAATAATTCACCATAATTAGTCTGAGCTCGATACATAGACACTGATTTAATAAGCTAACACATGCTCATGCTATATTCAGAAGAACACATTACCATCCACCATGAACATTTGAAGCCCGGTTCACATTTAATCCCTCTTACACTGCCAGGGAAGTATAAGAGGGCCTTAGTGTAAATCAGACTTTAAGAATCCAATTCTGCAGACTCTTATGCATGTGGAATCAATGGGACTACTCATGCGAGTAGTTACTCAAGTGTGTTAACATTTGCAGGAGTGGTCCCTATCCGACTCCCTCAGTCTGTTAACATGTTTAGAGGACAGTATGGCCCTGATCCTGCAAATACTTATGCATCAACTTAACTTTAAGCATGTGAGTAGTACCATTCACTTCAAAACTGAGCATATATAAACATTTGTAAGATCAGTACCTAGATGAGTTATAATTTAAGCATGCATCAAAATCAAAAGATGTAAACCACCAGAATCCTTAGAAGAGTTTCATAGGCTACAATGCTGCTGCTTCAGCAACTGCAAAATCAATGCAACTTATTAGATCAGCTTTTTGGTTGGTAAGCATTTTCCTATTTGCCTCTGCTAGTAAAGGATAAGTACAATCCTTCATAACTTTTTTTTATTTTGATGCAACTTGAATACTAATAGCACTGGTCGAAGATTTGACAGTTCCTCCAAAGGTTTAAGATGGCGATTTTTTTCTGACTTTTACCATGCTTAAAATATTTATTCATGCACTAATAATATCTGTCTTGGTGAGTATGCTATAACCTAACCACTACAAGAGTAAAGGTAAAAAGGTATACATAATGTTTTATAGAGAGCCTTGCAATACAATCATGTATTTTGACTACTACTGAGGTGTACTTTATTTTACATACAGCCCTGTATTTATTGCCATTTGGAATTTCTACTAGGAAATGCTGAATAGCTGCATTTACACCTCCTCAGTCAGTAGGCAAAGGTCACTTGTACTTGAAGAAAAGTTAAAAATACACTAAAAAGAAGCAGAGACAAAAGCATGGTATGAGAAGTGTTTTCAACAATACAGAAATTACAGCCGAAAACCCCTGTTTTCCTACTTATGCTTTACAACGGTGTCATATAACAAGCTAGATGGTAGCAATAATTAATACTAGTTTTGGTTAGGAGGATTTTCAGCATCCTAACATAAAAAATACACTACTTGACAAACAAGATTTAAAGAAATTACTACAATTTAAATTCTAAGATATGATGCAGTCTTTAGCCTTTTTATAAACATTTGCACCTATGACATGTTTATTGTCAGTATCTCCATTTTGAGATTTATCCACTCACTACAGTTTATTGGGAATGTTGTATTAAACCAATACAGAGCTAAGCCAATTAAGCCATGGCTAAATGAACTTGAATGAGATCCATTTAAAATAATAGGCCTGAAATTGCATGGAAAAGCATCTTTCTTCAAATGTATACATTTTCATAATGTCTAGTACAATATCCTGAGGCATATTTAATCAGCACTTATGATGTTAATAATAATAGCAATAATAGTGATAATAATACACTAAAATAATCCATTTTGCACTGTTGATAATTGCAGACAGTAGGGTTATTATAAAAAATGCAAAACAAAACACAAAGGTGGTTCATTTCTGGATACTTCCTGAAACTGATAAAGGCTCAATACACTGCAGATATCCTGCTTCCCCCTAAACAGAATGAAATTCCTTCTTCTGTTCAACAGTGGAGCTTCTAACCAATCAAGATCAGTATTGATTGGCTTCTAAATTCAGCTGGAAGATGGTGAATAACACAAGAGTAGGTTGGCAATAAAAGCAACCTAGGGTGCAAATAGATAGGGAAGGGCTTTGATAGAGAGGAGGAATATTGCTGGAAGAAACAAAATTAAAAGAATGTTTACATTGCTCTATTATAAGTTTAAGTATAGGGAGAAGCAAAAATAATCACTGTGTTCTATTACATGTTACATCCACGTACAATAATATGATTCAAGACGTGTCAAGTATGTCCTTAGAAATTATACCCTGTTAATAGAGGGAAAAATGCTTCAGTCTGGTTAGTATTTATATAGTTTATAAAAAGGGTTGCCACATTCAAAAATACCACAGAGTATTTATAGTGGAAGTTAGAGTTCCTAAAAATTTAAAATTGGCAAGGCATTTTCAAGGATATTAATCCTAAACATTCACAGCGTTAGGTTATTTTTCTCAGCTGAGGGGGGTGTAGGGATGCCTCTACCCTCCAGCCCTTTGCATGCCATGCCCATCTCTTGGGTCTGTGTAACCCCTCCTCTCCAGATACTGCCCCTCCGTGGGAGCAAGTAGGGAATGGAATCTTGCCCCTCACTGGACAGAATAGCTGGCCAAATACAGTGGGGGCAAGGACCTTTTCACTGACAGTAATTTTATTTTCTTTGTCCAACATAGGAGGAGTTGCAACTCTCTGGCCCAACCTATACCAGGAAAAAACGTTATGCCTGAAAATATGTTTCAAATACAACCTATTTTCCTGGTCTAGACAGGGCCTCCAAGTCACCAATTCCTTCCCAGGGCTGCTTCTGGAGCAGAACAGTTACATTCTACCCCTTAACTCAGGCATGAGGCTAAAGGCCCAGTCTAGCCCACAATAATGGATATAAATGATGAGACATTCTCTATCTTGATTTGTAAAAAAAATAACAACAACAAATAAAAGATTGCAGTCAGAGCCTACATGGAAAGGTCTGGCTGCCATTTTTAGTTTCACAGCCAAGAAAAGAAAAGATGTAGATCTATGGACATCACTGAGAAACAATTTTAAATTTCCTTTCTAAGATGCAAATACAATATTTCCAACAATATGCAATAAAAGAAGTAGAAAATAAAGAAAGGCAGATAGACCATTTCAACCTATTAAATGTAAAAGATACGTTTCTCTAGCCAAAAGAGTCTATAATCACTACGGATCACATGTCTGATCATCAGTTGTTAGTGGAAACTGTTGTTATAAACTTTCTTGCTGAAATTAGCTTCTTGTTAATTGTAAAAGATCACCATTCTACTTGGGTTAAAGAAACAGGACAAATCAGAATAGACAGCATTGCCGTAATGTTGACATTTTCTTTCCATTCAAAGTAGAATAATTTACAAAACAAAAACAAAGCAAATCAAAAACCACACCAAGCAAACCCTACTGAATTCAAGTATAACTGCCATATGATTCTAGGGGGAGCTGGCAGTGAATCCCATATTTAGGTTGCCTAACAATTTCCATTATGAAGGATTCTTACAACCTTTTTTGGAGAAATTCTATTGTTTGCAATAGTTCTTTGAAATGTTGGGGCGGGGGGGGGACCCTTGAGCTACAGAAGTGGCTTTTATTTGTCTCTTGAAATTCCACTAAGATGTAGATGACAAACTATTAGAAACTGCCATTTCCCTTCACTCATATTTGTGCCTCAGGAAAAATATTGGCATCTGTCCAAAATAATAACTAAAAAAAAACCACTGCAAGATCTGGGCCCATGCTTCCATCAAAGTACAAGAAGCAGATACTGTACTGGGAATGCCTGAGCACCAGAGGAGAGAACCAGAACAGGCCAGGTTACTCTCCTTTCAAACCACACCTCTTTGACGCAAAACATGGCCACAACATTCCATCTTCCCCCCCTCTGGGGGCAGCACAGGGCAGGTGCTTCCCCAACTCCAGGGTAAGGGGAAAGCCAGGTTAGACTCCTCCCAAGCATCCAGCACATAGAATCAATAGCCCATTCCGCCAGAGCTACACATTTCCCTAAACATAACCTTGACAAAAGGCCTTTAAGGCTATGTCCACGCTGCCTTGCGGTTCAGAGCAGGGGGTGGTGAATAGCAGTGTGCACCTCCATGTGGACACTGTGGGTGTGAACTAAAAGGTGCTTAGTTTGCCTTAATGTAGTTCTGTTTGAAAAAGGACTATGTTAACGCAAACTAGGAACCTTTTATTTCACATCGGCAGCATCCACATAGGGGAGTTACTACACAGCACTTTGGTGTGCACTGCTATTCACACCCCCATAGTCCATAATGCAGGGCAGTGTAGACAAGCCCAACATGTCCATGGAGTTGGGAATAGGAAGAGCAAACTGGATGTTGATGTCTGTGAAGTCCCTTCCTTGTTCTTAATTTTGTTGGCATTTATTTAATAAATATAGCTGATTATAATACTATAACACTAAGATTTCACTTATCTGAACTTCTCACTATGACTGTTCCTTAAATATTAGCACTTACCTGTTGTTGGTATTTAATTAGCTCTTAATCAGATAATGAGATTTTTCAGAGAGGTGAATGTGCAAATAGTAGTTATTTGTTTATTAAACAAAGTTATGAATGGCATAATGCACAATAAGTATTTTAAAGAACATTCATAATCTAGCAGTTCTGGCGCAGGGCTGGGAAATGCTGAAAGAAATATACTACTGATTTCCCCTCCTGATTCAAATCTGCACCTCTCTCATCATTAATTTCTGATGAGAGCTTATATCTTTCCTGTTGTTTCTTCTTCAGTGTAAGGCCTACAGTTTCTCTGCTTGGAGTGTTTTCTTTTTCCCTCTAACTTCCTCTATGGGACATCTCATTGTGAACTTTTTTTTTTGTACATCACATTCTATCACAACCATGATGTGGGTGGTCTGAGCTAGTGGTCAGAGCAGGAGTCAGGCTGGGTCAGGTGCCATGAGGTCAGAGTCAGAGACAGGTCAGAGGGCAAACCAAGAGTCAGGCATCAGGAGACAGGCAAGGTCAGGCACCAGGTTTCAGACAGAAATCAGAGAGCAAGGTTGAGGACAAACCAGGGTTGGAAGCCATGTAGGGTCTATCGTTAGCAGGGTCTGGAGCAGAGGCAGGCAGGCAGTCTGTGTAATTGTTCAGGCAGCTTATCATTGCTTCCTGATTTACATACCAGTATTGACCAATCAGTGGGGGGGGAGGGGGAGGAGGCTGCAGAAAGGCCAAGGGTAACACTGGTACCAAAACGGAACTAGCCAACACTTGTAGAGTTAGTTCCTTCAGACCAGGACTAAGCTACAGTGGCACATCAGTGTGGGAGAACGTTGTCCATGCCACAGTGCATAGTACATCCCATTTGTGCAGGCTATGGGTAAATGACCAAAAATGACCAGAGTCCAGTATCATACTGTGTGTGAATATGGTACTTAAAATTGTAATGTACATTTTATTATATTTCTCAAGAGCTTATTACTCTTCCCCTCTGTGTTTATTTTTGGGAAGTTTATTACTTCTATGAGTAAATTTACTGCTCATCAAAGGGACAAAGGGATCACAGCAGGGGTGGGCAAACTTTTTGGCCCGAGGGCGACATCTGGGTATGGAAATGGTATGGTGGGCCACGAATGCTCATGAAATTGGGGGTTGGGGTCCAGGAGGGGGTGAGGGCTCTGGCTGGGGGTGAGGGCTCTGTGATGGATCCAGAAATGAGGAGTTCAGGGTGCAGAAGGGGGGTATGGGCTGAGGCAGGGTGTTGGGGCATGGGAGGGCGTCAGGGGTGCAGGCTCCAGGCAGCGCTTACCTCAAGCAGCTCCCAGAAGCAGCGGCATGTCCCCGCTCTGGCTCCTATGCGGAGGCACAGCCAGGTAGCTCTGCATGCTGCCCCGTCCACAGGCACCGCCCCTGCAGCTACCGCTGGCTGCAGTTCCCAGCCAATGGGAGCTGCAGGGGCGGCACTTGGGGCAGAGGCAGCATGCCAAGCCCCTTGGCTGCCCCTACATGTAGAAGCCAGATCGGGGACATGCCGCTGCTTCCAGGAGCCATGCGGAGCCACAGTACGCAAGGAGCAGGGCAAGACCCCGACCCCGCACCCCGGCGGGAGCTCAAGGGCCGAATTAAAATGTCTGAAGGACCAGATGCAGCCCCCATGCTTTAGTTTGCCCATCCCTGGATCACAGCATGTTTGAAATATGAAAATATTGCTGTTCAGATGTAGACTACACCGTACTTTCAAGACTTCTACTGGTCTTCAGCATTATTTTGTAGACAAAAAGAACTCTATGAAAATGATAATCGTTAAAATATATCAGCTTCAGAGCTTCATCCGAATTATGTATTAATCATATTCAAAAGAGCTCAAAATAAATAGGTTGTTATTAAAAGCCACTTTGTATGCTAATGAACAATTAAAGGCTATAAATGAGTACTATCACAGGGACAGCCTTACTTCCTGTTTTAGAGGAAATGGCATTGTCTTATAAATAGCAATAGGACTAGGTAACAGAGAAGGCTGAATGCAATAACATTTGATAGACTCATCCTTCCATAGTTCCTAGTGAACATTTGTCCACACCACAAAATCAACATTACATCTGGCACTATTGGAAGCATCTACAGGTGTAGCTGGTCAGGAATAAGGTCCACTGGCAAAGTACTGCTGGGAAGCTTACTCAGCACCTAGAATGATTGCACTCTGTCTGGCTCTTGCCAAGTGCATCAGCCAGTCACTTGCATGGACACTAACTACATCCATTTATTCATATCCAAGTGGGTGATGTTTTTTCTTGTTCAATCATACGACAAGTCAACATGTCCTCATGGTCTTCTAGAAACAATTTAACAGCAGGAGAGGAGAGAAAGATCATTTTCAGGTATATTACATGTAACCTGCAAGGACTCTTTCAACACATATACACTTCCTTTCAGAATATTTTCCTATACTCTATTTCTCCTTCATCAATGCAAAATTTAGAATGAGCATAAAGGACCAGATCCAAAGGATGCATTACGATACATCTTTATCCTGTTCATCATACTTCCTAAAAGACCCTACTTAGTAAAAATCTGAAAGGAAAATAAGATGAATTAACTGTAGGTATACCCTAATCCTGAGTGGCTGGACTCCTGAAGTGTTTTCACTCTTTCTATGACTGCAGTGTACAAAGCATGGCTCATAAGCCAAAGAAATATATAGCTTGCTTTTCTACAAATACATAGCAGAGTCTTCTGAGACATATTTGCTTTACAGCTAAATAAACAAAGGAAGCATGATGATTTATCATCTGTGAGGGAAACACTCAACTAAGAATTGTCAAAGTATTAGTTAACAATCCATATATAAAAAAACAAACTGTGCAAGAAAGAGAAAGAAAATAGATAACACACAAAGCTGCCAGATTTACGAAAATACATCCCATGGGTGGTGTAACTCACACATGGAAAAGTTTTTCCCAAGAAGTTTGGGAAATCTGAAATGCCACACATTACAATAAGCCCTATTTCTAATATCTATAACTTGACAAGGAAAATTAGTTAGGTCAAGTTTTAGAAAATTACCCTGACATGAAATTTTGACCAGTGTTTAATATTTTATCTATCAGGTATGTGGTGAGGCTGAAAAGGAAGAAATTGGGAATCCTGCAGCACTCGTGGATTCTGTAGCACATGGTGAGCTGGGGAAATCTGAAGATATCATGCAAAGCTGAGGGCGTGCAAAGCTCACGAGCGCCATAGAACGGGAAGAAATGGGGGAATCAGGGAAACTTGTAGAGTTCCTAAACTCCATTTATTAAATCAAGGATATCAACAGAGAACAAAATCATGAAGATTGCTCCCTAATTTAAGTTAGAGAGAGAGAGAGACATCAAGACCCATCAACTGTGATGAGTCTCCCCTGCTGGAACATCAGGCTATCTGCTGGTAAGGCCACTGACTTTGAAGCAACTCTCTCCATAGAAACCTGAGGGTAAGAGGTTGTTGCTAGAAGAGCTGTAGTTTCTCTGCACCACCAACTGACTCGAGGTGGTAAAGAATGCTTTTTAAGTCAAGGAAATAAATTCATGGTCAGAAACACAAGACTTAGCTGGAGAGAGTGGACGCAGGCAGTAGCAGATTAGCCACTGGGCCAACGGGGTCCATGCCCAGGGGCCCTGGCCAAATGGAGCCCCCTTGGAAAAAGGAGGACCCCGATGCCCCAACCTGCCTGCCGGCATGACTGCCAGAGAGCAGGAGAAGCTTCCTACCCTGACCCCGCTCCCTGGCAGGTGTGCTGGCTGAGCTGGGGAAGCCTTCGTGCCTCAATCCAGTTCCCCGCCCCAGCTCCCTGGCAGAGGACTGCAGGTGGAAGGGATGGGAAGGGGCCCCCCACTTGCTCTGGCCCAGGGCCCCACAAACCCCTAATCAGCCTCTGGAAGCAGGAACCTTGCTGCCCTACAAACTTGGACCGAACCCAGAGGCTCAGTAAAGAAGAGATCAGTGTGAGGAGGACTACATCCAGAAGTTTGTTGTTTTCCATAGATCCATAACTCTCTTGTGCTTTCTAAGAGAGCATGTGTGCGTGTTTAGGACATTTTCTTGCTAAACCAGTGTTTCCTTGCTATACTGCCAGTCCCTGAAGGGGTTAACTAGAAACTAAAGCTCATACTGCCAGGTGGTCTCTGCAAGACAATTTGTGTAAGGAACAGGGAGGTTGAGAGGACTGAGACACTGGTTCCAGGGCCAGGGCAGCTGGACTGCAGGGTCCCACTGCCCAAGACAGATGTCAGACATGGGGTCTGCACCTGGGGAGTGTGTGAATGACCCAGAGCTAGTACAGTAATCAATCACCACCCAGAACCAAGGGAGCTTAATAGCATGTGGGTTTCAGTGACTGGATCCCATCCATCAAGAGAGCATGACTGAAGCCGCTTCTGACAACATTGTGTAATAGTGTGATAAAGTTTAAAATCAAGACTTCACCTTATTTGCTCACACTTCGCATATAATGTACATAATAAAAAGCATGAATAAGACAGTGTGATATTTTAAGTCTTCATAAGATACTAATAAAATAAGTACAGTAATTGATCAATTTAGAACAAGAATATTTGTGCACTTCTACTCACCCACCTACTAATATATATACACACATTACTTGTCAAAAGCTAGTATATTAGGCTCCTGGCTACACCACCAATTTTAAATCATTTTGTGGAACATGATTTAAGGCGTTCAAATGTTTTGTGTCCACATTTCCAAAACCATTTTTCTGCTGTCTTAAAAGACCATATTCAAACATTGCAAGGGAGTGTAATTTAAAGAAGACTTATTCTTAGAGTACTTTAGTTGTAAAGGTGGACAGGTGGTCTTTCTGTGGTGGCTCAAATGCACTTTAGAACTCTCAGAAATCAGAATTCACATAAATATATATTTTTTAAATCTCATGATTTTTAAGCCAATTTGTGATTTGGGGGAGACTCGACTCATTATTTTTTAATGTTTGTGTTTGGCAACACTGCTGTCCTATGATTCCAAAGTATGGCATCAATATTTTATGTATATGTTGAGAGATTAACTCCAAGTGAGAAGTAAATATAAAAGATTTTATATCACAATGCATATACAGCATTTCTGGAAAACAGCAATTCTGGAAAACTCTTTTGGAAAAGTGTACACTAAAATAGCTAACCTTAGAGCTACTTGGTCAGGTGGGGAATAAACGAATGACTCAAGTGACAGTACCTTATCTCTTCCATAATTGTGTGCATTCTAAAGTACATATAAATATTTCACCAACCAGTTCTGAAAATTGTGTGACTTGAAATTAAACAGTTAAAGCCAGATTAGTAAAACTATTTTTGAAAAATGTTTTCATCCGTGCTCCTCCCACATAACTCCCCGAAATTAACTTAAATATTTAAAATCTTTTAAGAAGTCTTGAGTATTATAACAAGCCCTTATTGTAGAAGAAATTGTCAGTGATCTTCACTCTATCGAAATGACTGAAGCCTGGTCTACACTAGGCGTTTAAATCGGTTTTAGGAGCGTAAAACCGATTTAACGCCACACCCGTCCACACTAGGAGGCACCTATATCGATTTTAATGGCTCTTTAAATTGGTTTCTGTACTTCTCCCCGACGAGAGGAGTAGCGCTAATATCGGGATTAACATATCGGAATAGGGTTAGTGTGGCCACAAATCGACGGTATTGGCCTCCGGGCGGTATCCCACAGTGCACCACTGACCGCTCTGGACAGCATTCTGAACTCGGATGCACTGGCCAGGTAGACAGGAAAAGCCCCGCGAACTTTTGAAATTCATTTCCTGCTTCCCCAGCGTGGAGAGCTCATCAGCACAGGTGACCACGCACAGCTCATCTGCACAGGTAACAATGCAGTCTCCTGAGAATCGAAAAAGAGCCCCAGCATGGACTGCACGGGAGGTACTGGATCTGATCGCTATATGGGGAGAGGATTCAGTGCTAACAGAACTGCGTTCCAAAAGACGAAATGAAAAAGTATTTGAAAGAATTTCTAAGGCTATGACGGATAAAGGCCACAGCAGGGACTCAGTGCAGTGCAGAGTGAAAGTTAAGGAGCTCAGACAAGCCTACCAGAAAACCAAAGAAGCAAACGGAAGGTCCGGGGCAGGTCGAAAAACATGCCGCTTCTATGCTGAGCTGCATGCAATTTTAGGGGGCTGCGCCACAAGTACCCCACCCCTGACCGTGGATTCCGAGGTGGGGGTTGTAATCTCTGCCATGGCTGAGGATTATGCAGACGGGGAAGATGAAGATGAAGAAGAGGAAGACAACCTAGCAGAGAGCACACAGCACTCCGTGAGCCCCAGCAGCCAGGAGCTTTTTATCACCCTGACGGAATTACCCTCCTCCCAGCCCTCCCAAGCAACTATCCCAGACAATGACGCCATGGAAGGGACCTCTGGTGAGTGTACCTTTGTAAATAGCAAACATTGTTTTTTAAGCAAGCGTTTTTTAATGATTGATTTGCCCTGAGGACTTGGGATGCATTCGCAGACAGTATAGTTACTTAGAAAAGTTTGTTAACATGTCCGGGGATTGAGAGGAAATCCTCCAGGGACATCTCGATGAAGCGCTCCTGTAGGTACTCCAGAAGCCTTTGCAGAAGGTTTCTGGGCAAGGCAGCCTTGTTCCGCCCACCATGGTAGGACACTTTACCACGCCATGCATGTAGCAAGTAATCAGATATCATTGCATGGCAAAGCATAGCAGCGTATGGTCCCGGTGATTGCTGGCATTCAAGAAGCATCCGTTTTTTATCTCGCTGTGTTATCCTCAGCAAAGTGATATCGTTCAGGATAACCTGGTTAAAAATCAGGAATTTAAGTAAGTGGGATGGCCATTTTCCTACTGGGTTTGTGGACTGCAGCAGCTTAAAAAAAATCCTTTCCTCCACGTAGCCAAGCGGGGGGAGGGGAGGAATGAAATGCCGATGATCTTTTTTGTGTTTGGTCAGCGGGGCTTCCCCAAGCTACCAGCCACGCAGTGGGTGGGGGGGGTGGGAAGGGTGTTGATTAGCAGGGAGCTAGCGTGGTATTAGCCATGCATTGGGGGGAGGGGTAAATCACTGCAGAAGCCGAAAGACAGTGGCTTACCATGGCCGCATGCAAGCTGAATTCTGATGCCTGGACCTGTGTCTGTGAGATCTGTAACTCCAGAGCTGCAGGCACTCACTATTAAGATGAAAAATGCGACCTTGTAGGGAAATCACATGTGCTATGTAAGGTGAATAGTGCTGTTCACTGTGAAAGAGTATAACCATTGTTCTGTAAAATGTATCTTTTTAAATATTTCTCTCCCTCATGCAGCTGCAAATTTTTCAAGCATCCCTCCTCCATCCCAAAGGCTAGCACAGATAAGGCGGAGGAAAAAGAAGACGAGAGATGAAATGTTCTTGGATATTATGGAAGTTACACGCAATGAAAGAGCTCATCTGAATGAGTGGAAGGACGTGGTATCAAATTACAGGAAAGATGCCAGTGAACGTGAGGACAGGAGAGACACCCGAGATGAGAGGTGGCGGCAGGAAGACCGGCAGGAAAATCAGAGGTGGCGGCAGGAAGATCAGCGGTGGCGGGATGCAACTCTGGGGCTGCTGCGTGATCAAACTGACATGCTCCGGCGTCTGGTGGAGCTTCAGGAACGGCAGCAGGATCACAGAGTGCCGCTGCAGCCCCTGTATAACCACCCTCAACCCTCACCATGTTCCATATCCTCCTCACCCAGACGTGTAAGAACGCGTGGAGGGAGGCTCCGTGCACCTGCCCACTCCACCCCCGTATACAGCCCAACCAGAAGGCTGTCGTTAATGTGAAATTTTTTTAATGGCCTTCTCCACCCTTCCTATCCTCCTCCCAAACCACACCCTTACTTCTCTCCCTCTTTTTATAATGAATTAATAAAGAATTCATGATTTTTAAACGAGAGTGACTTTATTTGCATAAGTAAGCTGTACTCGAAGGGGGAGGGTGAGTTGCTTACAGGGAATGAGTCAATCAAGGGGGTTGGGTGTTCATCAACAAACACAGCAGTCACACTGCACCCTGGCCATTGATGAAGCTCGTTTTCAAAGCTTCTCTGATGCGCACCGCTTCCTGGTGTGCTCTTCTAATCTCCCTGGTGTCTGGCTGCACGTAATCAGCGGCCAGGTGATTTGCCTCAGCCTCCCACCCCGCCATAAAGGTCTCCCCCTTACTCTCACAGAGATTGTGGAGAATACAGCAAGCAGCAATAACATAGGGGACATTGGTTTGGCTGAGGTCTGAGCGAGTCAGTAATGTCCGCCAGCGTGCCTTTAAACGGCCAAATGCACATTCCACCACCATTCTGCACTTGCTCAGCCTGTAATTGAACAGATCCTGACCACTGTCCAGGCTGCCTGTGTATGGCTTCATGAGCCATGGCATCAAGGGGTAGGCTGGGTCCCCCAGGATAACAACAGGCATTTCAACATCCCCAACTGTTATTTTCTGGTCTGGGAAGTAATTCCCTTGCTGCAGCCGTTTAAACAGAGTAGTGCTTCTGAATACGCGAGCGTCATGAACCCTCCCTGGCCATCCCACGTGGATGTTGGTGAAACGTCCCTTGTGATCCACCAGTGCTTGCAGTCCCATTGAAAAGTACCCCTTCCGGTTTACGTACTGGGTGCCCTGGCGCTGCGGTGCCAAGATAGGGATATGGGTTCCATCTATCGCCCCCCCCCACAGTTAGGGAATCCCAGTGCAGCAAAGCCATCCACTATGGCCTGCACGTTTCCCAGAGTCACAACCTTTCGTAGCAGCAGCTTAGTGATTGCTTTGGCTACTTGCATCACAGCAGCCCCCACAGTAGATTTTCCAACTCCAAATTGATTCCCGACTGACCGGTAGCTGTCTGGCGTTGCAAGCTTCCACAGGGCTATCGCCACTCGCTTCTCCACTGCGAGGGCTGCTCTCATCTTGGTATTATGGCGTTTCAGGGCAGGGGCAAGCAAGTCACAAAGTTCCATGAAAGTGCCCTTACGCATGCGAAAGTTTCGCAGCCACTGGGAATCGTCCCACACCTGCAACACAATGCGGTCCCACCAGTCAGTGCTTGTTTCCCGGGTCCAAAATCGGCGTTCAATGGATAGAATCTGCCCCATTACCATCAGGATCTCCAAAGCGCCGGGGCCCGCGGTTTGAGAGAATTCTTTGTCTACGTCCTCATCACTGTCATTGCCGCGCTGCCGTATCCGCCTCCTCCTAGCCTCGGTTTGAAGGTCCTGGTTCAGCATAGACTGCACAAGAGTGCGCGAGGTGTTTAAAACATCCACGATTGTGGTATTGAGCTGAGCAGGGTCCATGCTTGCTGTGCTATGGCGTCTGCACAGTTCACCAAGCAAAAAAGGCGCGAAACGGTTGTCTGCTGCTATCAGGGAGGGAGGGGTGAGGCTGTACCCAGAACCACCCGCGACAATGATTTTTGCCCCATCAGGCACTGGGATCTCAACCCGGAAATGCCAAGGGGCGGGGGAGGCTGCGGGAACTATGGGATAGCTACGGGATAGCTACCCACAGTGCAACGCTCCAGAAATCGACGCTAGCCTCGGACCATGGACGCACACCACCGATTTAATGTGTTTAGTGTGGCCGCGCGCATTCGATTTTATACAATCTGTTTTGCAAAACCGGTTTATGTAAATTCGGAATAATCCCGTAGTGTAGACATACCCTGACACAAACAAGGCCAAGATTTTCCAACCTTCCCAGTGTGGATGCATCTGTACAGGTTCTAACTGTGTCCACACTAGTTGTAGAAGTATAACTATCACCCCGATACAAATATTGTATGTAGACTGGGCACTACGCAGACAAACTGAAAGCTACTGGTTGCTCAGTACCCCCTTTTGGGGCAGGGGGGAGAGAGAGAGAGAGAGAGAGAAACAGGCCACTTTTCCAAGTGCTTCAATAAAAATTTAGGAGCCTAACTTTAGGCACCTATTTTTGGAAGTATTGGTCCAAAATTCTAGCATATTAGGACCACTGGGCCTAATTCAGCCATAAAAAGCATCAGATTGGCGTAACCTCTGTGCACCTCAGGAGAGAAAGGGGAAGGAATTCCTCATCTCTTTCTCATGATCATCTGGTGCTGGGGTGTGGCTTTGGTCCACAAGCACAACTTAGTCAGACCTGGTTACCCCCAGAGGAATATGTAATTGAGCAGCACTTAAGAGGACTACTATATTTTCAGTACTGACAAGTTAAAATTAGAGATGGGTACAAAAAAATAAAAATCCAAATCTCACCACCACTATACTTTGGGTTTTCAAAAACCTGATTTGAATTTGGCAGCTCAAAATCCATCTTTAGTTAAAATGTTCTCACAGAAATTTGACTCTTGCTCTTCTTTTTGCGTCACATCTCAGTGCTAACAAAAAGAACTCTCTCTTTGTGGTCATGGTAATGTCTTTTTCTCTTTTTGGAAAAAAAAATCTTTATAAATTTAAAAGTATGAATTGACATGACTCAATTTTGCATTATTTTTATGAGCCAACAGTAATTGTAAACATTTTGATCCTACAGAGGAATTTATATAGAGAGGACAATTTACATATACTAATTTGGCAAAAACTGCTTTCTAAATAACAGTGTTTTACACAGGCCATATTCTATTTTTCCATTAGTGCTTTTTAGACAGTTGGAAATAGATTCAAGTTGTAATTTACTTGTATCCATTTCCTACTTTACAAGTGTCCAGCAAAATCATTCAAACAACATGACAGATAAAAGGCAATAATGAAAAGTGTTCTCAATCTTCTGAGAGCTAAAATGTGCATTGAATACAAACAGTAGCTAGGGAGTCAAAAAGAAAACAACCCCAAATCCTCCTGGTGCCTAATAAGACAGCCCCTAATACATCTGAGTATCCAGCAATGAAAATGTTATGTAAAACTATGTGCATTGATCCAGTAATCCCCAAAGCTCCTAAACTGCCTTTAATTTACCTGAACAGAGCACTGCTTTGAGAAAAATCCTTCCAGACCCTGCCAAAATCTGACTGCAGGGAACAGCATACTTTTTGTAGTCATAAAAGCAGAACAACAACAAAAAGATGTCAAATACAAGGCCAATGGCAGCTGAAGCTATCATGTTTTTCATGCTAATAATAATAGGCAATGTGAAAATTACTGGTAAAACAGACAATGAATTACAAAGCAAAAAGAAAGCTGATTACAGCCATAACCAAAACATCCATAATATTTTCAGGAATAATAAACTGTATAATCCAGTGGACTACAAGTATATGAAACAGAAAATTAACCAAAATATTTGCCTCCAGTGTATGTGTCTTTGATTGTGCCTGATTAAATTAATGATCATACTAGAATCCCATAAAAGACAGTGGATTATTTTAAATTTAAAGCTTTTATATTATAAATTTAGAGCTCAATTCTTCATTGTTGCTTATCCAAAATTCCTATTTATTTCAAGTAAATGAAAGATAGGGCCTTGAGAATTTTTGGTTTTATGGGTTTTTCACCATTAGTATTCATATATATACACACTATCTGCTTCCCATGATTCTGTGATTCGGTTCACAAAACAGAGAGTGTGATGTAAATAGAAAACAAGTTTTACTCTTCCAAACATACATGTTTCATATTTATCAAATGAACACACACAAAGGATTCAAACCAATGACTAGTGTGAAATCTTCTTCTATGTAACCCAATATTTTCTGGAACTAGCAACTGTGCACTGGCCATAAAAAATGTATCTTTGAATAGAAAGGCTCATAGCTAATAAGTCTTGTTTTGCTTAAAATTACTTCCCATTAGGAAATTACCAAACAAATATTTTTAAGACACCAGTTTTAACTCATTAAACACTTCTCCAGTCAAAACACTCAGCAAATTTATACTATAGATTAAATTAAGTAGTTTATCGTCGCCAATGATAAAATGACGATCTTATTGACTAATTGCAATTATGGGCTCAGATATTTAAATAATGACTTTTTTACATGGTTTCACAAATTAAACCAAGCTACTAAGCCTTGATACTGAAGGATTTTACTGAATAGGAAGGATAACTGGTAACACATAATAATGTTGCACCTTCAAACTTTCAGTTACTTGGACATTTTAAAATTATTTTTCCCCTTCCACATTTACAAATGAAGGCTCCTCATAGCTTCTCATGACTTCTCATGACTATTGGGCTAATGGTAAAGAATTTTTTGTTTGTTTTTACAGAAAAAAAATGAAATCTTGAATTGTTTGTCCAGAAAGCACATTTGGCTTGTCTCCAGTCACCGGGGGATCGATGCGTAGCAATCGATCCACCAGGGGTCGATTTAGTGGGTCTAGTGAAGACCCACAAAACTGACTGCCAATCACTCTCCCATTGACTCCAGTACTCCACCAGAATGAGAAGCATAAGTTAAGTCAACAGGAGAGATTCTCCCATTGACCCAGCATGGTGTAGACACCGCAATAAGTCGTGAACTTAGGTTGACTTAGCCCCATAGTGTAGCCCTGCCCTTAATATAATGACTTCTATGCTAATTGTAAGTAGAAATTACGTCGGAAGTGGGTAAGATGGTGAAGTGTTGAGACAACCAATCTTAATAGTGTCCCATTCAATAATGTGAAAATGTGAACTCCAAGCATACATTTTATTCATTGTAGCTATGAATGGACCCCAATTCAAGGTCCACTGATGTCAATGCAAGTTCTTTTATTGACTTCAGTTGGCCTTGGATTGGGCATTTTATTAATAGACACTTATGACTCCATGACTCTACTGGCTATATTTTGCCACCAGATACAAGGTGAACATTTCTTTCTCTGGGATTATTTTTTAACTAAATGGACATAAAATCATTTCACAGTCACTTAAATAAAAATGTATTTATTCCCTCTTTTGGTAAATTCATGTGCATAGAAAATTCTAAGAATCTAGACAAGAGATATGGTGGGCGGTGGGATTGAAGCAAATGAGTCAGAGAGTACAGGAAAATTGGAAGAGTTTGTACCAAGAAGGTTCAAGTTATTGGAGTATCTTCTAGTCTCAACATACAAATCACAATACCAAATTATCCATTTGAAAATATTTTATGCTTCTCGGGAGTTCTTCTGAAATACAACCACAGGATGCTATTTGGACCTTTCATTCAGAAATATCCTGTAAACACAAGTATTACAGTACTTATGATTAAATGGATTTATCCAGTGTTTAAATTATCATCTTGCATAAATGATTTCCAAAACATTTTTGTCTTAAGTATCTATTTGAATAAGAACTTACAAAAAATCTATCAAGCAGAAAGAATAGAAACAGAAGCATTGTGAACAGAGTAACAGCTCTTTTCAACTGGAAGATAATACGGGAAAAATTGTTGGAATCCTTAAAAAATTAGATAACACTCAGGGACCTATTTTTTAAGAGTATGACACTTACACTGAATAATCTCAGACACAAAGAAAACCATAGGAATGAAAAGAATTCTAGTCCATAATTTGCAAAAAGGCTAATTTCTCTTCCGGATTCCACTCAATGCAATGGATTTACATCGGGGATGATCATAGCCCAGTGTTTTTATATGCTAAAATAATTACTGATATACTTCAAGGCTTGTTTGGAATCACTATATCAAGAAGCACAGGACAATGTAATTTAAAGTTCTCAAAATGGTTTCTGAAGGACAAATGTACACTCATTTTCTGGATAAATATCTTAATCAAGACATTTCCTGTTTCCAAATCAGCATTTTTGAACAAATAATGCTGATTATAAAAAGGCCACATAACAAAAGTTTGTTGGGATACTTGAAGAAAGACATACAAAATGAAATGTTAACAAAACCTCGCGCTCAATACATGCTAGACATGTGAAAATGATTACTTTTTAAAATATAATTTGTTTTGTATCAGAACTGACTTCAGTTAAGTACTATACTAAACTTTTATATCTCATCTTCTACTTTACAAGTAATAGTCTCTGCTAGACTCTTCCATCTCAAGGAAAATCATTGTCATGAAAGAATTGTTTTGCCTCCAAAACTTTCCGTGAAAAGCCATCACAAATCATTAAAAACCTACTTCAACAACTCAATCTTATATTTTTCATTATTGAATTTGTTACAAAGAAGTACAACAGTGAAACAGGATTGTAAGACCTCACTGGGATAGAGATCAACAGGTGCTTAAAGTTAAGGACTACTCAACAGTTTATAGTTAAGCATTTTAAATGCTTTGCAGGATCAGGGCCGACATGAAACATTATCAGTTCACCCATATTGTATTTTGCTCATGATTCTGTACACGTTTTAGACAGTCAACATTTTCAGTGTGGGTGGGGTAACAGGACAAAGCGTTAACTTCTACTACCCTGATTTATGTGAGTCATACCATTCAGTATTGTGGGACAATGCACATAAGAAAAGAGAGGAGGATTTGGCTGATAGTATGCTTCCCCATAGACACTGTCCATAATAACTCTTTCTGTGAGAAAACATTTGTTCATTTTTAAAAGTCCTTCATCATTCTTCAATACAAACGGATCTTTCAAACGTTTATAAATAGAATTTTAAATCTGTCTCTTTGATATGGTGTGATTACCACTAAAATTAGACATAAGGGTGTTAAATTTTCCATGTATTTTGGAGGTGTTTATAAGACTTTCTAAGTTAATGGATGTTTTGTAGCTAAATGTCCATAAATGGCTTTCAAAAAATGTTAGCTCTATATCCAGGCATGAAGGATACCAGACATTAAAAAATTCAACATACAAATTAGCTAATTGTAAAACCAGATTTTCTCTTCTATTTTATTCAAGTTGCTTTTGCATATGATTCAGATACAAATAAGAACTAAATTCTAGTTTAATAACCACACTAAAGATCTCAATAAAGCTCATAATCTGAAGTGTCTGATAGTTTTTGTGATGAACAGCTGATGTGTCTGGATACCACCATGTTGCAGACTGTGCTAAACTCACATGCCATGTGGTGAGTGAGTTTATAATGTCGGATCCACAAATGTACAACTTCTCCTAATCTTAGGGTCATCCACAAATTGTAGATATAGAAACATTTTCAGCCATTCAGGTTATTACTGATAACACAAAAAGAATATTCTGTGCTTGAGAGACCCTCTACTCAATAAAAGAGCCACACTGCTATGTATGAAAAGAAATCCAGTATACTTTTATCTTATTAAGTAGTAAGAGTACCAGTACTATCTTTTTGGTAAAGTTCACTGATACTGAATTCTGTCACACTCCTCATCATTAAGGAGATGTCTCAAGATTCTAAGAATTAAATCTGGAACTCCCTGAGTTCAAATCCTGGCAGCTTTGAAGGACGGTAAAATCTCACAGTGGGTTGATAAAACTGGCACATAAAGATACTGGCCCAGAGCCAATCAACAGAAGTGCAGCAGATGAAGGATCATACAGTATACTCAGAAGAGGCTAGGCAGTGGTACTCTGAGGAGTCTCTAGTGGTTGTCAGTCAACTCAGTTGTTCATCCTTCCAAGGTAGATAAAAGGGCATACATTTTATTATGTGTGGGTCTTTTGATTAACACATTAAAAGCCAAGGTCTTCTCTGTGCTCCACAAACTCTGAAGACAGCATTCCACTTTTTGTAAAGGGTAAGATTTTTCCTTCTCTCTTTGGTCAAAACTTCCCTGATCAAACCATTAAATAATATGTTGTGTGTAAACTATGTGCAAGGCTGTCACCCTCTTCTCAGAGGTGTCAGCATTTCAGTGGTAAATGAAATTATTCTTGTACATATGATAGGCCACAATCTTGCAACTGGATCTGGGCAGGAGGAACCCTGCACCTGAATGGAATACCACGAAAGGCCAGGGGATGCCAAACAGCCAGAGGTTCAAACAGCTGCCGGATCAAGGCCATAGGGCTCTGGGAATGAAAAGCACTATTATAAGTTAATCTTACCACCGTAATGGGACCATGCAGCCTATGGAAGATGGTGCAGCCCTAGAGACCATGAATGGTCCCTGCAAGTGTCCAGGTGGAAGATGGATTTTCTTCTTTATAAAAACAAAACTAAAGGAATTTGTGGTTTGGGGCAGACAGGGAAGGAAGGTCGGTGTGGTAGAAAGACTCTGCCCTCACTAGTGAAGAATGGCATAAGTTTTGTTATGACAATGTATATTTATTATTACACAAGCATTTATAGGACAACCATCACGATGGTATTTAGGAACCATTCATTTGAAGGCTTGAATGCAGCCCATCTGTGTTTGCTGGGTGTGAGTGCCCAACTGGTAGAGGTGCTGCTGCCATCTCTTCTTATGGTGACTATTGCAGTGAGGGGAGGAACTCTTCAGTTTGCTGGGAAACTTACTTCTCCCAGGCTAAGCTCTATTTTGGAGATTTTAGCAAAGGAAAATTATCTAAGGTCTATGGTCCTTTTAAGACTCTTCTGCTAGGACAAAGATGACATCTATATCATACTTCACTGTGAACTCTGCTCCTGTATTTTTCACTTCATGCATCTGATGAAGTGGGCTCTAGCCCACGAAAGCTTATGCCCAAATAAATTTGTTAGTCTCTAAGGTGCCACAAGGACACCTCGTTGTTTTTGCTGATACAGACTAACACGGCTACCACTCAAACTCCACACTTAACGAAGGGCACTGCTGTGTGCTATCAGTAACCTTCCACTGCAGCATCTATGGCAGTGGCTCTCAAACTTTTTTTTACTGTTGACCCCTTTTACATAGCAAGCCTCTGAGCGTGAACCCCTTATAAATTAAAAACACTTTTTATATTTTAACACCATTATAAATGCTGCAGGCAAAGCAAGGTTTGGGGTGGAGGTTGACACCTCATGACTCCTCCCTCCCCATATAACAACCTCGCGACCCCCAGTTTGAGAACCCCTGATCTATGGCCACTGGCACAGCACCAGACTGACTCCTTTCTGGGGATTCCCCCTCTCCAGGGGGGTTGTTGGAGTATTGACATCATCGCTGTTTTTCCATTGATTCTGCAGGCCGGTCTCTACTAGGGATAGCTCTCTTTAGCAGCTGTTGCCATTGCTAATTTGCAGCACAGCATGCTCACTGCTAGATTCTATCTTCTGTTAACTCTCAGTTACTGTGAATCCAGCTCCCTAGTCTGCTTTCACTTTGGAATATGATTCAATATATGAAATTGCTATAGCCATGCAATCAACTTGCAGGATAAGTTAGTTGCCTCCACTGCCTCAGAAGTTATAGTGCTGTTCTCAGACTCACTCTCTCTTCCTTCTCTGCAGTTGTTCAGTGCTGGACCCTGGACCTTGGGTTTCTTCTGTCTCTCACCAAATAGTGAGATGCAGGAGTCAGGATTTTAGGACTCTTTTTGTTCATTAGGGGACTGCACTTCATGTCTCAGACACTGGGTAGGATTTATCTCCTCTCCTGCTCAGCAGTGGCTCAACAGCTCCTGGCTCTCCGTTCGTTCCTTAAAAAGCTCTCAGGCCCCTGAGTTGGGCCAGCTGCGCCCTTCTCTCCCACTCTTCAGTGGCAGGTTTCCATCTAATATTCTTCTCTGCTGCTTTCCATTTCACACAGCAGAGGGCTATCTGCAATTTGAGAGAAAATGCAGCAGAGATAGATGGGCCTGTCTGACACAGCAATCTCTCAACTATTCTGTCTGTGGGTCTCTTTTAATGAAGCACCATGGAGCTATCTCAAAGCCCCTTAACTCCCTGTCTGATGTCCTTTTAATAACCTGTAAACTGCCTGCTGCTCTAGCTTCAGGCTGTCCATTTACACTTACATTCTGGCTCATTCCTGTGCAGACCTCACCTGCCCCTATAAGACTGCATGATGTTCAAATGATTCCAGCCTCTCAGCACCCAACTCCATATGTAATCCCAGAGCTGCATTGCAGTGAGATATGATCTTGAGTATCTTTTTCTACCAACTTACTTTTGCATAAAAAGGATAGGGATAACTTCCTTGAGTGGGAATTCAAATTTGAACCAGCGTCCAAATATGAACCCCTACTTTGCAGGCTAGCTTCTGAGGGAAGTTTTCTACAATTAGAATCTGGGGTTAATATTTTAGGAGAACATCTGAATTGTCTTCACTCACCAAAATATTGCATCTCAGTAATGGAGTCTGCATGTCAGACATAGGTCCTGTCCCATAATATTCTGTATTCTCTGTCTATAGAGTGAATATGTTTGAGGTATTTAAGTCAGTTCTCCCCTCTGCTCCTATAGCCACTATCATTATAATTAGTCCCTCTGATGGGTTTTTGACTTCTCAGGAGTGGTCCTTAGAATTGCTGCTCTTGCTGAAATTGTTATATAACTAGGGACATAGAACTAGTACTCCCCATGGATCTCATATCTGTAAAACTCATCCCTGACCATGATTTTTCAGTGTTTGAGAGATAGTTGCTTCAATCTGTGACTGATCCACACTGCTAGAGCTATGGTGATGTCCAGAATAAGATCAGCCACATAATAATTTGCTCTTACAATAGGGCCTTGTAGCTTACATTCTAAGAAACTTTCAGAACATTAGTGAATTAATTTCCATAACACTGCTTTAAGTTAGGGAAGAATTGTCCTCATTCTGTAGAGGAGGACGCTGAGGTGCTGAGAGGTTGCATGACTTGCCCTGGGTCTAACTGGATGTCTGCTGTAGAGCCAGAGACAGAACTCAGTATTGCTCAAGAACATTAGTTTGTGTGGAGATTAATAACTGTTTGTGTATGGTATCACTGTATTTTAAAGACTCACAATTCAAACACCCTTGTCCCAGAAGTATGATGCCTCAGCTCTGCTTTTTCTCTGTTGCATTTGGAAGTGTCCTCTCCCTCTGCCTCTTAGGGAAACAATCCTTTATGGCTTGATTTGGCTCATTATCCCATATTAAGATACTTAAATTCTGCTCTCAAGCTTTCAACCCCTTGTCTGAGGAACCTTTTTCTGAGTTTGGTAAAAGAAGCTTGAGTCTCTGTCCCCAGCTTCCTCTTGCATTATGTGCAAGATCAGAGAGGACGGGGAAGTCACATCATAGTTCCTCTAGGTGGCCTCTTAGGCCTGGTCTACACTGGGGGGGGGTGTTCAAACTAAGGTACGCAAGTTCAGCTACGCGAATAGCGTAGCTGAACTCAAAGTACCTTAGTTCGAAGTACTTACCCGTCCTCACGGCGCGGGATCGAAGTCCGCGGCTCCCCCGTCGACTCCACCACCGCCGTTCGCGGTGGTGGAGTTCCGGAGTCGACGGGAGTGCATTCGGAGTTCGATATATCGCATCTAGATGAGACGCGATATATCAAACTCCGAGAAGTCGATCGCTACCCGCCAACCCAGGCGGGTAGTATGGACGTACCCTTAGTGTCTGTCCTAGCTGCTGGCTTTTGTGGTAGAGCATGGATGGATTCCCTCAATCTGTTGTGATTTTCCCCTCCAGGGGCTGGTTCCCTATCTAAATTCCATCTTTCTGAGCTTGTGACCTGGTAGAAGAGTGAAGCAGAGATACAGAAAGTTTTCTCCTTGAGGTTGCAAACACATTACTTATGTAGCCACATGCCCTTGACCTAAAAGCTGAATTGGGGATCTGATTGGCCCTTTTCTAATTGGGATGCTTACAGTCATATCATATCCTTAAAAACAAAGCATAGATGGCTTGGTTTGGCTGAGCCTAACGTGCCTGGAGCTCTCCTCAGAGTTAAGGTTGCAGCTATTTGGCCTTCTGGGTTCCAGTGGACTTTTGCTTCCCATACCATAAAGTTTTTCAAAGTCTTCTCCTTATAAGGACCAGTTTTCAGATAATTCATTCTCAATGGGACCTCCCTTCTCCCTTCCAGAGTCTTTGTGATGATATGCATAAAAATTCTCTCTCCAGCTATGGACTATGAATGTAACTTTTTTTGGGTTTTTTTTTTGAGAATTAAGCTTCCAAGTTATTAGCTCCCTGTTCATAATGTGTTTCCTTGATAAACTGCTGTTGTTCTTGGATCACAACCTTAAGGTGATTTTGGACTACTTTGTGAATAAGCCTATAATTCCAATTACCCTTTTCTCTAACCCCTATTCATGAGAAAAAACTGAATTCTGCATCTACACATCTTCATTATGTTTTGTATGCAGTACTCCAGAAACATGAAGAAGTGTGGTCCATTTACAAGACCTCAAGTCTGTCTGTGGCTTCCATACTAGTCTCAGTAATTGGCTAAAGTCATATGTCAACCTGACTTCTGAAAAGACAGACAAGACTCTCTATTTCTGCTAGCTATATGTCACTCTACCTTGGGTATTTCGCCCTCCTCGGATAAGAGGCTTGAGGTCATACTGCACTGGAAATCTGCAAGTCTGCTGCATGGTCCTCCCCTTACACTTTCATCATGCACTACCAGGTGGACATAGATTATGGAGACACCTGAATATCCCATGGGATAGCAAAAGAAGGTGCCTAACAACAAGGTAAAATTACTTACTGGTAATTCAGTTTTTGGAGTCCTTCTTTTTCTTCCATATTTCCTTTTGCTTTACCCATGTGTTATATGGAGTCTTATTTAGGCTGTCAGGTTTAAATGAGACCTGCACTGTTTTTTTTAAAAATTGGGGTTGTGTCCATTTTTATTTATTATATATATATATATATAAAGAATGCCTAAAAGGTTTTTATTTTCCTGTTTGTTTTTTACCCGAGAAATATCGAGAATGTGAAGTCTGCTCTTTCCTGGTTTTGCTGGAGGCCCTCTGCTGGGTCGCACGATATCTATTGTCATCTCTAACACCCTAACTGAAAGGACTAGGGTGCTGAAACTTTAACAAACACTTTTTCTGTTCAAAATGTTACTTAATGATTGGCGTTAAATAAGCGATAAGAAAAGCAAATATACCTAAAGAGCCTTAAATATGGCTGAAAATCTTGTCACTTCTCAAGTTGCTAAGAGAGTAAATATGAAGCAAAAGTGATGTCATCATTATATTAATTTTCCTGTCAATCTCCCAACACTGAGAGGAATGGAGCTTCTTTTGTAAAAAAACAAGCAGAAAACAAAACAAACCAAATAAGCAACAACAAAAATTGGAGAACTTTCATACTGCCTTTATACATGACAAAGAAGCAAAAAAGGGCTGTGCGCTTAGTCTCTACCTCTCACTATTCTCTTCCTCCTGGTTTCCTGATATATGGTGCCATAAATGCTTATTGTTTGAGTCTTACATAGGATGAGACAATAGGGGAGAGTCCAATAAACAATTTCTGGTAAGTAATTTTCCCTTACAAAGTAGCTGCTTAAGAAGAGGTTATAGAGCCTTGAAAGACCACAGACTTCCTTTAGGATTTTCAGTAGGAACTGACATCTGTAGCTTGAGTAGTCCCTTGAAAATATTGATGATAACAGACTGTAAAAGCCCCTTTCTAACATTTCTGTCCAAGTAGCACAGGCAAGGTTTATCCTTTAGAAGTCTTGTGGGCTCTTTGAAAATCCCTTTGGGCCACAAACTGCGTGGATATACTACTAATAGTGAAAGGCAAATCCTCATTAGTGGATATAGCTGTGTGAGGGCTCATCCACTGAATTCTAGTCAAATACATGAGTATTCAGCTAACCCCAGTATTCAGTGCATTCTCCCCAGGCAATGTGTCCCAAAATTGTAATGTATCAGAGGAAAGTTGTGGAGTCCCTCTGCTGAACATTTGCATCAACTCATAATTACTCTTTTTACCAACAGATTATATTCCTTTTTAAAAATGCAGCATTTAATGGAATACATATGAGGGAAGTGAATGAAGTGACACACAGTATTTGGCTATATCATGCTCATACTAGCTTGTGATATGCAGTGGTGAAACAGTGATGTGCCATTCATTTCAGAGAAATGCATAGTACTTAATTGTACAACCCCTGTCACAGAGTATGCGAGAAGAAAACAGAAGGAGCTGAAAATATAGAGTGGCACTAATCAGGAATAGAAAGATTCCTATTTCCAAAACAGCTCTACAGTTCTTGTCACAATTTTTAATTATTATTATTATTATTTGGGGGGGGATTACTCTTGTGCACTAGATCAACCTGTCCCCTGAGTAAGCCCAGTTCGTATTCCCTGAAAGTGGCCTTCTGGGGATTACATTTCCCAGAAAGGCACCTGTCTGTTCCACCAAATAGAGCTCTAAGAGCTGGAGATATAAATATTTCCTTTTTTACACATATACAGTATTTATAGATATAGGCCATTTAGCACAGAATTGTCTAACAATCTCCAAGCTAATTGAAAAACTGTTGTGCTTAAGTATGTTTGCAGTGTTTTCCAGACATTTCAGGGTCTTTCCAAATTAAACATGGTGTCTGTTAGTCTTTTCTGGAGGTATGTTTATTCCTGGGTTGCTATTAAATACCTTTTGGCTTTACAGAGAATAATTATCTCCAAAGTAACTGTTCCATGATGGATTTAAAGGGCAGTGAGGTTTTTATCTGCAAATCAGTATGTTGAGACTTCATGTACCATTTAAGGCAATATTTCAGAATGTTTAACAGGACACAGGTGTTAATATATAGATTTACCTCAGTGACTCCAAAAATGTGCACTGAATATCTACTTCCCTTTGATTAATGTCACTTAACACAAATACTTCTCCAGAGTAATGTTACACTTTTTCCTTCATGTGCCATGTATGATGAAAATATTCCAAGTTTCTTATGTCAAGTACAAAATAAATTTTCCAGATTATCAAAGCAGTTTAGCAACATGCATTTGTTATTTGTAAAATTTTGTTAATTAAAAATAGATCAATGATGCATTTAATGATAACTTGAAAAACGCTATTCTTCACAAAACAGGTTAAAAATTGAAACCTAATCAAGTAACCCATCTGTTATTTATAGTTAAATTAATTGGTAAACAGTGAATATTTATTATTTAAAATGCTTCACTTTAAGTGATGAGTTTTCCAAATAAAAGTTGTTGGCAAGCCGCCAATAAAATAGAAAGCATAGCTCCTTGGCACAGCTCCATTTCCTTGATGGACCACTGCTGTAAAGATATTCCTGCTGGAAACATATTTCTCTTTATCAAAATGCTTTTGTTTTCTTATCTTATGGGACATTATAAAACAGCCTGTCAGATATTTTACCAAGACTACTTGTCTATGTCAATATATTTGCATTTAATCACTTCTAAGATTTACTAAAAGAAAAAGTCCAGCCTGATTTAAACTAGGGCACTAATGATCATTTAAAGGCTATTGACATCAATAGGAGCCTTTACACCGACTTCACTGGTCTTTGGATCAGGCCCTATATAAGAAAATTCTTTACCATTATTTACCATTTAGTCTTATTTGCCATTAAGTCTCCTTTCATAGTGTATGGTACCAATGCAAATGAGGAACTCACAAAATGTCAGATCCAAGGAAGTCTCATGCCTTCCTCACAATAGCATGCTTTGTTGCCCATTCTTTCTTTATTTTATCATATTCGTTTTAAAAAGTTATCATTATCAAATTAAGCCAATATAAAATATTAGTCTAATTTACTCAGGAAACCTCGGCAGTTCATAACTAATATTGAACGTCTGTTCTTAAACCATCACCTCCAACTGGATATTTCAAAGATATTCAAACTATGTGCTTTTATCTGCAATATGTATTGTGATATCTAAAATAAAGAGGGTAGGATAAACTTGATGTTTAATCTTTCATAATTAATGTATATAAATAATGCTCTGATCATAATTTCAGGAAAACCCTTACTGCATATTTTTCCAGGACAATTAATATTAGACAGTTTTAGTTGAAAAATGAGAGAAAAATTGTGCCAGGACTTTAAATGGCTTGATTTCAAATTCTAAATGATAACCCGTTAAATATTTTTAAAACGCCTTCTAAACTACAGAAGTAATAGGTCAACAAGTGTAGATTTATCTCATATTAACTCACAATTTGCTGACACACTAACAGAATATAAGAAAGAATGTACATTAAGCTACACTATTTCATATATTGTATACTAGGTAAGAACGCTGTATGCTTATCTGTAAAAAAAAATCCAAAATTCTGATGACTACAAATGTCCTTAATATCTACAAATCTGGTTTTTTTAACCTCTAAAATGAATGGCTTTCTGAACTATCCTGGAATATTAGCTCAGCACTGCATGTGTCTAGTCTATTTTTTTTTCCTGAGAAATGCTACTGGTTGGGTTGGCGTAGAGACAGAAGGCTGTAAATTCCTATCCTCCATCAGTACTGTTGACCTCAGAGCAAACCTCACAACTGGCTACAGGCATCCAACATCCATCATTGCTCCTGAAACCTAATCTTTCAGGGAAGGACAGCTGCACTGGGCAGTAGTTAAGCAGCTTTCTAAGACACACTATCATCCTTGAAAAAAAAAAAAAAAGAAAAAAAACCCCCAACAACATACAACCAACATTCCTACACTACTTTCTAGTCAGTGTTTCAGCCTTTCATCAGACTGCATATTTTTCACCAAATTCATGTTTTTCATTTACATATATTTAACTAAAATTGTAACCTGCTGATATTTTTATAATCAAAACTGTACATGTTTGCATATTCAAATGTAGGGACCTGACATCTATTTTCCATTACAGTCATCAGGCGTTTCATACTGACTTCATTTGGAGTAGTATCAGTATGTGGTTGCAACTCCTGACATGCTTAAAGCAATATTTAGATAAAAAACAGTACATAATGTATATATCTGACACATAAATGACACATTAGTTGCTCAAAGGGTTGAAATTTAAAAAGGGGAATTCTGGTCCTACCTTTACAAACTGCCTTTCTGTGAAGGAGACCCCTCTAGTCTGGAAGTAAGTTCCAGAAGATGGGGAGTAGTGGGGAGGGGGTCTCCTTCCTTTTAAAAAAAATATATAAATGGTCAAATATTTCCAAAAAAACAATTAACCCAGCAGTAATTATACAGGTGTACACAAATAAACTAATTTTACATGTACATGCCAAAACACTAGACACACATTTCTGTGCTGAAAATACTTTATCCTTGAGCGTAAGGCAGATGAAGAAAGGCCAACTGTGTAAAATGTCCTAAATATTTTCCGTTAACTTTTCTAACATCACTACTGTCTGAATCTTCCACTAATAAAATAAAGTAAAATCATCCTCTCTTAACTTTAAGAAAATGTGCAAAGCTTTTAGCAGAACATCAAAACAGAAAGGTTAATTCTTTATTCTGAATGTCTCAGGCCCCGTAGCCATAAAAAACAATAATAAAAAAATAACATTCTCTTAATTCCATATCTACAAATCTCATTTTCCTTTAGTAAAGCTGTATTAAAGAATATAGCCTAAGGACAGTTAAAAATACAATTAAGAATTTTTTAATTCAATCAACATTATAAAAAGCAGGCAGAGTTTTATTGAGTTCAAACTCAGCAAACAATTGTATTCTAAAGGTCACAAAGCCTCTGACATTGTTATCAGAATATGTCTGTGTATTTCCAGTCAGTGAGTCTAAACAATTAACAGAAAGCCAAAGTCAGACTGAGGCAGGTTGCAATAGTAAAGAAGTTGTGCCACTGAAATCAAAGTAGAAGAGGAGTCAATTTGCAGGAGGATTGTATAGCTTTCTGCAAATGTGGGACTAGATCCACATTTGTTTCATTCAGATCCTTTCAGCTTGGCACTTGACCCAGTAGCTAGCTATTATGAGACGTTAGCGGATTCTGCCATCTAAGAAGCCAAATTTTACATGTGTCACTTACTGAACTCTGACTTCTAGAAACATCATTTCCAGAACATTAAAGGCTATAAACCAAAGATCATCGCATTTGCTTGCTGTGTTTCACACAGTAAGTTTAATATATTGTGGATGGAGAAAATATGTACCAACTGACTATAACAATATGTGATTAGTTCTTCTATTATTAAACAGAGCATTTTAATTATCTGGAAAACAATGAAATAAGTTTCTATACCAATGGAAAGACATTGAAAGAACTATTGAAGATATGAAGTAGCCTAGCTATACTTGGAACCAAGAGGAAATGTAGCACAGAGCGTGATAGTAAATTGGGACATGTCTTCTAGTGCCATGAATCAAAGAGAAAAACAATTTTAGTGTGAGAATGTAAAATCCTATAATTTTTAATGAACTGATACGAGGAAAAATGTACTGTATGTTCAATATGCTGTTAAATTTTGAAAGTATATTAATACACACAGCAATGCTAGTGAGGATTTCAGAGACACAGGTATAAGCATGAAGTTTAAATTAGTGTCATCTCTCCTATTGTAGCAATTGCTGCAATATCCATCACAATTTCGTTTCCCCCCTATTATTATGCTACAGTTGAATAATGTTAGTTTCTGAGGAATACGTCACAGCTGGTAAGCATGAGATACTTAAACGTGCAAAGACTTTTGATCCAAGGAAAGTAAATATATTTAAAAGCACATATTATGGCTAAAACTGAGCTGGCAAAAAGAACAAATTATGTGTATGAATTGTCATTTTAATTGAAGAATTAAAACAGCCTGAAAAAAACTAAAATCACTATTATTAAGCAAGGTTTTTAGGATTGGAGCAATTCTTTGATCACTATATTTACAAAAGAACATCATTTTAGTAATTTTTCAATCAATGTTTTCGTGTATTTTAGCTAGCAAACCCATATGTGAAGATTTGCACGTGATGTTTAAATAAGTATTATCACTCACCAGTGAAAACCAACTGAGATTATCAGAGAGATGTTATGGGAAAATAGATCCCAAACTAAACCTGTGGCAGACACACAGCTCTATGAATGCACAGCAGTTTAAACAAGTGAAGCTTGTTGGAATGGAATTTACAGGCAAAGCACTCTCAAGCAATCTTTTTCTACATCATCAGATTTCCTCAGTAGATGTGTTGTACAGGAGCTCTCAGTGTAGTGGATCACAGAAAGAAAACACTCTTCCCCTTTGCTCCTACCTGGTAAATCATTGATAATATATGAAGGAATATTTTTAAACACTGATTCTGCTCCAGGCTGCCAGTTGCCATTGTGCATTCATAAGTAGCTTCCTTTTAAGCCTTTTCCAAACAAATCAAGGGCTAGAAGTATTAAACAAATAAACAATCTATAGCAAATATGAAATTTAGAGTTTTAATGAAATATATGGACCATAGTATGCCATCAGTTTTTCAACAGATTCACAATGAGGGATTCTGCTTAAAAAGTGATGGCATGATATGGCCCTTTGATATTTTTTTTAAGTCAGTTAAATACCAATATCTACACTTAAAAAAAAATCCAGTACAGATCGTAGCATGCAGTAATACAAGAGTGAAACATGTTGGCTCAAGCACCTATACTGACTATTTACATGTAATTAGTGCTTTTATTTTGAATCTAAATATATTCAAAGTATGTTGTGTGCATTTCAGAAGAGAGAGACTTGGTTTATCAAAATACTATCTGAAATTCCTAGCCTTGAAAAGACATATATGATTTAAGGAGACTTATTCAGGTGGGCTTCATTATTATTATTTAATTACATATATAGGATGCCATTTTTAGCCCATTTTGAAAATGGAAAGTTAATAAATATTTGTAATAATTAAATTTTTGGAACCAGGCAAAAAGCCTATTGTGGCAAATGACCACTCACACCACTTGATGTGACATAACTCAGCTGTTTTTAAAGTAAGATAGCCCATTAAAAACTAAACATGGTGTACTGAAGTTGCACTTTCATTATGTGACCTTACAGTATGCTGATTTATCTCCAGAATCCTTTTAAAAATAGAATTGCCCAATAGCTTGATAAATCAAGTTCATTTTGAAGGAAATTCAATATGCGAATGTTTCAGCTGTGCTCTTTTACAAATGGTCTGCCTTGTCAGTTTGAAAAACTGAAAATCAACAAAGGAACAGTGTAAGTATACTTGACCTTATTCCCTAATGTCTATCAAGAATTCCATGGTTGGTCGATTTTAAATTTGTGAAACTGACACTCAAAAATGTATAGAGCATCTTCAGTCCAGATCCCATAATTGCTGACTATACTCCAGCCACAGCCTTGGAATCTCCGCACTTGCCAACTTACACAGCACTTACAAAGCTAGTTTAAATACTCCATCAATCTATGTCTATTCCTTCCTTAGAGTAATCCTATTTAGATTATTTTTTAACCCTGCGCTTGCATTATGGGAACAGTGCCATTATTAATCTAATAAAGGAAACTTACATTTTAAGATGAGACAAAGAAATGTAGCCTATCACCTCTGATAGCATCCTTCCTCAACCACAGTGTCAGGGGAGTCAACAATCCTGAATAGAATTATGGAGGGAGGGGAAGGACAACATACATTTAACTCCCAAACAACATTAGTCTAATTTATTGGCAATGAATCATAGAAAAGTGTCATTTTGATGTTGGCTATCTGTGTTAAAAATGTCCTTCTGGTGCATATGCTATGCACTGGTATTTGCTGTACAGGAGCAGTTTATACAGGCCCCTAGTGGTTTAGACTAGAGCACGCAGCACAGATGAAGGGGGATTCCTACTCTATAGCTTGGCTAGTTTTAGTCTCTGCATTATTCCGGTTTAGAAATGAAGGGTGACCTTAAAATTAAAGCTGAATTACTGATTACATTTAAAATACTAAACAATTCATTTCTAAATACAACCCCAGAGCTGTTTTCACAAACCTCCTCAGAAAATTAAACGCTGTATGTTTTAACATTTCCCATTCAGTGCACTGGCACAACTAATATTTGAGTTACATAACAGCCACAACAGAATGTTTAATTTATACCACTTTTTATTATTCATTAAAAAGTAATATGACTGCTAATACTAAAAGCAGATTTTAAAACACAGACCCTGACATCTAGAAGCTCAGAGATGCAGTTTTCCTTTTGAAACGCCATTCCTGACAGCTTGGCATAGCACACATAAACCACAATGAATTTCTCAGTGCCGCCTTAGAGTAGAACTCTACTACTTAGCCAAAGCTCTCAGTACTTAAAGTGGATATACACAAGCTATACATCATTTCAGCATTGAGAGAAACCTAAATATATTCCACGGTACCACCACAAGTGACAACTAAAATTGGAAAGCTACTCCTGTAAAAAGTATCCAATTAAATCCCTCTCCATGTCTGTGTAAAAGCTACACCACCGAGTTCTTTGAAAATCCCATGCCGACACATTATAGCTTTTAGCTATTTTAACTGGACAAAATTTGACAGCTGAATTTATGAAACTGACCAGTTTGTCAATTTCACACTTCAAAAAATACAATAATAGCTGATCTCATGAGAGTGAATTTAAGGAAACTGTCACGAAATTGCTAGCTATGTGAGATGCAAGTACATAGAATTATTTTGGGGGACAAGGGAGAATTTTATTTTGTTCAGAGCTGCTCTGTTCAATAACAATGAACAATAAAGCTTTGTTCTTTCCCAACCCACTAAAAACTATGTAATACAATATATTCTAAACCACATTTCCATAAAGAATAGAAAGTAGAAAATATTCTAAACCTTTTATCAGACACCAAGGAACACAAAATATCTTAGAGCTGTGTTTCTTCATCTCTGCATCAAGATTCAAAGTAAAAGTCTTGATGTTACAGAAGTTGCCAGTGTTTGTACAGAAGGTAGGGAGAAGGCAATTGGCAAAAGGGTCACAAGATAGAATTCACATAGAAAGTTGAGACTAAGTTTAAATACTCAAGAGAATAGAAACATAAAATAAACGTATCTACCCCCTGTAACTAGGAAATTCCAAAGCAAATCAGTATCTAAGGTCTCACATGAAATGTCGCACAGTCTCCAGTGGCTATTGAATGAACAGAAAAACATTAAACCTTTGCTACTCTGTGGCGAGGTGAACAAAATGGTCCTCTTTATATATGTAAAAGCTTCAATTTTAAATTGTGTGTATGTCTGGGGAAAAGGTGAGAAAAAATAGAAAGGTGTGTATGTGGTGGTACAGTGTACAAAGGCCAGGCAAGAGAATGTATACTCATCACACAAAAGTCTCAAAAAACAATGAGAAACAGAAATGTGCTTATTGAGAGGTGTCTGGAAAAGGAGAAGTGATGACGACTTGGTAGGGGGTGACAGTTTTAAGGAAAAAATACCCCCATCCCAAAATGTAGCACTTAGAACTGAATAAAGAAAACAAATCTTGTATTTATAAGTCAAAGTAGGCTACATTAAAAGAGGGGAAAGTCCCTGCTTACAACAAAATATGATTTTTAAGAGGGAGCTGGTAAAATAAGTTTTTTGCACAAATATGAGAGTTCCATTATAACCCTACAGAAAACTGACTGCACTGTTTCAGTTTCTTTACAGTGGTTTCAAAAAAGGACCTTTAAAAAAAAAACTTCTTATCCCCATGCACAATCATATGCAATTGCCATAGAGGAAAAGAGAGAACTGATCTGATTCCAGTGTGTAAAGGTCTCCAAACAATTCCTCCCACACCTTGAATGGCAGCCACTTTCCCTTTGATTGCTGCTAGTTCCCCTTCTCCCCACTAGTTCAAATAAAAAAAAATGCTCATTAATAACAACTCACCCCTCTTTACAACACACGAAACATGAATCCCCCCCTCCCCCCACACTTACAGTAGGAATTCAGTGGACATGTCTACTCTGGTCACTAGTCAACACCCCCCCCCACACACACACACACACTCCCACACACACACCCCACAACTCCTTTCTTCCTTTCCCAGCCGTGGTTCGAGATTCAAACCCAGGAGAAAGCAGAGGCGAGGGGTCTGGCCGGGGCTAGGGGCAGCCTGTTTAACGCCAAGGGGGAGGGAGGTGCTGAGTGTGGTGCACATGTGTGCAATGCTCCCCACACATGCACAGATGGGGCAGCGGTGGGGGGAATTACCTGGTCATGCTGGCTCCCCCAGTCCCAGCAGCAGCCACCGCCGCCGCCGCCTGCCCGCCCGCCGCCACCGGCGCTTCCCTCCGCCGCCGCCACCTCCTCTCGCTGGGCTCCGGGGCGGCCAATTTAATCCAAGCCAAGCAGCAGCAGGAGCCCGCGGGTCGCTGCCGTCTGGCGCTGGTGCGTGGCTCTCACAGCCCAACGCCGGCAAGCGGGGGAGAGTCGGCGGGAGTGCGGCGATCCGGCAGCCAGGGGCAGCCGGCTCCCCCCGCCGCTCTCTTCCCGGCTCCGTGCTCCGCCGGCGGCTGCCGCGGCTGCCGCTGCTCCCGGGCGCTCGCTCCGGTCCCAAGCCTCTGCTCCGCTGCTTCCTCCTCCTCCTCCTCTCTTCCCCCCGCTTCGCCTGCTAGCGGAGTCTGTGGCTACAAATAGCCGGGTCGCCCACCCGCTGCAAACAAAGTGCCGCGCACCCGGGCGGGAGGCAAAAGGCGACCCCCTCTCTCGGGGGTGGGGGGAAGCAGCCACTAGCAGGAACAGTGCCCCGGCCCGGCCTCCCCTGGGAGTAACGGGGGGGGGGGGCGAGGAGGAGTAACGTGGTGGAGGTGCCTCCCTCTCGCTTTGTTTTGATGGGGTTTCTTTTATTAGTAGTATTATTTTTTAAATCCTCTCAGGCTGCGTGGATCACAGGATCCGTATGGCCCCAAGTGCTGGGCAGAGCTTGTTGTAGAGCGGTGCGGGAGCGGAGACGGTGGTGAGAGGGGCAGAAGCACTGAGCCAGCGGTGTCTCCCTGGACCACGGACTGACTGAGGACATAGGAAACAAGAGAGAGAGAGACACACACGGGGGGTGAGAGGGGGGGAAGGAGGAGGGGGAAGAAGGTGACGTCACTCCCAGGGATCCAGCTAGCTGTACCAGTCCAGCCCAGAGAAGATCTTGTCTTGTCTGTACACACACACACACACTTGTTTCCAGCACTGTGTAAATGGTGTGGGTGTGTCAGAGGGATGCACACACAAACACAGAACTCTGAGATGATGGGCATCTCAAATATGTCCCCCTTCGCATTCTCTCTCTCACACACAAATACACACCACTAGAGAGAGAGTGTGTGTGTGTGTGTGTGTGTGTGAGAGAGAGAGAGATAACTGTCCCTCTCCAAAAAAACTTTCTAAATCCAGTCTATTTCAGTGGAATTTAAAGGGTTAACTTCTGTTCCGATTCACATCCTATACAATCCAATGAAATCAATGGAGTTGCAAGTACTATAACTCAGGCAGAATTAGTCCCTGAAGGCGTATTATCATCATTATCAAACAGTTGTATATACTTCCATAGGTTAACATGGCACTTTATTTTCTTTGTAAAGACACAGGGCCAAAGTCCATGTTCATTCATAGCGCCTACTACTTCAGTGACATCAGGGGAGTTGACTGTAAGTCAATGTAAAGTTTGGCTTAAAGTCTCTGCTTTTTTTCTTTCTGGGGGCCCCAGTCATTTGGAGAGCAAGTTCTTCCTTACCTCACAGGAGCGTTGGGAGCATAAATATAGTAAAGACTGGGAGGCACTCACATACTATGGCGATGGGAGCCATGTAATTGCCTCAGATAGATAGGTCCTGCAAACATGAGTTCTCCCACTGAGTTATTATACTGAGATTGTGTTAGTATATTTAATTTTGTTTTATATTATTTGATTTTACTTTGGAAATGTAGTGCTGCCCAGCTTTAAGGCTACTCCTGCTAGAAGGAAGGTATACTTTGTTCCTCCCCAACTCCTGTCCTCTTGTTGACATACTTCCAGTTGTGTCATGCAAAATGATCCCAAGATCAGTTTTATACTCAAAGGAGCACTGCATCTTCCAAAATGCAAAAGATTTTAATAATTGCACTATGAGTATGGAAAGGCATGAATATATGGAATGTGGCATGCCTGACCATTTTTCATCCTGTTGAATGAATTTGAGACTATTTTTGTTGAACAATAAAAAGTTGAGTGTGTGTGTGTGATTATATATAAATCACACACACACACAGACATACACGGTTACAGAATACAAACAAAAATGAAAACCCCATCACAACCCAGCCCCCATGTACCCCAAGACACTCTGCTTGCTTTGAAATAACTAAATAGATATGCCAGGTTTTAATATAATGATCCAGTGTCCTGACAGTTTTCACCATTTGCCTCAGTACTTTTCATGCTAAGATCCTGGAATGACACAGGAAAATTGGTCAGTAATCCCACATCCCCTACAAATTCTGACACCACCACCACGATTTAGATCTCAGTTTTGAGACTATATTTAACTTTTTCCACACAATTTGCAGTAATAATCATCTTGATATAGCTCCTCCCTCTGCTCTTCTTGTCAGGTGGTAGGAAGAAGAAATAAATCTGCTTCCTTCTATATAAACCACTAAAGCCAGGCCTACCTAGTGAATTTAATTTCTCAGATTTCTGATTTATGCAATAATGCTGGATGTATATATGTAAAGAGCAGAGGGAGAAATGATGCTGAGTGCAGTGAAACAGTATGAAAAACTCTGTGTCTACTGTTGCCCAAGGATGAATCAGTGCCTGCTTTGATATCATCAGCAACAATAATGATAGCAGAAATATACATACATATGTGTGTGTTTATATTTCTGCTGTATTAAACCTGTTGTTTCTATTTCACTGATATATTATTGCTCCCAAAAGTTTTAGCTTTCAGGATGCATAACTCAAAATATCACAAGTTAACACAATGTGGGGATAATATTATTTTACAAAATATATTAAGACGTTCAAGTACAATGTTCTACTAGTTTTTGTTTGTGCAGTTTATTGCCAAGATTGTGATAATACATAACTGCAATGCTAGCACAATACTGAATTGGAAGAACATTTCAAAAATATATTAACTTTGAAATATTTCTTATAAAAATATCAAACAAACTGGAAGTGCTGTACTCCCAGGTACAAAGATACCGAATTAAGCTAAGTACTCAGGATATGAATCTATAAACAAACTTTTTAGTGTGGGGCATATCTCTTGCTTCTGTTTGTATCATTACACATCTATACACATATATAAACACACATACACTTCTTCCATTGTTAAAAATAACGGTTTAAATTCTGCTCACCTAAAATCACAAAGGTAGTCTTGTTGCCTTCACTGACACCTCACATGAGTAAGGGAGGAGAGACACAGAGCTTTCCTCTTGACTGCCACCATTTAGGGCCTGATTCTACTTTTTTTTACTCAGGACAAAACTCCCACTGACTTCTGCTAGAGTTTTGCCTGAGTAAGACATGCAGGACCAGTCCTTAATGTTTTGATGTTGCAGTCTCATGCAGTTCAAACATTAAATAGTACTGTATTATATTAGAGATTAATACTACACACTGTTATTTTTCCCTTGGCTCTTGTGTCTAAGACTGTGGCATACAATGGTGACAACTAGGCATCCCCACTAAACTCTTTAGTACAGTGGGATGTTCTATTAACAGTTGGAACCATCTCAATCAAAGTGGAACACTCGGTCACTTCAGGAGAAGAGCAAAGGGGGGCACAAAGGATACTCTGTAATTACCTTCCCCGTTTTTTTGATGCAGGCTTTATGATAGCCGTATATTACAATTATTTATAATTACTATACGACAAGCTGTCAGGTGAAATCTAACAGGTGATTTGTCACAAAGCTCCATTAATGTATACATTAGGCATTGGATTACCAAATGATTAGGGAACGAATTTCTGAGTTGCTGCACTGATACTTGAAAAATTCTCATTTATAAGCCACAAGTCTTTGTGATCTCCCAGTGAATATTAAAGATAATAAAATACTACTAGACAAGTAAATACATGAGTTGTCAGTAAACAAAAAAATACATTCAACTAATGCACCTTGGATATGCATATTTCTAAGTGCTAATTTGGTATCTCAGCAGACTTAGTGGGTTTATCTTTATCTTTCAAACTTCCATGAGTCCTATACATCTTTCAACTGATACATCTTTGGTAGTTAAAGGCAGAGGTATCTAGAGAAGAATATGATTCCAAGTACAGTTATTTTTTATTATCATTATTTTTTCCTGGTTCACTATTTTTATCTTAGCTCTTTCTGCTAAAGAAATAAAAAAATTGAAAAGAGTAAGTCTACAGGAAACTAGTAATTAATCACACGATACATGAAAATCTACAGGGACTTGAGGCTGATGAAGCAAGATCAGTTTTATTAGACTGTGCTAGAATATGTGCCACAAACTGGAAATAAACAAGAGTATATGCAATGAAAGCTGTAAATAAGATTTTTGGACAGCAGAGATAGCTTTGTCTTCTACTACTGGAGAATGTCAGAAGTAAAGAAAACTCTGCTGAACAATTTAAAAAAATAATATATTTGGAGTGGAAAATGCAATTGGGGGCGGGGTTCTAGATTTATTTAGATTTTTTTTGCAGCAGGTCAGTTGTGAGATTGGCTTTAAATTCAGAAAAGGTGCTACAACATACAAAGATGATTTCACCTCTTGAGGTAGGAATGTAAAGCCTGTGCTTGTAGGAGAGATTGCACCCCCAAATTACAATGACAGACGACAACAGAAGAGAGTATGGGCAGAACATCATAAATCATTTCTGAGTTCAACTAAAGTGAAGATATGCTCCCAAAAAAGAAAAAGGGGCATACCTCCAACTTTTTTTTTTAAACTACAAACTGGCTTCCTTTTTTCCAGTCATCAAAATAAGAAGTATGGCATACCAACATATTTATTATCATTATCTATCATCTGTAGTATATTCGTGCCTTGGAACCCCAAGAAAGGACCAAGGTCCCATTGTGCAAGGTACTATTCATGCATAGAAAAAAAGACAGTCCCTGCCCTAAAGAATTCACAGTTGCATACCACTACCCCCTTCAACCTCCGAAAATCAACAACTGAATTAACGTACTTTAAAATTCAGAAAACAGAGAAAGAAATGGATGAGTGTAGAAACTTAAATATAAGACTACATAATTAACAGGACTTTAGTGTTCTTTGTCTGAGTTCAGATGTCTAAATCTTATAGGACTAGACAAGATAGTCAATATTTTTATTAATGACCTTGGCACAATAAATAGATGTGTGCTAATGAAATTTGCTGATGTTACGAAGTTGGGAGGCATTGTCAATACAGAGGAGGACCAGAAAAGTACACAGGAAGATCTAAATGACCTTGAAGACTGGAGTGACAGAAATAGGCTGAAATTCAATGGTACAAAGTTCAAGGTCATGCACTTAGGGTCTAATTCTAAGAATTTCTGCTACAAGCTGGAGGCTCCTCAGCTGGAAGTGACAGAGGAGGAAGGAGACCCTTGGTGTGTGGGTCCATCACAGGATGACTATGAGCCACTAATGTGATGGGGCTTTGAGAAAAGGCAAATATGATCCTAGGATGTATTAGGCAAGGCATTCCAATACAGATAGAGAAGTATTAATGTAGGACCTCATCTGGAATATTGTGTACAATTCTGGTCACCCATGTTCAAGAAAGATGAATTTAAACTGGTATAGGTGCAGAGGAGTGCTACTAGGATGATGTTGGAAATGAAGGGCCTAGCTTAAGAGCGGAGAGCGGAAGACCTTGGCTTGTTTATTCTAGCAAGGAAGGCTGAGATGGGAGATAATTGTTTTCTATAAATACATTAAGGGGGCAAATACCAGGGAGGGAGAAGAGCTATATAGCTAAAGCACTGTCTCAAACAGTGGGCTGCGAGCTCCATTCAGGTGGGCCGCAGATAGTTCCCTCTAAAGAGCACGCCTGGGCCACCACACACAAGAAAATGAAGTGCCCGGACCCTGGAGAAGATGCAAATGTAAGATGAGGTGGTGGCCTTGGGGAGAATTGGGACGTGCAGGCCTGCGGCGGCCAGAGAAAGAGTCGACTTTCCCCGGCCCCAGCTGTGGTGGCTGGGGAGAGATGGTCCTCCTTCCCAGTCTCAGCTCTGTGGCTGCTGTGGTGGGGGAGACACCTCCCCCTCCTTCACAGCTCGGGGGTTGCTGCGGCGGGGGAGAGAGGGAGAGACCTCCCCCCCTCCCCCGCGGCAGGGGAAAGGGGGCACATCCATTGCATTAGAAAGGTAAGACTACTGATATAAAAATGAGTTGTGTGCTTTTATTTGTAGATCAAAAACATTAATTATTATTATTTTATATATCACTTTTTATCCAAAGCGCTTTACAATACTTAGCTGATGGTACAAACATCATTTGGAAAGATCATGAAGTGGTCCACCCAGACCCTCAGCAATTTTCAAGTGGCCCGTGGAAAAAAAAGTTTGAGACTCACTGAGCTAAAGGATAATGATAGCACAAGCACACATGGAAATAAACTGGCCATGAAAAAGCAGATTTTTGAGAGCAGAAGGAACTTTCTACACCATCATCTAGACTGGCCTCCTTCATACCACCGGCAATAGAATTTCAATATAGGCTAAACATGATCACCTGTATGTGTTACTGATCTGTTTTTATAACTTTCCTAGCATTTCATCCTATTTTTCCCTTTTTAATACCCAGGTTATTCACTGGTTTACTATCCATTCAAGTCCAGTGCACATTCACTTTTTTACTTGTGTGGTATGTAAACTATGCACTATCATGTCCTTTTAAGTATGTCTATGTGTTTTTGACAGAACAAGAGGTGTTAAACAAAACCACATTAAGAAAACAAATTTGCTCGCCACACAACTTTTGCTAATCATTTTGATTCTCAGCAATTCAATTAAAACAGAAATCAGGACCATAAGAATAATCAATGTGCTAGCCAAAAAAGTATTCAAGAAAAAAGGAATGAAAAGATTTAATCTCTTTCATTGAATCCAAATTATTAGCAGGACTTTGGTGCCAATCCTTTACGTTCCAATGTTGAAAAAGCATTCTCCTATATTAAACTAGTTCTGTGAGGGAAATCCTGCATTAGTCATGGTTTTTCAGTTGGAGGATTTATTTTTCAACAAGGGAAACAACTTCTCAGAGTTCTGTTAACGCAAAACCATTCATTGTAAACCAGAGCAGATGTCTTTTTAGGACAGAGCTACAGTTCAAACTAATTCCATATGAGGTTTTTGTACATGCTAGAGCTACAGGAAATTTTTGAGCTGATGGAAATCAAACACCTCAGAGGTTGCACTTGAAAACTTACTGATATTTGCTCAGTTGACTCCCTCTTTATGGTGAAATGAAGGCATCTCCGACTGTGGCACATAGGTCCTGATAAATGAAGTCATTTTACCCCAAAAGTGTGGGCGTGATGTGTGCAAAGACATTCCTCTGCAGTGTTGCAAGATTACTGAAACTCATAGATTAATTGATTCCAAGCCCAGAGGGGACCATTGTGGTAATCTAATCTGACCTTCTATATAACACAGGCCACAGAAGTTCCCCAAAATAATTTGTAGAGCAGATCTTGATTTAAAAATTGTCAGTGATGGAGAATCCACCATAACCCTCAGTAAATTGTTCCAATGGTTAATTATTCTCACTGATAAAAAATTTACATCTTATTTCCAGTCTGAATTTGTCTCCCTTCCACTTGCAGCCATTGAATCATGTTCTACCTTTCTCTGCTAGACTGAAGAGCCCATTTTTAAATTTATAGACTATAATCAAGTGACCCCTAATCTTCTCTTCGTTAAACTAAATAAACAGCTTCTTGACCCTATCACTGTAAGGCATGTTTTCCAATCCTTTAATCATTCTCACAGCTCTTCTCTGAACCCTCTCCAATTCATCAAGAGTCTTCTTGAATTGTGCACATATGAACCGGACACAGTATTCCAGCAGCAGTCACACCAGTGCCAAATCGAGGTAAAATAACCTCTCTGTTCCTACTCAAGATTCTCCTGATTATGCATCCAAGGACTAAATTAGCCCTTTTGGCCACACCATTCCACTGGGAGCTCCTGTTCAGCTGATTATCCACCACAACCCCTGAATCTCTTATGGATTGCATACCAGGACCAAGTCTTCCACTCTATAAGTATGGTCTAGGTTCTTTGTTAGTAGATGTATATGTGCACATTTAGCCATATTAAAATGTGTATTGTTTGCTTGTGTCTAGATTAACAAGTGATTCAGATTGTTTTGTATCTGTGACCTGCTCGCTTCATTATTTACCACTCCCCCAATTTGTGAGTCATCTTCAATCTTTATCAGTGACTATTTTATTTTTTCTACCAGGTCATTAATAAAAACAGCATAGAGCCAAGAACCAATCCCTGTGGGACCTTACTAAAATCAGATCCTTTACATTATCCAGTTTTTAACCCAGTTAACATGTGCCATACTAATTTTATATCTTTCTAGATTTTTAATCAGAATATCATGCAGTACCAAGACAAATGCCTTACAGAAGTCAACACTACTAGCTTTATCAACCAAACTTGTAATCTCATTCAAAAAAAGATATCAAGCTAGTTTGACAGGATCCCTTTTCCATAAACCCATGTTGTTTGGCATTAATTATATTACTGTCCTTTAATTCTTTATTAATCGAGTCAAATATCAGACACTCCAGTATCTTGTCCGGGACCAATATCGCATTGATAGAATGATAATTATCTCTGTCATCCCTTTTTAAATATTGGCACAACATTAGGTTTCTTCCACTCTTCTGGAACTTCCCCAGCATTGTCAGACTTATTGAAAATCAACATTAACAGTCCAGCAAACCGATCAGCCACCTCTTTTACAACTTGTGAATGCAAGTTATCCAGACCTGCTAATTTAAGAGTCTAGCTTTAGCGGCTGCTATTTAACATCCTCCTGAGATACCAGTAGAATGGGAAAAATGTTATCATATGACAAAGTATTTCCCCACCCCCCCAAATACAGAACAGAAATATTTAATTGAGCTCTCCTGCCTTTTCTGCTTCTATTATTGTTGATAATTCTGACATTTCCATCTAGTAAGGACCAGTACCATTGTTAGGATTCTTTTTCTTCCTAATATACTTTAAAAAACTCCTCCTTATTGTCCTTAACCCTGCTGGTCTTAGATTTCATCTTGTGTCCATTTGCTTCCCTTATCAATTTTCTACAGTTTCAAGCTTCTGATATTTATTCATTACTATCAACTTCCCTTTCTTCCAACCTTCTAACTAGGTTGTTTTTGTTTTTTATAACCAGTATGGCCTTCTTCCTCAGTTGTGGGATTGTGGCTCTTCATGCAGCTAGTGAAGTGTTCTTAAACAATTCCCAATTATCATTCATATTTTTCTAATTAAATTCTTCCTCCCAACTAAATTGCCTCACAATTGTGTTCAGCTTTGTGAAACTGGCCCTTCAATATATATATATATATATATATATATATAAAATATTAAATATTAATAAAGTCCAGACTAGTTATATATATATATATAGTAATATATATATATTACTAGTCTGGACTTTATTAAGTTTCTACATTATAAATGTGATCAAGTCATGATCACTTGTACCTAAGTTAACATTATTTTTTAGTTCTGTGATCTGTTCCTCTTTATCAGTCAAAACAGGGTCTAATACAGAATTCCCATGTTGCATGCAACAATTTAAGGGAATGTCATCAATAATATTTAGAAATTGAAGTTCCCCAGGATCACAAAAACCACTTTTTTCCCCCTGTGCATTATAGATAGGGGCATAGGGTGCTAGTCATCCTGTTCCTGAGTGTAATTTGGTGGTCTGCAGCAGATACCAACTAATACCCCATCTTGTGCTTTATCTGTTAGTACATTGATCTATAAGCATTGAATATCATTTTCTTTTAAATGGAAACAGGTAATGCCATCTATAAGTTCCAACAAACAGGTTCCAACATAAGTTGCTCTCTTCCCATTTCACTTGGAAAAAAAAGAAAAGGGGAGACACACACACACACACACACACACAAACTTGTTTGGCCTCTTCTTGCCCCTCTTCCTATGGTGTAGTTTGTGACTGGCTCTTGTCTTATGTGGCAGCAGTGTTCAGACAGGGTACTGAGTTTACAAATTCCCACAAAATCTGCATCTCCCCTCTTTCCCCTACAGTCTTCTCCATAGAATCATACAAAAGGTAAGTCTGGAAGGGACCTCAATAGGTCATCTAGTCCAGTCCCCTGCACTGAGACAGGACTAAGTATTATCTAGACAAACCCTGTTTGGTCTAATCTGTTCTTCAAAACCTCCAGTGACAGAGATTCCACAGCCTCCCTAAAGAATTTGTTCCAATCTTAACTATTTTTACAATTGGAAAATTTTCCTAATGTCTAACTTAAATCTCCCTTGTTGCAGTTTAACCCCATTACTGCTTGTCCTTGCTCCATGGTTAGGAAGAACAATTTATCACCCTCCCATTTATAAAAACCTTTGACGTAATTGAAATCTGTTATGTCCCTACTCAGTCTTCTCTTCTCCAGACTAAACAAACCCCAGTTTTTTCAATCTTTCCTTGTAGGTCATGTTTTCTAGACCTTTAGTCTTTTTCGTTGATCTCCTCTGTACTGTCTCCAATTTGTCCTCATTTTTCCCAATGTGTGGTACAACACTCCAGTTGAGGCCTTATCAGTGCTGAGCAGAGTGGAAGAATTACTTCTCATGTCTTGCTTATTGTCCTTATTCCCCTCTTAATAGACAGGTACTATATTTTCCCTTCCCTAGTCTTCTGGGATCTCTCCCATCCTCCACGAGTTCTCAAAGATAATTGCAAATGGCTCAGAGAGCTGTTCAGCAAGTTCTTTTAGGGTATGTCTACACTGCAATAAAACACCTGGGGCTGGCTCATATCAGCAGACTTGGGCTCATGGCACTCGGGCTGTGAGGATATAAAATTACAGTGTAGACGTTCGTGCTCAAGGAGGGAGGATGCTAGTGCCCAGGTTCCAGCACAATCTGAAAAGTCTACACTTCAGTTTTACAGCCCTGCAACCTGAGTCAAATGACATTGGCCAGCAGCAGGTGTTTTATTGCAATGGGGACATACCCTAACTATTCTAGGATGCATTCATCAAGTCGTGCTGACTTTAAGACATCTAACTTATCTAAGTAATTCTTAGCTTGTTCTTTTCCCTATTTTAGTCCCATTTACACTGCTGCATTTTCTGTTACTGTCTTTTCCTCCTCATTAAGTAATGAGCCTGCCCTGTCCTTGGTCTTCCTCTTGCTTCTAATGCATTTGTAAAATGTTTTCTTGTTACTCCTTATGTCCCTAGCTAGTTTAGTCTCATTTTGTGCCTTTCTAATTTTTTCCCTACATGCTTGTGTTTTTTTTATATTCATCCTTCATAATAAACTGACCTAGTTTCCACTTTTTCTATGATTCATTTTTGAGTTTCAGGTCACTGAAAATCTCCTGGTTAAACTAGGGTGGTCTCTTACTATATTTCATATCTTTCGAATAATGCATTGGAATAGTTTGTTCTTGTGCCTTTTATAATGTCTCTAAAAAAACCTGACAACTGTCTTCAATTCTTTTTTTCCCTTAGACTTACTTCCCAAAGCATCCTACCTATCAGTTCTCTGAGTGTGAAGTCCATTGCCTTTATTCTACTGTTTTCTGTTCTATCATTCCTTAGAATCATGAACTCTATCATTTCATGATCACCTTCACCTAAGCTGTCTTCCACCTTCAAATTCTCAACCAGTTTGTAAGAATCAAATCTAGAACAGCCTCTCCCCTAGCTGCTCTTGCTACCTTCTGAAATAAAAAGTTGTTTCCACTGCATTCCAAGAACTTGTTTGATAATCTGTGCCCGGCTATATAATGTTCCCAACAGGTATCTGTGTAGTTGAAGTCGCCTATCATCACCAAGACCTCAGACATCTTCTGAGACTCACCTACTTTCTACAACCTCTCCAGTGCTTCCTCCTCTCCCACAAGCCACTTCTCTCTATTCCTCCCCACAAGGTGCTCTTCTCCCCACAAACCCCAGTCTCTCTTCTCCAAAAACTCCCACACTTACCCTGTCTTTCCTCTCTATTTCTCCAAACTCATCTCATTCTCTCACTCTCATCTCCCCAAACTTCTCATTTTCGCTGCCTCTTGTCTCAGCTTTTACTATCTTCAAAATCCTTCTATCTCCAATAGCCATGCCTCCTTTTTGCCTGTCCCTGTTAAGGAAAGGGAGAAGAGAAGATGCTGCCACAGCCAGTGCAGTTCTTTCATATCCCAGGCAAGTTCTTCCTGCTCTGCAGACCTTCAGAGCCAGTAGGTGAGGGGCTGAGCCAGGAGCCACAGCTGCTTGCCCAGCAGTGTATGTAGCAGGACCTGCAGTGATAGCTCCCTCCTGGTTATTATATCCAACAGCTAAGTGGCTGACAGTAGCAATGCTAAGCACTTCTACACAATGCCCCTCCTCCAAAGACAGCCAAAATTCAGATGGGAAAAATAAAGCAGGGCTCAGAAAAGGCTTGTGTGCACCAATTCACTGCAGCAGCACCTCTCTGTTGCTATTACAATCTTGTTCTCTAGTACCTCAGCCGTCACTAAAAAAAGTAAGTTTTTCGATATTGTGATTGAGAAGAAAGCCTAAGAAATGTGAATCAAGTGTAATCAATGCAGAGATGTCTAAGCGAATCTGCAGGTAGCCTGAAATAATAGCTCCAAGAGCTGTAAAATACCCCATTGACATCAGTGAGGGATTAACTTAGATATCTAGGGATGTTAATTTAAACATTAACAACTCATAGATTTATAGATTCACAGGTTTCAATACCAGAAGGGACCATTGTCTGACCTGCTGTATAACACAGCCCATAGAACTTTGCCAAAATAATTCCTAGACCATATCTTTTAGAAAAATATAAAATCTCGATTTAAAAATTTCCAGTGATCCACCACAACCTTTGAAAAAATTGTTCAAATGGTTAATTATACTCACTGTTAAAAACCTGTGCTTTATTTCTAGTCTGACTGTATCTAACTGCAACTTCCAGCCACTGGACTGTATTTCCTTTTTTGAAAGGGTGACTGGCCTAGTGGATGGGGGGAATTAATAGACATGATATATTGGGATTTTCGTAAAGTTTTGACATAGTCCCAGATGACATTCTCATAAGCAAACTAGATGTGGTCTAGATCAAGATGAAATTACTATAACGTGGGTGCATAACTGATTGAAAGACTGTACTCTAAGAGTACTTATCAAAGGCTCACTGTCAAACTGGGAGGGCATATCTAGTGGGGTCCAGTAGGAGTCAGTCCTGGGCCTGGTATTATTCCATATTTTCATTAATAACTTGGATAATGGAGTGGAGAGTATGCTTATGAAATTTGCAGATGACACCAAGCTGGAATGGGCTGCAACCCCTTGGAGGGCAGGATTAGAATTAAAAATGACCTGGATAAATTGGAGAATTGGTATGAATTTAACAAGATTAATGCAAAGTACTTCATTTAGGAAGGAAAAATCAAATGTGCAATTACAAAATGGGGAATAACTGGCTACACGACAGTACTGCTGAAAAGGATCTGGGGATTATACTGGATCACAAATTGAATATGAGTCAACAATGTGATGAAGTTGCAGAAAAGACTAATCATTCTGGGGGTGTATTAACAGGAGTGTTGTATGTAAGACATGGGAAGTAATTCTCCCACTCTATTCTGCACTCGTGAGGCCTCAGCTGGAGTACCGTGTGCAATTCTGGGCACCACACTTTAGGAAAGATGTGGATAAATTGGAGGGAGTCAAGAGGAGAGCAACAAAAATGATAAAAGGTTTGACAACCTGACCTATGAAGAAGGTTAAAAAGACTGGGTATGTTTAGTCTTGAGAAAGAAAACAGAGGGGGGGACCTGAGAACAGTCTTCAAATATGTTAAGGATTATTATAAAGAGGACTGTGGTCAATTGTCCTCCATCACTGAAGGTAAGACAAGAAGTAATGGGTTTAATCTGCAGTAAGGCAGATTTAGGTTAGATATTGCTGGGGGGGGGACGACGACGACTGTCTAAGTGTAGTTACATTCTGGAATAGGCTTCCAAGGGAGACTGTGGAGTCTCTATCATTGGATGTTTTAAGAACAAGTTGGATGAATGCCTGTCAGGGAGTGAATAGGTGTACTTGGTCCTGCTTCAGTGTAGGGGGATGGACTTGATGAGCTCTCAAGGTCCCTTCCACTCCTACATTTAGTGATTCTATGATTCTGAAATTCTTTTGTCTGCTAGACTGAAGAGCCCATTATTAAATATCTGTTCCTCATGTAGGTACTTACAAACTGACCAAGTCACCTCTTATTCTTCTCTTCATTAAGCTGACTAAATTGAGCTCTTTGAATCTATCACCATAAGGCATGTTTTCTAATTTTTTAATCATTCTTGTGGCTCTTTGAAATGACTTCAATTGATCAACATCCTTCTTAAATTGTGAGCACCAGAACTGGACATAATATTCGAGTAGCAGTCACAACAGTGCCATATAAAGTGGTAAAATAAACCTCTCAACTTCTAGTAGAGATTCCCCTGATTAAGCATCTTAGAATGCCTTTTGGCCACAGCATCACACTAGGAGTTCATGTTCAGCTGATTATGCATCACAACTCCCAAATCTTTTTCACTGCTTCCCATCATAGAGTCCCCCCCTCCCCTCATAAGTATGGCCTATATTCTTTGTTCCTAGATGTATACATTTGCGTTTAGCCATATTAAAATACATATTGTTTGCTCTCACATGGCTTACCATGTGACAAGAATTCCTCAAGTCAGAATAGGTGATGGGCAGGGTAGAGGAAACCATAGATCTATACAATTTATTCTAAGTGACACTTTGAGTGAGGTCTCATTGCTGTGTCAACCAGTGCATGGTGTGAGCGAGATACCACCATCTTTTTCTTTTTTTAACCCAACAAGGAGGAATCAAGTTCAAAGAGTATAGCGGAGCCCATGGGCATACTGAAGCACCAGCGAGGGGCACCCAAACTCAAGCAGACCCATGAAGCTCAGACAGCGTGTACAATCGTATTTTAAACATCTGCATAATCTACAGTGAGCAACATCTCATTTTGGTGAGTCCTGTGCAGAGCTTATTTTACGGGTGTAGCTTGGAAGAGTATCACCATCATTCCCCCCAATCTGAAAAAGGCATTGTAATTTAGCCAAATTAAGATGTGTGTGTGTGTGTATGTGGTGGTGTTGGTGGTAATGTCCTCCTTGTAATTATGCCCTGAGTATGTGCTGCAAATTACTGAGTGCCATCAACTTCTAATGGGAGCCAAAAATGAGGAATGTGCCTAAAAAGCAGAAATCTTATTCTATCATAATATTAGGATATCATTATCTCATTCTACTTAAAGAGTTTTTTTTGTTTTCTGATTATTATTTTTTTAGGGGGTATTGCAGAAAAGGTCAAGCATAGACATTTCCTTTAACAGATAATAAGCTTTATTTAAAAAAAAGAAGGAAGAAAAACCCATTTTCTGGGAACAGTAAAACAACTTCTTTTATGTGAATTATTTTGTGCATAATTTGACTGAGAAACGGGAAGAGAAATTGTGGATTTTTTTAAGCTGAAGCAAAAATAAAACTGCACTTTAAATGCTCTTCTTCCGGAGGGGGTTGTTAATTGTCTTTATATTTACTCAGAGACCAGAGCGGGACTGAAGAAAATAGAAAATGTTTGGCCCAGAAGTAGAATAAAACTAACATTTAAAAAAAAAGAGGAAAAGATTGACACTAAAATTTCTACCAGTAACTGACTCTCAAACGCTGCAGGTTATTCTGGGTCATCAACCCAATGTAAGTTACCAGAGTATATACACAGCACTGCTGCTGCTCCTCTAGTCATTGCTACTAAGATGCTATCCAGCACAAGAACACTTCCTAATGAATATTTTTGCCTCGGTGCTACCTACTAAGCAGAAAAAGACAGGCATCCCACCAACTGAACCCTAATACCGTCTTCTATCTATCCTTAGAATGGCATATGAAGTGTAGAAGACCAAGAAAGAAGATATAACAAAAGTTAAAGATAATCCAGACCCTTGTTCCAAGTAATATATTCCAGAAATTCAATTTTAAATTTTGGATCAAGAGGAGGTATTATTGGAAAAACAAGATAAATACTTTAGAGCCACAAAAAGGAGAAAAAAAGAAAGAGAAACCTTAAGCACACACACAGTAGCATAAAGGGTTAGTTTCAAAGGCAATTTGTATTCTTTGGAGCTCCAATAAGTCAACATTTTTCAGTAGCTCTAGCCAGACATATCTGTAACAACAGAATATGCCACAACAAGCCTTTAACCAATACCCTCAGCTGCCATATAGAAACAGTGCATCTGCTGCAATAAACCACAGACTGCCAAGCTTAGGAAAAAATAGTGATACTATAGAACAATTATGTAGTAACTTACTATTCCTCCATTTTCATCAAATGAATATGAACATAGACCAATCCTCCTTCCCTTCTCCTCACACAAGCCATCCCACAGACTTCAATGGCTAAGAAAATTTGGCACAAGAGCAGCGCTATAGCTACGAAGAATTAAATAACCTGCAGTATGTATATTCATAGGTTGTAACAAGAGAGATTTGGTTGACAGTCTAATGCCATATTATGAATCTTCAAAAAATATATATACATATAGCTTGTCCTAGGGCCTGTAACTGAGAAGGCTATGCTGGAAAAGCATCCTGGTGCTGAGCCAAAAGAAAAAAAAGCAAAATGTGAAACAAGGAGGTGAAAAAGCCTGCAAAAATTCAACATTTCACATGTGTAACTTTGTCAGTCTTCACTCAGGCAAGTATGAATCAGTCTGTTGGATATGTAATAAAGCAGTATGTTATGGCAAGCCTGTAACTCATGTTGGCACATCTATCCTCAGGTATCATCTAAAAGAAATTAATGTAGTACAGTGCCAGTCTGGAAAAATCAACAGTGATTAAGCCCATCAACACCAAGGATAGGGCGACAGATAGCAAGTATGAAAAAATGTGATACCTTTTTGGGGGGGAGGGGCAGGGGGGAGTGCTAAAGAGAGATATAGTTGCCTATATAATACAAAGCCCCTTATATCAGGATGGTCCTAATAATATTGGGACGTTTGGTCACCCTAACCAAGGGCTAACTTCTGTCCCCCTCTGCTCCTACTGAGCAAACTTAAGACCACCAGCAAGAGGTGTTCTAGTTAAGAACCAAAATACTTACAGCAGATGGTGTCACTTGAGCCTGTGTCAAATTCTAGTTGAAATCCTCCCCCCATTGCCCAGCATCCTCAATTATGGAAAAAAGACAAAGTACTTGAAAGTGACAAATTCAGAAGGAAATATTACAATAGTGACTTTTGTTGCTTCTTTAGGCGGCAAATTTTCAATGCTACAGAAGATTAGTATTTCCCAGAGCTTGATTTTGCTCTCACTTGCACAGCATAAACCAGAACTACTGAGCTTCATCAATGAAATTAGACCAGTGAAAAATTGATGGAAGATGAGAAATAGGCCTTCAGTCTCTCTCAGGGCACCACTCTGCAAATGGCACAATCCCTTCTCTAACTGCCTACCCCAAACAATTCCTTCCTCACAAGCGCACATAAACTCTCTCTATTAAATCCAAATCCAAACACCTAGCTGTCAGATACAGTGGGTCTTATTCTCCTCTTATTTACACAGGTTATCAATCTGAATGATTGAATCAGTGGAGTTACTCCTGATCTGCACTGATGTAAGTGAAGGAGAAGCAGGTCTAAAGGGTAAAAATAACAAATTGTGTTTCTCTGAATTCATTTCATTAATATTATGTACACCAATTCTATCAACATGTTATTCACATGTAATCTCTTCTCACCACTAATATTCAGTGTAGTCATTAGACAGTACGGTCAATAGGCTAAAGAAAGGAATGGGGAGTCAGAACTCCTGGATTCAGTTTGTGTTATCTGTGACGTGCATTGTAATCTCTCTGTGCCTCAGCAAAATAAATATAAAGCCTTCACTGGGGACGTTGTGAAGATGATCCAGTAATTTGGAATCTATGTAATTTATATAATTTAAGATTGTCACTTCTTCAGTATTCACAGCTGACATAAATTGGGAATAATTTTCCTTTCTAAAATATTCTGCCTACAAGAAATCAGACAACTGGACTGAATTGGGAAAAGTAGATGTTTGTTTATGTAACTGAAAAACTAAAAATGACATACTAGACTTTCTCCTTTTCTCTATCCTTTTTATGTCACACGTCTTCTTAGGGTCTGATCCTGCAAGCAGCTTCATTCTGGCAGGTTCTGGCATCTAGGCAGTGCCCCACTGACTTCAACGGGATTCTGAGTAGATACAGCAGTCCACCCACACTGAGCAGTTTACAATTTAAACCTTGACCTTGCAAAGTCTTTGGGGCAGGGATAACGTGGTAGTGCACCTAGTATCATCGATAGTGCTAATACTCCCCAAGGCTTGCACTCAAAAAAGCACAAGGACTAGTTTAGTGGTTGCCCTTGCGTAAGTGGTCATGGTGAGTGAGGGGCCATTTTGTGAAATGTTCGCTGCAGGTATAGCCACAATGAAGCCTTGAGTGGGCGTATGGCATAACCTGCATATACCCTTCTACTGCTCCCCCTCTTAGTACATAAACTCAAAGAAAAATTAAATACAAAATTCACAATGGAGCTGGCATAATGTAGATGTGTGGGTCTGTTTTTTTTTTACTCATATCATAAGCCACAATACTATTACTAAAATAATATACAATTAAATTTAAAAAATGTATGCTTAACTATGTGTATTTCTACATGGGTGTATTTATTACATACAAACATTTATAAATATACAATAAAATAGAATCTGTAGACTAAATTTCCAGTCATGCAAACAAATATGCACATGTTCAGCACACAAGTATGTCCATTGCCCTCCATGAGACTCCCCATGTACTTAAGGTTAAGCATATGGATAAGCATCTGCAGGACTGGGGACACAGACAGCTGCAGTTACCCCTCTTTTTAAAGGCTGACCTGGGCTGCGGGGCAAACAGGCAGTCGTCAAAGGAGTGAGAGAAGGTATCCTGGCTTCTGTTCCACTGAAAACAATGGGAAATGGTGGCTATATTTTCTAGAGCAGCCTAATTTCCACATCCAAAAGTAGGGAAATGGTGGTCATCTTGGCTTCAGTTCCACTGAAATCAAGGGGATATGGAGGCCATGTTGAATACAGACAAAATTTTAAAAGGTTGTTGATGGACATCTGAGGAAAATTTAAGCTGACACCAGAAGTCAGGCGACTTGTGACTTTATCATGAGAGTTGGCAGTTGAGCAATTGAATTTTGTGGGGAATGATGGAATATTTTGGGGGAAGATCAGAGTGGATTTGTTCCCATGGGTAATAAGTGACAGCAGGAAGAGAAAACTCATAAAAACTCAAAACATTTGAATAGATGACTTGACTGAATGTGGGAATGCAGGGGGATTGCTTCCTTGTTTTTGGAAAATACCTGATGTCACCAAATGGAAAGCATGTTAAAAATTTTGGAGGAGAATAGCTCCAGGCTCCTACTAAAACCTTATACCCTCTCCTCTGTGACTCCCTTCCCCCTTCCTTATGGTTTAACCCAGTGTTTATTTCCTCTTTTCCCCTTGTACATGTCTCATGTATAGGAACAATACAGTAAGATGCTTGGCACCTCCTACAGAAGTCCAACGGGTATAACTGAGAGCTCCAGCATTTCACAAGGTCCAGCCAGTCAAAAAAATGTTACTCAGAGTACTTTGCACGTACAAGTCCAACCCTACTCTCTTTGTATGCTTTAAACAGAGCAAGAATTTTTTAAGGGAAATAGTGTAAATACAGAACAGTCTTTGTGTCTGCAAATCTCTTTCATAATGTTCCTGTGCTGTAATGTTACAGAATAATAATTTAACTGCAATATCTTCCCAAGAATTTAGAACTTTGTCACCCATCCTGGTTGAAGGTTTCATTATTTGCTTTTGGCTGAGCACACAGCCATGAAATATCATTGGTTTACAATTGTAATTAACATACTGTATCCCTTTAAATCTAAGAAATTCACTTGCAAAAATTACTTAGTACATGTTGTGCTGTTTATAGATTGGATGAAAATTGCAGCAAATGACCCAGGTCAACGCTTTTAGGAGGTTAGTGTCTGACCAAAGCATGTTTGTAAATAACATATTAACACTACAAAGTTCCAATCTATGGCTTGGTCTACATTTAAAACTTGTACTGGCACAGCTACATCGGTCAGGAGAATGAAAAAAAACCCCACATACCCTAGCAACAGCTATGCTGACAAAAACTCCAGTGTAGATACAGCTATGCTGATAGAAGAGGGCCTCTGGCAGCATAGCCAATGTCGTTCAGAATGGTGGTGTTCCCAAACTGGCAGAAAAAACTCCTATTGGCATATGCTGTGTCTACAGTAGGGCAACATATTGGCATATATTCTGTAGTGTAGACATAGAGAATGTTTCTAAAGGGGTATGCAACAGTAAATATTTTTTAAAATATCTTCCTTTTTTGTTGCTCTTTTGTCTTTTGAAGCCATTTGTAATTAGCTAAATTGGAAGAGGAAACATAAGGCTGGGCCCTGCTCCAAAGAGCCAAACATGATTAACCTGGGTTAACCCACTTGCAATATTGCCAGTTCATTACAATGTCATTAAAATTTCCTAATCTACACTACCTCATGCGTCTCTGTTTTCACACTTAGATAAAACATTTGGACAAATGGAGCTTTTATACTGGAAGATGATCTTTCTTGTGAAAATGGATTTTGTGACCACAGTAAATTAGGTTATTAAACTTTAGAGTCAATTCATCCAGTTTCAATAATGAAAGACATATGTTTGAAAATATTTTTGTTTTAGGAATGGACCAAAATTTTCGAAACAGAAAATTTACAATTTGTTTAAAGATATTGGCTGATTAGATCCATTACAGGAAACATAACTAAATTGTATATTTAAAACAAAACTTAGGAAATTCACTGTCAAAACTGTCATTTTGTTTAATCATGACAATTTTCCAAAATTGTGCAACAGGCATCTGTGCTGTGTAGACTACACCATCCCAAGATCTCTGGAAAGTTAACTACAGTAGGATGCAATATGAGGCATATGCAACACACCATGTAAGGAATGAGCAAAGAATATGTTCCTGAGGAGGGAGTGACATTCTTAATTCTAAGGGTAAGATTTCCAGATGTCAGCACTAAAATTACATTTGCAATATTTGTTGTGCAAAATGTGTAATTATGAACATAGGTACCTGATCCAAGTGTGCAAAAGCAGGTTGGAGGAGAGAGGAGGTTGTGCCTAATTGGCTCTTTAATCTGAAAAACAGTCATGTTTTTTAATGTAACTTCTATTGTGTATAGAGAGAATACACCTGGGAGGATTATGGCATATACCCACATAAGAAAGGGGAACACTTAGTAGACATGGAGGAATGTTATGCATGAGCTATGCAAGTACGTCTTACAAGTGTGGATAAATCCTATATCCCACAGCAATCCCATGATGTATTCTGCCTATAAACAACTATAAAGCTATCTGAGTTAGAGATATGCCAGTAGTAGCATTTATGATATTGTACAAACACCAGTGTCAGTAATGGGGAATGTTTTACAGATAAAACAGGGATTTTGGTTTTCTGTGAAGTTAGTTCTCTTTACAGAGCTTCATTTTCTCCCACTTATCTGAGGCAATCAGCAGCCATCTGTCTGTTGGATTTTCTCTCTTTGTGATGATGATGATGTGGTACAATGCACAATCAAATTTCAGGTAGTGCTTTTAATGCCATTGTTTTTATTGAACAAAGATTACTATTACTGTTTAACCTGGAGGTAAATGTCTGAAGTAATACTATTATTGAGTGATCTGAAACAACTAGTGTTCCACTGTACCTTTCATTTTCTTATGAGCCATCATAGATTCATTGTTAATCCACTGTTGTTAATTGAATGGAATAAAATAAGTGGTAATGCAATCTATATAATAACGAGTCTATTGGAATTACACAGGGGAAAACTCAGACATTTTTGTTTTGCCAGGGCAGCCTGATGTCCAGAACTTTGACAGGTCAGGCCCATAGCACATACTTGATATTGGGCTTTTATTATAAAGATCTCTCTGTATACATGGTCCCCACAACCTGCCAAATCTATAGCCCTGAAGCCTTTCTCTTTATGATACACACCTCATTATAATGCATACAATCAAACACTTAGAACAACTTCCTTTGTATTTTCAACAATTTGTTCTAACAAAGATATTTTTACTTTTTTTATTATTCTTTATTATTGTTGTATTACAGCAATACCTAGGGGCCAACTGAAAATGGGGCCCCATTGTGCTAAAATGAGAGACAGTCCATGCCCCGAAGTGTTTATAATGTAAAGAGACAAGACAGACAAAAGATGAGGAATAAGGATACAACATAGAAGCAGAACATGCAGAGCAATGGGTTGCAAACATCATGCTGCAATGTAAAAAAAAAAATAGGACAGGATTTATTGAGGAAGGCATTAACTAAATAGCAAGAGGAAAGAAGCGAGAAAGGTCATTGAAAGGAGGGAGGTAAAGGTTGGGATAGAGCAGGGGAGGAGACAGAAAAGGAAAGAGGAGAACATGGACATCAGGTGAAGTAATGCTGAGGTTTAAGGGACTGGGAAGGGGTCAGGCAAGCAGCAAATCAGTGCTGCGGAGAGAATGTCCCTCTACATCCAAAGTTTTTGCTTGTTTGATATAATCAGGAAAAACGTGTCCAACTTCTCTTATGTAACTCTTTTAAATGCATGGCAACATTTTAAAGACAAATTTATGACACAATATAACGTAACATACCAGTTCTAAATTACACTGCAACCAGCCCCGCTGCCTGTTAGACGTGCATTTCAGAGCCACATTATCTACATTTTGCCAAGTAAACAAACTCAGCTTTGTGCAGTAATGTTTTTTGTTAATGTGCCAGTCGTTAAACTATTTTAAGGTCTAATTATAGAGTTTCATATAATAAAGCAGTGTAGCACTGTAGTCTTCTACAGTACATTACTTGGATATGATCAGTCTTTCCTCTGCCTTCTCTCTGTAGCAAAATTTTACACTCAATCACACCATAAGTCAAGTCAAAAGGGGTACTCAGGATTTAAGTTTCTGTAACAAAGAACAGAATTTGGTGCATAATCTTCTGCTTCTAAATATGGGGTAAGGTTATAGCTGATCCAAGAAGCTCAATGCTCAATCCTGTTTTGACTAATTAAAGACTGTTTGTTGTTGGACATTTTTGGACAACAAAGCAAAAATAAAAACGTTTTATCCTCCTTAGCCCGCCTCAGATATGAATGTGTCACTAAGTCTCAAGAGATTATTATAAACCAAAAAATGCCTATAAAAGCAAGTTAGGTCACTGAGCTTTCTTTTTAAATCTGAATGTTGTACTTTTTGGTTTGGTCTGCTCAAAAAACATTACTGTGTCATAAAAGCTAACTTTTTATATAAATCACATTTCTACTGTAGGAGAGTAAAGGATTTTTATTGCCCATTTCAAGCTACAGGAACTTTTTTTTTCTCTTCACCAAAGAAATTCCCATTACAAAGAGTTGCCATTTTAATTTTAAAGGAAGCAGTTAGAAAATGTATACTTTTTGTATGAAGAACATACCTATTAGGGCTTTGTGTCTTTCTGTAGTCTAGAATTGCTATTTAAAAACGCAAAACAAATATACTAATAGGACTCTTTCTTGTAGGTAGCTCCATTTTTTAATTTCATTTTAGAAGTATAGTAATAATAAATAAAGAATTCAGTGCCCTATAATGCAAATATAAGATTTTTTTCTGGCTAATGTTTGGAAGGTTTATAGGTGCCTTATGTAAGAATTGATTGTTCTGTGCGGGTATGTGTGAGAGAGAGAGAGAGAGAGAATCTTCAAACTGAAGTCCAAAGCCCAGGCATGTTAGTGGCCCTTTATATTTATAAATTGAGGTTCAATTATTTTCAATCAAAATAAAAGCAATTTGGAGAGGCTGCCTAATCCATTCTCTCTAAATACCAGGCTTATTTGTCATGCAGTATGTTGAGAATGAGACCTATCAAATGTCTGCCTAAGTACAAAAGTTGATCTCATAGCACACAAACAGGCAATAGCCTAACTCACAGAAACAGTTCATCATCAACTCATCACAAGAGAAAAGGGAATCTCTTAATGAGATACACCATATAGCATAGTTATCAGAATACAAAATGTGTTGCTGTTTATAATTTATCTCTAGTTTTATCTGAGAAAAAAAAACATTATGTACCATCAACTGGCATTGTGCCCAAGCATTTGAAGGGAGAACTGGAACTCTGTAGTCTAGGGTTTCTGTTCCCTGGAGTTGTATATAGTCCTTCATTCACATGCACTGCTCCCAGTGATATTAATGGGATAATTGCAAGTGTATGTCCAATTTGTCACCTGCAGCCTGTGTACTTATGATACATGTCAAGGACAGTATGGGACAAAGAGAGGCCTCAACACAGACAAAATATACTTATGTAGTAGAGTGTGAGCCCCTAAAAATAAAACATCTAATGGAGTTCCCAAGCTTTAACAAATTTATTCCAGTTTGTGTCAGAACTGTCCGAGTACAGTACCACTTAACACTGTTCAATTGTCCAAGTGGGAAGCGTTCTTCTTCCTGCTGTGAAGAATTTTTTCACCAGATGTGAAGATGTGACATGACATGATGAAGAGTTCAGCCCTGCAAAGGGGATTTTTAGTTGCACCTTCATGCTGCCATGTGACACCCCATTCCTCCAAGGGCAGTCCCCCTCAGCTGCTCTCATGCTAGTATGGCTGATATGAGACATACAATATCAGTAGCAGATTGGGGGAAATTACTTTTTATGGAAATAGCCAGGTGATTACAGGTATTATTAGAAGTAAGAGCATTTACTACATGATCCTACATGATTTCCATGCTACACGGTGAACCCATGAAATTTAGTAGGTGAAGTTGGGTGCTGCTATTTTCCTGTTCCAAAAATTCAGGAAAATTATGAAAATAGATTTATTGACATTGAGATTTCTGAAATCAATTTATTGGAGAAACTTCTACATGCATCCCATCTATATTAAGATTATTAGTCTATTTGTATGGAACAAAAGTTTTCTTCCATCTTAACAGGTTGTATCTGCCTGCATCTACACAGAACGTAACTTACATAAAATACATACATGTAACCTGTGTTTTCATGCTCGACTTTGGATGTCATTCAACAAAACATAAAATATTAAAAATGTTAAGAATTCTACTCACAATGCAAATACTGGTGTCATAACTCTGGCAACTGTCAGGATACTGTGTATTTAAAAAAAAACAACTTGAGTCCCAAAATCAAAATATGTCTTTTAAGGATAAATTTAATTTGAAGTGCAAACATTCTTATATCTATATCGATATTAATATAGATATAGCTATAGAGAGATTCTTTTCTCCTAATATTTATTAACTGTCTCTTACTACTGGAAAAGATAGATTTCAATGCAACTATTAACAATAAATATTGGTATTGTGAATTAAAATGGATTACAAGGAAATCTGGGGAGTGAAAAAATGCTATCGAATTGGAACTAGTTCTTAGACAAATTGAAAATTCTCTGTGACTCTTATTCTTTAATTTCCCTCTTTTATTTATCTGCACAAAGTAAGATAAACTTTGCGGCCTCCAGGTCTGTGATTTTCTCAAGTTCCATCAGCTAAGCCAGGTGGGACTGGCTCAGAACATGCATATGAGGAACTATAGGCCTTGTGGGAAGAAATCTGAGTGATTCAGTAGGTGGTATTCCCTTTGTAAGGGATATATGGAACAAATATGCCTTGAATGATTAATAACTAATGCTTTCTTCTGGCCCTGAAAAATCAGAAAGCTATCCACCACTGTTTATTTCAAAATAGGATTCACCTTTGAAGGGAATAGGAAAATGGTTCCTATCAGGTGAGCCACTCTGTCTAGGGACCCACAGATCAGCCAAGGTCAGGCATTCCCCTCCCCAAGAATAGAAACTAAAATGTCTAAATCATAGAATGTGAGGGTTGGAAGAGACCTCAGGAGGTCATCTAGTCCAATCCCCTGCTCAAAGCAGGACAAACAACAACTAAATCACCCCAGCCAGGGCTTTGTCAAGCCGGGCCTTAAAAACCTCTAAGGATGGAGATTCCACCACCTTCCTAGGTAACCCATTCCAGTGCTTCACCACCCACTCAGTGAAATAGTGTTTCCTAATATCCAACCTAGACCTCCCCACTGCAACTTGAGACCATTACTTCTTGTTCTGTCATCTGCTACCACTGAGAACAACCTAGCTTCATCCTCTTTAGAACCCCCCTTCAGGTAGTTGAAGGCTCCTGTCAAATCCCCCCTCACTCTTCTCTTCTGCAGACTAAATAACCGCAGTTCCCTCAGCCTCTCCTTGTAAGTCATGTGCCCCAGGCCCCTAATGATTTTCATTGCCCTCTGCTGGACTCTCTCCAATTTATCCACGACCCTTCTGTAGTGAGGGGACCAAAACTGGACACAATACTCCAGGTATGGCCTCACCAGTGCTGAATAGAGAGGAAAAATATCTTCCCTTGATCTGCTGGCAATGCTCCTACTAATACAGCCAAATATGCCTTTGGCCTTCTTGGCAACGAGGGCACACTGCTGACTCATATCCAGCTTCTCGTCCACCGTAATGCCCAGGTCCTTTTCTGCAGAACTGCTGGTTAGCCAGTCGTTCTGCAGGAGAGTATTGTTTATCACTTAGGAAAGAATCTCTCTCAAATTTCTCCCTCCCAACCTAGCTAAAAAGACTCCAAATTACCAGGCAAGGATCACACTTTGCTTTCTTATACAATGTGGCCCACTGCACACTGAATAGATCAAGAGATGGGTGAGGAAACTGCAAGTTAAGCAAACTAGAAATATGACTAAGATTAAAGGTCAAATAGGGCAAACTGCCTGTTATCTCAAAACATCCAATCCACGTTTTCCACCCCAAATTATAAACTATACATTTTTTGTCTTGTAAATTAGAAGTTTCATATTTGTTTGCCTTGTGAGTCAGATCTACATTTTTCTATAAGTGAATAATGTCTCTTATTCTATTGTAAGTCTTAAATAACGAACTGCTTATGTATGATCAAAATATGTATGGAGCATGTTTTTCAAATTTAGAAGATTATAGGGTTTTCGTTGGTTTTCATTGTAAATAATTGTAGCATTTTAGATGTAATAGGAATTCTCTGGAACAGGGTATACTAAAACGTAGAAACAAGGGTATAACTTTGAGGTATTTAGAAAAATTGCTTAAAAGGGGGAGGGGGATCCCAATTGATAGTAGGGACCAATAATGAAATATAATCCTTGAAATTAATCAAACTTAAAAAGCCTCCGATAAGAAAAGGATTGAAGAAATTTATTATATGCCAACACCATCTACCAATGGAAGCAGCAAAAAAACTGACAGAGCTAAGCACTCACTTGGCATGTGTCCAATAGGAGTAAGAGGCTGGCCCCCTCCTGTGAGCCCTGAAACTAGGGTATATAAACTGAAATCACCATGTGCTCAAAAGAATGGACTGAACTTGACACAAGAAGCTGTGACCAACACCCAGACTAGCTGTGTGAAAAGGGCTGTCCTCCATCCAAGGCTGGCTTTAGGACGATTCCCTTGATTCCCCAGAATCAGGCCCTGTGCCTTTAGGTGCCTTTTTTTTTTCTACTCACCCGGCGGCGGTCTGCTCTGGGGCTTCGGCAGCATATCGGCGGCGGGGGGGTCCTTCGGTGCTGCGGAAGACCCGGAGCGGTCCCTCCGCTGCTGAAGTGCTGCCGAAGCCCTGGACCACTGCTGGGTATTCGAATCGGGCCCCGCAGTTCATAAAGCCGGCCCTGCCCCCATCCCAGGTTTAAGAGGGTAAGAAGAAGTGGTGAGATTTCATTTCAAAGACTGTATTTCCCCTTCTATTCTTGATTAGAAATAACTGTAGGTTATCTTGCTGAGTCCATGCTCTCTAGTGAGACCTCAAGTAACCATATTTTAGATTTTAACTCCTTTATAAGTCCAAGCAAATACCCTAAGAGAGATCAAAATAATTGTTTTAAACAATGGCTTTTAATATTCCAAATTTGTCCCTTTTGGACCAATCCAGTCAAAGAGTAGTGAACACTCTTAAAAGGTGCCTTATAGACAACTGCATCCTTGGGAGCGTGATAAATGTGTAAGGAACTGAGAATTTATTATCATAAGTAAATGTAATAAGATATCTTGATAATTTGCATTGTTCTTTGATATAACCAGGGCTTTGGAGCTGTGCTGTGGCTCTGCTCCAGCTCCAGGCAAAAACCTGCAGCTCCACTGCTCTGGAGCTGCTCCGTGCTCCAGATCTGGACTCTGCTCCAAAGCCCTGGATATAACTGCTGAGCCTCAACTCTAGTCCATGACAATTGCTTGCAAGACTTTATTTTGTATGTAGTACACACAACTGGTTGGGTCTACATTTGAATGAATTGTTGATTGTATACTAATGTGATTCTGGGTAAATTAATAAATTGTTGATTGGTTAAGAATAAACAACTCTCCTGATTTGAAAAATATAGTTCAAGTTAAAAGTTGACCAGCTTAAATTAGTAACCTAACACTCCCTGAAATCAATAAAAAGGGGTTATCCTATTGTATTTTCTTATATATTGGCACGCCTAGTTTGTTAGATTTCAGCTTTAAAATCCAACTGGCACTGTGGCAAATTCATAAATTGAGCTCCGTTATACATTATTTTGATATTGTCTTCACTGTAAACTTAATTCAAGTCCTGTCCATACACAAAAACCTTAACTCAAGTTGAGTTGACTGCCCGTTAGGGTGAATAGGCTAAAGATTGAATTAACATGACATGTCAGCTGCCAACACAACCACTCTATAATGTGGCCACGACATAATGCCGCTCAAGCACTGCTGCTCCTCCAATGCCTTCCCACATATCCCCTTGAGTATCCAGGAAGGAGAGACAAGTTTTACCACACTTCACTGGGAAAGAATACTTAGCGTGGATCAGCGTAAAGAACCACAGGATATGACCCAAAAATGTTTGTGCCAAACCTGAGCAAGTATAGCACCAGTGTGGATACAGCAACTCAAGTGTGATTTTGCAGTCTGGCTAGTCTCACTTGAGTCAGGCTACCTCAAGAGGAGTAACTCATATTTAGGTAACTTGCGTTAACTTTGCAGTGAACACATACCCTTTGAGTCAGCCCTGAGCCAATGCCCTGGCCATGATTTTAGGAGTCATGATGGTGCTATCTTTGGAATGGGATATAAAACCAATTGTGTTAACTGAAAATCCAGAGGATTTTCCCCAGAAGTAGAGATGTTAGCCCAGGTGTGTTGGTTCAAGTCCTTTGAGTATTTATACTATCCCTACCTAAATTCTCATGTCGTTTCATTTAGGTAATGTATTCTTCCCTTTCTATCCTAAACTCTTGAGTAAGGTTACTGTTAGTTTACCTCACCTGACAGGTAACTGAATTTCAGTGGCGGATCAGGATGTATATATACATATACATCCCATTGGTTTCACTGAGATTGCTCATGTGGGTGAGGGTTGCAGGATTGAACAAACATTTTGAAAGTTTCTTGAGTCCCTGGGGATCTGAGAGTAAACCACACACTGATTATAGTTACTTACAGTTGTTATTGTAAAAATAGTTCTTTAAGCAGGGGAGAGGGCAGAAGGGTACAGTTTGATGGATGGACTACTTAATTAAAAAGTTTAGGTAAAAACTTCTGTGAACTATGGAACAGGCTCAATACGTTTTATAGTACTCTTAATAGTATGAAGGAAATTATTTAAAAAGGTAAGTGAAACAGCTTTTGTGAAATATTTTTTCTTTTAAAAATGGCTGCAGTTATTAGGAGATTGATCAGCATTAGTATTTTAACAGCTTGAGTGCAATATCCCACAACAAAATCTCTACTTTTTATGAAATACAATGTTTTACCAAATCAGGTATAATTCCTACTAGGGGCTGTCAAACAATTAAAAAAAATTAATAGTGATTAATCGCACGATTAATCCAAAGCAGTGCAGACTGATGCATATTCATTTTCATCATATGAGTCAGATGCCACCAGCAGAAGGTTGATTTTATTTTTTGGTGGTTCGGGTTCAGTAGTTTCTGCATCAGAGTGTTGCTCTTTTAAGACTTCTGAGAGCATGCTCCACACCTTGTCCCTCTCAGATTTTGGAAGGCACTTCAGATTTTTAAATCTTGGGTTGAGTGATGTAGCCATTTTTAGAAATCTCACATTGGTACCTTCTTTGCGTTTTGTCAAATCTGCTGTGAAAGTGTTCTTAAAATGAACATGTGCTGGTTCATCATCCGAGACTGCTATAACATGAAATATATGGCAGAACGTGGGTAAAGCAGAGTAGGAGACATACAATTCTCCTCCAAGAAGTTCAGCCTCAAATTTAATTAACACATTATTTTTTTAACGAGCATCATCAGCATGGAAGCATGCCCTCTGAAATAGTGGCCGAAGCATGAAGGGGCATATGAACATTTAGCATATCTGGCATGTAAATACCTTGCAATGCTAGCTATAAAAGTGCCATGCAAATGCCTGTTTTCACTTTCAGGTGACATTGTAAACAAGAAGCGGGCAGCATTATCTCCCGTAAATGTAAACAAACTTGTTTCTCTTAGCAATTGGCTGAACAATAACTAGGACTGAGGCGACTTGTAGGCTCTAAAGTTTTACCATTGTTTTGGTTTTGAGTGCAATTATGTAACAAAAAACCCTACATTTGTAAGTTACAGTTTCATGATAAAGAGATTGCACTAGAGTACTTGTATGACATGAACTGAAAAATATATCTTTTGTTTGCCATTTTTACAATACAAATATTTGTAATAAAAAATAATATAAAGTGAGCATTGTCTACTTTGTATACTGTGTTGAAATTGAAATCAATATATTTGAAAATGTAGAAAAATATCCAAAAATATTTAATAAATTTCAATTGGTATTCTATTGTTTAACAGTGTGATTAAAACTCTGATTAATTGCGATAATTTTTTTTAATCAATCGCGTGACTTAACTGGGATTAATTGATAGCCCTAATTCCTACATAACATTGAAAAAAGTCAATATATTTTTTCATTAATGAACATATATTAATATGTTAAAAGGACCATGTTATGTGTATAACTGGGAACATATTGCTGAACCTGGATTAGTAGCAGATTATTCTGGAACTGGAGAATTGTTTAAGTTTTTTTTCAGTATGAAAGCTAACAGGGAAAAGAATGAGTGTATTTTGTTTGGTTGCATTCATAACTATCCGTAAACATGTGATAAAGCAGAAACACCAAAACAATCTAGGTGTCCTTTGTTGCACTTACTAGGTTAATTTTATTCCTGATATAGAGTCAGACATGTCTGCATTTAGGTCCTACATTTGTTGACAAACTGGAAAGCTCATACTAGTTTTGTAATCCATCAAGGAAGCAGATTTCTATGGATAAGATTTAAAGAAGAAAAAGTACCTTGCTGAGATAAGAGACAGCCAGGACTTGATTTTTTATTTCATTGTGTGTGTTGGTAAAATACGTCATTTTATGCAAAACTCTGGGGATGCAGAACTAATGAAAATAGACTGATGGAACAGACTCTGATGGAAGTAATAAAAAAGAGTAATGGAAAGTAACTTAAGATTTGGGGGCAGTGGGGAATGGTCTTTGAAACCAAAGTCCTGAACAGAACTTTAGATCATCTTGTGCTCTGGATTTTACTGCCTAAAAATCAGGAGTCTAAACGAAATAACCAAAATTATTTAGCCTATTTCAAAACAATATAATCAATCGTTTAATAAAAAAAGGCTTGACAAATAATTTCCAAGATCCACAAGATCCTGTAAAGCAGAGAGCTGTTACGCAGCCCCAATTAATTTTGTGCAGCAGCATTCATGTGAAATCTGGTTAATATTTGCTGCCCCCTGTAGTTTACTTTTACAAGGCTTCTACAAAATCAAATAAGGTGAGCTATTTAAACTTCAGTAGTTTAACATCTAAACCAAATGTTCTATTGAATATTTTTCTTTTTTTGGTTTGTAGCTGAGCCTTTATAACTGCTGTGCTGATACGTACTGAGGATGGAGGGCATATATACATCCACTAGACTTTCCCCTCTCTTTTTAGAGATGGTAAACATAAAAGGAAAAGCTATTTAAAAAAAAAACATGTGGATTATATTACAGAGAGGAAGCTTCCAAAATAAACATAATTCCCTTTAAAGAGGCAAAGTAAGTATCTGTTTATTAAACTACTTTCTTGCTCCATAAACAGTTTGCAGAATATAGTGTGTAATATGATCCTCATTCATTCCCACAATAACTTCTAATAATATTAAGCTTAAAAATACCAGTGGAGTCCCCAGTTTAAGGGCCATTCATTTGGTGAAACAAATATTTAGCAGTGCTTAATATAACACAAGAAACTCATGGAATTTAGCACTGGCTCACTGACTAATGAGATTTCATTCTCATGCCTCAAAATCTAATAACCAACTTTCACCAAAGTCTTTTGGGCATTATGCTCACATAACCAACGCTGGAGAAGGAGATATTAAAATAGTGGATTTTAGCAATATAATACACAAGAGGAGAGGACTGTCATGAGGTAACCTCATACCAAAGTCCACATAGAAAAAAAAATATATAGCTCAGATACTTTTCAACCCAATAATGCTAAGAGTTGACTTATTTACGAAAGGTAGATTGTGCCAAACCAACCTGATCTCCTTCTTTGAGAAAGTAACAGATTTTTTAGACAAGGGAAATGCGGTGGATCTAATATATCTTGATTTCAGTAAGGCGTTTGATACGGTACCGCATGAGGAATTACTGGTTAAATTGGAAAAGATGGGGATCGAAATGAAAATCCAGAGGTGGATAAGGAGCTGGCTAAAGGGGAGACTGCGGAGGGTCATATTGAAGGGGGAACTGTCGGGTTGGAGGGGTTACGAGTGGAGTTCCTCAAGGTTCGGTTTTGGGTCTGATTTTATTCAATCTATTTATCGCTGACCTGGGAACCAAGAGTAGGAGTGGGCTGATAAAGTTTGCGGATGACACAAAGTTGGGAGGTATTGCAAATTCGGAAAAGGATCGGGATATCCTCCAGGGAGATTTGGATGACCTTGTAAACTGGAGTATTAGTAACAGGATGAAATTCAATAGTGAGAAGTGTAAGGTTATACATTTAGGGATGACTAACAAGAACTTTAGTTATAAGCTGGGGACGCACCAGTTGGAAGTAACGGAGGAGGAGAAGGACCTAGGAGTCCTGGTTGATAGTCATCCTACGATGAGTAGGCAATGTGATGTGGCCGTTAAAAAAGCTAATGCGGTCTTGGGATGCATTAGGCGAGGTATTTCTAGTAGGGATAAGGAGGTGCTAGTCCCATTATATAAGGCATTGGTAAGACCTCATTTGGAGTATTGTGTGCAGTTTTGGTCTCCCATGTTTAAGAAGGATGAATTCAAACTGGAACGGGTACAAAGAAGGGCCACTAGAATGATCCGAGGAATGGAAAGCCTCTCATATGAAAGGAGACTTGAGGAGTTCGGTTTGTTTTCCTTAACCAAAAGAAGGATAAGAGGAGATATGATTGCACTCTTTAAATATATCAGAGGGTTAAATACCAGGGAAGGAGAGGAATTATTTCAGCTCAGTGCTAATGTGGACACGAGGACAAACGGATATAAATTGTCAGTCAGGAAATTTAGGCTTGAAATTAGACGAAGGTTTCTAACCATCAGAGGAGTGCAATTCTGGAACAGCCTACCGAAGGAAACAGTGGGGGCGAAGGACCTCCATGACTTTAAGATTAAGCTAGATAAGTTTATGGAGGAGATGGTATGATAGGATAACGGGCTTAGTCAATAGGTCAATTAAGTGCCACACTGGTAATTAGTACAATGGGTCAATGATAGGATATTGTTAGCCTTTTTCCAGAGGGTATGGCTGGAGAGTCTTGCCCGCATGCTCGGGGTTCAGCTGACTGCCATATTTGGGGTCGGGAAGGAATTTTCCTCCAGGGTAGATTGGCAGTGGCCCTGGAGGTTTTTCGCCTTCCTCCGAAGCATGGGGCAGGGGTCGCTTGCTTAAGGAGTGGGTGGATCGGCTTATGTGGCCTGCATCTCGCAGGAGGTCAGACTAGATGATCATAATGGTCCCTTCTGATCTTGAATTCTATGATTCTATGATCACCACCTCCCTGAAGAGGTGATATTGCAACCATTTTTTTGGTGTAAGACTGAAGACAACTGTGGACAATGGCAGTTCTCAAACTGAAATCTACAGAGATTAAATGCACCATATCCTGTAGATTGCAGAAAATCAGATGAGAGTGTGAGAGGGCTGTACAAGAAGTAGCTGTAGGAGATAGATAGTTAGAGAAGAGTGGTGTTCCAGGTGGAGGACAGCAGAATTACCCTAATTATCAAAATGAAGCTCTCCTACTTTACAAGTGCATGTGAAGATAATGGGGCCCAAATGGCAGACTAGCTACTGGACTGAAAAGAGGAATTAAGAAGAACCGATAGGGCAGCTATCAGCCTACCCCAGAGGAAACGGCACCAGAGTATGCGTAAGAAACTAGGGCACTGCAGCGTTAAGAAAAATCCAGTTACAGGAAAAGTTTACCTAGAACTCATTATAAAAACTAGTTCTCAATCTTTTGAGTCTGCACCTCACAAAATGATGGAACAATCATTCCATGTCCCAGAATATCCCATACACCTTTGTGGGTGAAAATTATAATGGGCCTCTCGGAGCAGAACAGCTTTTCAGTCATTTTGTGAGGATTGCGGCGATGAGGGGGGTCTGCTCTCTGTTGGCAGATTGATAGTGTGCCTCTTTCATAGGCAAATTTACATTGCATCTTCCCTAGGATTCACTACACCCCTCATGATTCCCCATCCCCAATGGAGGGAAAGGTCTCTCTCTCCCATCAGAGTACTACTTTACAACCCCTCAGCAGATGTCCTTTTTTCTTGGTCCAGGCAATGTGGGAGCCATTTCTTCCTCCTTCCCAGGTGTCAGACAGCCGTAAAGAAGTTGGACTCCTATCTCTGGTTCCCCCTGTTGTTTGAGTTTGGCAGTGTCTCTGCCTGTGTCTTGCTGTGAAGAGTTCTTATTACCACTCAAAACCTGATCAAAGTCCCAACTTGGAGGAGATGAGGAATGCTACTGCTGCTCATTCAGGCTTGGGAGAGCTGCGGACCGGTGTCCTGTGTCCACTCCACTCTAGAGAGCTCAGTTGAGAATTGAGCCATTTGCATGTATACTCCTGATAATGTTTGACAGAGAATGAATAAAATAAGGACTGCACCAGTATCATAGTAAGCTGTGATCTTGACAGATTTTATGAGCTTTGTGTCAGACTGGGTTGACACTTGCACAGGAGACTACTAGAGAAAGCTAGATGCTGCAGGAAGTGATGTTGGTGATTCTGTAGATCAGTGATTCTCAACCAGAGATACATGTATCCCTTGGGGTACTCAGAGGTCTTCCAGGGGGTACATCAGCTAATATACATATTTGCCTAATTTTACAAGAGGCTACATGAAAAGCATTAGTGAAGTCAGTTAAATTTCATACAATGCCTTGTTTATACTGTTCTATATACTATACACTGAACTGTAAGTACAATATTTATATTCCAATTGATTTATTTTATAATTATATGGTAAAAATGAGAACGTAAGCAATTTTTCAGTAATAGTGTGGCTGTGACACTTTTGTATTTTTGTCTGATTTTGTATGCAAGTAGTTTTGAAATGAGGTGAAACTTAGGGGTATGCAAAACAAATGAGACTCCTGAAAGGGGTACAATAGTCTGGAAAGGTTGAGAGCCACTTCAATAGATGACATCCTCCACTTGTTTTGGCACTGAAAAAGTGCCACTTCCAAAATAAAACTGAGCGGGACTGTCTTTCTGGTGACATGAACACCAAAGTTTTGACAACTTGAGGATGTTGAAAGTCCTCCGGCACTAATTGGGAGGGAAGAATTGTTAAACCCAGTTTTTCGGCCAAAATCAAACTTTGGTATTTACATTCTGGCTACGTAAATTCCTCCTATTTCAATCAGATCTAGTATTCCTCTTCACTTAATCAACCTTAGCATCTTTGAATGGGCCTACAAGCGATCTTTCATGATCTTTCTCCATAAATGTAAGTTGCCGTCTCTCCACAATCACACCAGTGTGCATGGGGCTAGAATGAAGATTTAGGGAAAGGTAAATTAAATGATTCTGTCACACTCCCTTATTCAGCTCACTCATTTTATACCAAAATCCCCATCCTCTCCCCTGCACCTGCTGCTGCCGAAATTGTGTGTTTGTGCATCAAGATCTGTGCATTGTGGTCAGCGTCTTTAAAATGAGTTTCAAGGGATGATTCTCCAAATAAGACAGGGAAGAGGGAGATAGTAGGCCCGCCCCGCCCCCACCCCCACTTCTGGAGAGCTTGGTGATTTCCCCCCATCTTCTACAAGAGCATGTTACAGAATTCAATTAATAATCACAACCCCTCTGTGTGGCAGGTAAATATAACTATTTCCATTTCAGAATGGGGGAACAAAAGCTATAGTTAAGTAACTCAACTACAGCCAGAGTCAAAACTAAAATTAGAATGTTAAGGTCCCTTCCAATGAGTCCTAAGTTTAGGCAATGAGAGCACTGTGCATTATTCAGCTGTACCCCCTGTGACGAGAGACCACACTGGATCTTCATCAAATGCAGACATCTGGGAGGAAGATAGCTGTAGCATAATGAGCAGCAGCCTGGGAGAGACCATCCCTTGCAACTGGAAATTGCTCTGTGCTCATAGCTTTCATGGGGCCCAAATGCCAGGCCCAGGCAGCAATATGTGGGATTATGTGCAAGGAGTGGGGGTGGGTGCAGGGGAGGAACCACAGAGCTTTACTCTCTCTATATATATACATATATATGTGTGTGTGTGTGTGTGTGTGTGTGTGTGTGTGTGTGTGTGTGTGTGTGTATGTATGTATAATGGTAACACCAAAGGGCCTGAATCACAGATCAGAGAGCAACATGGTGCTAGTACAAATATTAATATATTATCTTTATTCCCCTCTGCCCCCCACCATCTCAGTGGCTACATTCCAATAGTGGGGGAAGTGATTTATATACACAACAGAACCCTAAAATGTCTGTTGTACATTTATTTTCACCATGTTTGCAATTAAAAAAAACAGACAGTGAAAACTTTGAAAAAATTTACTTGTTTTCAAAACTAATCATAAACATCTAGGTCGGGATATATTGAAAGAACTAAAGAAATCAAATGTAAATATAACAGTTCTATAAATTATATATTAAAACAATTTATGTCTGGTAAAAATGCTCATGAATAGTCAAATGTTCAGAAACTTTAAGTCCAGAAGGGACCACTACAATAATCTATTCTGATCCCCTGTCTGAGAGAGGCCATAGAATTTTACCAACTAAGTGATTCCTGCATCAAGCCATAGCATCTGCTTGAGAAATCGTGCATCTTTTAGGAAAACATCCAGTCTTGATTTAAAGACTTCAAATGATGGAGAATCCACTACATCCTTTGGCAAATTGTTTCAATGGTTAATTACCCTCACTATTAAAATGTGTGCATTATTTCTACTAAGAATTTGTCTAGCCTCAGCTTCTAGCAATTGGATTTTGTTGTGCCTTTGTCTGCTACATTGAAGAGCCTTCTACTATCAAAAATATTTCCTCTACATACGAACTTATAGACCATAAACCACTCAGCTCTTTACCGTCTCTTTGTTAAGCTAAATAGCTTGAGCTTTAAGTTTTTGACTACAAGGCAGGTTTTCCAGTCCTCAAATAATTCCTTAATAAATGCCAAAGAATCTTTATATCACATTGTGATCATGTATACTGGATATGCCATGTATTTTACAGAAAATCTATTTTAGAATTTTTTTTAAATGTTTTCTAAAACATGGTACTATTTTCTATATCACACCACCAGTAGAACCAGATTCCTTCAGTACTATGAGTTAAACTATATAAACTTTGGAGGAAGGATAACCAAAACCAAAAAGGTAACTACTATATTTTAGAAACTTATCAGAATGATCCAAAGTACATTTTCTATACATAATATCTTATTTTAAGAGTTATCATAGGATCTTCCAGGACAAGAAGCAAGTGCTGAGTATCCCATTGGAAGGCTAAAACTCTCTCTCTTTTGCAGTAGCATAAGGCTTCCATTTCTACCCTTGAAGGTTTATGAGATATCAGTCCTTAAAATGGACATGGCTTCAGGGCTGAATATTGTGAACAGCAGGCTCAGGTAAATGTAAATTGGGTGGGGAGGGAGAAGAGTGGGAAAATTTTATATGTGGAGTAAAGAAATATTTCCTCTTGGTAGGCATTACCCTTCAAGGTTAAATAAAAGAGGAGGCTGTTGTTAAGTCCTTGGGGCAGCCAGTGTAGGAAACAATCACTTGAGGCCAGAGAGCAGACAGCTAACCAAAACCTCCATTTTATTTACAGAACAGAGAGCTCACCAGCCGGTTGAAACCGGCTGAGCTATCCCTTAATAGTCTAACTCAGTTGCCATAGTAACAAAACCCATGACAACCAAATACACAACAGCTGTTTGAAGTATTCTGAGGTTTGCAATGTTCAAAGCAGTCCCAGGGCTGATGGATTAGTGGGCAGAGTTCAGGTGAGGCAGCCAAAGGTTCATAATAAAAGCAATGCTCTGCACTTTTCATACCAATATCTCCACCATGTATGATGATATTTGTACAATTGTTTGGCAAGATTTATAAAGTGTTATATGAATAAAGTGTTATACAAGCATTATATGAATATACGATAATTCCACAACCATATGTATATCCAGTCAGATAATTCCATATATTTTAAGCAACTGTATCACTTCTATGTAGGACTAGAGTACAACTGAAGAAAAAGAACAGAGTCCCCTAAAAGGAAATAGGTTAAATAGAAACTAAAATGTGTGTAATGTGCACAAGTTTTGACAACAATTTTACTATATTTTAGAACCTTCTGTATAAGCAATTGGGTCATTTGGGATCTGAGTTTGGGTTTCCTCTTTTCTGGAATGAAAGAATTTAAAGTGCACCCCATGACCCAACTGCCTTAGTTGCACACTGGCACCAACGACAGAAAATAACTTGACCACAGAGTCAGCTCCTTAATGAGAAAACTATAGTAAGTCAGTGCTCCCATACATTACGTGATAATGGATTATTATTAGTGGCTTTCACATGGTGACAGGAGGCTGTTTCAGTATTACTGAGTGTGATTTAAAGGAGACAGCCTGTGTTTGAACTGCAATAGCTGCCTTAAATGGTCAAAAATTTATATTCATATTTGAGATCTGTCAAATTCACCAAATCCTTCCCAGATTCCAATGCATGCATATTTTAGATGCCCTTGTTGGTGAATGCTATGTATACTGCATGAAACTTAGACAATAAAAAATGACAGATGTACAAATTAAACAGAGAAACTGAAGAACAGAGACCACATACACTTATAGAGGTGTTTAAAAATACAACAAAACAATACACTTGAATAAATTCATCTAGAAGAAAGCAAAACAAATCGTGTTATTCCAAACTTGTTTAGACAATGCATGCTTCCTTGACTGATATCATTTCTAAAGAAATGTTTGCCTTACAGGATGCAGCTTTCTGTCAAAATAACAACACTACCAAGCTAAGGAATGAACTACTCCAGTCACTGAACTGTTGTTTCTACAATACTTGATAAAGGAGATGGTCTTATGTGACAGCATTAGATAACTGTTTTTTAGAATGTCATTTTTGGAAAATTAATCTTCAGAAAATACATCATTACACTGCAATAATAATAATAAAAAGTATCACTCCATAGGACTCCTACTTCAAAACTGCCAGAAAGCAGATGAAGTGACTACTGTGATAGGGAAATATTTAAAACAGTCTGACACAGGCAAAATACCCACTGACATGAACAGTAGTTTTTCCTATAAAGACACAGTAGGCATGGGTCCATGATTAAATATACTTGTTTATATGGAGAAAAATACCAAAGAGACAAAGTATATATTTGATTAGTCAAAGTATTTTGACAGTAGATATATTTTCTGAAATGATATGGTTAATAAATAATCAATAAACCAATGTTCTTAACACAAGGAAATCATAGAGCTATGCATTTTGCAAGACACCTCGCTAGTGATATTGGATGAATATCAGACTTTCCTTGGCTGTACTGATCCTATTAATTCAGGACACCTCCAGATGATAGGTCAGTAGTTCTGATCAGGCACTTCTTGCTGTTAGCTAGTGAACTCAACCCCTCTGAACTTGATTTTCCATACAGAGATGTAGAAGGAAGGGAGAGGGATGCACCAAGAGAACCTATTTCCCCCTTCACTCCTGGGTGTACCAAATCATGAGTTAAAAAATCATAATTGTTGTCAAAATAAACCAAGTCAGCAATAGGTATTGATTTAAAATCATCCGTGTGTATAAAGAGAAATTGAAGTATACAAGCTCAGCCAACGGCAGTTTTCCATCATGCTTATCAGCAGTCACACTAGACTGTAGCTTTCCCTTTTGATTAAAAAAAATACACCTTAAACTTGGAAATTTGTAAACTAACAAGTCACTTTTTTATAATCAACATAAACATTGTAAATGTAGCATGGCTTCAGGTGAGTGCTAAATAAATATAGACCTGCCTCAATCTCGCAGATTCGATGTAGCAGAGGGAGATGGGGAAAGGAAAAAGATGAGCAGCATCAGGAGGGAGGAGGAGAGAGAGCTGCTTCAGAGACAGGGGTAGGAGAGGAAGCGGAGTAGGGAGAGAGGGCATGCTGGAGCAGTGCATCAGTATGAAGAACTAATGTTTCATTAGAACTTGCTTGGGGGTGAAAACTGTCTCCAGTGAATCAGAATCTTAGCTCAAATTAACCTCCTAAATTAGCAGGGGGAAAACGCAGGAAGGAGCATGTACAAAACCCATGCCCCATTTGTCATGAAAAACACAGGGTCCGTGTCTAGATCTGAATAAAAGGTGTTTTGTTAGAAGATGTTAGCGAACAGATTCTAACTAACATGGTTAAGAAGTTTAGTGTGCACAAGACATGCAGGATGAAATTCTTAGCGTTCCCAACTCTGGCAACTTGATTGCGAGACATGGTATTAGGTGTTTTGGTTTTCTTTAAGTCCCACATCCTAGAATCAAGTCATTTCATGAGAATTTCCATTCTCACAACACTCAGTAATTTTCTAACTCTCATGGTTGTACAGAGAAGCTTAAAAATATGAATCAACTGTACATAAGAAGGCTAATAAAAAGAATTAATAATATAGTATTTTAATACATTTAATGATTTTTAAACCAACCCCATGAATCATCTGGGTCTCACTTATGATTTTTGAATGCTTACAATGGGTAGTACTGGATTCCGGGCTGCATCTCTAAGAGGTGCAGTACAGGACTTGCAGCCCACGGGGAGGGTGGTGGCATGTGCTGCAGCCACATTCCTGAAATGCCCCTCCTGCCCTCAGCCCTACCCTCGGCATGCCCCAAGGCATGCCAGGAATTGTAAGGAGTTCCTCAAGGATAACCTATGACTGTCTTCCTCAGTTTCTGCACTGGGGGAATCCTCCTGTAGCTGGATCTGGGGATTTTAGTGGACATAGAGCAGCCAGAGCAGGGGTGGGAATCTCATCCATCATTTTTAGCAGTGCTCAAATGATTGCATTAAAGCCTGGAGGGAGCCTAAACTTTAACTCAACCAACTTACATAGTACATGTTTGGGTCTACATTATCATGTCTGCATCGCTTTGTCAAATGTGCTAGAACATGTTAGCTAACACCTTCCTACAACACACCTTTAAATCCTATTGTCTGGGTACACCGCAAGGAGGACAGGATACACTTATTATGGATTTTAATCAGGCCGCAACTTTATTACACAGATGTCTGCAACTACCCGGCAGATAAAGTGTACAGTGCAGGCAAATCCATGCTTATTCAAATCAATTATCCGGGGCTTCCACCAGCCCCACCTTTGTTTCCATCCTGGTCCCCCAGCCGACCCATGGCTTGCACCTTACCATCCACCATCCTTGTAAGAGGGCTTAAGGTGGGCTATGAGAAAGGAGGGCGGGGTGGAGGAGGGAAGAGAGGATAGGCTCCCTGCCGTATTAATCAGAGGAGTCTCCAACCCTCTCCCCCATTCTGTTCCTTTATCCAGTACCTCTTTTTAAGTCCTTTACCAGGCCATTTATCTGGTCACTGGCTGCCTTCCCTATGGAGTGCCTGCACTGAACATCTGCCACAAGGAGGCGCTAGCAATTTGCTTGGCTTGCAACCCATAATGCTTTATAGAAATATTCTTATGAATGTAAATATGACATAACTGGAATATGTTTTATGCTACATATGCCATGTAACGTATCTCTGCAAAGGTTATGATCTACTGAATATATTCATCCTATTTGTATGCGTGTCTCATTTTTGTATTTGAAGTTATGAATGTTGGCTGTGTACTTGTTTGATTTTAAGTAGCCTCAGTGAAGCATTTGGTCAGCTTCTTGAGAAAAGACTATTCTCCGTAAGTGCCCAATCAAGAAAACACTTAATCTGACAATAGACTTTGACAGACACCAATTCACATCTGAGCTTTTCTGGGAACATTCCTGTCGAGAACTAAGTCATGCATGGACATGTGACTTGCCCAGGTGACTCCAAAACTCCACCTTGTAGAGGGGAGTCTACTCAGGGGGAAGGAGGGGTTTCCACCCACAAGAGAGAAACTATATCAAGTCTCATGAGACCCCTCCATTTTGTCTTCAGCTGGCTCAGGAGATAGCCTCTACATCCCCAAAGGATACTTGAAAGAAACTGAAACAAAGGACAGTAACCACAGGGGTGTGACTGATTGCTGGATCCAGACTAGAAGGAGGCTCATCTGTAAAAGAAGCTTACAGGAACATCTCTGAGGGTGAGATTTCATCTGTAATCACTTTCTTACTGTATTAGTTTAGAATTGTATGTTTTATTTTATTTTGCTTGGTAATTCACTTTGTTCTGTCGGTTATTACTTGGAACCACTTAAATCCTACTTTTTGTTTTTAATAAAATCACTTTAACTTATTAATTAACCCAGAGTATGTATTAATACGTGGGGGGTGGGGCAAACATCTCTCTATCGGTGTTATAAAGGGTGAACAATTTATGAGTTTATCCCGTATAAGCTTTATACAGGGTAAAACGGATTTATTTGGGGTTTGGACCCCATTGGGAGTTGAGTACCTGAGTGTTGTAGACAGGAAGACTTCTTAAGCTGTTTTCAGTTAAGCCTGCAGCTTTTGGGGGCCATGGTGTTTGTAGCAGGCTAGTGTGTCTGGCACAATCAGGCAGGGCACTGAAGTCCCAAGATGCCAGGGAAAATGGGCTTAGAGGTAGTCTCAGCACATCAGCTGGCAGTTCCCAAGGGGGTTTCTGTGATCCAACCCGTCACACTCCCCCTCCCCCCCCAACCCAGCTTGATTCTCAGACATCTCCAAATGGCCTCTTGCCTAGCAGCCCTTCTGGGGAGAAAGAACCCATTGTCCCATGTGTGATTGTCAAGGGGCACCAGCAGCTGCATTGTCCTTGACCCAGTACTGCAACAACTGCCCTCCACGGAGGGCCGTATAGGTGACCCATTCTCTGGATCCTTGAACTGACAAGACTCCTTAAGAGAAAACAAAATAACTTGTAACTCTGGAGCCAAAAGTCTCAATTCCACTGACCAAATCATATTTTGAGGTTCAAGAGAGCCAGCGACATCTGCTCAGGTTCACTGCTAGCCCTGTCAAACTAGAAATGAGACAAGGCGTCTGCTATGCCATTATCGAGACCTTATACTGCAATGGGATTTCTTCCTGAAGTTATTTCAGGTTGATGACAAATATCCCTTAATTCTGTAATGGTAAAAAAATGTAAAAAAACCCAAAACAAACAAAAAACCTTCACACTCTCCATACCCTCCCAGTAACCTCAAATATTTTTAAAGCTGCTCTAATAAACTTATTGTTTCTTTAAAATATCTTGTTAACTTTAATGAGGATAAAATGTTTCAGATTTTTTTAGAGAGGAATGGAAATTGCACTCCTTGTGCTTTAAAATTCCACCAATCTTGGAAGAAGAGAGTTTGTTTTTTATTAAGGGAACTCAGTGTTATCCAATGGATTTAACTCCATAGGAAAGGAGATTTTCTACAAGACAGGTGGAATATTAAGATTTAATATTTTAAGACTTTATGTGACAAGAAACATTATAGAAAGCTGATTGCTTGACAATAGGACTGTATAGAGAGAGAACATACCGGACACAGAAAAACTCATTCAAAATATTTTCCTTTGGTGCCTAGATGAAGACTATAACTGAGCTGTAGCTCACAGCAAATAGCACAGAGTGCCACAGTGACTGCACAGTACTAGCTATAGATTTTCCCTGTGCCATAGGCAGGCTATCTCATTTCATACATCATTTGCAACTTGCTGCAGTGATTCTGCAAAGTCAGTGCCTATCTTGCTAACACAAAGTTAAGAAGAAAGTGTCTTTCCTTGTTCTTGACTTGACATGCCACTTTCATGACATATTGCATTACATCACAACTGGCTTCCTGAACTCCTCTTTTGCACAATAAAACAATAGCTAAAGCTGTCACAAAAACACATGAAAATCTTAATTCTATTCTATATTGCATAGTGTGGTTGGGTTGTGTTCAATATTTTGGTAAAGTCTCATCTCAGCCCAAAGCCACAAGTTACTAAGCCTAATATTCTATAACAAATATGAGTCTAAAAGATCCAACACAACACAACATAAAAAGTACAAAAAGAAGCTGTCCACAGTCTTCCTAAGAGGGTTCTCTCTCACAAAACCTTTGGCTTATAAGCCAAAACTGTGTCGGGAGCATGCTAATACAATTGGTTTTTGTATTTATATAGCACTTGTCAGCAAAATAACTGGATGTGGACTGCTGCTGCTACGTTCAACAGCATCACAGCATTGCCTAACATTTCCTCCTGATCTCCATCTTCTGAGTAAACTCTTCAAATACTGAAAGGTCTTGCAGAATGAAAAAGGACATGCTAGCAGCCAAATCTGTACCCATCCTGTTTCTATTCCAAAACGCCATCAGCAGTGGAGAATCAGAGAAAGAACTGGAGTTTGTGTGGAGAAACTAAGTAAGAATGGCGGCGTTGGATCAACCCTGAAGCTTGCAATAAAATATTAATAGCAGTAGTTCTTGGGCAGGTAGATTCTTCTCACAAATTGTAGTAAAGTGAATACATATGTAAGCAAATGTGTGAGCTATTGCATAATGTGCTATGTGTCAATAAAATGACTCCCAGGTGAGTCAGAAAGAAACATGGGGGAATCCACTAGAAAGCCTGCAGCTCAGACTCAATATTTTAATCTCACTTTTGTCTATTTGCCTACATTAATTTGCCTGTTCTTTTCTCTCTCTCTTGCTATGGTGCTGGAAGCTGATGAAATAGTAGTGGGTCTACAATGTCAGTCATGTCTGGTAAATAAGTTTGTGAAATAAAAGCATAACCTGGACTTTTTGAAGCCATCAACATACAAGGATAAATCCTAAAAGCATTCAGTTTTACAAAACGATAATTAAATACAGTTACTTCAGTCTCTGCAGTATTCCATGGTACTTTTCTATGCTTACTACAGGAAATATCTTGAATACTGCAGACTCTGAAATTATTTAATGGCAAATCCTTATTTAGATTAATAGATTAAGACCAGGAGAGACCAGTATGATCATCTAGTCCAGAGGCAGGCAAACCTTTTGGCCTGAGGGCCACATTGGGTTTCCGAAATTGTATGGAGGGCCTGTTAGGGGAGGCTGTCTCCCCCCAAAACAGCCAGGCATGGCTCGGTCCCCGCCCTCTATCCAACCCCCCCTGTTTCTCTCCCCCTGACACGCCCCCCAGGACTCCTGCCCCATCCACCCCTCCCTGTCCCCTGACCACCCCCGGACCTCCCACCCCTCACTGCCCCCCACCGCCCCATCCAACCCCCCCTCTCATTCCTAACTGCTACTGTTATGAGCAGTTGTGAAGAGTTCACTGCAAATATTTGATATGCAAAATCTGAGCCATTTTGATCGGATACATATGTTACATGTTAGTTTTCTGTTCCCTAATTATATGGATGCAGCTCTTATGATAAGGTTTCTGGTGCGAATTCCTGATTACAAATTCAAAGTTCACTTTCCATGAGTAGTCTGTCATATTAACTTAAAATTCTCTGTTTCAGCAGATACTCCTGCCAGTAAACAAATGTAATAGAATATTCAAGGAAAGCAAACAAAGGTATACACACAAGGTAACCATTTTAAACTCTTTTAATCGCTTATTTATTTTTTCACTATTCCTTCAGCTTTATATAGAGGCCAGAAAATACTGGAGTATAGATTTGCCATTGGTTCAAGACTGAATATTCTACTTCCTGGACTTCAAGGCAGCTTAAATACAGGGGAGAAATCCATATTTGAGTGCATAAGAACAGTTCTATAGGTGCTGAGTTTACAGCTTAAACAATTGTGGCTGTAATTACACTGTACTTACACTACAATTACTGTATGATTTCATTATAATTATGCTTTTTGATAACTAATTACTTCCAGTTCATATAAGGATAAGATTATATGACTTACCCGTTTGGTTTTATACTTGCAAGTATATTTTTAGAATCCAGATACATAAACTACATTTACAGTGTAATAATTCTCAGGCATTTAGCTAACTTTATGGTTATGATGGAATTATATTATATTACTGAATGAAACTTCATGGAATTAATGTAATGACAAGTATAAAAATGATAACGACAGTGTAATTATTCTTTAATTAAAGCCCAACTACTGTAATGAAAGTCACTCTTTTATAAAGTGTAATAGTGCTACTTTTAAAAGTTACAATAGCTGTTTAAAGCCAGTCAGAGTTTGAGATAACAGAATAAGGCCTGGTCTACAAAAGAGAAAGGGTTTGTGGTACAGCTATAGTACAGCTCGTACAGTGTATACACAACTTATACCGGCAAAAGAAAACTTCGTAATTATAGCTTGTGCTAGTTCCCTGAGCGAAACAAGCTACACTGACAAAAGTAATTTTTTACTGGTATAACTGCATCTATACTCTCACCTTTAAAAGACATTCCTATACCAGCAAAAGATTCGAATGTAGACTAGGTTCAAGTTCTGGAGAAGATGGTTTAGGGCCACAGGAAGGTGACATGATCAAAGGTGCATGATTAATACAATTTACCACTAGGGTTGCCAGGTGTCTGGTTTTCGACTGGAACGCCTGGTCAAAAAGGGACCTTGGTGGCTCCGGTCAGCAGGCAGGCTCCCGCACCTCCCCAACACCCTGCCCCAGCCCCCTCCTGTACCCCAAACTGCTTATCCCTGGTGTCACCCCAGAGTCCACACCCACAGCCGGAGCCCTCATCTGGCCTCTACACTAACACCCTTCCCTGGCCCAGACCCCCCTCCAGCACCCTAAACCCTTCATCCCGAGTGCCACCCCAGAGTCCACACCCCAAGATGGAGCCCACCTCCCCATCTGCCCCCCCAAATTCCTCTGTCTCAGCCCAGAACTCCTTTCTGTACCCCAAACTCCTCATCCCCAGCCCCACCTCAGAGCCCGCACCCCAAGCCCATCCCTTTCAGCACTCCGAACCCTTTGGTCCCAGCCCAGAGCCCCTCCTGCACCCCAGGCCCCTCACCTCCAGCCTTACCATAGAGCCTGCACTCCCAGCTGGAGTCCTCACCCCCCCACACACATACCCCAATCCTCCGCCCCAGCCCGGATGCCTCTCCCACACCTTGAACCACTCATTCCCCGCCCTGCACCTCAACCCCTGCCCTAGCCTGGAGCCCTTTCATGCACCCCACATGCCTCATGCCCGGCCCCACCCCAGAGCCCACACCTCCAGCTGGAGCCCTCATCCCCCTGCCCCAGTCCAGTGAAAGTAGGTGAGGTTGGGGGAGAGCAAGCGACGGAGGGAGGGGGCTGAAGTGAGGAGACAGGGCCTTGGGGAAGGCGTGGGGCCTCATGGAAATAGCAGGGCAAGGGCAGGACAAGGGTGTTCGGTTTTACGCCATTAGAAATGGTCATCCTATTTACCACATGGTTCCATAGTTTACATACATGTGAGCCCCACAGCTGAAGGTTTAGAGGGATGAACCCCCTACAGCTAGCTTTGGCAGACTTGATTTACAAATTATTACTTCACCCCCAGTGCACATCCGCACAGTGTTGTATTGTTTGGAGTTTGTTGTGTTCTGGTTTTGGGAATTATACTAAATGGTACACATGTATATACACACTTATGGAAGGAGGGGAGAAATGATGAATATAGCCTGGAAAGAAATTGGTCATCCTGAGCTAGAAGTTAGTTAACTCTGGGGACAGAGTCCAAATCTCGAGTTGATAGGGAGATCTGAAGGGCTTTGTCTGAGAGACCAGGACTCTGTCTTGGTTCTACTATAATCTGGGTTTCCCAGCCAGAGATTTGCTCCTCCATCAAGGAGCATATCATCATAATGTTTATATCAAACACATATAATTAATATTGCATGTTTTGTTTCAAATAAGTGTACAATTTAAACCCCGATGTCCTAACTGTATAGAATGTTACCTCGGATCCTTCCTTATTTCTCCAAACTCATGCTGAAATTTGTAGAGAGAAAGGAGAAATACACACTGCAAACTGTGGCTGGGATTTTCAAAAGGAGCCTAAGGAGATTAGGATCCTAACTCACATTGAATTTCAACGGGATTTGGGTGCCTAACTTTCTTGGGTTCCTTTTCAACTTCCAGCCTGTGTCAACAAAAGGCTTTCTGAAATCATTTGTAATTGTCATTGTTCAGTGTATGTGTGTGACAAATGCAAGTTACAGGCTGCCAGTGTTGTTGTCCAGCTGAATGACCCCTTCAAGGAAAATACTCTTGTAATCAAGTGTCCTTACTTTTTGTGGTCACTCTCTCTGCCCCTGGGAGAGCTCTAAGGGCAATACTATAATAACGCATTTTGCTTTCTATAAAGTTACGTTTCTGAAATAGACTTTAGAAATGTTTTATTGTCCTGTACAGCAGTGGTTCTCAACCAGGAGTACGTTTACTCCAGGGGTACATCAGCTCATCTAGATATTTGCCTAGTTTTACAACAGCCTACATAAAAAGCACTAGTGAAGTCAATACAAACTGAAATTTTGTGCAGACAATGACTTGTTTATACTCTTCTATATACTATACACTGAAATGTAAACATAATATTTATATTCCAATTGATTTATTTTATAATTATATGGTAAAAATGAGAAAGTCAGCAATTTTTCAGTAATAGTGTGGCTGTGACACTTTTGTATTTTTATGGGTGATTTTGTAAGCAAGTAGTTTTTAAGTAAGGTGAAACTTGGGGGTATGCAAGACAAATCTGACTCCTGAAAGGGGTACAGTAATCTGGAAAGGTTGAGAACCACTGCTGTACAGTACATACTTGTGTATGTGTGAGAGAAAGAGAGAGAGAGAGAGAGAGCATGCCTGTATGTACATATACACATAAAGGTTTGCTCATACAAGGTGGTGGGAAAAGCCATGCAAGGGAGCTACATTTTAAAAACAATTCAGTGTAATGTTTTTTTCTTTTTTTCAATGCCACTGCTAATGTTTTGAATTCATGCTAGCCTAATATGTTGCTGAAGTGATACTCCTGTGTATTTTCATGAATACATCAAGCCAAAAACAAAAAAAAAGGCCTCAAAAATGTCAATCTCTGTTTTATCAAGTCTCAGTAATCAAGTAAACAGTGCTACTTACACCTGGGGACTATTCAGAGCTCATGTATATCTGGCATAGCTTTGATTTTTGCTTAGTTTAAATAAAGTGGCATAACATGGATTTTCCATTTTAATTACTCATTTTTGTAGTCTCACTCCCAAAATTGAGGACACAGTTTTCCATTGACATGCATATACTTCACATTACGCTTTCCTCATGTCCCTTCTGAAGCTAAGGTTTACCAGGGCAAGGAGGAACTGACTCTCCATCTATGTTCTAGATCCCCCAAATCAATAGGCTGCAAAGCAAATGTCTATTTTGTTTTCAGTTTTTATACAGAACTGGAAATTTGCAACACATCCCCTCTTTCCTGTTCCATCCACCCTCACCCTAAGCACCATTGCTTTTACCACTGTGCTAGTTTTCATCCTCCTCAGTGCACTGCAAGGTCATTCTACACCCAGGCCATTTTAAGCAGTATCTTCAGTATGTGATTACAGTGCAACAAAATACATGGAGCCCCCTAAAGGAAAAACACTGCCATCTCTATTTCTGCTCTGATGTCACTGAACAAACCGCAGCAGAGATCAAAGGTAACAAGGCAAGGTAAGAGCTGTAGCATCCGAGGACCATTATAAAATACTTTCAATTCCATGGCTAGCATCAGGAGGAGGCTGGAAAGCATACCACTAATAATCATGAAAGTTTCATCATAGGGAAATAAAGGCAAATTATAACACACAGAGGTCCTGAGAAATACCACTGAAAGACCACTCTCAGTTACCTCAGAGGTAGCTGTATATTAAATGAGTGGCACTTATGTAATCATTATCTCAGGTTTCACTGACCTTGACGACTATAGAGGGGTCATATTTTCATATGAACTGCCTTTGACATTTTTTTTTAATATATTGACACAGGCTTTTTTTTTTTTTAAGAAATAGACATGCAAATGTTCTCTTTTCACCCACTTTTCCTTGATATATATTCTATGTATTATATATGTATACAAAAGAAATCCCTTTTACTAGGTTTTTCTTACAATAACACAAGTCACTCAAACCATATAGGCTACTGGTATTTTCTGGTCATACATCTCGTTTGCTCGCTCCTACTCCTACTCCAAAACACTTCTTAAATGTATTAAATCTTTATGTCAGGCAAATGTTCACACTCGGAGAATGGTTTGGTATATTACAAAATTGATCCTTATTTAGTTTCTTTTAAATAATCTCTCTCCAGAATATTATCATCTTTAAAAAATGGAAATATGTCACAGAAATAGAGATGATGCATTTATTTGGCTTTATAATCTGATTTAAAACAAGAAATAAAATGAAGATTAAAAAACCCTCACAGATGTAACTGATGCACTGAAATTTTAAGAAATCTAGTGCAAGCAGCAAGGTTTTGTGATTCCTGTGCTCTTCTCTTTTTCTGAGGGGGATAATCATTAAGTAGCTCTGCAAGGTGTCCATTAATCAATGCCAGATGTGCTTGAGCTGAAGTTCTGATTGGCTGCTCAGGACTAGCCAGCCACTAAAGAAGAATATAGACTAGCTGGCATTAAAATCTTTTTTGTTGCCTACCAGAAAGAACAGAGGCTAAAACAGAAGAAAAAATAAAAATAAAAAATCCCCAAACAACTACGAACAGAAAAGATAAAACTGAAGAAAGGAATCAGTAGTTATGATGATATTGGTGATAACTGGCACTACTTACACAGTGAGTCCTATAAAATGTAGTCTGCATTTGTGTGAAGGAATGGGAATTTATACCTTTGTAAGGTACAGCAATTGTTTGGGTTTCTAGGAATTGCTTTTTATTTTATGTTTGTACAGGATCCAGCATAATGGGATCCCAATCCTGATGTGTGTGTCTAGGTGCTACTATAACAAACAAACAATAATGAAGTAACATACTTTTAAACTAAATTCATCAATAAATCTCATTAAATAAATATAACACTTTTGGAATAGCTAAGGAAATAATATTTGTTTATTATCCATTGATTCAGAACTGGTGAAATAAGCTGTCACTTTATAAAAACTCATGTTGCTTTGAGTGATTGTAGTTTTAAGAGTTGCATTGACTTTGTCTTACTAAATCTTAATGTGGAACCATTCTTGTGAATTCAAGAATAAGAATTTACTTGCCAATGTCTTTGCAGTTTCAGGGGAAAAAACATTTGAATTACTTCTGACATCACTTCATGTTATGCTATCATGAGAGAGGTTACAGCAGGACAGCCATTTTAATTTCATGTGTATCTATTCCATAACACCAGCAGAAAGAAGTATAATTGGCCTAAAATTTAGAATCTGGTAGTTACTCTAGTAGTTAGTATTCCCCACAAAACACAGCCACCCCATTACCCACATGAGTTACTAACTAACTCAATGTCTGCACTATATTATATATGAATAAGCAGCAGAAAGGCACCACTGCAGAGGCAGAAATGGATGGCAGCAGACAATGACATATCCAGGATAGAACAAGCAATTCTGGCAGTATTTAGGATCATGTTTCAACATTTGGTGGAATGGCGCACTCCAGAGCAGAACAAGATAGTACAACTTTTACCAACAAGCTGACCCCTCCACGCTTTGATGTCCACAGCCTTGCTGAGCCCTCTCTCTAGTCCTTTGCAACCTGAGTCCCAAAAAACTCCAGAGAGTCATTGCCTGGATCCTTGCCAGTAAAGGTCTGCCCTCTTTGCTCCAAGGATTCTCTTCTCCTCTTTTAATTGGTGCTCACCAACACATCTCTCTTCTCATATACCCACCTAGCCCTTTTCTTCTCCCCTCTCCTGTGGGGATTAAAAAGAGGTCCTTCCCATCTAGATATAGGCTTACCACTCTGAACCCTTCTCAAGGTTCTTCCAGCTGAGAGGAAGCCAGGGGAGTCATCATATCTGGCACAGACCCGACAAGCTTGAACACACCTCATTGCTCTCACTGGAACCTTTCACACTAAACACGGAGAACTCATTCTTTTCCCCCTCTATAGGCCTTGCTTACTTTCAGTCATGTGCTGCTTCTGGGAACTACAACCAACTAGGGTGTCTGGCCTTAAAGGGACAGAGGGACATGACAATAGGCAAGCTGGGCAGCACCTACCTTTTAAGGGCCTGCACACTTTCTTATGCCCCTAAAAAGCAAGTTTTATATTAGACTGCAGTTTATATGTTTTCTTGAGACAATAAAACACATCAGAGATCAAGGGCCTAATTTACAGTCTGTCCTAAACCCAGCCTCTCTTTTTGAGCCCACAATTTAATGGGTGAAGTTGGATATAACTGGATTGCTTTAGTGTCTGATTACACTCACATATCAATAAACAGCCATTTAGGGCCCTATCCAACTCCCGCTGAAGTTGATTAATGTCTTCACATTGACTTCAATGGGAGTTGGATTGGGCCTTTAAATTCTCAATCAACTATGCTTTGTAGTAAGTGCAGGCCCTGATAAAGGCCCAGTTGAGGCCTGAGGCCTGAACTAAAGTATGGTCAAGCCTTAGCTAAAAGCAAAAGTCAAGCTGTGAGCTGGAAGCAGGCCCTGTTCACAGAAGTTGGCGAGAAAAGGGCTGATGTTGCATAAACATATATTCACCTAGTGTAGTAAAGTATAAACATGGTACTAGAACACACTATACTGGAACATTCCACAGATAACAAGGAACAGGCTGACCCATCCCAATGACAGGGCCAAAAGGGTAATATGATGGATAGAGTTGTTTTGTTCAAACCAACATGTACAAGGTGAGAGGCGGCATCTTACTACATAGATGGGTTGTACCATGCTACATAGAAGGGTTGCACCTCATATGTCAGGAGTGATGTGTAGCTTGTTTGTACCTGTGTATAAGAATGCATCCCTGGGGCGGGGTCTTTGTCCGGCCGAGGGGGCAGTGGAAAGTCCCACCACTGACTGAGCCGGGTCCATTGCCAAGAGGCACTTTCTCGTAGTATGCCCGGTAGACTAAGTAATCTACGGGGAACTGCCATTGTGTCCAGGATCACAATAAACCTAGCCGACGTGACTTTGCATCTTACTAGACTCTGTGGTTATTGGGGGTTCTCGTCGGGTCTGCTGTGTCAGCTATATTCGAAGAGCTGGGGCAGCACACAGAGGGAACTCACGCACGCAGCCGAGTGATATCAACATTGGAGAAAGCAGAGCACCACACCGGTAGCACTCTGACAACATGCTTGACTGGTAGTGTCCAAATACAGGAAAGCAAGAATGACACAGAAATGACAAGAAATATTCAGTCTCTGCCCTCTGTGATGCTCACAGGTTTGTTCTAGATGATACAGCCATAAACTATGTAGTTCATTAAACAGAAATGTCTATTGAAGATAGTCAGCTGTTACAGAGCACTGTACCCACTCAGTTGAAAATGAAAAGTCAATTCTTCTTCATCCAATGGATGAATATTTTGGATAATGGAAGTTTGGCTGTTCTGCCCCTTTCCAAACATCTTTCTATGGCAGAAGAGAAGTGGCAACATGTTTGTTTGCCTGAAATAGCCAAGCGTGTTAGCAGATATTGAACCTGCTAGGAAAAGACTACATAGGTTCTTCAGTCTCATAGGTAAATGACTTATCAGCCCATGTGTATGGTGGCGATGGATCTCCAAAGAGAATGTGAGCATTCCTGAAGAACCTGAGAAGCTGCCAACCTGGGGAGATAGCTTTGTTATTTTATTGTTATTTTTTTTGTCAATAAAGCCAAGCCCCAGGGAAAGGGTGAGTTTTGTCTCTAGACTATTTTTGGAATTTTTTTTTTAACGTAGCATAAGTTAGAGGAACAGATAGATAATATGGAACATTTTGTCAATTTGTCTGTTAAAAAGTGATGCACTCCACATTGGCTGCCCTAAACAAAGTCCTTCTGTCTCCAACACAACTGGCAGCCCTGAAGATACCTTCTGAGAAAATGTTTGATGGTGGACAGCTGAGATAAAGAGTAGCAATTTTTTGCAGTAACCAATGCCAGTGTCATAGTTCCTCATATACCAAGGTTTCCTTTCTAAACACACCTGGGAGCTATTTCGTCAAAGAGATATTCTTCTACTAATAGTGAAACAGATTGAGTTTGCCCAGACAGAACAAACACTGAGGTGATGTGAGAAATGGTTTAGTTGGCCATATGCTTTACTATTCCTCAGAAACTGAGCCAATACACTACCAGGTGGTTGCTGCTGGTGGTCTAGCTGATGTCAAACTGTCTGTTACTGTTTCACTAGTCTCCTTTGTTCTGTCTGCAGTTCCTAAGAGACAATCTGTTACATGATATGCACCTGCCTTAACTGGGGCTACTTACACAAGATTGCTCCCTTGCTTCAGAATAATCAATAGCCTGGGTGCCCACACATTGACCTGGATTGTGTGATACACAGGTTCAAGTTCCTCATAGGAACGAGGCAGAGCAGGGACTTGAACCCGAATCAAGTGAGAGAATGAGTGAGAGAGAGAGTGAGAGAGAGCGTGCGAGCGCAGAATGGGAAAATTTTTGAAATTTCAAAAAAATTTGTGGTACAGGAAAATTGTTTCCTACCCAGCTCTAATTCCTATGCCTTTCTGAGCTGGTGCTTCTCTGCATTTGTCTATTCTAGAAGCCTCTCAGGCATCATGTTGCAGAGGTTGAAGTCTCCATAGGTTGATAATACTTCAACAATTCACTTTCCTCCCTTAGTTGGGTGAGGAGATTTTTGGCCATGAGACAGCTGACAAAAGCCTCTGAATTTTATGTCACCACTAACATGTTTTCTATAAACGGGTTCTAAGCAGGTTTAAGTAGTTTGCAAAACACCGTATGTGTGTATATAGTCAGTATCTCATAAAGCACAGATTGCTGGCACCATTGTTTTATACACTGAACCCAAGACTCAAATTTGTGGGTAAGCCACACCAAATTGGCACAGCAGCTCCTGTAGCAAGTTTATTAACACAAGTATGGTATTTAAACAAAATGTGACGCCCAGTGCAATGTGGTTCCTGATGGCACTGCAGTTTGGAGTACTTCGACAGCACAGAGGTAGACAGCTTGAACATTGTCCAATTGGCTTTGACTGGTGTGTCAACCACCATATCACCCCTGCTCTCCATACAGATAGGAATACTACTAGAATTGCTCCAGATCGCTCATTTCATTTTTGCATGTCTTCATACACCAGTAGCACAGTATTTTTTTCCAAGAAACATGGTAATGAGTTCAGTTGTTGCCACTGAATGGTCTGTTGGAAAGCAGCATATACTACATCACCTATCCACAAAGCTGCCCTGCAATATTGTTATTCTAGGGCTATGCACAGGAGTGGTACCTGCTATTTTGCCAGCCAGAACGGAAAATGTTTTTGCCCCTCCCTCACCCCAGCACAGTGGCCAAGCAAAACGAAAAGAAAAGAAAACAAAACAAAACAAAAAGAAAAGAAACGAAAAGGTCAAGCCGTGCACAGCAGTCTGGTGCCTCCTGGAAGTTGGTGGTTTTGTAGAGAGTAGAAATAGTTAGCATCTGTTTGATACTTCTCTTTTAAAAAATTGCCAAATTGCTGATTCCTGTGGCACTAGGAGTACCTACTTATAATGCAGTTGGTTTTAAATTTTCTGCTTTTAGTACAACAGGTTACGTGCCAGGCGTATGACACGCACACATCATAAGCTTATTTTACCCAGGGCTTTAAAAAAGAGCGTGTTATACGATAAGTATCTATACCTCTCACAACAAAACCTACTTTTTTTTTAACTTTCTTAGGAGACATCACAATTTGGTTTTTTGTCTATCTTTGTCTAATAAGGTAGTGGTAATCTTCACTTCTACACCGACAGCTACTGGAGATGGTTGAAAGGGAGCTCATTTTAACGTCTCATCTGGATGAGTCAACACCCTCCTGCAGTGTTAGCATTGGTTTCTGACACCACGTCCTGGTGAGGGATCTGAAACCAAAGTCTCCTGAATCAGAGGTAAAAATGCTACCAGCTGAGCCTTATAGACATTTCTTTTTCTTTCTGATAAGACGACGTACTGACTGTGGAATCACTGTGGCAAGTTGTAAATGATGTATGAAATTAAAAATCCTCCACCCAGTGCAGAGAGAGAACACAGATAACGCTGTGCAGTTACTGCTGTGTTGTGGTATTTGCAGTGATATTTAATTCAGATATATCTTCCAGGAAAATTACCAAGGGCAGAAATCTTAAACAAATGTAACCCTTCTGCCCATCTGAGTTGGAAGCAACAAGGGCCGGGTTCAGTATCTAGGGGTTCTGTTTCAATAACACAATGCAAAACCGGCTCGAGCCTCCACTCAGTGACTTGGGACAATTACATACCACCCCCCGGGCGCCTCAAAGAGGCAATACTTCCCCTCTCGCAAGCACGGAGTCTGAGTGTAGCAAAATCCTTTTAATAAAGGAGGGAAACAATGCAGCATTATGTTGGGGAAACACCACAAACAGGATTCATAACACAAACCATGAGAAAAAGACCCACCACCAAGTAAGTTTGGCAGTATCCTTTTCCCCTCAGGGTCTTAAGTCCAACAACCCAAAAGATCACACCAAAGTCCCAAAAGTCCAACACCCCAAAAGTCTCTTGAATCCAGCAACTCAAAAAAGTCTCTGTCTCTGGTTAGTGCAGCCCCAGAGTTCAAAAGTTTATCTGCAGAGTTTTACCCCCCAGCCTGGGTGGAAATGTGGGGGGAAGGGGCACGCAGGGTGTTAAGGGGCATCTTACGTGGTCCGAGGCCGACTGCCGCACCTCTCCGTGGGGTTCTGCTGCACCCTTCACCACGAGCCACTCCACTCAACCAGCTGCCCCGCGAGCCACTCCAGCCATCCCACGAACTGCTCTGCTCCGCTTCACTCCACTCGCTGTCCTGCAAACTGCTCAGCTCCACTCCGCTTCACTCCATTCACCATCCCGTGGGCCGCTCCAACCATCCCACAAACTGCTCTGCTCTGCCAGCCGCTTAGCAATATATTTTCAGGCTCTCCCACTAGTTAACACAGCACTCAGTGATCTCAGCTCTTAGTAATTTTAGCTCTTTAGTGATTTCAGCTTGTAGTAGGGGAGACCCAGTGCTGGTGCACCATTGGCCCAAAGTGAATTCAGCACAGCAGCCTGTAACTAGACTCTTAATGGAATCAAAATTAGCTCTGCTATTCAACATGGGAGAGAGGAGGTGGTGCAATTGGTGTTTCAGGCCCTCAAAGGGGGCCCATAACATCAGGTACAAATACCTGTCCCCAGCCTCTCTCAATTCACTGGGTTTTGGAACCTATGTCCCTTGTCTAGCGAGTGCTACTTAGTTGATGGTGAGTCCCTCTGTCATAAAACAGTTCCACTGGCCTTGATTCACATAATCTGCCCCAATAGCAGAGAAACTGGGGATCCCACAGCAACCGAAGTGACCATTTGGGTGGCTGTGGGCTCATGCTAGGCGGAATTGGTGTGCCTATGCAAAGAAGACCAGCCCCTGAAGTTCTTTTCCACAACTCACTGCAATTCACCACCAGATGTCAGGGTAGAGCTCATCCTGACTCTGCTTACACAAATAAGAGAGGTAGGACAAATATTACCATTAAGGTACATTTTATTTGTTTGTTCTTATTTTTCCGCCCTTCATTTGAGCAATGTCCTGCCTGGTGCAGAATCCCTACCCATACACATCTGTGTCCCTATACACAACCACCAGAAACGTACAAAAGCCTTTAGAAATATCAAAAATGTTTAATAGAAGAGATAGGACTGAACCAGATCCCTGAATCAGAAGACCTTGAACTCTGATTGGTGGAAAGTGGTTTTCAAAATCTATTCCCAAAATGCTTTGTGGCTTGGTCTGAACTATAGCAAAGAGCAATTTTTAGAATGTTAAGCACAGCTTTTAAAGTCTTCAGTGTTATGGAAATGAATGATTCATCTGGATTCTGTAGTGACATCTAACACTACAGACAAGATAACTAAACAAACAAACAAAAACAAAAAAGAGATGAGAGAAAACCTCCATATCAAGTTTTTTCTGTTTTATTTTGAAATTTTGAAAATTGCCCTATTTCACAAAACATACATGGAAATTAGTATTTTTCTTCTCTTTGGAAATTTGCATGAAAACCAATTTGCTTTCACATGTGATATTTTGAAATATTGCTACAAAAATTAAGAAGCGGGAAATTATAAAATCATTTCCTCTCTCCATCTAATGTAAATGATCATGATAACCACAATTTAATCTGAGTTCCTTGATTCTACCCTGCTCACTAATCTCTACCAGGACTAGTTCTAAAGCCCCAAACTTCTAAGCAGCCCTTAAACAGCTGATTTAAAAATTTTTTTTTTTTACAAATAATCTACCACAGAAAAGATTTTACTTCTCTCCTTCCTTCTCCTCTCCATGCCACAGATATAACAGGAACCTGAGTCAGATCAGAATGGGTATAACTGGGTTGCAGTTCAATAATGTATTCTGTATTCAGTGCTGTACCTGTGACAGTTTGGAAGTCCAATATCTCACTCACACAGGGCTGGAACACCTGTGTTATCCCATTAGCGTGCAGGGAATCCAGATTTTTCAGTGATAAATACAGACTTAATTTCTAGCCTTGGCAGATGTTGCCATGTAGGATCTTAAACCACCTTGATTCACAGAAAAGGCATTTTAGATCATTTTTAGAGGCTTTAAAAATTGTCAGCATTATTTCTTCCTTTTCCCTTTTTCTTTGGCATGGCATAAATACAGCAATGCTATAAGTTCATGTCTATGTAGGCAATCCAATTAATTGCTTCATGTGAGATAGAGTGGATGGCATAGATACCACCAGAATGTGATTGTTTGGATTATTGGTTGATGAGACATCCTATAGATTGGGCTCCTTTTCTGCAGTCACAAATAGAATTATGTCTCAGTCCCCATTTATGAAGAAGGAAGGCGATCTACCATGCGATGTGTGGATGCATTGACCATATTTTCCATGAGAGTGAAAAGCCATTGGGTTCTTTGATTGAGATCTTGATAGGGTATTTGTTTGGGACATTGGTATCCTTTCACCTCACATGCCATTGATCTTTGGGGCAAAACCCTGAGTCTTCAAGCTCTTGCACTTGCAAGCCAAGGAGGATTTCTGGATTTGAGTCATAATCTTGATATGTTATTTAGGTCTTCATGTATTGGAAGATCCTTGGTCCCTCAAAAAAAACAGTAGTCCTGAAGGATTCTCATGGCCTGGTGAATTTGGGATGGGTGGAAGTGCACCAGCATGGGAAACCACAGTTGTGGTGTTGATTTTACTGTACCCATAATGATCTGCATGATGGTGTTTGAGAGTTAACAAGAAATGTGGGAGCTATGTGTCCAGAAGAGTGAGAAGAATCCTGTGGTAAACAAGTGTCAATGAAGAGGTCCATAGAGTTTTTGCATTGGCTCCCCCAGGATGTTCCTTTCACTTTCTGGGGGAGATTTGCATGCATCTCTATTGCATCATGGATATTTTTCAGGTGCTAGTGGTTTGTGATCTAATGTTACATCAAGATATTTCAAGTTGGGATTGGGTTTTATCTGCTGGCTACAGGAGTCCACATGAAGCTACACCGTAGCCTTTCAACTGTTTGATGGAACACTGACACAATAGTCTTACCGGGGTTTGGTTTTATTTGCCAAGAAATAGTTTTCCATGTTTGTAAGATCCTTGGTCAGGAAACATTCTATGATCAGTTAATTTTGTGCCTGTGTATACGAACAATGTCATCAGCATAAACAAGATTTTGTGATGATATTTGGGGAAAGTCACAATTGTTAATATTACACAGGATCAGTGCTAGGACTTATCGTTGTAGTAGACTGCTAGTAGAATCAATTTTACCAAATGAACAGGCAGGTTTCTGACCAGGCCGCAGCTGCACCAACCAAGTATTAGGATTCCAGTGAAAACTCAAGATTGGGGCAGCTTTCTTAGACTTATCTTATAATTTCTGACACTGTATGGAGCAACGCCCTTTTTCTGAAAGCCAGCCAAATTATCCCATGATAAATTTCTTCAGAGAAGTTCTGACCAATCATAGGTTTCTGGTATTCTTGGTGATCAGGTCAGCAGACCATGCGCTCCTTCCCTTATTTAGGCCTGTACAGTTGGACTAATAGAACTAAGGGGACCTCTCTTTACAAGGCAGAAAGATAGGGAATATAGTACCAATAAACAAATGTTATACCCTCTAATACATATCAACAATAGCTTTTCTGCAAAATAGGTTCCATAAACAGAGTCCCTAATGGAGTCTGATGGTATATAGTGACTTTGCTACTCTTGAGCAATTTGGTCATCCAAACTCATGCACTAAAATCTTTGCACTAGCATACCTAGCCTTCATATGTATAGTCATATATTTTACTGTGCATAAAATGCCAAAAAAACACCAACCCAATGTGACATTAAAGCAGAGGGTTAAAATAACACAAGGGTCAGTCCCAAAACAGTGTAACTCTGCCATGTTGTGCATACTACATAGCTGGTGCTGTATATCCAGGAAAACAAATAACAACAAAACAATAGTTTACACTATGCATTTTTTTTTTAAATCTCAGAATAGAAAAATGCGACACGTGTAACATGGCTGTTAACTTGCTATAGGGATCTTAATTTCTGCATTTCCTGACTTTTTGAATGGGTATATTGTCATTTTGACACACAGGAAGTTTTGCATACAACTCTTGCTAACATTAATGAAAGTAACAAAGTAAAAATCTTACCTGGGAATGGAATTGCACCCCTAAGCCTATACCACATTTTCCTATTCATATCTCCTCACTGGCAGATATGCTATTCTCTTATAAAAATCTATATTTACCTTGAAAGCAATGTTTAATTATATGTATTTTATTCATTAAAATCTCAGCAAATATCAGTAAAATATATAAACAGAGGAAAGAAAGGAAATATAGGGCCTGGATGTAGACCAATATCCTGTCTCCAACAGAGGCCAGTACCAGAGAGATGCTTTAAGGAAATGCACACTTTATTTCCTGGTTCTATTTACTTAACATGGGTCGGGTTTACAAAGGTCAATACACCTGATATATGACAGGGGTCATTATCCACTGACTCAAGTCGCTACTGTTTCAACATCGACCAGGAATGGAGCTTGGCCAAGGGATTAGTTGAGTTCAGTATATCCCCTCAGCAGATTCTGTTGTAGAACTCCTCTAGAACTTCAGATATAAAATAGCATTTCCCACCCCAGGTGGAAAACCTTCAGGGAAGGCTATATCAATACTATCTACCCTAGCTTGGGATGAATCCCCCTTGCATGTGCTGGGTAATGAGGCAGCCCAGGAAGGTGCAACTTACACTTCCTTATACCAACCCTAGTCAATACAACTTAAAAACAACAACAGCAACAAGTGAAAATTTTAGTGGTAGAGTAATATGAGAAGAGATATCTACATTAACAAATGGCTTCTGGAAGATAAAATTTTGTCTTAAGTAAATAATCTTCTCCATCAAAATAGCACACACACAAAAAAGTTCCTTGATCTATTTTTATAGCTTGGAGTGCAGCCCGTCTTCCAATGTTTCAGGAGTATTTTTTTAAGTAGAGCACACTGTTTTTGGCTAGGTTCAGCAGGAAGGCTTTTTAGTGTGTAAGCTCTTCAGAGCAGGACTATAGCTTTGTATGTTTTTATCCAGCATGTAACACAACAGGGATCCTGATCTTGATCCCACTGCCTGTAGGTGCTACTGCAATATAGCCATTCATTAATAATTTTCATTATGTGACAATAGGCAGAGTTTGATGCTTGGTATAAGACAACAAGTCCTCACCAAGCTTGAAACAAAAGCTACATAACTGTGGCAGATTCAATAAATTATTCCTTAACAAAAAAGTAATTCCAAAAGAACACTAATCCCTGAACACCTCTCTATGTCTTCTCCTGAAGCTTGCCTGCTCTTAGGGGTCCTTTCTGTCTGCCTCACCCTCTCTGGCACATGGCTTCTCCCACCTCTCTTTTATTCAGGGTGGAGTCTAATGAGACACTTCCACCCTGATGCAGCAGTATTTAACCTACAGTTCCTTGCTGGATTCCAACACTTGCTAATAGAGTGGGACAATAGGAAAAGTCCACAACCCTGTTATATTTGGGTTGATTTGAAAGGCATATACTTTTCTTAGCATGCTGCCTACTTGTTCCCAAGTGGGAAGCAACAGGGGCAATTTTGTGACAGCACCACAGGATGTGCCAAAGATTTGAAGGGGAACATTTAAATCACCAACATCTGGCTGAATCAGAGAGCTTTGCTTTATTCAGTCTTTCAGTAATGCCTACTGAGAATTTGATTTGTGTGAACGGAAGAGAAAGATGTTTTCCCAGCATCATTTCAAATAAACACTCATTTTTACCATGAATATGTCCCTAATTCTGCCACCCAGTCTCATTTGTTTCTAGATGGTGGATAGAGTTTGAGTGTTAGGATATTTATTCATATAAAGGTTCTGCCAAAACAGAAATTACTATAGGGGAGTCACAAAGTACCTGCTAGAAATACTATTCAATGTGGATCTTATTTGTAGACATGATATGTACTCTGAACTTTTATTTGTAATAGATAAGAATCAAGTGCTTCAAAATTTGGAGCAATGTCAGTAAATCCCAAGGTATTATGTCTTACCTAGGTGTTTTCGTCGGCTCTTTTATTACCTTTTTGCTGCTTCATATTTTCCAAAATGGTATGTATTTTATGAATGTTAAAGAAAAGTTAAAAAATGTTAAGACAATTTGATAAAGGTACCTGAAGAGTGAAAACTGGGGATATAAAGAACTTAGAAATGGCCACAGAAAATTAGAACAATGGTTAATCTATTCTGACTGTATCTCTCTGATAGTGGCCAGTACCGGTTACCTCAAAGAAAGGTGTAAAATCCTATAATGGAGAATTAAACAAGAAGATTCTTTCTAAAGCTGTGAAGTGAGTAGTTGTCATATGTCTTCAAATATTGCTTAGAAATTTGTAACTGAACTTGTAAAACTGCAGATAGTCTTATTCTTCATATAAATGTTTAATCTTTTTAAAATTTAAATGGGCTCTTTGACTTAATACGATCTTGTAGAAGCAAATGCTATGAGTTAAATTTTGTATGATGCATAAAAGTGTTTTGTTTTAAAAGTTGTTGCCTTTTAATTGGATATTCTCTTATTCTTGAATTGTATAAGGGTAAGTACCACCAGAGTCCGGATGACCATATCTATACCATTAATTATTTATGTTCCTTTCATCATGTAATTTCTTATACTGCTTTTTCCTCTAAACTAAATGGGTGAGATTTTAAAAAGTGCCCAAGTGTTCCAGTATTAAAAGTCATCCAATATTCCTAAACTTTTAAATCTTCTGTCATATAGAATTCTTTGCATGCCTCTAATTATTTCTGCTGTCTTTGTCTAGACTTTCTTCTTTTGCTGCTATATCCATTTAAAAATGGGTACCATGAATTGAGCACATGGTATTCAATGTCATGGTAAACCATCAATTTAAGTAATATAATGCATTCAGTGTTGTTCTCTGTTCCTTTCTTAATACAGCCTTACATCTTATTTACTTTTTTGACCATCGTTGTACATGGAGTTTATTCAGCTAATTTAGAATGATACTGAAAAAATGCTATTTACAATGTTTTGTATATTTATAATATACTATACTAATTAGCAGAGATTTAAATCCAGGAAGACTAATTCACTGATTTGTCATGATAACACCACCACCACTTTATTATTTAATATATACGGATGGTGTGCTTAATCTTAGTAAGATATGTTTAGAAATCTTTAGCATGACTTTGCAAGGCCTTTCAGTGGAAAGTCTGTTTGAAACAGGACTACATCAAACTGAACTAGGTACCTTTTAGTTGGTGCTGGCAGGGTCTACGTAGGGCAGTTAGAGCATAACACATTAGCGTAGTCTACAATTCATATCCCCATTGTCCAAACTGTGCTGCTGTGTAGACAAGACTTAGATAAAGATACACACCATCTCTTGATGGATGGGCTATCTACAGTGATCATTACTGTATGTATCAAACATCTTAATGTACAGACTACAAAATCTGTCAAGGCTTATATCTCTCATTGATAAAAGCCCTGCTGGAAGCTGCTCTCCTCAGTGACATAGCTACTACCACATCATATTGGCTAAAACAGTCAATGTCATTGTGAAGCAGATTGACAGATCACCAAGTGATAGGAGGATGGGTATGAGCTGAGGGTGAAGTTAAGAGACTGCTATTGAGATCTTGCATATAGCCTGTGCATATAATATTTTGAAGGTCCAAGATGTTTAAGGTTACTGATTTTGGTTTATTTTATTTTGAAGTAGATTTTGAGGATTCATTGGTTCAACCATTTAAAGTCTAAGATAGGCCTTTGTCATCTGCCTTCTAAGATACAAAAAAACAGAGAGAAGATGCCTCAAGAAACCATTCTGAAGCCCTTATGGATTTTAAGAGAGAGACGATGTCTATGATTATAGGGAGCTTTTTAGATAGTAGGGTTATCAGGTATAGACTGGCTGAAACTCAAACTTTCTGGTTCACAAGAAATTTTGATTTTTAAAATTTGGTTTCTGTTAGATTTGGAGTGAAACCAAATTTTTAGAAATTTCCTGAGAACTGGAAATGCTGCAAATTTTCATTACAGAAATACTAACAACTGTTTTTTCTGAAACAAAACATACTTCCTGGCTCAGCTCCACCATTCCGCCACCAGTGGTGGACAAAAGTGAAACTGAGAAGAATCATGTCAGTTTCACTCAACAGCTGCCATAGCTTCAGGGGTGTGTCACTCCAGGGCAGGTCCACCATGCAGACTGCCCTAAGCTTCCCACCCAGAGCTTCCAGACTTCATGGTCAGCTAGCTCCCAGGGCTGCCCAATTCTCACAGCCTGGTGAGCCAGTTACCACCAGAGTCAGGCATCCCAGTGAGCTAGCTGTTCGAGGAGTCCAGAAACACTGGGGTCCATGGCCTCAGGCAGTTTGCACAGCAGGACTGCCCTAGAGCTGCAGATCCCAGAAGTCCATACCAGGAGTACCAAGCTCCTGGCTCAATGGCAGGGCTTCTAGGATCCTGCTACACATCATGGAACCTAGACTCTGAAGGCCCTGTGAGAAGGTGGGGCTCTCAGGGCTTCCATTGCTGCCAGACTGCCAGAGCCGTGGACCATATGAGCCCAGGGTCCCCAGAAGCTCACCAGTAAGTGAGACAGGCTGGCAATGAATGAGGCAGGTTTCCAATGAAAGTTCATTGAACCCTATAGGTTTCTGTGAAACATTTCAGGTTAAATGAACTGGCATTTTCCAACAAAAAATTCCAAACCAGCGCCGGCCGAGTGTCATGGGGTACTAGTGGGAAGGGGGACACACTCTGAAGAGCATTCCCTATGGGGCATTGTTTGAAGTGACTGAGTTCCATACTTCCAAGAAGTACAGAAGCCATCATTCCAGAATTATATTCTATTTCCCTGCCAAAGAACAGCATTGCTCCACATCCATATCTCAAGTAAAGATCTTCTCTTGTTCCTCCTCCAGTTTCTTTGTTCCTGCTGTATGATGTGTGCATTTAAAATGTGCAGGGCCTCTGCAGCAGGCTTTCCATTGTAAAAAATGTCTCATATATTAGACTTCTTGGTGTCAATAGCATTTTGAGATAATGCTGAATTACAATGGAAATCCTTTACAAATACTCTTTCACACAACCATAAATTAAGATGTCAAGAACATGAGGTGCTGACCTCTCAGCATGAGCAAAGAGAAGGAGGTGAATTAAGGGGATAAATCTCTTAATTAGAAATGTTTGTCTTCTAGAATAAAACATGTATGTGGAGAAACAGTCATGAATAATGTTTAGCATATTCAGATGTTTATCCATGTACAACAGAGAAAGTCTAGTCTGCACATATAAGGAGTTGTTACATTTTTTAATAAGGCTTAGATTTCTAAATGTTGAATATAGCTGATTAACAGGATCTTGATTCATTTGTTTCCTAAAGAAACGGGACAATTTTTTAAAAGTACAATTGTAAAATTGCAAAAAGAAGTTTGTAATTTCTGCAAATCATAGTACCTGTACACAATGCTGCAAAGTAACACGGCACACTGCCTTAGGTACAAGGTTGTTTTTTTTTAAGAGTAACTGTATATAAGTTTCAAAAGGAAACATTACACTCACTTTGCAAGAATGGCTGAAGCTCAGTGATGTGAACAATACTACACAGTGTATGATGAGGAAAATAATAATCAAAGAGAACAATCACAATAGAACTGGAACATCCCACACACTGTAGACTGCTAGAAAATTACAAAAGCAGTAGTGCTTTCTTATTCTCCCCTTCCCCCCCATCCACTCCCTCCAACTCCAAATAAACAGGAGAGGAAAAGAAAAGAAATAAGCAATAAATCAGACCCTAATATCACTAAGCTTAGATACTGGCTCTCTGCCAAGCGTCAGCCTTAGGATTGGCTGACTTAGTTTGCAGAGGAGATGGGAGGACAAGAAAGGTGTGGAATGCAAGATATTAGAGATTAACCTTGGAGTTATAATTGAATATTTATCCCCAAAGTTTTATTTTAGGAGAAGGTGTTTATTTCTGGTTCTCCCTAAACACTTTTGACAAAATAATGGCCCAGGCTCTGTCAGTGACCATTAGCAACTCACAGTCCCAGCTGCAGCCTGATTACCTACAGAGAAACACATTGCACAGCCAAAAGAGTAATAAAGAGCCTGAAGAAAATTAGGGTCCTTCATATGTTCAGTCATACTGTACAAAGAGCCAAATTTTGTACATACACAGTTCTCCACTTGGCCACATTTGATGGCAGACTTTGGCACAAAGTAGAAGAATATAAATATGCTTAGCAATGGAAAAAGGAGGAGAGATCAAATATTATAGGATAACACTAAAGAGTTATGTATGGTTTTTGAATGAATAAAGGACAAGGCTTTTCAAAAGTGGGTTCCTAAAGTTAGGCTCCTAAACTCATATTTAGGCACTTCAATAACTGGCCAGATTTTCAAATATTTGAGCAACCAATAGCTCCCACTGAAGTCAATGGGAGTTTCTTGGGTGCTTGTCATTTTGAAAATCAAGCCACCTACTTAAGCACCTAAATATGGATTTAAAAAAATCATGATGTAAAATATTCCAAATTACTGAATCCTGGTAAAGGTGGCAATAGTTCTCTCAGTTGTAGACTCTGCTAGCAAATACTCTACCTTGACGCCATTATGTGACATTGCATTCAGTGCAGATTGACAAAATCAACAGTGTTGTGAAGTAGGCAAAGTGACAGAACTTGCAGGTAATACTGCATTAAATGGTCTCCTTTACAATTTACAAACTCAGTTGTGTGTAAATTGTACACAACACACAACCAGGAATTCATTCTCATTGCCCTCAGGAATGTCCTTACATCTCAAGGTTGAGGACATTTGCCAGGGCAGTGTGAGCAAGGCATGAACTGAAGCCAGTTGCGTCATTGCTGCCCTCTGGATTAACAGAAGGCTTCAGTTTCCAGTATCTGTTAGACTCAACCTTCCCAAGCAGAAATAGTCACAAAATAAGAAACCCAACTGTTAGCATAATTTTATTGATGCAAGACATCTGTATATAACTTGTTGGCGTCCGGCAAGGTTTCTAACATGTAGAATTCAGTTTTGCAATTGCAATTTCCCAATTGGCAAAGAAAGTATGTGACTGTATAAGAAATGTTCACTCATTACAACAAATGGGGGGAGGGAGGAGCATGCGTGGAGAACTAACTCTTTGGAAAAATATTACATATACATATATGCACATATTTTCCATTGGAAGATATAAATTACATTGGAAATTTTTCACAACAAAAAATTAACATCATAGCATTGAGTACAGAAAATATGGTGGATTCCATTGTGAATGTAGAACCTTCATTATGAACTTTTTGGTAGAGGTTAAACTCAGCTCAAAAGCTCATATACCAAACACTCTAGGCTATTGTAAAACCCTTTAAAATTCCTAGCAATATTTTTCAGAATTAGTTTGTTTTAGATTACTATAGAAATCCTTCCAGGCTAATGAAGTTATTCAGTAATATTTGAAGGTTTTCTTTAGTATTCCTGAAGGACTTTTAAAGTAATCTGATGGATAATAACATACTATTTCTAAAGTATATCTGAAGATAATAATAGGATTCTAGAAATTTCAGTGGTACACTGGAGAATATTAAAACTCTCTCTGAAGAAATCCCAGAGGACAATTTTACATTTATACTTTACTAAACAAAAGGGACTTTTCCATTAGAAAAAACAGAGCTCTGCTATTCAGTTAAGTGGAACCAACAACAACGACTTCTTAAATATATGCAACTAAATTCCCCATATCAAGCAGCAAACCATAATAAATGCATTATGTAAGAGATAAGTGAAGGTGAACACTGTGCTTACAGCTATTTCTGATAGAAGAAGCCAGAGGACTTGGAGTATGGCTTGCCAATCAGACGGGGCAATATGAGCATCCACATACGAAAAAAATAGACTATCAACTGTATAAAAGTACTGCCAGCTGCAAGATAATGAGGGTTAAATACACAAGAAGTCTGTAGGGATTCCTGTATTGTTTCCGAGCTAAATGCTGAATTATCCTCATCTCAACAAAGTCTTGAGATTGAGCTGGACAAACAATTAGAACCACTTATTCACTGAATTATAGCCTTTTTCCTGTTTGTGAAATGTTCATGAACATATTTTTATTTTTACAAATGATTATTATTTATTATAGCCTGCCAAAGACTTTATGGAAATATCAGGCTGTGGGTTGCAGCATCTGTATTCCCAACATGAGTTTGCTATTACAATTGTATGATCAGTCATTTTCATTGTGTGATATTATTTCTGGTTCCTGATTGGAAGAAAATAGCCGTAATAAGGAACGGAAGGGCTTGATGGCTGAGCTTTGAGTCTCTCATGCAGAAAAAATGAGACATTTGCTGAGTTAGGAAGAGAGAGGAAGACCAGATTAGGGAAATTTAAAAACAACTTTTTTTTTCCTATGTGACTTGAGTCAGGCCTTCCCTGAGGCAACACAGTTAGAAAACTTAGACTACTAGAATAGCTGGGGTTACATTTAAAAAAAAAGGTTGGTTTCTTTGGTATGTGCAGCTAGCCAGCTCCCTCTTCATAATCTAGGAAGCACAAAGACCGTATTAAACAGCAGTCTTTTGCAGTGTAACTGGAAAGTCACCAGATTTGGGCTATTTCAGACTGGAAGGGGTGGGAGGCAAGTGCCAAAGTCTCAAAGCCCTCATAGTGAATGACCTGTCAACCCCCACCCCCATTTTTTATAATGAGGGAGATTTCTGAGGATATATGATATATATCTGGTAAATATAAATTTAGCTATGTAATTTGTTAGCACCAATCACTGAAGTTTTCATATTTTCCTTTTTCAGGTCCCAGATTACAAGCTCTGAACCTTGTATACTTTTTGCATCATGAGTTTACAGATAAAACTTGCTTTTCCTTGCTGAACAATTTTATGTGTATTTTTTTAATATTAGCATTACGGTAACATTGAGAGGCCCCAGTCAGGGTTGGGATTCTGTTATGCTAAAATTGAATGAGAATAAGAGGAAAACAGTTGGCTTTTCCCACAGTTTTCTTCTTCTACTTCTTTCTCTCTCTTTTTTAAACAATATAGGAGTCTCTTGCTTGAAATGAGTTTTGAGCTAAGTCAGGCAAACCTAACAGGGCAAGAGTCTAAATGGGAGCTACAGCTCTGAGAATCTAATATCGTCATTGGTCAAAGCATTGCTGTGTCACTGTGGAATACTGAGTAGAGCGGAATATAAAACAAGACTGCTAGCTCCACCACTCTTTGCAACAAGGTAACAGCTAATGGCATTACTGATTTACCATGTGAACCAATTGGGGGAAAAGTGAACTCCCACAGGAACTAAGCACCATCAGAAACCTCGTCAACTGCTCCAAGCACAAAGCACATTTGTCTCACTTGCCTTCCCTAACAAATACACAGCAACATGAAGATATATTACAAAAATAAAAATAAAAAAAACAAACAACATAAACCCTCCCAAAATAAAACACTCCACTACAAACACTTCTCCCTCTTAGAAGAGGATAAGAGAACCAACACCACGTGACAGACCCTCAGATTCTCTGATGAGGAGTGTGGCGTAAGAACCTATAAAGAATAGAATAGAACAAAATAGAATAGTTTATAGGCCCAAAGGAGAATTTACACAGATGTGTGTGTGTATGAGGTCTGATCCAGAGCCCACTGAAGTCAAAGTACAGACTCTCATTGACTTCAGTGGGCTGCGGATCAGGCTACAAACTGTGAGGGGACCATCTCTGGGATAGGGCTGAGGCTAGCCACAATATTCCCCAAAACTCTGCTTTTTACTCTGTTCTTACTACTGAGAATAAAAAGAACAATAGGAGGAGCAGTTTCAGGGGCAGAAGGTGGAGAGGGAAACACAGGACAGGAGAAAGAGAGTGAGAAAAGGGGCCAGGGAAGTATAAGCAGGGTCTGCATGAACTCTCCCCTAGCATCTAGTGACCTCAGGAGAAGACTATATTTGCATAGACACATCTACTATGCCTAAACCAACCTGCTTTGCCAAAAACAAAAAACAAAAAAAAACCCAGTTGTGGCTGTGGGTTAAAATTCACATTAGTGAATGCATACGCAATGAGATGTTATCCTTATTGCCATGTAGACAAACCTTAAGAGCTGAAAAGACTAAGACCTGGGCTAGGTAGAGGAACCTCAGAACATAGCCTCACCAAAGTGAGTAAAACCAGCAAGGAATGGCAGCAGTGAGTAGAGCCAAAGGTGGCCATGAAAGGCAGAGGCCGCAGTAGCAGCGAGGTTCCCTGCAGTCTGGTGACATCACTAAGAGCTGAAATCACTAAGAACTGGGCTCAGTGGTGGAACCTCAGAACACAGCATCACAAAGGCAGCAAGCAGTGTCAGCAGCAGGGTGAACAGTGGCAGTGAGTTGCAAGCAGCAGCAAAGATAGTGGGCAGAGGCAGAAAAAGAGGCATTGTTCGCTCCTCTCCTTTTCAGGCATGGCAGGTGAACGCACCCCTGAATTCTGAGACTTTGATGACTTTGGACAACCAACTGTGAGTGTGATGCAGCAGAGGGAAAGGGAAATGGCCTGTTAAAGGGACATTTGTGCATTGGACTTTCACACTGCAAGTTGGTAAACCGAGGCAAAAGAAACTGCTCAATGTACTGTGGCAGTTTACTTGTGGTTTGCATGCTTTTTGAATCATCATTGAGGCATTTTTCCAAATTCCTGCTGAGATCCCCTTCCCTTTTAATACAAATGTTCTTTTGTTATATGCCGTGTAGTTATAGCCGGGTCGGTCCCAGGATCCTAGAAAGACAAGGTGGGTGAGGTAATATCTTTTATCGGACCAACTGCTGCTGGTGAGAGAGAGAAGCTCTTCTTCAGGGCTGTGTGGCTCGAAAACTTCTCTCTTTCGCCAGGAGCAGTTGGTCCAATAAAAGACATTTCCTCACCCAGCTTCTCTCTTCTTTTGTTGTAGACATTTCAGTGTTTGCAGATGGGGAAGGATAGCCTCTTAGCGGTGCCTGGGGCAGTGTTTAGTTTTACCAGATTACTGGGTAGGGGTTCAGGCCAGTTCTGGTTTGTATTGTTAAGAGGAACCCCTAGATATTCAACCTGGCCCTCATTACTGCCAACACCACCTGGCAGAAGAGATATCAAAGGACTGCAGGAGAGATATCATGCCAAAAATCTCTTCAAGCAGTAAACATCCATCCATTGTGAATCTTGGCTGCTAAGGACTGCTAGGAATCCCAGTAGTTTTACCTTTCTCCACAATTTTTGGTCCATAGCCACTTCATGTTCACTTCAAACATCTTCCAAATGGTGGGGGGGGGGGAGGGGGAAGAATCAATTCAAAGGGATTGAAGGGAAGACATAACATATTAGACTTTTGGTTCTAATTAGGGCTGTCGATTAATTGCAGTTAACTCACACAATTAACTCAAAAAAATTAACTGCGAATAAAAAAAATGAATCATGATTAATCACACTGTTAAACAATAGAGTACCAATTTGAGTTTATTAAATATTTTTGAATATTTATTTACATTTTCAAATATATTGATTTATATTACCACACAATACAACGTGTACAGTGCTCACTTTATATCATTTTTATTACAAATATTTGCACTGTAAAAATGGCAAACAAAAGAAATAGTATTTTTCAATTCACTTCATACAAGTACTGTAGTGCAAACTCTTTATTGTGAAAGTGCAACTTACAAATGTAGATTTTTTTGGTGATATAACTGCACTCAGAAACAAAACAATGTAAAACATTAGAGCCTATAAGTCCACTCAGTCCTACTTCTTATACAGCCAATTGCTAAAACAGACAGGTTTGCTTACATTTACAGGAGATACTGCTGCCTGCTTCTTATTTACAGTGTCACCTGAAAGTGAGAACAGGTTCACATGGCACTTTTGTAGCCAGCATTGCAAAGTATTTACGTGCCAGATATGCTAAACATTCAGATGCCCCTTCATGCTTCGGCCACCATTCCAAAGGACATGCTTCCATGCTGATGATGCTTGTTAAAAAAATAATTAAATTTGAGGCTGAACTCCTTGGGAGACAATTGTATGTCTCCTACTCTGCTTTACACACATTCTGCCATATATTTCATGTTATAGCAGTCTCAGATGATGATCCAGCACATGTTCGTTTTAAGAACACTTTCATAGCAGATTTGACAAAATGCAAAGAAGGTACCAATGTGAGATTTCTAAGGATAGATACAGCACTTGACCCAAAGTTTAAGAATCTGAAGTGCCTTCCAAAATCTGAGAGGGTCGAGATGTGGAGAATGCTTTCAGATGTCTTAGAAGAGCAACACTCCAATACGGAAACTGCAAAACGCGAACCACCAAAAAAGAAAATCAACCTTCTGCTGGTGGCATCTGATTCATATGAAGAAAATGAACACACGTCGGTCCACTCTGCTTTGGATCGTTATTGAGCAGAACCCGTCATCAGCATGGACGCATGTTTTCTGGAATAGTGGTTGAAGCATGAAGGGACATATGAATCTTTAGCGCATCTGGCACATAAATATATTGCGATGCTGTCTACAACAGTGCCATGCGAACACCTGTTCTCACTTTCAGGTGACATTGTAAACAAAACATGGGCAGCATTATCTCCTTCAAATTGTAACCAAACTCGTTTGTCTGAGCGATTGGGTGAAGTAGGACTGAGTGGACTTGTACATTCTAAAGTTCTATATTGTTTTATTTTTGAATGCAGTTATTTTTTGTACATAATTCTACATTGGTAAGTTCAATTTTCATTATAAAGAGATTGCATTACAGTACTTGTATTAGATTAATTGAAATATAATTTTTATAGTGCAAATATTTGTAATAAATATAAATATAAAGTGAGTACTGTACACTTTGTATCCTGTGTTGTAATTGAAATCAATATATTTGAAAATGTAGAAAACATCCAAAAATATTTGAATAAATGGTATTCTATTAACAGTGCAATTAATCGCATGATTAGTCGTGATTAATTTTTTTAAATCACATGATAAATTGTGATTAATTTTTTAATCGCATGATGGCCTTAGTTCTAATGTGCTGTAATTATTATGAATTCCATCCGAAATATTGCTTCAAATTTCATTAAGATCCTTTTTTGAATGCCACAGTAATATTCATTATTTGTTCACTTTTTCTGAATTCTAGTGTTGTTAGCATAACGAATTGGCAATCTCAATTATTTTTTAGGAAAAAGAAGATATAGATCTGAAAAGAGGCATTCTTGTTATAATTTAGATTCCAAGAAGTTCTGTAATGATGAAATTTAGACAGAGAACCCAATCTTTTAAAATGATCTTTACAGTCCAAGAACACTCCGCCCACATTTTTAATCATAATATAAATTTAGGTCCTTTTGATAGTGTCTTGCATCAGTTGACACTGCCTCTCAGTTTCTTTGAGACCTTACTATGCTGAATGATTGTTTTACGTGGAGAAATTAAGAATGAAATTTTCAAAAAAAGGAAAAGAAAGTGCTGTAAAAAAGGGGAAGGAGGACAGACAGAACTTCGGTATACACTGCTGGATTAAGATGTGATCCAAATTCTCACTGCCCTGTGCTGCTCTTCTCCCAGAATTTCTTGGGATGTTTTTAGTCTGCATCCATTATCACAGTGCTCTAACCTGTCTTTTCACCTCACCCATCATCCATCTAGTCGTCTTTCTCCACCATTATATTTTGTGCTCCTTGGTTGCTATTCTGTTATTAGTCACACTGAACTATCATCATCTATTCTGGTCACACATTCAAATCCACTGCCAATTTTTTCATTTTTGACAATTTCCACAATGTCCAGGACTTTGATTCTGTTCTCATATTCACAGCTCCATTGTCTTCTGACTGTTCCTATTCACATGCAAATTGCAAACTGTACGCGTTGTTTTTTGGCTCACAATCAGGTTACAACAAGAGGGCTTGAATGTAGCTTTGCGAAAGTGCTTTTGGATAGTGCACATTGCAATATTGACTTTTCTCATTTAAAATGTGGATTATCAATTAAACGTGTAGGCAGTGAATCACATTGTATCATGTTAATTGCTCGACATGTGTCACAGTGAATTTCTAAGGAATGACACATTTTTTGGTATTAGAAATCATTAGTTTATAAATCATCAGTTAGTTAGCATCCAGGATTCCTTAACACTCTGAATTACCCTTATTTTCATTAGAGTGTTGTCTTGCTTCTAGAAAGGCTGGGATTGCTTGGAGTGGCATATGAAGAAGTTCCCTTTCTACCTCATGAAAATTAGGAAAGCTTATCCCAGATATTCTCTTCTTTAAAATACATAAAAACAAAAATGCAAACAGAACATTTAATATAAAATCAACACAAACCAGCAATGGCCATCTCTCCATTCACACTTCTACTGTTATACAAACTGCCCCCTTTAAGGCCTACTGCTGCAGTGTTTTGGAAAAGAGGCTAGACTAGAAGCCAGCTCAGTGCTGCTCACCTGGTCAATACAGAGTAAAATAAGATGGTCTTCTTTCTCCAAGTCAAGGAGCACCTTGTCTTCACAAGTATATACTCTAAGCCTCTGCCAGCCTGGGAAGCAAGAGGCCTAGTGGGATTTAGCATATAGCTGAAGAGTAACAGAAGGGAAGTACAGCCTAATTTAATCTGACCTCAAATCATGACACATTCCGGCAGTCAAAAAAAGGCAGTTTTAAAGCAATTCAATTAGGTATCTGGGCATATTTACCAAAAAGAGTTCTTGCTAAAATTTTCAAAAGTGCCTAAGTGATTTAGGAACCCAAGCCCAGTTTCAAAGGTAATAAAACATATTCCCAGGGGACTAAATACCTGTTGAAAATGGGAGTTAGACTCTTAAGTCACTTATGTCCTTTTGAAAATTTTACCCATCAACATTAACTCAGCTAACTCCAACAAATATGTTTCTTATCAAAAAACAAAATTAAACAAACCACACAAGGAAAATTACACCACAAATATACTGAAATAAAGTTAAGAACCTAGTTTTGTAATTTATATTGTATTATTAGTATTTGGGCTTAGTTAAACTGTGTTAAATCCCTTTGTGGATTCACTCATTCTGAATTAAAGTGATCATAATTCATTGTAGCTTAATTCAGGGGTTCTCAACCTTTTTCTTTCTGAGGCCCTCTCAACTCCATGGCCCACCTGTGCCATAACAAATATTGTTCAGCATATGAAATTCAGGGCCAGCGTTAGGGGCTAGAAAGCACAGCAATTACCCGTAGCCCCATGAACTTAAGTTGCTCAGTCTTTGGCTTCATCCCCGGGTGGTAGTGCTCAGGGCCTCGGACTTCTGCCCCACATGGTGGGATGTTGGCTTTTCGCCCTGGGCCGCAGTGAGTCGAACACTGGCCCTGCTTGGCGGACCCCCTGAAACCTGCTCGCAGCCCCCAGAGGGTCCTGGACCCCTAGTTGAAAGCTGCTGACTTTATTCATTTTGGAAGTGAAATACAATAAACTGAAGGCCACTTTAATTCAGAATAGGAGCATACAAATAAGTTTTAATGTATTTTAATCCAATTTTAATTCCCACCTTTAGTGATTTTGGATTAACTTTCCTGAGTAACCCTGTATATAAACGCCCTTTTATTGGTTTGTTCATATGGCATGGAATATGTCAAAGTCACCTATACATACCGTATCAGCTCCCTCAGCTAGTGGATACTGAGACTTCGATTCAGGACAACGCTTAAACACATGCTCAAATCATCCCTATTCAGGCTAGTATTTAACGTGTACTTAACTTTTGAGCAGATGCTCCCGCTGATGTCCATGAGATAAAGTGCTGTCCTGATTAGAGAAGTTGTCCTGAATCAAGTCCTGAGCTAATGGAAGTGCTTCTTTAGCTCACTGGACAAATACATTGGGGTGAAATCCTCGCTCCATTGAAGTCAATTGAAAAACTCCCATTCACTTCAGTGAGGCCAGGATTTCACCCATTATTTTGGAGTCCAAAGCTATGAGTTGTTTCCGTAATGTTACATGCATATACATTAGCTGATGACTATGGTGTCTGTATGTATACAGGTCAAAAACACGTTAATATATTTTATAGGTTTCCAAAACAGAAGGTGATCTCACATGCTTGTGCTGAGTTAGTATAAACAGTAGACCAATATTTCTTGGCAGACTGCCTAAACTGCCTATATCTTTATGATCAAATTTATTGTCAGATTTCCTCTCCCTCAACGATCTCATTGGTGGTGGCAACGAAACCTATTGCAAAGCTGTATTCTTCTTCATTTGAATATTTAAACCATTTACACAATTGTATATACCACAAAACAGATCCATTTTTCGAGAATATAAATGTATTTATTATTTTTGGTGGATTGTGTTCTTTAAAATAAAATGAAAATTATTAAGAAAAAATAAAACACATCACAGATAGCTCAAGAAAAACTGAACAAGAAAGGAAACAATATAATCATTTAGCCCTGTTTTTGTCCTACATGGCATATTAAAAACCACTACTGAAAAATATCCAGTAAACTGGTATATTAGGATCTAACGTTTTTCTCACTGAGACCAGCTGTAATCTGGAATTTAACTGTTTCTCTCTATTGGTTTGAGGTTGTAAGTGATATATTGTCATACTGTTACTTGTCCACATGTTCACTCTAACTGCTTACTTAGTATGGAAGATTTGCCTGGGTAAGGAGGTCAGGATTGAACCTTATTAGAGTCACACATTTTACATGAAAAACTGATTTCAGGAATAATATATTAAATACACTCTATTTAATGACTTTTAAAATGTATTCTTTTTTCCTCTGTTGGTTACCTGTAAACATTCATTCAGTCTTTTTATGTTTTAAATGTTATTTGCTCAGGAGAAATTTTCTATGGCCTTCAGAGTTTTGAAAGAGACTGAAAATGATCAGACTCACAGGAAAATTGTGCTGTGACCCAGTTCGGCCTTTGTTTGCTGCAATGTCACATTTTCAGGCCTTCTGTGGTCACTAGACATGTAAATTGGCCAACATTGGAAGCTGAACAAAGTAATAGACCTGAATTTTTTTAATCAAGGCAATTTCTATTTACTACATAAAATGCAGATAAAGGAAAAGCACAATGAAATGGAGATATTAGTAGGCTATAACATATAATATACCAGAACATTTAGCGCCATCAGTGTCTCATGGTCAAGTCCAGGGAGTGGAGGGGAAATTACAGGTGAATCATGGAAAATTTTATTAAAAATAATAGCTGTATAAATGTATGGATTCCATGAAGCTTTCTTTGGGTTTTATCTGCATTATTATTCTGATTTCAAAGTGCCTGATTTTCAAATATATTAATTTTTTTTAAAAATCCAATGCTAAAATTCAATTTTCGATTCAGCAAGGTACTTAAGTTTATGTTTATGAGATCTACTGATGAAAAGCACTACATAAAAGCTAGGTATTATTATTTTTAATGGAACTGCTCACGTGCTTAAAATTATACACATGCTTAAGTGCCTTGCAGAATCAGGGCTCGGTCCATTTCCGATTCTTTAGGGTGATTTGTCGACCTTTTAAAAACTCAATAATACTCTTGTTTTGATGTAAAACTTTGAAAGTATAATTGAAATAAAAAAAATAGATTCATATCAGATCCATGATTCATTCGTCATATTTTTTAAAAACGTCCATTTCACCTTTCTAATGGTGTTTTAGGGGAATGCTTATCCTGAGCCAGTCTCTTAGGACCATGGCAATCAGCTGGTGGCACCATCACCCTTCTGCTGGGGGTATTAATGATAAGCGGTCATGGTCACAGATGTCTCTGTGAAAAGAGGTGTTTGGAATCCATAATCCAAGAAATGTACTGCCCTGTGAATGTTGTACAATGAAACTCATCTCATCTTATATTTGAGAGACTAATGTATCAAATTAGCAACGTAATAGAGAAAAACTTTCCTTTTTGCTAGAGCAGATAGAAAACAAGTATATCTGCAGCATCACATTTACAGTTTTAAAATATAAAGCTATTTACAGTATAGTATGGCTATCTTAAACCGGGGGAGGGGGGGGATTGTTCAGCTGATGAAGCTGGCAACTTGCTACAAATATTACCGCACATAAACTCAACTATGTACTGTATCACAGCAGCGATTTCTTTGGCAAATTATACTGTATAATTGCAATATATGCTGTAATTTGTTAAATCAGGGCCCAGTAACAAACAGGTTTTCTTTAACAAATATTAAGTATACAGTGCTCTTGGAAATAAAGATTACACATGTTCTGATTATATTTTTACTGTATTATCAAAACATTACAGATTCTCTAATTACAAAGTATGATAGAGCAGGGGTATGATGAGGGGGAACCCTCAAAACGTCAGTTTACATACATATTGCTGACATAAATAATCAAAAATACACATTTGCTTCTTAGGTCAAAGCCAAAATGAGCAGAAAAAAAGCCCTTATGCATTAATCAAAGAAAGAATTACTGTTTCTTTTTGCTCCATCATTTTGCCTTCTTCATTTCCATCACACTCTTTACCAATTGAATATTCAAAAATATTTTCTTTAAAATAGCCAGAAGAAACCTGTATGTTTCCCTGTCTTAACACAAGAGCTGTTAAGTTCTGATCCTGCAAACATTTATATGCATTCTTAACTTTAGTACTGTGAGCAATGGGACTGCTCATGGTTATAAAGTTAAGGACGCGCAGAAGTGTTTGCAGAATCGCAATATTACACAGTGCATGCTTCCCAGAAAATCAAGAGTTTTAAAATGTATTATTTCCCATTCAGATGCATTAGCTCTAGGACCACCTGCAGGTTGCTTTTAAAAAGTGTATTATTTATATCCTAGCATGAAATATACCCCCCCAAACATATTTATTTATTTAAAACTTCTCTAGTCAGTCACTTTGCTTTAATAGTGATCCTAGATAACATGAAAATGTAGCACTGCGGGAGAAGAAATAAGTCAGATGAGGTCAGAAAAGCTATTTTCTGGTGTATCTCCTCTTTATTCCATCTCCTATCCATCCTCTCCTGTATAGGTGATGCATCATGCCCCAGTCTTTTTCTAAACAGCATTAGGTAGCATTTGTACAGAGCTCTGAAATTGTAAAGTTTTACAGAAGTGCTATTTGTTATTACCAAAAACATTCTGACTCATTAGGCTCATTACTTGGATGAACTCATGAAAACAGTAGAAACAAATATGTTGTTTCATCCTAAAGGAAGAACACTTCAGAAACATGCAATGTAAAAGCTGTGAAGTACATTCTAAACTTTGGTGCTTGACTTCTTGCAGAAAAATATGGCACCATTTACAGCACAAGCCATATTTCAATGTGGGGGCTAATGTCAGGGTGTCTCCCTCCCCTCTGCTCCTGTCCCCCGCTTACCTCTTCTCCATATAGAGCAGGGGGGACACGACAGGGCTCAGGGCGGAGGGAGCTTCCTGGCAGCAGCTGCAGTCTCAGCTTGCTGATCTACTTAACAAGGCCACGTACATAAAGGGGCAATGTGCATCTCTCTCTCACACACACACGGTGTGCGTCTCTCTGTCTCTGTTTGCCATGCTGTCTCCCTCGCTCCATTCGTGCTGTCTTGTAGAATGTGAGGCTACATTAACAACGAGTTAACCCTTGAAGGCTCAGCCAATTGCTAGTTCATCATTTAGCAGCAAGGCATTCCTGGAAATATCCCACCCCCTGACTTCACCACTTCAACCAAGCTTCACAATCATCATCATTGTGTACCAGTATTAAATTGTTTGTTTAAAACTTATACTGTGTATGTCTGTGTGTATATATAAAAAGAGAGCGAGAGAGAGAGAGAGAGTATTTTGTCTAGCGAAAAAAAAATTCCCTGGAACCTAACCCCCATATTTACATTAATTCTTGTGGGGAAATGGGATTCACTTAACATTGTTTCACTTAAAGTGGCATTTTTCAGGAACATAACTACAATGTTATGTGAAGAGTTACTTTATAAGCAAAAGGCTACAAGTACGTTTACAATCTGCCCCGAGGAAGGGGCGGGCTGTTCCAGGAGCAGACTAGGAAAGGAGTTGTGACTACGTCATTCATCTATCTGCTTCTTTTCTATACCAATTTGGCTCTGTCCCCTTCTTGCCTGTCCATTCTCCACCCCACCTGTGCAGAGAAGGAGCAGCAGTCCCACGCAGGCTGCTCGTCTATCCTTGTGCTGGGACCCACCAGGTGCATAGTACCTGCAGGGCAGTAAGAAGTTCCTTTGTGTCCTCTGAGTGGGCAATGTAGGACAGGATAATCTTGCCCCAAATCTTTTGGGTTAGATAGTGATTTTAAGGCACAGTCCTTTATATTGGGAGGTGCAGAGATTAACCACCCCAGCGCAAAGTCCCAGAGTCATTGTGCCTGATTTAAGTGGGGAAGCATTGTCCAGAGTAATTCCTCCTGTCGAACACAGCAGATGCTCCTCCTGAACCCATGAGGTTGAGCCAGGCCTTGCCCTATTCTGTCCTCTCTGGATGCTAGCTTCAGTTTTTGCACTCCCTTAGCACAAGGACTGGGCCTCATTGTCTTCTGCAAAGGGTGGAAGGAGGTTCCACTGAGCTAGCTTGGACCTTCCCTGATCCTCCCCTCACCTTTCAACACTGACACAGGCCCAGGTACAGTCTGACCCTTACCAGCTATACTTATAGTTATGGTAGCCTGGTATTCCCATTAGCAGACCCTGCTTTCAATTCATTGTAGACTTGCCAACCTTAAATTGTTCAAGCTGAAATTTTTCATGCTGCGTAGCTGTCTCAGGCTCAGATTTTCTGGAAAGCGTCAGGAAAAATGGCTCAGCCATTTCTGAGAACATGATTAGGGAAAAATATACTACTGTAGTTTGTCCATGTTAAAAAAAATTCTTGCTGGGATTTTGACGACTGCCTCCAGTGCCTCTGACTCTGGAGTCAAGAATGTGCCTTTTGCTGTTCCTGTGGAAATAGGCCCCCGCATATTTGGCCAAGCTATAAGCCTCTGAATCTGATTAGTAGTCTTGATACGAGTTTGACATCTGAAGATTCCACCTGCACTACAATCCAAGGCTGCAGGGGCGGAGCAGGACTTTTCCTACAGTTGCTGCTCCCAGTTACCGTGGGCTGCAGGACCAGGCACCTGAATAGACAGCCGGGAGATGCTCTCTATTGAGCTCTCAATGCTCCCTCTGCTGGCATCCAAATAGGATAGTGGAGGAAGCTGACTGATTTGAATTCAGAGGGGGACAAGAGCCGGGGCATGGAGTGGTGAGGCAGCACTGGCAATAGATTGGAATGGGGAGACTGGGACAAAGGGCCATTGGGATAGAGCCTGGGACAAGGAGCAGTGTGTGATGGAGAGACAGGACTGGGCCAGGAGGAGTCAGACTTGTTGCAGTGCCAGTACTAGCCCATTGGGGACCCTAAGCAGGAATATTTTGTCCCCCTCCCCATCCTAACACATACTAATAATTAATAGAGGACTCTCTTGAGCTGCTCAGAGCCCTAAGCAATTGTTTAGTCGGCTTATGCCTAGCACCGGCTCTGCTTGTAGGGAACACAGACTGGCAGATCTGGTATCTCTACAGCACACTCCTCCTCCATGACCTGGAATAGAACCCAAGATTCTTGAGTCTATATTCCTCTGCTCTCAGCAAATAGCTGTGAACACACCGGCGAAGTGTGTATCTCATCCCTGCTGGTCCATATAGAGGATTCTATTCTAGATAGGTTCTCACACTACACTTATCACTTTAGCTTCTGAACACTTTCCAGGAGTGCATTAAGCAATGCCATTAACAATGTCCTACTATCAATTTGTTTGTTAGCTCAAGTGGCCGAGGTCTGTGCTGCCAATCCAAAGGTTCCAACTCCCCTGATAAACCATGTGAGTGTTGAGGTGATTCCACAAGATGAAATTTCTTTTTTTTTTTTCAAATTTGCTTTTTAAAAATCTAGGAAATTACATATTAATTGTTTTCCTTACAAGAGCACTAAGTTGCAAAGTCAAGCACTCAAAAGTTAGGAAATGCCAGAATTAAGAGTGACTGTGCAAGCTTAATTTGGCCTCCTTGTGTGTATGCTTTATGACAGTCCTTAATTACATGATCACATGCTATTTTTTCCTAACTCCTGCCTCCCTGGCTTTCTTCTATTGATTTAAAGAACCGGTACATGTATTCTGACAAGAGTAGCGGAGTGAGAAAGAAAACAAAGGGAGAAAGCAGCCACATGGAAGGGAGAAAAGAGGTAGTCACCAAAGGGGTGGGAATAGGAGGAGTCAGTAGCCTCAGGAACCTCTGCTTATTTGGAAAACTGTCCCTGACAAAATTTGTCAAATGTTTGTAACTATGAAGGAGCAGCTGCAATTTGAGAAGAAAAACAAGAAAAATTTTTGTGGTAAAGAATAAGAGTATTTTCAAAACTCAGTCAAACGAGTGCTTCCTATGTTTGTATATCATCTCCAAAGAGTTACGAGTTTTATTTTACATTCTAAAGTTGCTAGTATTTTCTCACGAGAACATATACATTTTTATGTCAGATGTAATTATGTAAAATAACAAAAAAAAGGCAAAAGAGAAGTAAGGCAAATGGGCCCCTACTCTTGAACTTTCATAATGAGAAAAAAAGACTAAAAAAGTGATCTAGTTGTTAGAACAGAGAATCGGGACTCCCAAATTCTATTCTCAGCTGTGCTACTGACTCACTGTGTGACCTTGGACAAGTCATTTAACTCCTCCTTGCCTCAGTTTCTCCATCTGTAAAATACCTACCTCACATGTGTTGAGAGACTTAATTATTTAATGTGTATCAAGTGCTTTGAGATTCTTAGATGAAAGGCACTTTATCAGTGCAAAGAATTATTACTCAATTTAAAATAATTACATTTGGCTAATAAGTTATACATACAATATTATGGTCTTATTGATTTTTATATTTTTTTGGAAATGGCCATGATGTTATGGTTAAAAAATCATGGTTTTATGTGGCTATAGACTATTATTAAATTCATCTTAATTACACTGTAAGCCAATGCAGTCCATAAGATTGATACATACTTTTCTTTAAATGTCTAATTATATATTTCATAAAAGTGCATAATACATATTCACTTAGGTCAATAATACAGATTTTTAAAAATCTGCCTAATGATTTACCCAAGAGACCAGAATCTTTAGGAGGAAATGAAACATGTTTTAATAAAAGTCAAGTTTTAAAAAACTGCCTAATTATATATGTATCCAAAAGACCAGCTTGGGAGAATAGTTCCAGATAAATAATACAGTAACTGTAGAACCTTCCATGAAAGATTTACTTTAAGAAAACCACCAAGGAAATTAAATACCAGAAACTATGTTTAAATGCCATGAAGGATCTGACAAACTGGAAAAAAAAATTCTACAAAAATCAAAGTTAACACTAGCACTCTGTCCTCACTTTACCACCCCCACCCCACCACTTTTCTTGCATAGGACCGTGAGCTAAGATATGTCTGCCTTAACACAAAATTCCTTGATTTTATCAGTTTAAGTCAACTCTTTTCTGATATTTACATAGAGGTTTTTGGTATTTAATATTTATATATGAACACAATTCCCACATGCTGATCATGTTTTCCCGCTATATAACAACTGAAGCATTCTCATGCTTTTCCTCTGCAAATGTTGGTTTTACTTTGCTTTGAGAGCATGATACTGTGAAATCTAAGTTTTCTGGGGCATTAAATTGGTGTGCTATTTCATAATGCTTCCTCCCTCTGGTACATAATTTTGTTGTCTGAATCAAGCAGTAAAGCGTCCATGGTATTATAATGTAATAAGTTGGAACTATGCCGGCAAATACTTAGCTCAGACCAAGTGGGTAGAGAAAGAAAACTACTCAGAAATATCAAAGTGATCAAAGTGACAGAAATTTAACAGGTCTATATTTATCAATCTCTGGTAATGCCAATTAAGCATCAATATAGAGATAAGCGACAAAGAATCCTGTGGCACCTTAAAGACTAACAGACGTATTGGAACATAAGCTTTCGTGGGTGAATACCTACTTCGTCAGATGAAGTGGGTATTAATCTGACGAAGTGGGTATTCACCCACGAAAGCTCATGCTCCAATACGTCTGTTAGTCTATAAGGTGCCACAGGACTTTTTGTCGCTTTTTACGGATCCAGACTAACATGGCTACCCCTCTGATATAGAGATAGCTCAAGTTTGTTAACTCAAGCAGGCTGGCTTTGGATCTGTGTGGGGACAGAGACATGAAGAGAAGGGTCTGCTAGAGTGCATTAGTTTAGAAATGATGCTGCAGAGACATGTAAGTAACCCTTGCGGTCTCAGACCAAGTCTTTCAGTTTAGGGTCATCACCTTAAGTGTGCCTTGTCATAAAAATAACTCCTGGAAAACATAAGTTTTCAGCATCTTACTTCCTGAGTGAATTAAAAAAATAGGATCATTCATTGAAAATGGAAGCTTAGCATGTCCCATCAGCTGAATAAGACAATGTTCCACCAGTTTGGAAAAAGAACAGGAGTACTTGTGGCACCTTAAAGACTAACAAATTTATTTTAGCATGAGCTTTCGTGAGCTGCAGCTCACTTCTTCGGATGCATAGAATGGAACACACAGACGGGATATTTATACATACAGAGAACATGAAAAGGTGGAAGTATGCATACCAACAGGCAGAGTCTAATCAATTGAGATGAGCTATCGTTTGGAAAAGGGGCTTTAAACTATAAATTCAAAGTTAATGCCAGTGTGTGGCAGTATAGTCTAGAGAACTGAACATAAGGCAGAGAGCCAGGAACACCAATTTTGACTTTGCCTCAGTCTTATTGTAGCACTGAGCTAATTACTTAACTGTCTCTGTGTCAGCCTCCTCATCTATAGAATTATCCATGACGCTTTATTTTAAGGTCCCATTTACAAATAGTTTAGAGAGGGATAATAAATGGTTACTAGGTATTTTGGCTGGTTCGAAGGTAGTGGGTTATTATTACACGGTTAATCAATTGTTACATGGTCCAACAGATCACTTACAACCCATTCTACCTATCAATCTTTGGTACTTACATGGCTCCAATTACTATAGTATTTGAGTGCCTTCCAATCCTCAGTGTATTTATCCTTGCCACACCCCTGTGAGGAGGTTAGGCAGTACTATAATCCTAATTTTACAGATAGGGTACAGAGAGACTCACATGTTTATACTAGAGTTGGTAGGTGTAATTTCCAGCTCAAGGAGACAGACTGAGTTAACTCTCATCAAGCTAATGCACTAAACATGGAAGTATAGCTGTGGTGGCGTGAGCCATCCCAACTATGTACTAATCTGACACCACATACTACTCCGGGTGATTATCTCCTCCCACCGCTCTGGCTACACTTCTATTTTTAGCACACTAGCTCAATCATAACTAGTGCAGGCAGGTATGTCTCCTTGAGCTGGAAATTACACCTTCCAGCTGAGTGAGTTGTTGAGGTCACACAGGAAGTCTATGATGGAGCAGGGAACTGAACCTGTCTAGGGTTCGGGCTAGTGCCCTAACCATTGGATCATCCTTCCACTTTACTTTCCTTCCACAGATGTATTTGTAACTATCTGTAAGAAGTTTATAAGATCTATAATTTATTAACCATATTTGCAAATAGAACATATCTTATCTACACCACAATACTTTCTTGGGTCTCTGTGAGCACCAGTTAACATATTGACAGAACTTCGCAAACATAAAGCCCTATGGGTCAGAGTGCAAACCCCTTACTCACATTGATGAGTACTTACTCATCCCAGTAACCCCATTCAATCTATTACTGAAGAACTGCTCACTGATGTGACTAATGGGTTCACAATCTTGTCTTATATCAGTGATCTGCATTATTCAAGTCATCCTAACTCATCTGGTTTATTACTCTGATGAAGTCATAAAATAGTAAAAGAACTCTCATTTCAAAATGTGACCATGTGACCAATAAGCTGCTGGTTATAATGTTTTAGCAAATGCACATTAAAACACACACACACACACACACACACACACACACACACACACACACACACACACACACACACACACAGAATTAAAAACACATTCTGAAGGTAGCTTACAAAATACTGGAACAGGAGTACTTGTGGCACCTTAGAGACTAACAAATTTATTTGAGCTATAGCCCACGAAAGCTTATGCTCAAATAAATTTGTTAGTCTTTAAGGTGCCACAAGTACTACTGGTCTTTTTGCGGATACAGACTAACACGGCTGCTACTCTGAAACCTTACAAAATACTGAATGTCAGCATTCCTGGAATCTTCCCTGAATATTATTTTTCCATTCAAAACTTCATACATAGCCTACCAGTCAACTTGTATTTTTTTTAATTTTTATTTTACAAGCATTATTTAACACAAATACATATGAAAAATAATCCTCATGTTTTCACCTTCAAAAAACAAATGCGCGCGCGCACACAAGCCAGCTTTGCAGGCAAGTGAACAATAAATTGTTAACTTAAAAAAAAAGACAGTAAACAAGCTTAAAATGTTCTCTATAATTGGAAAGTAGAACAGTCATAGGCTGCTGCATAAGATTTTAGATTTCAATCCTCAATAGTTGGTATTCCTGCTACTAATTAAACAGGTCTTGGATATGTTCTGATTAAAAGAATACCACATGTACACATTTTGTTATATATGGCACCTTTATACAGACACAAATAAAGAAATTCACATACTTGAAGCAGCAGTGCCTCTAGATGATGCAACAATTCCCCCTAAGATGACTAATTAAGGATGCTATCAGTTGTAACAGCTCCATTGCCTTACTTCATTAACTTGAATTCTGATTTTTAAAAGCTGTTGTTTTGATACTCCCAGCAGTGCTAAGGAGGGAGGGGAAATAGTGAGGGAGGGAAAGAGATTGTATTGATGCAATCTATTGTCACTGACCTCCTCCAATTTCCACCAAATGTATCTCACTTTACAAAAGGACTGCTTTGCTTTAGTCAGTCCCATTGCATACAATTTAATGCCAGTTAGTTTTTTCAAACATTTTGGGGTATCCCTCCCCGATATTTGTTATCTATATTCTATAAGACTCATATTTCCCTCTACTAAGAATGCAGTGCAGGAACATATTGGAAAAAATCTAGCTCAGTTTCAATGAATATAGAGGGAAACTTCTAACTACCTGTCTGCAACCAGTATTATAATTTTCCATCCTAAACATTTGGAGATTCTGTAATTGCTTCTTTAATAGGCCTGTGTACATTGTGTAGAATGAGATTTAAAAGAACCATGTCAAATATAATCCCACCTAAGTTTTTGGAAATATGGAACTTTCCTAAACTCAGGGTAAAATAAAAAAATATATAAAATAAAAATAAAATAAAATAAAAACAATGGTTTGGAAGACTTATAGCTACTGGATACAAAACGGAGTGAAAATATTTGAGCATAGGGACTAATTCTAAAATTCAAGCTAACAGTTCATCTTTTTGGTGGGGAGGAAGTAGACTATAATGTGCCTTTTGTGGCACAAAGGAGATGGAATTCTTCTTTTGTAAGTAAGTACACTGTACTGTAAAAATAGTAGCTCAGATCTAAAATATGCGTGTGTGTAGAAACACCATAGGCTTCTTTTGAATTCAAGAGTTGTTCCATAGCACAGGGAACAATGAAACCAACATGAGCTCATTTCTAGGGCCATTCACATTGTCTGCCAGGTGTTAAGCTCATTACTGGGTTCAGGCCACGGCATCATTTGCAGGAATAGCCATTACTTCATTACTAATTCTCTCATTCGCCTTCCACAACATCAATTAAAAGGTGGGCATTCAGGGTTAAAGACCCAAGTAGTTCAGCCATAACCACAAAGATTCTTAGCCTACTGTTGGAAGCTGTGCCATAGCCTGAACAAGTTAAAACTTGTATTAATCTCTTAAAATCCCTTTAGAGGTTGCGGGGGTGGGGTGGGACGTGGTGGGAGGAACTCCATTTTGCCAATAATTTATTAGGAGACACAGGAAGCAGAAAGGGAGATTGGGGGTGGGGGGGGGTGAAAAATCCTCCCAGGTGCTGAAAATTTGATTATTAAATTATATATAAATGGTGGTGGAAAAATTCCCTTTTCCCCTGTGCTGTAAGCTGTGAAGGTATCACTCTATAGAGATTTTTTTAATAAAGTTCATTCCATTGCTATCTATTACATGGCACAAAGCCCCTCAGTCAATAGTCATTCTGTCCTTAAACAGGAGATACCTGTGATTCACAAACCAGCCAATCAAGACTCCATGTCAAAGCCATTTCTTTGCTGAAAACAAATCGATAGCTGTTTTTGCTAATAACTGGGCTACTCACAATAAACCCTCTGTAACTAAATTTACCCTTAAGATTAACAAAATATATACACAGCAAAGGAAAAAAAGAGTTGCTTGAGAGACAATGAAGCCTATAATTTTCTGTTACATTTTCTATAACAGAAGGCTACTGACTAAATGTTTGTGGGAAATACGTTTTGTGTTTGCTTTTTTCCCCCTTCATAAACAAAAGAAGAAAAGGAAAAATGTCTCAGCAAAAATGTCTAAAATTATACACCCTGGATAAGAACCAATTACATAGAGGCTGATTCCATAAGTTCATTTCCATTTCTGTGGCATATGTTCAGAATGTATTGGTAATATTTAAAAAAAGCTTGATGCTCTCAGAAAAGGGATTTTTTCATGGTTCTTTCTGTTCATTATATCCTCTATTTGCTGTGTGCAAATGGTTAACTCATGTCCTGCAGGGACAACTTAAACAGAAATTGATATTTTTTTCAAGGAAAGAAATCCTCAAAGTATGACTATTCAATTTTTTGTTTTTAAATCAACAATCTGGAATGAGAAACAGTCATATTTGGGTAGCTCTCTGGTCATTAATAAGGGATTTATATGAATAAATGAAGTATTTAAAGTGAATTTGCATCATTATTCTTAATACCGAATCACAGGAATTCCTTCATGGTAATTTTATGTGTATTAGTACTTTATAAATAATTCCCACATCCACAAATAACTGGAACTGAAGAAATCTTGCTTCGGTTTAAATTTTATTTTGTGGCATATAAATGGGAGGCTTACTCTTCTGGTCTGAACACCAGGACCCAGGAAGATTAATGGCTTGACCGGCCAGTGGCAAACGAGGAACTGATGGCCCGGTAAGACACCAAGGCCAAGATTTATAGATTCATAGACTTAAGGTCAGACTTAAGTTAGGCTCCTAAATACTATGCAGACATCTAAAGAAATAAGATGATTTTAAAAAATGCTGAGCACCTAGAAGGTGGAAGATTCTGGGTGCTCAGGAACTGTGAAATCAGGATACTTATTTACATGCTTAAATGGCAATTTAGGATCCTACCTTTAGGCATCCATTTTCGAAAGTTTTGGCCTGGAACCCAACCACCAGCTAGTGTCATTCAGGACTAGGGGGGCTACAAAGGATCCCTCAGTTGTAATCAACAGCATCCCTGTGTAGATAGGCCAGCCACAGATGAGACATAAGAACCTTCTGGGAGAGAGAGCACCTGTTTAGGATTACCGGCTACTGCATCTTGTGGGAACAGGTTATAGATTTCTGCACTGGTTTTGGAGTTACAGCATCAAAAAGAGTTCATATGTCCTGGCCACTTCCTTCCCCACTTGCCGTGGTGTTTTTCTATGTATAGGCCCATATGAATGGGTCCATAAATATATTATTAATGTAAGTGGGAGACACTATGTGCTGTCCTATCCTTCCTGTGTTCTGTTCATAACAAAATTAATATATTATAAGAATGTCCAAATTATCTGCCATGGAACTTCTGAATAACATTTAAAATATACGGAATTTCACAATGGTGACAATATTGCACTAGAAATAGTTTTCACGCAAGCTGATCTTCGACATCAACATTTGTCCAATGTGCAGTTTTGTCTCCCAACCCTCGTACAAAGCCATGCAGAGTGTTGGTTCACTTTATTTGTATGGTGCTAATCTCTCTATTATCTGGGCACCTGTGTTCAGTACAAAAGATATTTATGTATTTCAGTGTCAAGTCTCTGCATATTAATTCAAGGAGCTCTTATATAACCTGTAACAATAGCCTGGGGAAAATAGGGCTCTCCAGCTGACCATACAAATAGCCCTAGGGCAAAGAGAGGCCCAATTTCTGCTTTCTTGATCTCTACTTCAGTCTGCCCATATGCCCACCAGAATTCTGAAACAAGTTGGGATGTTCCTTGAATGACCTGCCATCATATAGATCATTACAACTATTAATTGTATATGCCGTGTTGTTGCCGTGTTCACCCCAGGATATTAGAGGGACAAGGTGGACCAACTTCTGTTGGTGAGAGAGAGAAACTTTTGAGAAAAATTATAAAAAATTTAAAAGAACAGAAAAATGATGAAAGACAAAAACACCATGTCACCTGTGGGTGAACACTTTTCACAAAGCGATCACTCTGACTTCACAGTGCTCATCCTCAAAGGAAACCTGCACTATACCTTCAAAGACAAGCCTGGGAGCTCACTCACGGACTAACAGAGACGCTTGATTTATGGCTTATTACAACAATCCGCAATCCATTTAACACCATCCCCAAGCTTTTCCCTCCACTTGTCCTCTCTATGGAGAGGTGTTAATAGCCCGCTTCACCCTGAATTGTCTCTTGAAATATGTGTTAACCTACTTTTGCTGAACAATCTGCTCTACCTTGTATTTAGCTGTGATAGTCTGAGTACATTTCCCAGACCAGAAGAGCAGCTCTGTGTAACTTGAAAGTTTATTTCTCCCCCCACTTTGTCTCTCTTATTATTTGCACAGTCATTGATAGATGTTAATCTGTGCATTTAGGGCCTGGTCCAATACCCACTGAAATTAATGGAAAGATTCCCAGAGGAAAGGCTCTAAATCTCCTCTGTACCACCATGAATTTAATGTGACAATTACACAGTGAGTAAAATTAGTTTTTCGTTACTGTATGTGCTTTTTGCTCTTCTTATGCTCCTTTTATCAGCTTCACCCAAAAGCAGCTAAATAGAACATTTGAAGGTCTACATTTCTAGAAGTCGTCTAAGGTTCACGTGCATTATTCCAATTAAAGCCAGTGGGATTCCAATGATACAAACCTTACACAACAAGGATTGCCACTCATCCGAGTTTTACCTGGATAGGCCAGTTTTTGGCCTATGTGTTTGAGTGCTATTTAGGGTTACCAGGTGCCCAGTTTTCGATTGAAAAGTCCAGTCGAAAAGGGGACCTGGCAGCGTCTGGTCAGATGTACTGACCAGACACCAAAATTCTAGTTACCATGGGGCAAGGGGAGGCACTGGGTCATTAACCCATGCCAGCCCCTGCTCAAGCCCACCTCCTAGGCAGGCTACAGCAGCTCCTGTCCCAGCCCTGGAGCAGAAGCAGCTCAACTTGGGGATGGGGGAGAGAGATGGAGACAATCCAGTGAGCAACAGGGGGAGCAGGGAAGAAGAGTGAGTGAGGGAGCAGAGCCTTGGGGAGAAGAGGTGGGGCATAGGGCGGGGCTTCAGGAGTCCAGATGCCAGCTATTCGAAAGGTGGCAACCCTACATACAGCTAATTCAAAACTTAGAGATTTGTGACAAGATTCACCAAGCAATGATGGAGGAGTAGGGGAAAGGGAGGGTCAAAGTATTAACAGTTTATTCTATCAGACTTTTGGTTTGTTCTTATTTTTCTATTTTATTTAATAAGACTCACATAGAACCCCCCCATGCTATTATTCTCACCCTATGATATATGCATTTGTTTTCTACTATTAACTTTAGAGACTGTTACTTCAGATTTATTTGTATTGACATTGATTTGGGAGAAAGAATTAATTACCCCAACCCCAAAACCACAACATGTATGTAAGTAGCAAATTCTGCAGCCCAAGGAGATTTACTATAATGTTCCTATAAACTATGTTCCTTCTTCCCTAACTTATTAAAAAGGTAATTTGGGATTAACAAAACTAAAATAGAAATGGTTTGTACTGACTTTTCTTTTAATATAAAGGTCATGACTTAGAGAAATATGATACACAATCCTTAAAATACACCCTAATTGTCTTTTTCTCTCTCCTCCCAAAGACATCACATAGTAGTCTGACTTGACTTCATATCTGATGGACACACTGACATATCCAAACGGGGGGTTCAATTTGTCTGTAGATTACCCTCTCCAAAAAGTATCAACATTTCCAATGTGCCACCCATAGTATCTCTGCTAAAGGGCAGAGGATAGTAATAGTAATAATTGGAGATATACCAATCTCCTAGAACTGGAAGGGACCTTGAAAGGTCATCAAGTCCAGCCCCCTGCCTTCACTAGCAGGACCAAGTACTGATTTTTGCCCCAGATCCCTAAGTGGCCCCCTCAAAGATTGAACTCACAACCCTGGGTTTAGCAGGCCAATGCTCAAACCACCAAGCTATCCCACCCTCCCCAATGGGGTGAGAGAGTCCAAATTCCATGTTGTATGATCTGTTTTTCTTTCGCAAAGTCTGGCTGCACTCACTGGTACCAAAAAGAGCTCAAAAAGATGGTGAAGGTTTCCTTTGAAAGATGCTCCAATAAAATATCACTTCCCTTCCATTTCTTTCTTCTCTGGTTAGCTCCCACTTTCTCAAAGATCTATGACTAGAGAGGAATGATCAGAATATCCTTAATGATGTAGATGAGGATCTAGTTTGACAAGACATTTTAACACCTAAATCAAAGTCTCTGTGCTTAACAAGCATAACCTGGAACAATCAGATCAGAACCGTATAAAACTCTATGATAATGCTTGGAATGAACTAACTGGGTCAGATGTAATAAAAATCAGCGTGCATCTCTGCCCATGACTTGATGCAAATGTAGCTCTTTTGTGGGATGAAATTCCAGTAACTGCCTCTCATCCCTGTTACTTTTAAATTTTAATTCCATCAAACTATCCTGTGCCCAATCAGAGCTGTTAATGTGGAACCCTGTGCCTGTGTGGTGTCACATTGTCCCATAGACCCATACAAATACAAGGGTCTGCATCAGCAGATTCAGCTGCAGAATCAGAGCCTTACAAGGATTTGGTTCTCACTAGCTACTTAGAGACAACCTCCTGATACGATACCCATGGAGTTGCAATGAGCTAAGGTACTCAAGCGGATATCTCCACCAGCTCCCCAACTTGTTTTAACAGCAAAAGGCTCTCAGCTCTGCAACATACCTCTTCCTTGGGTCTGACAGAGCGCACTACAAACTCCATCTATCCTTCCATATGTTTTCCTGAGAAAATGAGCTGGCTGGTGTACAAATGGGCAGATGTTAGGAATAACAGATGAAGTGCGTTGTTGGACATACAAAGTGGCCTGAGAGAATGTTACAGGAGGTAGGTCAGGAGTGTTATGGAACTGATCCAGCTGAAATCGTGCACACTTCATATAGCACTTAGCACCCTGGAAAATATTGGTTATATTGAAATAAATAAATAGCACATCACTTCCTGATTTTGGCTGGGACCAGGAGTAGAAAAGCTGAAAGACTATAAGGAAGAGCCATGAACGTTAACTTTAAGAATATGTAATTCTGTTTATTTCAGAGGAATAAAAACACATCATTTTTCACTTATGGGGATTTGTTTTGCCCTTTAAATGCCAGCAAGTGAGTAAAGCTAAAGTTCACACCTAAAAAAATCTGTGTACCCAATATGAGCCTCACTTTCCCGTTTCATGGATTTTGAACCACACACTTTGAGAGAAAGTAGGAAGCATGAAATAGAGTACATTTATTCCAAACACAGACAAAATATAAAATCATGGTATAAAGCATACATGTATTATATGTGGCAGGCAGTTTTCTCTAGTTCCAATCAACCCACTTGGGGAGGTGTAGGGGACTTGCAGAGAAGTTTTGGAGAAATTTCTTCCTTTCTCCCCTTGCTCTGGCTCCAAGAAGCCAGTTAGAGCCTGTAAAAACCACAAGTTTGGGAGGAAATATGTGTACCCCAGATTCCAAGGCAACAATCTGGTCTTGCACCAGACACCCTGTATTTGATCAACCATAATATAGCCAGATGCTCACTAAAGGAGGGGGATGAAAATAGAAGGGGATCCTTTCATAACAAATACCTGCACTGGTCATCTGCCATGAGTTTTATATATTCAGTAGCAACATTATCACCTAACCCACTTGCTGTTGGGAAGGTGAAAAACCCTCACCCTGCCTTGGCCAATCTCACAGTGAGGGAAAAGTTCCTTCCCAGCCCAGAAAGAAAACGTGAGCAGTGTAATGCCGACAGTGGGTCATGAGGAATCTCAATCCTGTTGCAAATTTTGTAGATGGGTGCTGCTGCCAGCCCGATCCAGGTAAGCCAGGGCTTTTCCAGGACTACATGGGGTAGAAATAACCCCCCTCCCCTCCACACACACTTACTCTTCTGGTCAGCAGGAAAAGCAGTGTCCTTAACTTCACCTGGCCCAGCTGTTTCCTGCTCTTCTTTTCTTCCCTTTTCTGTTCTTGTAAGCCTCTCTCCATACCCCCTCTACTACCTATTATGGGGGGGAGGGCCCCATTAAAGACAAGGACCCCATGGATGCTGTGCTGAGCACATTGTCTCCACCCACCTGATGACATTTAAAGTGCCAGGTTAATACTCAGATGGGGAAAAATTACGTAGCTTTAATCCTTAATTAATAAAGGATATTTTTGTGTATTTTCACAAGTTGCATAATCGGTCTGTGCACATGAGATTTCCAACCCCAATTTTACAGATCCAAGAAGTTCCAATTCTCTAGTTTGGATAAGCTTCAGATCTGTGTCCAAGCTTTTGGGCACTCATCTGAAGTATCCATGTCTCCATAATCAATAACCTTGGAGACCGGAAGGTGTTAGGAGAAAGACAGTTTACATTATTGCTAGGGCATATTTATTTGGCTAAAACAGAAACTGAACATTTAATTACATCATTTCCAGTCCTCTCAAATTTCATAGTGTTTCAGTAAATTCAGTACTAATAATACTAAACCTTTATTACCCTCCCAAGAGTAATCATCCACACATCCTACTCCAGTACAATATTTGGTAGGGTGGTCTTGTAACAGTCTTATTAGAGTATACACCTTATGCTAACTTTTTTCCCGTCTCTGTCTCAGTTCCCCAGTAAGAAGAAAAGCTAGACATTCCTCCCATTTGTTTACAGATGACAGACTTTCACCTCTATTTGAGGAATTCAAGAGTGGGGGGAGAGGGGGCAGAGCATGTATTTTTGCACTTTCAATTTTGCAATTCAATGCTACAATCCATTTGATGTTGCATTTGTGGCTGTAAATACATTCAGTGGCATACATTCCCTGCTATTCAGGTGTCATGACCAGACTTCAAACCTATGAGTGACATAGCTTCGCCAAAAGGATTTTTTTCACCTTACACCTTTTTTCCAAACAACCTATGCACATAAAGCACAACAGCTATGCTAACAGTGAACAGTTACTGAAGAAGGAAACCCCTCTTCCCCACAACAGAATATTTCCCCCTCAACCCCAGGAAATTATATACACTTCCAAAGGGAGATGCTTGGGTTAACTGTTTTATAAACTTCTTATTGCTAATTATTATTATTAACGGAATGCAAGATGTGAGACAAACCACCAAATATTGAAAGCTTCTCCTATGAAAGATGTTTTACTGCAAATCTACTCATGATCCAGGCTGGATTCAAACTACATCCCTTGAGGTAAAAAGTCTAATCCACAGAGCTTCCACTTATGTATGTAATTATGAATTAGATACGCACTGCTCTCAGCCACATTTTAATCAGTCTTTTACTGAATAATTAAAACAATACAGTAATTTTTGAACTTCCAGAAAGTCCCTCTGAGATGCTAGCATCAGTAATTAGAGAGGGTCAGAGGACAGGAAGTATTCCACATGACAGGAAGAAAAGGGATAATTTATAATGTGATATTAGAGCACATCAGGGCTCTGAAGGATTCTTTTAAACTCTGTGTGTATGACAACAGTGTTAAGCCAATATGGCATTTGTGTTGTTAATACTAATTATAATGTCAGTAATTAGAAACTGCAGGTTATATTTGTATTCATGAATATGTTTCTCTTAATCATCACAATGCACCCACTCCTTTGTTTTCCATGGGTATTCACTCTCATGAGGCAAGAAAGTGTTCCATTGAAATTTAAAATCACAATGAAAGGCAAAGATAAGATTTGATAGTGATATAATCTTGCTAATTTTAAACCTCAAACAAAGTAACCTGACATATAATGAACCAAATGCCTAACACATTTCCCTGCACAGACCAACAAAGTTAATGAACATAGATTTTAAAAGGAATGCCTTTGACTGTGTATCTTTTTGAGCAACACTATCAAAATATTGGTGTTATTGCTGTTAGAGAAAACAATAAAAATGATCACTAGTAATGGGAGATGTTCTAAAACTGTGTATAAGTAATGAGGAGGCAGTAGGGAACAGCCAGTTAGGAGTAAGCAAAGGCATTCACTTGCTTTAAAATCCATTTGAGTCTCTGCTTCAAATAATACATAACTACATTTTACTTTGTTTCTAGCTGCCTGTGAAACAGGCACTGTCAACTCCAAAATGTTAGAACAACAGCACAAAAAGAAGGGATAATAGTTAACCTTTTTTTTTAAACAATAATACTTCAAGTGTATTTAGTGCTGGTGCTCTCAGACTGACAGCACGAGAGAATGAAACCCTTTATCTTCAGCACAGACACTGGCCGTCTCAATCCTGTTTTGGAAGCAAGAGGTTATATCTTCTTTGATATTGGGGTTCTCAGCCTGGGGTTCCTGAACAAATTTAAGGGCACTACATCCAACCTTCCCTTCCCAAAATGCAAAACGGGAGTGTGTTCTGGCTAGATCCAGGCTAGATAGATAGGGAATCACACCTAAGTTGTGAACCCTAGTAACTAATAGCAGGTATTGGTCCTTTTGATAGAGGGAGTATATTACTTCTGTGGTCTCCTCTGGCTGCTTCCTGCAGCCCACCATCTCCTCAGTCTTATCTAGGTTGAGCATTAGCCAGCTTGCACTCATCCATGCATCAGTCTCAGCTAGTCATTGATTAAGGTGCTGAACCCACATCATCAAAGATGGATGAGACAGACACTAAATTGGGTGTCATCAGAATGCTGAAAACATTTCATCTTGTGCTTTCTTTCTAAGCCCGTGAACAGTTTAATATACACGTTGGACAGGAGGGGTGACAAAACGGCACACGGAGGTACCCCACGCTTTTCTAAGATGTTTCTCTTTTTCTCTGGCCTTGATGCCACTTCTGCTTTTATCTGACCCCTCCACCCTACTCACAGTCAAGTATGCTTGCTTTGCTGATATTCTGCATTAGGTGTGGGGGTTCAGCTGTTACCCCCCAGTCTCTCACGCCCCTGGGCTCCAATCGGTCAGAAGTGCACAAAGTATTTTGAGGCCTCTCCGGCCTTGAAGAAAGCAGCCAGTACAGCAGTTTGTCAGAGCATGTCAGAAAAGCACCTGCATATGGCTGGGAATGGTGGGAGGCAGCTGAGAGGCAAGTGGGGTAACAAAACATGGACTAGGGAAGGGAGGGAAATAGAAAGATATGTGGTTAACAATCCAGAAATCAGATTATACTCAGAGAATGGAAAAGGAAGAGGAAGACCAACAGGAAAGTGAGACGAGGAGAAAGCTATTAGGCAAAGGTTGTGTATTACTTCCAAGCTTTGGACAGGCTAATAGCTATAGAGTGGGGTTTACACAGAGGGAGGGAAGAGGAGGAGCAGCACGTGCATTTGTAGATGCATGGGCTTGGGAAAAAGACCAAGTATATTACGTATTTAGAGAAGTAGGAAGTTAGGCAGGAGAAGCCTCAAAAGCTTCAGACCGTCTGGCAGAGCTGCAGGAACACAGCCAAATGCTTTGGATTAGAGGCATACCATTGATTCTGGGACAGAGAAGCCCTTAGAGAATACACAAGATTTGAAGACAGTACAGTGCACAGCAGAGACTGTCAGACCTGTAGTGACCTTTTGATGAATCTGAAATATCAGCAAACATAAAGGAGCCTGAGCACAGAACAAACAATGGACTCAGGAAAGGAAAGGCATTGGCAGAATGGCCTGACTCACCAGATTTCAGGTTGGCGATGAAAGAGGCAAGAAACATATCAGACAAAAAAGGTAAAGGAGGGACAAGAAGCATGGAGTACATAATTGCAAGGTCCTTAGCCATCTATTTTCAGACCTTAAAAACATTTAGCTCATTTTAGATTGTGCACAGACCTCAGTTTCAAGAAGGATTTGATTTGATTTTGATGACTTGGTCCATTCTTTCATGCTATCCTGTCAGACTCAAGTAATATAGTAATGATTCTAAACAGCTACATTATTCTTTTTTTTTAAGTTATAATCAGGTACCTGCTGTTTTCAGCTATTACCTACAAGTTACCCATATAAACTTTCTACAGGCAATGCCTCTGAATAATCAATGTAGGTGCAGCATCTATCCATATTGAAAAGTGTGACTATTCCTAGCTTTTCTTTGGCTTTTTTTCAGGTTTTCCATTAACTAATGCAGACTGATCTGACATGACCTAATGCAATTAACTGGGATGTGTGAAAGAAATGTGAAATGTGAAAAATATTATATATTTTATAATTAACTGTTGTGTGAGCAGGTGTAAAAAGGAGGTGAAAAACGAGCATTTTTCCCCCGCCTCACAGAAGTGAGCAGTAGCAGGTTTGAGGTTGTCTGCACATTTTATTAGGATATTGGTGAAAGTTATCATGTCTATTGGGCTCCCAGGAAAATAATCCAAACTTAATAGGAGATTATAAAGATACCTGGGCTATTGCCATGGGTGGCAGATATAATAGACTCTGCCTTCCCTGGCTGGAGCCGCTGCTGTGGGATGCTGGGCTGGGGCTGCACCAGCCGGCCGGCGTGACTGGGGCCGGCCAAGGGATAGGAGCTGCTTCTGCAGGTCACTGAGCTGGGAGCTGCTATTGCGGGACACTGCGCTGGGGTTGCTTTGGCCCGGGGCTGGGGCTTGGGCGATTCTGGACGGCTAGGGACTGGGGCTTGGGCTGCTCTGGGAGGCCTGAGGCTGGGGCTGGGGCTCAGGTTGCTCCAGCCGGCCGGCCAGGGGCTGAGGTCGGCCAGCCGGTGCAGCTAAGGCTGCTTAGGCCAGCGCTTGGGTCAGCTGGCCGACTGGCTGGAATGGCCTGGGGTTTCTCTGGTGGTGGGGTGAGGAAGGGTGGCTCGGGGTTGGCTGCGACAGGGGGGTAGGGGGCTCAGTGCTCCTGCTGCAGGGGTCGGGACTGTGGGGCTAGCCTCCCTGAATGAGGGGTGTCCACTCGCTGCCCATGGCTATAGCACCTGGTTAGTTCTAGTACTATATCATTTAACTGATTTATTTAATGTTTTGTAGTGTGCCGATCAATTTATTACCCAAGCACACATGCAAAAGTGAAAAAAAAAACCAACAGTCTAGACAACTATCAATGAACTATTATAATAATTTGAGATTATTCCTGTTTGCCTCAGTGGACAGACTTTTTTAAACAAGACTGGAACAGAGTGTTTACACCAAGAAAAAAAAAGATCTCTAAATGAATAAATAATAGAATAAGCATTAAAATATATATTATTAAGCTGTGCAATCAGCTGAAATAATGTCTGTGATTACAGCAAAAATATATATATTTATCCAACAGCAGCACCCAACCAAGGGAAACAATAAGCCAAAATGTCAAGTCTGTTATTAAGATACACAGTGCCCACAGCAAGGGAGCAAGTTCTCACACTATTAATTGCTGGAGTCTACACCATAATCTCTTTTTTTTTTAGTCACCACAGGTTCAATTCATTCAGAAAAGTAAATGGCATATTAATGACTGGTTTAATAAATCTGGCATGGTAACGGTCCCAAACATGTTTAGATTCACAGCTTCACAGAATTTTCTGTCTGGTAAACACAGAGGTAATATTTCTATCAAATCGAACATGGTTGTACCTTAAAGATCATGGGTAAATTCACACACTGAAGTTTCAAAAGCAATAGGGGACTAGATCCTCAGCTGGTGCAAATTCTCAGTTGGTGCCAATTTAAGCCATCTGAGGATCTGACCCAGTGTTTTTACCCAGCAAGTAAATGGCAACATTCAAAAGAAGCCATTTTCTTTAGTGGAAAATGCGCATTTTAATACATAAAAGCAAACTATGTTAAGCTAAAGCTAAGATTTCAGTTCTACCCTCACATAAGTGGGTGACTTCTCACTGAAGTCAATGGGAAGATTATGTGAAGGCAGAGCTAATCCCCTTGGCTAGATAGCTTAGCTCTCATCAGGAAATTACAAAATTGAGATAGCACAAGCAAACCAAATGCTGTGCCTTTATGCATAATTATGATAAACCAAGCAGTCCTTCAATTACATGGTCACATGCTGTAAAGCTATATTTTATCATGCATTAACCATTAACAGTGGCTACACATGTGTAGCATCTTGTAATTTGTTTCATTCTTGTGTACTTATACTTTTTTAATTGACTTGGTGGTCTAAGATCTTCTAATACAGATTTTTTACATGATAAACTCTCAAGCTATGCATTTTAATAAATCGGTCAGCAGCCGTAAACGACACACATTCTTTACAACTGGTAAACAACCTTCCACATATGCATTTCAGGAGATGAGGCAGTTAACTACAAAGCTAATTTTTACGCCAATAAAGTTCATTATTACTCTGTATTGGTTTTCCTGTTCTATAATATGTGTAAGTATGGTTTCCTGTGTTCTTTTCATATATATGACCTCCACGGATTTGTTGTCTGGCATAGATAGAGTAGATCAAAGTATTATAGGAGTTTACGTACATGTACCTACATATGTAGAGAAACATAAAACAGCATATCATATTATTTATGAAGCCGTAGTGATTGTATAACTAAAAACAGTATCAAACTTAAAGGGATATGTAATGCATATGTTCAAAGAGATAGAGTTAAGCTTGTATGCGCAATTTTAACAATTGTGGGCCTACTCATGCAAAAAATCTTGCAACCTTTCTCTAATATTTTGTTTGTAAATTACATTTCTTAGTGTTGTTTTTAAAAGGGAAAGATAGAAAAAATTGCATTGTATGGAACTATTTGACTAGACGCATACTACAAGACATAGCATAAATACATAACTGTACTTTTACTCTTTATCTTTGTCAACTATACTCTTTCATAAGCTAGATAAATTGATCATCTTGAATCTCTCATCATAAAGTGCATTTGCCAGACCTCCAATCATCTGCTCTGAACCTGCTCCCATTTTTCAATTTTCTCTTTTCTTTGTCTCTGGTGTTTAGCTATGGTCTTACCAATCCCACATACATTGCAGTATCTCACTGATGAGCAGACCATTGTCATGATAATATGAAATATTAATATGAAAAGGAAGTACATACAGAAATTAGGTGATAAACTTTCTACTCTCTGTGTAGCTTCAGTCTGCAACTGCCCTATGCTGGGCTTCTTTGTGTCTGCCCCTAGCAGAAAGTGTGTTCCAGGAAACCAAAGACTGTATATAGAGCGTACAGGAAATCTGGGATCCCTACACTTCCCGGAGGACTTATTCTATAGACAGCTTCCCATTTTAGACCCCCTTTTAATATGCCCTGATTAATTTAATAGTGTCTTTGTTCAAATTAAGAACCATTACAAATACACTGACTTAACTGTTCAGTTTGCTTAAACACAACGCTAACAAGTCTTGTTCACTCTTTCAGGGCGTTTCAGCAATCTTCCTGGTCTAATGTATTGCAAGCCCTCTTTACTCAAATTTCTTTATTGTAATATTTTGTTTGATTGTACTTTCCTAGTCTTTTCCTCACTATCACAGACTCCTTAATCATCTTTTGTTTTTGTCCTATATCTAGTAATTGAACATTTATATGTGTAAGGTAGAGACGTTCAAGAGGTGACTTTCCAAATTGCAGTGGTGTATCTCTATAGTTGAGCAGTGCTAAATGTGGATCTTCTCTTGCAGTTATTGCTTTTTGGAGAAAGTTCTTCACTATATGTACTCCATATTCAGCTAATCCATTGGCTCTAATATATATGGGAAGATATATGTCTCATGTTGTGATGAATGTCATACATGTTAGCAAAGTTCAGGAATTCCCTATTCTTGAACTGTGGTGGTTGTCAGTTATTACTGTTCTTGGAATTCCATGTCATGCAAATACAGATTTAATGTGCTTGACAACTGTTGCTGCTGTGGTCTATTCAAGTGAGATTACTTCTGGGAAATTAGTAAAGTAGTCTGTTATAACTAGGTGATCACAAGTTCAACATGACAGTTCCAACTTTGTCCCATAGAACTCCAAGTTGTTTGCATGGTAACGCTGGTTCCTTCTGCTAGGAATCTCTGTACTTCTGTAAACCTGCTCACCATTTACCAGAAGGTTATTATTTCTTCAGTAAGTAATTGCAGATTTCAATCATATATGAAAGGCCTCTCATGATAGATGAGACAGAATGATAGCAGAATCCCAACAAAGCCTTGCTTTATCTTCATACCACACATGGTTATTTTGAAACCCTGATAACATATGCCTAGATTAATACTAGTGCTGCTATCTGATTTATTAATAATTTGTGCTGATTTTCTTCTTTCCTGCTCCCTCTCCCATAATATGTTGTGTCTTAGCAACCTTTCATTTGCTCTTGGACAATTATAATTTGGTAATTAGCCATAATAGAACCTTTTGACTAGTTAAAATAATGTCCCTGCTTGTTTCTTAATTCATGTACAATCCAGACTCCCTATGATTAGGTGATCCTGATTTATCTTTTCCCTTGGACACTTAAATCTAAATATAAAATGAAATCGATCAAAGGCAGGCTGAAGTGAAGACATCCTCTTGTGGCAGAGGAAACCTCATCAGCCAGAGAGAATCCCCCCCCACACACACACGCTGTGCCAGATGAAAGAAAAGAGGAAAAAAAGTATATTATATAACTGTCAGTTTTTATAACATCATCAACTTTCGTGAAGATTCAATATTCTAAGTGATGTCATAGCTGCCTGAGGAGGATGAATACTTGCATGCTGCATAAGATAGTGATTCATTACTATGATGGCACAGAAATGGAAATGGATTACTTACAGCATCAAGAGCTAAACTCAGACTCACTGGGATTTCAGTGATTCCATGTCAAAAGCAGATCTAAGACAAGTTAAGTCTTTTGTTCATGGAGGACACCAGAAAATAATGACATCATAAACAGAACCAATATTTTTAGAATGTGTGCAGTTAGAACATCCTACTTACACAAGGAAAGACAGCTGGGCTGCTTTATGAATTAGTTTGTGTTTGGCTTTTTTAAAAAATAAGTAATGGCTAGTAAAAATATTAATACCCTTATAGGATGTACCTTATAGGATGCTACCCTATCAGCTACTAAATTGTACTTTGAGAGCTCCCTCGCTGTAAGGCTTTTTGTGATTAGGCTGTCACGCAATCAAAGGTTGCTACACTTTTGCCATCTCAATGTCCTTTGATCTCTATAATCAACTCCCTCCTATGTATAATGTGCACTTTACTATAATAAGTAAATTGCAGGCTCTCAAGAACAGCCACGTGGAAGAAATGACTATACTTGGAGGAAACAGAGAGCCTTACAAAACAAACAGCAAGTTGGCTCATAGTCATGACTTTGGATTTCTGTTAACTTAAATGGGACAAGGGCTTCCTAATTTGCCACATAATTTAATTTTTTTGGACTTTGTAAACAAAATGCATATTTGTAAATGTATTTACCCTTAAATCTTAAGCCAAAGACCAGCTCTCTTAGCGTATGTCTACACTGCAATTCAAAACTCGCTGCTGGCCCGTACCAGATAACTCAGGCCAAGGGGTTCAGGATAAGAGGCTGTTTAATTGTGGTGTAGACATTTGGGCTCAGACTGGACCCTGGATTCTAGCACCCTGCGAGTTGGGAGGGTCTCAGAGCTCAGGTTGCAGCCTGAGACCAAATGCCTACAGCACAATCAAACAGCCCCTTAGCACGACCCCACTGAGAGCCCAAGTCAGCTGGCATGGTCCAGCTGCGGGGGTCTAATTGTAATGAAGACACGCTCACAGTGATTCTCTCCAGTGGAAAATCATGTTGCTCCACGTTGCCATACACAGTATTTAATAAACTGGTTTTTACTAAAGGCTGCAAATATTTCATAAGCAACTACAACCCACTTTAAATATGCCAATCAGTTACTCCTAGAGACCACCTTCTAATATTTGTCTCTGTGGTTTCTATCTTGAAATGGGCAGATTTAAGGGGATGGAAAGGTACAATATTAGTTAGCTCTTGAACCCGCCCCATCCCAAGAAAAGTTTCTTGTTTTTTAAAATCAAGATGTGCATTACTTAGTGAAGCAAGAAGAAAACATATTCTCTGCAGATAAATCGTACTGACAAAATAACAACGCCAATGCATAAACACAGCAGCCTCCAGTGATGGAAAGAAAACATTGTTTAAAAGCTGTCAACACGCAGGCTTATTTTAAAAACTGAGGACAATCCTGGCTGAAATGGGACTCCGAGCAATTATACCTAAATCTGGGACCAGTTTTGACTTTATAGTTTCTATTTATTGCAGCATTTAGGAAATATAAAATATAAAAACAAACTTTAAATACTATAATTCTAACAGAGAAATGGAAACAAACAACTGATAGACTATCCTTCACCATATGCCCGGTTTGTACATTTTGTAGCCTGACTGGCAAATGGTAAATCACTGTTCACATCCTAGGTAAATCCAGATAAAACAGGTATCATTAGGGTGACCAGACAGCAAGTGTGAAAAATCGGGATGGGGGTGAGGAGTAATAGGTGCCTATATAAGAAAAAGTCCCCAAAATCAGGACTGTCCCTATAAAATCGGGACATCTGGTCATGCTAGGTATCATGCATTGCTGATTAAAAGCTATCTATGTACACATACAATAATTAATACTTCATTGATTTGAGTTGCTGGTTAGTTTTAATATGCTGCTGTAATCTGATATACTCTCATTAGGGACTTAATCCAATTCCTATTCAAGTCAATGGAAAGAAACAGAAAAGGGAGTTGAATGAGGCCCAAGGTGTTTGATAATCAGACTTCTTCACAACTGAAATACAGAATTTTCTTTAAAAGAACTGAAGAATTCATGTAAACTTTCAAGTAGGCGTGACATGCAGAACACATGTTTACAAGAACCCATGAAGTGTTTTGCTGGTTTACTGAATCTGACACCAAACAGAAAAGCTATAAAGGCTCAAACACAACCTTTTGTTTGTTTACTTATTCTACTCACTAACTACATTTCCATTTAATTTGCAGCATACCTGTCAAACCCACTTTGGGATTAAGACTCTTTTCCTTTATTAAAAAAAGCCTGCAAAATCTAAACTGTGATCTCACCCCTGGCCCCTCAGGACTCCTTTGGACAAGATTTTACTGCAAAAGCCACCACTCCAAATACTGTGCTCTGTTTTCCACCTACAGGAACCTTTAAAATAATACTCTTTCCAATCACAGCTAGAGGCTGCCAAGCACAAGAGAAATTTTAGATTTAAACCAAGAACTCCATGCCAAAAATTAGCGATAGTCCCCTTAAGAAAAAAGTTGAAATTTAACCATAAACACTTTGAAATACAACATATGTAAAATCTTACTTTGGTTTCTTCAGAATCTGCTGATGTCCACCAGACTTCTCACCTAAGGAAAAAAGACAGAAGGGTCAAGTTTTGGGAAATGCCTAATATATTTTCCATTAGAGAGTTTAAAAAAGAAGGTCAAGAAAAAGCAACAATGCATTTTTATATTTTACCCTGAATCTCAGCTGCCTGGGACTTGCAGGACATGTTACTCATTCAGTATCTAGCAGCAAAGGATACTGACTGGTGTTTTTACAGAATGCTAAGAAGAAAAGGTATTTTCATTCATTTATATAACGCAGACAACTATTTGGGTTACCAGTAAAACAAAGTCTGACATATAAAAGAGAAAACAAAATCCTCTGTAATTAATTACCATAGAGAGAAGACCTTCCACGTGTTAGTCTATGAAGAGAGACACGATACCTGCCTTATATGCATGATATTACATACTTCAGGCTAGCCCGTAAGGGTAATCTGTGTGTACTCTTTGGACTCAATCAACAACAATTTTTATGATCTTTTGAGAAATACAGGTATGACTATCTACATAGCCCAGAGCATTAAGGTCCTGATCCAGTGCCCAGTGAAGTTAATACAAAGTCTCTTATTGACTCCAATCGGCTTTGGATCAGGCTCTAAGAGAAGGATTAATATTAAAAAGGTGCATTTCAATCCCGCTGACCACATTTATTCATTTCCAAAGTATACTACAGATGGCAGACTCTACATTCAGAGGCAAATTTCCTTCAATTTAAATTCCCCTTTCGTGAATAGCAGCTACAATCTTTAAAATTGGTCTCCTTTAAAAAATTACAAGAAAAAGAAATACAAAACCATTGACCTAAACTTTTCAGCAGAGGAATGGACATGAGAAGCACTCAGATATTATTATACTAATTATAGCGCAACTACTGGAGCTGGCTGGAAATATTTCAATGAATACATTTTACTGATAGAAAAAATTCCTTGTGTTCAAATTTTTGCCAAAAATATTGACATTTACCCAGCCAGCCTTAAAATGTCCCTAGAGAGAGAGAGAGGTAAGTTGTGATAGGTTAGTGGTAAACTTGGAAATTTACACAGTTATGAACCACCTTTGCTTAATCAAATCCTTTTTTTTTTTTCCTGCAAATTTTGTAAGGCACAAATACACATTGAACTGTCACGAGTAAATAATATGTGGCTAGTACCATGAATGTCATGCTAACTAAACACATTGGGAAGGCTCTCTAAAGCTGATGGAGTGAGGTGTAACTTGTAACACTGCTAGATCTGAGTTCAAGGTAGGGCAGGCAGTATTTTATGATAGCACCTCCTTCCTTCCAAGTCCCTGCCAACAGGAGCAGATTTAACTCAGTAAAGCAAACCCCAAGCATTCAAATACAAGTCACGCCTCCAAAAGTCTTGAGGTTGGCTTTAAAATAGTGAGGTTTTTTTTTTTTGTTTTTTTAAAATAATGGATTTTAGGCTTCCCCACCCCCGCACAAACACCCCTGTTCCCCTGAAACCATTTCTGGTTTCTGAGTCTTTAGGGTGCCCGTGGGTCATGTTCTCAAGTGCTTTCTCAGAAACAATGAGGGTTAGTAAGTTGTGGTTTGTTTGTTTTTTTAAACAAAAGCTGAGAGCGTCATGTAATGACTAGACTTCAGGAACTGGGGCTTTAAGACAAACACCACATATCATGAGACTCACAATAAAATAAAACAGTAACTCCTGTCAGGGGCTCCACAAAACACTCCAGGGGAAGAAATTACTGCAAAGAGAAGCAGGGCACGCCCTGATAAAATCCCCTTCTTGGTTATCCTTGGATCAGGCTGCCCCACCCATCACCCAAAGCAAGGGAGGCTAGCTCTGGCTACTTTGTACAGTTATAGTCTCCTCTCCAGTGCATTTTCTGCTACTGGAGCCCTGCCTAGAGCTTGGAAACATCTGGCATGCCCTAATGGCACCACTCTGAGCCTGCTACCAGTTTGCGCTGCCTCTTGGGGCGAGTGCTCTTGTGACCCCATCAGGAGCACTGGCCAGTCAGCGGGAAGAGCAGCAGCAGGAAGCGTCACTGCCACAGCCAGTCATTTCTCATTCGGGATGAGGGCTGGCAGGAGCAGGAGGAGAAACGGGAGGGGGATGCTCAAGAGGGTCAGGTCCAAGGGGCTGTTTCTGCAGCAGCAGCAGAATGCGAAGGGCCTGCCTAAAGAGATCAGGAACCCCACTCCACCCCAGGAAGCCAGGTAGCAGCCATCCAGGATAAGAAGCAGCAGGCCAGGAAGAGAAGAGTGCACCCCAGCATTGAGTGCATTAAAAGATGTACATTTTTCTTGAAAAGAGACCACTTAAAAAGTGCTTGTCTTAGGGGAAATTTTCTCAAGAAAGGTTTGAGCTGTGAATTCATATAAAAATGAAGAGGCAAAAAATTAAACACCATTTCTGAGAAGTTTTGCATATTAGCTGTTCAGCATATGCTAACGTGACTTTTGATTTCATTACTGTTTCCCCTCATTCCCCAGCTGCTTCCAGCTGTGCTATTGTAATAAGTAATAAATAATAATAATTTCTATTTAAACACAAAACAATTGGGAGCTTGTGAACATATTACTGCACTAGCTGTTCCTTTCAACACTATTTCTCCACACCTGCCTCACTAGTAATTCTTCAGGGAAAAAGCTAAGGGTCTGATCCTGAAATTACATGCCTGAGTAATTTTACTCACGTAAATAGTCCCACTGAAGTCCTGCTCACAGGATCAGAGGCATGAAGTAGCCATGAATTAGCATTTTCCAGTAAGCATGCTAGTGGTAGGGGAACTCAGCTTATGTGAGCTGCAGCCTACTTTGGGGTAGGTATTTCCACAACAACCAAAAAAGGGATTACGCTGACAGCTATATTTTTAGAAAAAAATAAATTAAATATGAAAAGAAGCTGTTGTTGCTCAAATAAAATATTTAATGGGCTGGCTGTGGATACAATATTTATTATACTCAGAAGCTAAATGCTGATCATTATAGATCAAGAATGGTCTTTCTTTAGATCAAATGGGTAAAAAATTTTGCACTGCTTCCTGCACAGCTGTGTCTTCTATAGGGCCTGCCACTATAGTATCTTATTATCTAAATTCTGCTGCCCTTTGGGACCTCTGCAGCTCATAGAGAAGGAGTCAAGATTTGCCCCTTTAATGCATATTTTGGCTTATGTTCTTCCAATAAAAGTAACATGATCTAATTTGTTTTTTGGATAGTCTCAAGTATTTATCTCCCCTTCATACATATATATCCTCCTCTCTACTCACAACCACCCACCATTCTAAAAATCCTGGAGTCGTACTTATTTTACGCTGTGGTCATGTCTCCACCCAGTCCTCTCTCTTTAATGCTCCCATACCGTCTCCTTCTCCTTGCAGCTCCCCTTTTTGGGAACAGCTTCCCTCTTCCTTAGCACCAAGTGACCTGCCTCCTCTGAACATACACTTCTTTCATGCAGCCTCATCCCTGAGACACTTTGCTCCCATATTTTCATTTGATGTTTCTTGCTTATATTATAGTCATGTTTGTTATGGTCCAATCATACAATTTACTCAGGCAAAAATTCCTATTAAAAGACAAAGAGCCAAATTCAGCCCTGGCCACAACTGGCTGCAGCTCCATGAACTTCAATAGAATTGCACCTGCTTAATCTAGATCTGAACTGGGCCCACTGATTTTCAGTGGGCAATTCTGACCAAGTCAGAATGAAGGACTGCAGAATTGGGCCCTTAGATTTCAAAACAGCTGGGTCAGATAACTTATTTCTTACATTTCTGCAAAGCATATTGTTCACTTAAGGTGAAATTCACCCCATGCCAAGGGCCAACACGAGGCCTATGCACCACTTACTTCCCACTCAACACTTCAGTCCTGGAAATATTTATGAACGTTCTTAACATCAGGCACATCATCAGGCTGACCTCAATGGGACTCCTTACGTGTATAAAGTTAAGCACAGGCACGAGTGTTTGGAAGATTCTGGCTGAAGTCCTCAGGATAGGCTTTGTGATGGCTCTCTCTGCTGGACTGAATTTTAACTTTACAATGCACTACGAAGGATTAAGAATAATAATACCCTCTTCAGGAAAAAATAACTAAAACTGATCTTAGTGTAGCTGAGGCTTGATCAGTGACATGTAAATCCTTAAATCACCCTCTCTTTATTTTGCTTTCCATCTCTCACTGTATCACATTACAGCATTTAGTTTGTGGGTGTGTTTCCCTGCAGCTAATAACTCTATTGGGGAGCATGACAAGACTGTTCCATTTAATCTATGCTCCCTATTTCGCTTCATTTCTCCCAAACGTATTACTTTCTATTTTTTCATATCAGGTTGTATTTCCCTTTCTTGGTCCAGTCTCCTAAGAGATCTGTATCCCTCTGGATCTAGTTATAGTGTTAGCCATTCTTTGTCTTACTTCCAATGTAATGATCCTCATCCAGATCTGTACCTAATCAAGAGAGATCCCCAGAACCATCTACTGCCTGCCTCCTTCCAGATGTGGGGGGGGGGAACCCAACAAAAACATGTATCCTGTTTTTAATCCTCTTCTCTAACCAAAAGGTTATGATGATATTACACCTTAACCCTTCATCTTTCTTATGGAAACTCATCAGGTGCTTTTTGAAAAACGTAACCTGTAAGATCCAATCGTTCCCTCCTTCTGTGATGGAACCTGTTGAATTTAAAGGATGGCTCCCATTAGATTCAAGTGGGCTTTCGATTGGGCCTTTAATGAACAAAAATAGTTAATTAAGCAATTGTTTACTATCACAGATCTATGGTGGAAGTCTCCATCCAAATCATATATTTCCTTTTGTTCCCTTATTAAAGCCTAAAAACTGTACCCAGTTGTTTTCCCTAAAATGGTAAGTAATGTTTCATCTAATATTGTTTCAAATACTTTTCCCCAAAATAAACAAATAGATTATATTTTTAATACCATGTCTCAATTATTTTCTGTATAATAGTACTACAGTATGTTTGCCATTTCCAGTCCTTAGGAATCTGCCCATTCCTCAAAAACCAATGTAGCAAAGATCTAGAACATCACTGATTTCCTTCAATATATCCCTGTTTAACTTATTTTCTCCCTCTTTCTCTTGACACTAGAATTTGCTCTAACCCTGTATGGTTGTCCAGTGGGAGGAGGGGATTGTGAAATTCCCTGTCTCTTGAGTGCCGTTGCACAAGGGCTAAGCTAAAATTGCAGTCTATATACTCAGAAACTAAGTTGAATACAATGATAGAATACAGAGAATGCCAAAGGAGGTTGTTTATAGTCACAGGAGCTTTGAAATATATAATTTTTTCAGGAAACCCTGAGGGCTGATTTCAAAGTATATTGGCTGGCTCTCCTGATTATCCAAAATTTTTAGATGTCACCTGGACATTTTGATAATTGCGGTTCTAGCATAGGAGATGTGTGTGGGTGAGTGTACACACACACACAAAGAGGGAGATGTGCTATATTATTACATATGAAACCACACTTTGGGATGAGATACATAATTTATTTTTCTAATTTATGGTTTGAGCCACCTTCTGTTATTGTGAACAGCAAAACTCACATTATCTTAATGGGAATAGAATAGGACCCATAGGAGGCAGAAATATGAGAGGCTGAAGTACACCAATACTAATAAAAATAAGTCATGTATCTCACCCTAGGTTGTGATATATGTTCTTATTCAAACAATCATGCCACTTTTAATTAAAAAAGAATTTAGAAGATTTTAGTGCTGCTGCTTATTGTTTCTGAGACTATATCATGATCAAGAGGACCTTATTTTTAATAAACTGAAAATGAGTCTAGTCATGTGGAAATGACTGTGTGGGAAATGGAGACATTTCAAAGCACACGCATGATAGCAATAAGCAATGTCCTTTGTGTCTGGGTGATGATGCAGAAAGTATATGTATAAATGACAGCAGATACAGAAAAGAATGTGTACCCCATTTTTATTTGTATATGCAATATAAAAGTGATCATTTTATATAGTATTTCAAAAAGAGACAAAACATTAGCCTTTTAAGAGGGAGGGAGAGTGTGTCCGTGTGTGTGTGTAGTGGAATAAGTCCAAATCACAGAGTCTGCATTAGGATATGAACTTTTCCTAAATTTTGTGGTTTTCAGATACTTGGTTTTGTTTCAGGTGCATCTCCAGTAGAGCTGGGTGAATTTTTCTAGGAGAATAGTCTATTCAGAAAATAACACAGTTTTGGTCAACCCTAAACTATTCACCAATTTGCCATGAATAATTTCGACCATTCACAAAATGGCCAGAGGAGGAGGTGATGGTGGTGCCGCCTCCCCCGCTTAGAACCTTTAAGCCGGTCATTAGGGCACTCAGTTGGGATGTGACAAATCCAATTTTGAAAGACTGCTCTGGAACAGACCGAAAAGGGACTTTTTTGATTCCCAGAAAATTCCCCAAACTTTTGGATTTGGGGTTCTACCCAAACACCCAACACTTCCCCCATTTTTAACTGCTTCTGAATCAAAAGATCAGTTATTCGCCTAGCTCTAACCTGTAGTGCATAATCTCTCTCTCTCTGATGTGCGCGTGCACACAAATACACATACACACACACACACGCGCATCACTAGTTTCCCCTGTTAAAAGAACATTAAGGGTTGCATGGAGTGAATTAACCACTAACAACTGAAGACATGCCAAAGTTAAAGTTCAGCACACAACCGTAACCACGTCCCTTTGCGCATACACATTAGCAGTGTTAAGGAAACAGGTGACCAAGAAACAAAACAAAACACAAAATCAAATATGAAACTGACGAGGCAGGTGTTAAATGTCACTGCTCAAGCAATTCTGTGTTTGCTCTTTTCATCCCCTGTCCTATAATTCATGTGTATGTTATCTCTTTAGAGATCTTGTTTGTATATGTATCTGTAAAGCACCTCTCTCTCATACACACTTTCATACAAGACTCTTTATAAGAGTATTTTTAATAGTTTTTAATTGAGATTTCTAAGGGATTTTTTTAAATAGAAAAAATAAATTCCACAATCTGGAGCTGTTTGACTAGATTCCAGTGGAACACCAAGTTGTACCAGGTGATGACAGAGTGTGGAAAGGGCTCCAGTGTAGCCCTGACACACAGAGTATCCACTTCATCTACATGAATGCTGCTGCTCTGTCAGCTTGCATCATTGAAGCATAGGGACTCCCTGTCTGTTCCCCCTTAACCTTGGCTACAACTCCTGCCACAGAAGGAATAGGGGTGAGGAGCTGAGGGTGGCAAAGAAACAGCTACAGAGGCTTTTCACTCCAAGAAACTTCCTACACAAAGGGATTCCTCCTGTGCCTGATTAAACTGATTTTAGGGCCACTTTGCCTCACTGTGCAACGTTGCCCCTCTCAGGATCTGGCCCTAAGAGAGTAATATGCAAATAAAATGAAGCAAATTCTGAAGGCTAAATTGTGCCTCTCTCTCAGTGAAATCAATGGGGGTTATATTTATGTATGTATTTGAGGAAAGAATCTAATTCAAGTTGTCTTAACTAGCTCACATGTAAGAGACAAGCTTTTGAACTTTGCAGAGCTATTCTTCAGGTCACTTTGTCTCTCTCACCAATAGAAGTTAATCCAATATTAGTTATATTCCACAATCTGAAGCTGATATTATTTCACCCACCTTGTCTCTCCCATATCATGGGACCAACACAGCCACAGCAACACAGAAAACAACAACGTGCGTAAGAGACACTGCTGCCCTAAAATATAGGATCTGACATTCTAACTTTTTAAAATTCTCTCTCAAGTCATGATATTTGCCCATCTATTTATTTATTTCTACTATGGAGTACTGAGCTCTACTGTTTGTCTTAAACTACAGCATAGAAAAAAAGATGTATTTTGTTAAACATAACAAGGGAATCCTCCTAGTTGTTCACGAGAGGTAATTCTGAGCTGGAAAATACGACAAAACTAGTATTGAGAGTTGCTAGGGAATGAAATGAGACAGTTGCTAAGGCAAAAGACTATCTGAAAATGCCTGACACATTCTCTCCAAAGGTTTTTATAGTTTGATCTTCCATTTTTGGCTTTGTTACCAGAAACTAAAAATTACATCAGCGGTGGGTATGCATACATACTGTTGCTAAGGATTGATGCAGTTGCCAGGTGAAAATGGCCTCCATTAACCTGGCACAAATATCTAAATATGTTGATAGCAGTGGGCTGTTAAGGAGATAGTCTTGGAAAAATGGGAGATCTGTTATTTCTCAACTGCCATCTAACAGTAAAGCAACTGGAGTATTTGTTGCTCATTCATTTTGTGCACACAAACTAGTTTCAGTGTTTTGTCTAGCCTACAACCCAACAAAGTACAAATAAAGTGAGTGTCTTACGTAATGATGATACTGTTAAATAAATGTTGTGCTCTACAGAAAGTGAATCTTAACTAGGCATTCAGTAGGACCTATCAGATCATTATGACCTGGGCTGCTAGCTGTTCATGTGGTTCTAACTAACACAGGTAGAAGATTGTTGTCCCTTTACATTTGATAACTGACTCTTTCAGTCTGTTTTTCCTTCCTTTAATACATTACCCTTTTACTTTACATCCTTCCTATGCCAGTGTTCGCACACAGGAACAAAACTAGTCTCTTCTGTCCCACTTTCTGACATTTGGAGCTGCTTCCATCTGTTCTGAGATAGACTGTTCTGCCCTCTTTGCTAAGAGTTCTTCTTAAGGTTTCTATGCAGTGTTCTTGTTGCTTCACACCAGTTGGTTTCCACTTGACGGCTTCATGTGTGAGAATCTGTATTTTGAAATCCAGGATACATGCTGCAAACATGTCCAGTGCTTCCGTCTGAGTCTCTGGAAATGAAGTGTTGTTGGCAATTTCTCCAATCTCTTTGTTGATGATGAAGTCTTTCTAACCAATGCCCAGAATCTTTCATCAGCTCTTATCTTTGAGGGCATCTAATGTTTTGGTAGCTCTCCAGACATATGCTAGCACAGAGATTACAGTTTAAATGAAAATTCTCAACTTTATTCTTTTCCTGTATATCTTTGATTGCTGAATTTATTAAATACTGTGTGCACCTTTCTATTCTTGATGTCACTTTCTTCTTGAGGTCTCTGTTGGCCAAGAGGGTGCTGTAAAGGTAAGGGAACTGTCCTACTTTCTTGATATTGTTACCTTCTAATGTGATGTTACCACTTCACATCAGGGTTACAAAGATGTTTCTTTTAGCATAACTAATTTTGAGCCCTGCGTGACCTGCTGTTTCTGCCAGGTTGCCTTTGTTTGTAACTTTGCTGGGGTGTTGCTCAGGAGCACATCATCATCGACGACATTTAGGTCTTCTAGGCATTTGCCATCTACCCATGCTATATTACTTTTTGTGTTACTAATACATGTCTTCATTATTTAGTCTATTGCAATGCCAAACAACAACAAAGAGAAAAGGCAGCACTATTTCATGCCAGTGTCCATGGTGATGATGTTGATGGCAGTTGTCAAAGTTACCTTGGAAGCAACTAAAAATATGCTTAAAATAAAATAATGAAATAGATACTGTGAAATCAATAGAACAGGTTCTCTAATTATTGTGTGTCACAAATATAACAGACATTTTTTCTAAGGTACTAGTTAAAATAGTAGAACTGCTGCCTTTCTGGCAATTTGCATAGTATTACCAATAGTGCTTTGCCTTGCAATTTCGCTTGTAAAACCTTGTCTGTCTTAGTCATTTCAGACAGCAACTCTTAGTTATAAGTCAAATTACAGAGGAAGGGGGGATGGCATGAGCCATTTCACCAAAACATCCATGTATAAGGACTAAAAGAACATGATTGCAGTTTCAAGCCTAACTTGCTAGACAGTATTATGATATACTACAAGTTATGAGCATATAATCTGCCAATCACACATGAGCATTGCAGAGAAATTCAGTGACTCACAAATGCCAAACAGATGCTCATTGTATTAAGATGAAGCTATAAAAGGCCAGAGACACCAAAATCCAAGATTTCATAAGAAACCTATAATGGTCAAGTTAGCTGGAGGATTCGCTCCATCTTTAGGAGTCATCTTTGAAGGCAATCCACCATCTCTCATGCCTTCCAGATGGCCTGTGAAACTGCGGCTGTGTCTTGCCTCAGTTGCAGGTTTTAAAAGACAGACTTGTAGTAAAAGTCACTTAAGAGTAAGATCTCATGAAAACATCTGCCAGCAGTTCCACCCGAACTTAGAGGTAACTGTTGAAGTTACAAGAGCCAAGACAGCAAGTGACTGCTCTTGTGTTATGGAAGCTTATGTCTGTAAGCTTAGCTTTGACTGACACATTATTTCCTCTCTGCACCCCAATCTATTTTCTGCCTCACTAAGCTTATAAAACTCTGCATAAATTCTCCCTCTCAGCCTGTTCTGTAATCCTGTGAACACATTGTCTTCCTGTTCATTCCTTCAGCCAGCAGGCACCAGCTGTTGGATCCTGGAAACAATTTTATTTATGTTAAAAAAAAAAGAAGAAAAAAAGATGATCAGAAAGCTGTGAAAACTGCAGAGTGTTGTGACTGTGCAGAAGGGGTTGAGTGAGAGTGTTTGACTTAGGTAAAAGAAATTATTAAGGCTTCCATCAATCAATGTACAACCCCGCTCAGGTTAAATCTGTTTATTGAGGAAAGATAAAACTCTGAATGTGCTCGTTCTGTAAACTAATCCAGTTTTGATTGTTCTGTGTATGCATTAAATAGAAGTCACACTGAGAACTGAAAGAATTGGGATGAACTCAAATTAATAATCTTAATATAGTCTGCCATATTTCAACATCAATTTCCCCTTATTTTTAATGGGAAACAAACACCAATGGATGTGCCCTTCATATTTTTTCAAATTATAAAAGTTTTTCAAGTTTTCAAAAAAGAGAATGGAAACTATTTTTAAAGATTTCAGCAGGAGTTTGTTAACATGCACATATATTCTCCATATAGATATAAAGTAACAAGTTGCATGGATTATAGCTACTCACATGGGAAAAAGCCTCAAGATAGTACTCAGGTTATGTCTACACTACTGTGGTAAGTCAACTTACGCTGGACATAGCTGGAGTCGACATACCTTAGGTTGAGATACCACGGGGTCTACACTGCGGGGGGGTCAACGGGAGAAACTCTCCCGTTGACTTACCTTACTCTTCTTGTCGGGAGTAGAGTACAGGGGTCGAATGGAGAGCAATCTGCTGTCGATTTGGTGGGTCTTCACTAGACCCGCTAAATCAACCACCGGTGGATCGATCTCAGAATGTCGATCCTGGCTGTAGTGTAGACCTGCCCTCAGTCTCCATACTGGGCTGGGCTTTGCAGATATATTACAGGGGAAAGAATCCTTACCTTCAGGCTTATCTATAACCACTATCACAACCCTGAGGTTATATAGCCTCTACCACTGAAGAGAGGATAGGATCCATATATCACCTAACCCCTGTTACACCACCACCTGCCTCTTCACACTAGAATGCAGGGAGTTGTCATGGGGCAAAACTCCTTGCCACACAAAGTGTTGTGAACACTCTACGTAGCCCACTCAAATCTTGCCTTCACTTGTGTAGCAGAACTACACCATATTCATTGTCAATGGACCCTCTGTGGTTGCAGTAACAAGGGGGGATGTGACCCTTATGGAACACTGCAGATCCCTGCATGGCTTAAAGGTGCAGTAGAGAGGAGGGTGTGCTCCGGGACCTTCTTCATTACAATGCACCATGCAGGAGGCGAGCAGAATGCTGGTGTTAGTGCTCCCTGAGCATGTGAGTGGTTGCTTGGTGCTTTCAGCAGTGCTTTGCACTCCAAAATGGACACGCCTATGTGGATGAGAGAGTGGCCTATGCCTTGCACCTGCTTGCATCTGGAGATTGGCACTGTGGGGAGAACATGTCCCATCCTTTTTCAGGTATAGTAAGTGCCACTGGTGCCCACATCCACCTCACTGCTTCTACATGCAAAATGCCTCAAACCACTTTCACATTACCACTGTAGTTACAACCCCTTCCCCGCCCCAAGTGATTATTGTGCTTATTTTGCCATTAATGAACAGTGACCTGCACCTTTTCTTGTTGGTATTACTAGAAACATATCAGATGTAAAATGTAGTAAGAGAATAAAAAAAGGTGCTACCGTGGCTAAACAACAACGTAAAAGAAGCAGTGAAAGGCAAAAAGGTATACTTTAAAACGTGGAATCCTAGTGAGGAAAATAGAAAGGAACAAACTCTGGCAAATGAAGTGTAAAAATATAATTAGGAAGTCCAAAAAAAGAATCTGAAGAACAGCTAGCCAAAGACTCAAAAAGTAATAGCAAATATTTAAGTACATGAGAAGCAGGAAGCCTGCCAAACAACCCGTTGGGTGACTGGATGATCGAGATGCTAAAGGAGCACTTTCAAGATGCTAAAGGACAATAAGGCCAATGTGGAGAAACTAAATTACTTCTTTGCATAGGTCATCATGGCTGAGGATGTGAGAGAGATTCCCAAACCTAACCCATTCTTTTTATGTGACAAATCTGAAGAACTGTCCCAGATTGAGGTGTCATTAAAGGAGATTTTGGAACAAAATGATAAACTAAACAGTAATGCTTAGTTTCAAGGAGACAGGCCAGTCCTTGCTTACAGACAGCCCCCAAACCTGCAGCAAATACTCACCAGCAACCACACACCACACAACAAAAACACTAACCCAGGAACCTATCCTTGCAACAAAGCCCATTGTCAACTCTGTCCACATATCTATTCAGGAGATACCATCATAGGACCTAATCACATCAGCCACACTATCAGAAGCTCATTCACCTGCACATCTACCAATGTGATATACGCCATCATGTGCCAGCAACGCCCCTCTGCCATGTACATTGGCCAAACTGGACAGTCTCTACATAAAAGAATAAATGGACACATCAAATGTCAAGAACATTCAAAAACCAGTTGGAGAACACTTCAACCTCCCTGGGCACAGATTACAGATCTAAAAGTTGCAATATTACAACAAAAAAACTTCAAAAACAGACTCCAACGAGAGACTGCTGAATTGGAATTAATTTGCAAATTGGACACCATTAAATTAGGTTTGAATAAAGACTGGGAGTGAATGGGCCATTACACAAAGTAAAACTATTTCCCCATGCTTATCCCCCCTCCCCCACCACAGTTCCTTATATCTCCTCGTCCAGTGCTGGAAATGGGCCATTTTCATTACCACTACAAACAGTTATTTTTCATTCCTGCTGACAACAGCTCACCTTAACTGATCACTCTCCTTATAATGTGTATGGTAACAATCATTGTTTCATGTTCTGTGTGTGTGTGTGTGTGTGTGTGTCTATCTATCTATATCTGTCTATATATATATATGTATATATATCTTCCTTCTGTATTTTCCACTACATGTATCTGATGAAAGTGAGCTATAGCCCATGGAAGCTTATACTACAATAAATTTGTTAGTCTCTAAGGTGCCACAAGTACTCCTATTCTTTTTACAAGAACTAGGGGTCACCAAATGAAATTACTAGGCAGCAGGTTTAAAACAAATGAAAGGAAGTATTTCTTCACACAACACACAGTCAACCTGTGAAACTCTTTGCCAGAGGATATTGTGAAGGGCAAGACTATACCAGAGTTCAAAAAAGAACTTGATAAATTCATGGAGGATTGGTCCATCAGTGGCTATTAGCCAAGATGGGCAAGGATGGCGTCCCTAGCCTCTGTTTGCCAGAAGCTGGGAATGGGCAACAGGGGATGGAACACTTGATGATTACCTGTTCTGTTCATTCCTTCTGGAGCAGCTGGCATTGGCCACTGTCAGAAGACAAGATACTGGGCTAGATGGACCTTTGGTCTGACCCAGTATGGCCATTCTTATGTTCATGCAAAGGATGGTAGGAGAGAAATGCAGATTGCAACTGGAGAAATATTGCAATCATTGTGTCAACACTTACCAAGGAGCATCTGAGAGCAGTTCTGAAATGCCAACTCTAAACATTTGCTTTGTGCATTGATTTTGGTGGAGTCTGTCTTCCTGTCTGGAGACTTAATTACAGCTGTGTCTGCACAGAACTGTTCTTAGAACCCATACAACATATTTTGGATGAGAAATCCAATGAGGTGAAATCCAATGAGGTGAAGTGGTTTAGGTAGTCCGAGCAGCTCTATTTCTTCTTTTATTTGGAGGTAAAGGGAATACGATTGGTATTTTACTTTCAGTCCATAATATACCTGGAGTAAGTGCTGATCTGTTTTTCTTATTTCCAGATATAATGTTCCCCAGGAGAGATACTTCTGAGAAAGAGGACACTACAGTGCAGCAGTTGCCATGTGTTATGAGCCTATTCATGAGAAAATGGGGAAATGTGAAATAGTTATTTCAATCCTGACCCACCTCTAGCGTCCCATCTGAAAATAAGTGTGCTTTAAAAATAGCCCTGGTGCTCACACTGTGAGCACTTCTCTTTAGCTGTACACTATTATGCATTATGCTGTGCAAAAGATGATTAAAGCAGAAGTAGCAAGTATCTCCACACTTTTGTGCGCTAGCAAGGACATGAAGCAACCACATCTAGGGTATCTTAGTCTCCATATTTACATTCATTCACTCTTTGGTCTCTGAGACTGCCTCCAAGAACTCACTCAAGTAGCCAAAAAGAAGATGCAATGTTATTGGCAACAAACTAATTAGAAGAGTTTAGATATGTGCTGCTGTAGCAGTAGCTGTCAAACCCCAGTCTGGCCTGCCTACCAAGAGTTACAGTGCCTTTCTACCTACTTTGCCTCTGACCCTCACTTTGTATTTAACACCCCCCCCCCCAAAAAAAAAGAAGGGAGCTGTCAGGTCATTTATAGCACAAAGAGGACTCTATTTAAAAAATCCTTTAAAACAACACTAGAAGGGGTTGTCCCTGAGAGTCCTACCGATGCCCCGAGAGCACCCTAGTGAGCTTCCTCTCAAATATTATCTCACAGTGGGAGCCATGCCAGCTGTGAAAAGGATATTTCTTCAGCTGCTGTGGGACAGCTACGGCTCAGGCCTCCCTTACTCTGTTGACTGCAAAACTGCCCTGGGACATCTCGCTTTTCTGCTTGGGTGGCCCTCCCTGAAGCCAGGCAGGGAAAGAAGAGAGCCACATGCAGAGTTCACCTTGCTACCCTTTTTCTTTCCAGTCCAGGAAGGGAAAGGAGGTGCGATGTGGGTAATGAGGCCATCCCAAATTCATGCCAATAAAACCTTCATACTTCACTCTTGTGTTTTCCTTTTCTCAGGTTGCTCCCTTCCCACCAGTGGGGTGATGTCCAAATCACTCATTAATCTATTACATGGTTTCCAATTTGACATGCACCTTTGATCACTTTGAATCCCTATTTCTGCCCTATAAATTCCATTAGCAACAGAAATTGCTCTTGCCAGATGATACAGTAATAATTTGTAAAGCTATTTCATAACACGATACCAGAAAATTTCTCCCCACCCTATTTCTATGATTTTGTATAATGAAGTGAATACTTTGTTTAATCCTGCAGTAATTGCTCTCTCTCAAACTGGCACATGATTTTTTAAAATGTACTACAATATTTAGATGCAAATTTTGGAAAAAAAATCAAGAGAAATGTTGATTTAGTGCAGTTTTCTGTAGATAATATGATGAACATCCCCCAACCCTGTGTTCCCATAACTAACAAAATATCTACAAATAAAGAGAGTCTAAAATGGGAATCTCCTTTTTCATCAGGAGGCTCTTTCCTCTGCAGATGAAACTGAATTTTCAAACTCACATTGTGTGCGTCAGGACTGAGGAAATGTGCATAAAAAAACTTAATTTGCACCAATGAAGCTGAAACAAATCTCCCAAGTACAGGTAGAAATTATTCTTTACATTTTGGTACCTGAACTTCTGCACACGTAAGTTTCAGACTGAACTAGGTGCTCATCATGGCAAACCACAAAAGGGCCTGATAGATCAACTTTGTATAGCAGTGCTGCACTGAATAACATACTGAAGCATTAATGGGCTTTAACATGACTCTGAATCGCCCATGATATGAAACAAACAATGGTAGATGGGTACACATAAGGCTTTATCCAAAATCTACTGATGTCAACGGGAAAATTCCCATTGATGTTAATGAGCTTTGGCTCATGTATGTCTCAGGAGTTAATGTTGAAAAAGTGCATTGAACTCATGTCCTGATTGTGCTTTCCTGCTGAGTACATACAGATGGTAGTTCTCTATGCAACAGACACACGTGTTTTTGAAGATCTAGCCCACATTGGCATGTGTGATGTTGCACTCTATATGATTTCATGAAAATATGCTGATGAGTGTGAATATAATGTAACTGGCATATGCTTCATGCAAAAGGTCTCTTGTAAGGTATCATTACAAAGCTTATAATCTACTGAGTGTGGTTATCCTATTTGTATAAATGTATCACTCTTGTATCTGAAATTAGAAATATGAAATATAACTGAGGGCCTGTTGTAATTATGCAAAGGGTGGGCCATTAATGGTGGTTTGAAATCTTGCTGGCTCCCATCAACCAGGACAATTGACTGTGGATGTCTCTGTTTGCAGGCAGGGAGGAATGAAGACTTGGGGTCTCACGGGATATGTGACCATGTCACCTGGTACTGAAATCCATCTTAAATCTGGTGCTTTTCCATTTAGAAGGAGGGGTGGGGAGCCAGACACAAAAGATTCCCGCCTTGTGCCAAAGCCATATAAAGGGGTGGAACAGAACAAAGGTGGCTGCAATCATGAGAAATCCCCTAGCTACCACCAGAGCTGGAACAAGGGCTGTACCAGGGGAAAAGACTGTGGCCACACTAGGAAGGCGTCCAGTCTGTGATAGAAGCTTATTGAAACATCTGAGGGTGAGGTTTTATCTGTATTCAAGCTTTCTTACCATATTAGGCATAGACTTGCGTTTTTTATTTTATTTTGCTTGGTAATTCACTTTGTTCTGTCTGTTACTACTTTGAACCACTTAAATCCTACTTTCTATATTTAATAAAATCACTTTTTACTTATTAATTAACCCAGAGTATGTGTTAATACCAGGGAGGGGGGGCAAACAGCTGTGCATATCTCTCTATCAGTGTTATAGAAAGCAAACAATTTATGAGTTTATACAGGGTAAAATGGATTTATTTGGCATTTAGACCTCATTGGGAGTTGGGCATCTAAGGGTACGTCTATACTTACCGTCCGGGTCGACGCGGTGAGTTCGACTTCTCGGAGTTCGAACTATCACGTCTGATCTAGACGCGATAGCTCGAACTCCGGAAGCGCCGCGGTCGACTCCAGTACTCCACCACTGCAAACGGCGGTGGTGGAGTCGACGGGGGAGCCGCAGAGTTTGACCCCGCCGCGTCTGGACGGGTGAGTACCGGTAGTTCGAATTAGGGTACTTCGAATTCAGCTACGCTATTCATGTAGCTGAATTTGTGTACCCTAATTCGAACCCCCTTTTTAGTGTAGACCAGGCCTAAGTGTTAAAGACAGGACCACTTCTTAAGTTACTTTCAGTTAAGTCTGCAGCTTTGGGGCACATGGTTCAGATCCTGGGTCTGTGTTGGAGCAGACTGGCGTGTCTGGCTCAACAAGACAGGGTGCTGGAGTCCCAAGCTGGCAGGGAAAGCAGGGACAGAAGTAGTCTTGGCACATGAGTTGGCAACCCAAGGGGGTTTCTGTGATCCAATCCATCACAGCATGCATCTCCCATTAATTATATTGTTAAAATTTTAGTTTTAATAATTAATTTTCCCCTCTGACTCTTCTAGCATTTAGCACTACCACCTGCTGGGTATTTTTTAATCAATTGTGAATCAAAAGCCCTTCATTTTTCTATTCTTTGCATACAATGCCATGAAGAACAATTTTGTTCATTTTTAAAAAACTAATCTTGTATTAAAATTACCTCTGGATAGGGTTAAAAGAACAGCACCCGCCACAGACACTTTAAAGAGTTTAATAATGGTATCAGTTGCTCAAATTTCTCTCCCTCCAATTGGCGGGAAGTGTTCCAGAGTCACCACATCCCTACAAGGGTTGGAGGTGGGTGGAGGTGCACTGTAATGTAAAAGTATTTTCTTGCACTACTAAGGCATTTTTAATCCTCAGACCCCTTTGCAAACATTGCCTCTCCCTTTAGCACTGACGAAGGAAGAGTACTGATGGGCTATGAAGTGAGGATATGGGATGCTGAATGAGGGATTCTCCAACACCTAAAAAGATGAAGAAGCCTTCACACCTCCACAGAAAATCAGTGCTCACACACATATGCTGGTCTATCCTTCTTCACTCCCTCAAACCAAAGCGTCAGTCAGTGCTGCCAAGAATAATCCATCACTTTACATATGCATATTTTTACAAAAATACAGGTGTGCTATTCATAAGATTTAACGTCAGAGTTTGCAGAGACCTCTCCTTACAAAAAATGAAGACAAACAAAATGAGCAAACAAGCTGTTGAACCGAGCCTAAAGTGAAAAGCCTCCAGCCCTTCTAGAAACAATTATGTACCACACATTAAGAATGAGTTAGATACATGATGTACAAGTGGAATGGTTGCACAAGGCATGAAGAACATGTCACAACCTGGTGCTTTTGACAGTGTCAGCAGGAAGTTTTCACTTCACTGGGAAAAGGGACTGCCCTGCATGTGAACTATTGGATAAGAGCTTGCAAATAGCAAGTAAATTGGACTTATAAAATCTATGCACTTTTATTAATAACAACACTGTAGATTTGCTAAACAGGTACAAAGTTTAGCAATGTTTAGTTTACACTATATGATTTGTAAGTTGACAGTGCTCCTTTAATCACTTATCAAAACCCATTACTCTTCATGATTACCATAAATGCCATCAAAACATATACCTCTGTATGTCACCACAGTGGAAAGGGCATTCAAAGAAGCAAAATGTCCCAGTCTGGCTCATACACAGGGCACTATTTTCTAATGGCATCTGGGGTTGCAGGAGATCTAAGGTCAAATTCTAATTAATGCTTACTCCTTGTAACAAAAAATGTCAGTGTTTTTATGTTAAATTGCCAGAGCACAACTCTCTTTCCTTTAATTTCTGCCCTACCACAGGATTTTACACTCAATTTATCAGGCAATTAAAACTCAGATCAACAGTCACATAACAATTATGTTATAAGGGGAATATATTATAAACAAAGGCTTGATTAACTCCTCAAGGCAGTGAATTTGTAGCTGGGCTCCGTGTACCATCCTGACAACAAAACAAAATGTTTTTTTTTCCTTGAAACTATTCTTCTGGGGGATATCAGTTGTGGATGGAGTGCAGAGATGAATACTAATGAAATATGGTGTCTTTCCTCTCCAAAGGGTCACCTGTTTTCCAACACAGGTCAGTAGTAACCAAACAGCCATTGCTGCCTGATGGCTGTTTCATGGCCTACAGTTTCTAAAGTGAATTCGGGATCTGAGTCCAGTTCCCTGCATTGTCCACATCACAAAAATTAAAAAAAATAAACAAAATGCCACTAATTGTCACCTTTGTTGGCAATCTCTGGAGAGTGAACAAGGATGTGTGTATGTCAAGGAAACTTTCTTGCTCCAAGAGATCTTCACTCTCCAAGCACATTGCCCAGGCAAAGGGGAGGGGCGGGAGTTTGTACTGTTTGGGCTTTGTCTGTTCTCGGGATGGACTGAGGACTTTGATATCCAAAGTAATCTATCTGGCATCTCTTTAGATGACTATGGTCACTTGAAAAAAAATGTATGCTACGCACTATTGCAAATCAGGGACACCATGCCCTTGACCCACAGTTAATTTTATTTCTTGCATAATTTCTATCCTGAGGTTACTTTTAAGATGCTCCCTGGCTGAGTGACAACTACTTATTGTGGATTCCGCCTTGGGCAGATCATCTGTCTGGAGGAAGTTTTAGGTAGATATAATCTTAATGCTTACCAAGCTTATCTAGATAGTGAAATTATCTATCTGAAGAAGTCCCCAATGAAGGTTGATAAATTTTGGCTTGAGTCCAAATCTCAAACAAATTATTTTAGGGCTAGTCTACACTACATGCTACATTGGCACAGCTTCACCGATTCAGCTGTGCCGCTGTAGCGCATCTGGTGAAGACGCTCTGTGCCAATGGGAGAGCACTCTCCTGTTGGCATAATTATTCCACCTCAATGAGAGGCGGAAACTGTGTTGGTGGGAAAGCATCTCCATCCAACATAATGCAGTGTGGACACCGCTTTAAGTCAATGTAACTTACATCGCTCAGGGAGTGGCTTTTTCACACCTTTGAGCGACACAATTTACATAAATTTAAGCAGAAGTGTAGATAAGCCTTCAGTGAAAGATTCTCTTTTCTTTTCATAGCTTGGATGGAACCATAAGCCTTTTAGGACACAACAATCTCTAATCACTTGTATGGATGAGATTTCAAACCTACGCAAATATCATCTATTGGTTTCTAAGGGTATGTCCACACTGCAATTAGACACCCGCGACTGTCCTGTGACTCTGATCTACAGAGGGATATATTAAAGGCTTTGCTAGAAATCTAGCAAAAAATTTTCAAAAAAATAACTTTTTTACATCAAAAAATGAACATTTTTTGCAAAAATGTATGGGTTGTGACCAAAGTTTCATCACAAAGGTTTGTATGGTCCTGGATAGATTTTCTGGTTAAAACCAAAGAAAGAGACCCCAGAATAGCCAAGTATCTGGTGATTAGGGCATTCACCTGGGATGTGTGAAACCTAAGTTCAAGTCCATACTCTGTCTGATTCTGTCTGACACTGGACTACCAGCTATTCTGAGAAGCTATTCTCTTTCTTTGTGGAATCAAAACAAATTTGGAAAGCACAAATTCTTATGTTCTGGCCATCCCCCAAAAGATGTAAAGCCTCCAACTTGTGCAGAATGTGGCTGTCTGCCTCTTCCACAAGTTCAATCATCATGAGTCCATCAAGCCTGTGATCAGCTCCCTCTGCTAACTCTACTTCATGTTCAAGGTCTTGGTCCTGATTCACAAGCCATTAATGGTTCAAATTGCAGCTAGATTAGATACCACATCACCGTCTATGAAGCACCAATAGAAAAGGAAAGAAAGTGAGGAGAAGAAAGAGATCCTAATGGTCAGGATGAAACACATGACAGCCAGAGATAAGACACTTTCAGATGAGTGGGTATAGCTGTGGAATGAACTTCCAGAGGCATTAGACAAAAATCTGAGCACTTTTAGGTCACTGTGTGAGATCGTCCTCTTTAGTAAAGCTTTGCCACCCTAACCAGAATGTCACATTAACTGTCCACCACCCTAAAAACACTCCCATCACCAGAGAAAGAAGAGCCAAAGTACTCATGAAGTCATCTAGGCACCTCACTTTGCCCATCTTACCTGGAGGATGCTCAGATGATGGGTGTTAGTATAAAAACTTATATGGAGAGAGGTAGAAGTTTAAAGGCTAATGTAAAATATTATATCTGGGTTCTCCTGCAGCAGGACCATCTGTTGTAGAGAAATTTAAATAGAGTAGAAACAATGAACAAACTAATTTTTGGCTTGATCTAGAAAACATTTACTATCAAGCATAGTTCTTATTACTGTGGCTTCAGTGGTTTTGGAAATGACATGAGCCCCAACAATTGCTTTATTGTTCCTATGTTGTTTCATTCAAATTATTTCTTTCACACCTGTTTTCTGGGATATGCTTTTATCTTATAAGCAAACGATTTATTTGAAAAACTTTTGCAGACTAACTACCTCATGGCAAAGTCCTGGAGGAACCAGTGATATATTTCACATCAGCACAGCCTGGGATATCAACTGAGCTGAATAGCTTTCAGCATGTTATTTATTCACAAGGAAATCTTGACTTAAATTAGCCAGGATTTGCCTTGGCTTTAGTTGATTAGTCAGATTTACACAAGAGTTGGAAAAGCAATTTTTGCAATTCAGGGACGCCAATCTGACACAGACAAAATCAAGATGATTCTTTCAAAGCTCATCTTGTATCAAGGAGTCTTGTGTGAATACAAGGGGCAGCATGCTGTTTATTTTCTTTCCATTTCTTCACAGAGGCATGGTAACATATGCTCATGATAAGTGACATAATTCCTTTCCTCTTCTGTTCTTACCCCACATTTTATCATTTCCTATATTTTAACTGTTTTCTTAAAACAAACAAACAAACAAAAAAGCCATAGACCTGCTCTCATTACTTATTACTAAGTTTCAAAGATTTCAAATTGAACCCTGCATTAAAATTGCATCTTAATTCAGAAAGGACCAAGAAGCAGGTTCAAAACATAATTTAGTCCCATTATGGCAGAATTAAGTAATAGAAGCAACTCTCACAGTATGTCACAGCTGTCTCTCTTTCTTTGAAGTTTAGAGAGACTATCATTCACTATGTGTGTTTTTGTAATCTCTGTTTTAAGTGAAGCTTTAAGAACCTGGCAGTACTGGATCTAAAGTTATATGATTAGCTGATTGAAATTTAAGTCCTATCTTCTCACATACATAACAACAACAACAACAGTAGCTTTATATTATTTGCAGAGAGGCACATGGTGATTTACACTGAAAAGTCCCTGATGTGGGAAGTTATGCCATAAGGTTTTTCAGTAGTGTTCAGCACTGGCCACAGTCTACTCCCATTGACATCACTAGTAAACTTCCAACTCCTATTGACTTTAATGGGAACTGAGGTAGGCCAGTGGTGAATGCTTTTGAAAACCCAGCATAGGTGTACAATAATCACTTCAATGGATGACAAAGAACAAAGGTATGGGGGAAATTATGTTGAATTACAAACTTTGTTAGTTCCTCCTAGTTGTTGGGTTTTTTATATGTTGGGGATGCAGGTTAGCAACGGAAGACTAACCAGAAATGAGTCTTGCAGAGAAAGAGCGAGATTTCCTTGCATGTAGGATGGGGGCAGATGTTCCAAGCATAAGTGGCAATGTCAGAAGGGAAGAGATAGAAGGAGAAGTGAGACAGCAGAGATCGGGGCACAAACTGGGGAGCAACAGGAAACTAGAGAGGAGATGTGGGCAAGGGAAGAACTTGCTAAGAGCTCTTTGGATGTTTGAGGTCAAAGTACAGAAGCAAAGATCAGCACCCAACATATCAATGGTGCAACAACAACAGTGTTGAATAGGATTTCTTTAAACTAGGGATTCCAATGAGTGATGAGACAGACAGTGAGTGTAAAATATTCACCCATCTAAACCTTGATCCAAAATGCACAGCAGACTCAAACCATATACTTTTAGCAGTTGCTCTCTATACCGGGTGCTGTCCAATGGCTGGTTTCTGAGGGGGCATTCTACAGGGAGCTTGCTATTTTATGCCACAAGATTGGTGTGAATGGGCCACAGAAGCAGTAAGTGCCGGTGTGATCAGGCTTGGGTATATTAACGGGGTACTTATTTGAACTGATCTGGAGAGCCAAAGCATGTCTATGGTTCACTCAAGCGAAATTCTCAAATTCTAATTAGATCCATTTCTGGTTTATGTAAAAACTCCATCTTACAGAGATAGTCTTAGAAACCAAGAAAACAGAGGTGTTTCCAAATACATGTTTCAGTTTACAGGATAAGTAACTTGTTGATTATTAAGTGCAAACCTCAACTCAGCCTTAACTATGGAACTGCAACCATCACTTCCATAATAAACAAATCCGCATAGCACCCATCACTATAATCCTCAAAGCTCAAAAAGAGTAGTATTTGCTGTTGCTGTAGTGTTTTGCTTTATAAACATTAATTATTCCCCACAACATTCCTTCAAGGCAGGTAATGTAAGTATTAATATCCTTTTGTACAAAGGAAAAAATGGCATAGGGTAGCCTCTTATCAAAGAGAATTATATGGGGAGATGGCAGTGCAGCTGAATATTTTATAGCATTAATCATTTTAAATATTTTTTCACAAACAGAGATCTGTGGCAATAACTCTTGCATTAGGATGTAACTGCTTCATTTCAGAAGAACAGCACCATCCAGTAAAAATGACTTCTAAGCTTCATGGGGGTATAACCCTTGGTTTCAAAATGACAGCTTGTTCTTATCTCCCAGCAAGCAGATTTATCTGTAAATATATTAGATATCTTAATTATTTCCATGTATGGATGAATAAACGTTCACATTAGCACTTGCACTTCAGTGTGAGCCAAGGACATTTTTTAAATGCTGCAACTCAATGAGGTCACCATCATTTTTGACATTTAGCTTTAGCATTTTTTTCTCCATAATTGCCTATTTGACTGCCTCACTGTTATATCCAGGCACTTAAGGACTTTTCTCCTCTACAAAAAGGTTTGCATCTTTTCAAAACTTTATGTATGTTTGGAAGACTAGACCTTCCTACTGTATATTTAAATCCCCTCATTCCCAGTAAATGCAAAGATTTCTACTGCTCAGGGCAAAGTTATCCACAGCAAGCTTCCTAGTTAGTTGCTAGATTCAGCCAACAAGCTGCTTGCTATCCAGCAGATGTTACTGTTTTTTAAGGCCACTGGCATCTTCTTGGACCAGCTTTTACCATCCTTCAAAGAGCAAATGCTAACACGGGCAAAAATTGGTCTCTCACTACTATATAAAGTACAGAAGACATTTTTAAGGTGATGCTTATGGAGATTAATTGACAAAGTACTGTGATTAAAATATTCTTTATACCCTCTGTCCAGAAACAAGCAACGCTGAGATATGAACTTTCCCCCAAGTACTTGACCAGTGACCTCCATCATAAGAGAATCTCTGTATCTATGAATAAGGAACAATTCTGACTCTAAGGGCCAAATGCTGGTCCTCCATGCAAAGTCTGGGTAAACAGGCTTTGTGGGGGTTACCTACTTCACGTCTGAGGCAGGATCTGAAACACAGTTGCACAGCACATGACACTCAAACAACTGTTGTAGTAGCAGCCACAACCCCTGAAGTCTCCAACTCCAGGCTTTTGCCCAGTGGATCCACATAGCTCATGGACAGATTATATTCCCCTTCAGTCTTCTCCACCCCGAATAACTTTCTCTACAGGGCCACAGAGCCACCATGGAGCTATGTTTTGCACTGTGCAGGGGGCATGGAATCCCCTTACTTGGCTTCAGTGTGGCCTTCTCCCCCCTTCCCCCCTTTGTTGTGGTTCCATTTGGGCTTTATATACCCGTTGGGCATGAAGGATCAACAACCGGCCCTTTGTTAGCAAGAAGTCCCAGGAACTTCCAGAGACAGCACAATTCACATACAGGATAATGGTTTTACATTGTAACTTGACAGGGATTTTAAAAAGCTTTAAGGAAAACACTTGAGGACAAACTGGAGCCCAGAGGTGAAACACTACTGCTTAATCATTAAATACATGGCCTCTCATGAATATTTATCCTCTAGACAAGTGCCACACACAGTAACACCACAAGCCATTAGCACAGCTTATCTGTGACACCTCCATAGCTGCAACTGGCAGAAGCACTAGAACTATAACCCCCTTAATTGAAACAGCAGAGGGCTACTAAGATGTTGTTTCCCATGAAGGTGGGTAGAATGCAGGAATTGGGTAGTATCCCTTTAAGTAGTTTGAGTCTCCTCCCTATCATATATTTTTCAGAAGCCACCATAATTCTGCCAGACCAATAGTGTATTGTATGTAACCAGACCTTGTATGTTGCATATAGCTAGTAACATGGTTATTTGAAATCCAGTGGTGTCTGTGTTTCCTTCATATTATGTTTATATTGTACAGAGTAAGACTCCCAACAAAAGCCGCTCCACCTCTGTTCTTCCAAAACCCTACTTTATAGCTTTCTGGACACACCACAAAGTCCATTTCCCCCAGGCATTTGGGGAAGAAGTGGATGAACACAGATGGTAATAGATAACTCAGAGTTTTATGACTATAACGCTAACTCATTAGCATTGAAGCTGAGTTGATTAGATTACTATTTCATATTGTGAATTTTAGCACACTGCAAAAGCACCCTGAGTCCTGGATGGGTGCTTATTATTGTTAAGTATCAGAAGAATAAATATAAATGGCCAAATAATCAAAACCTCCTCTCCCCACATATGGAGGGTGGGTGTTTGTTTAGAATAATCAGCTCTGAACAGTTTTTAGGTCTAGGTCAGATCCAAAACCAGAAAGGACCAGTTGTCTGGATGGGGTTGCAGCCCAAAATGGTGGAAGCTTCAGAACAACAGCTGGTCTTGTGAGATTTCAATCATTTGTTTCAAAATCTCTCAGGAACCCTTCAGTTTGATGCTTACTCTGAACCTCATGTGGATCGGAATACTGACCTCTGGCCCCTCTCTACCATGCACAGGAACAAGAGATATTTAACAACTGTGAAGGCTTACTATTGGATATTGCACCTGCATCTACCCATAGTAAAGCCCAAATCACTTATTCACCTGCCTAGTCACCATGCTGTCATTTCTTCTTTCATTAATTTATATATTATTTATCACTAGAACAGCCATTATTATTAACTATTTTAAATACAAAAATTGCATACAGTAAGCAAACTAGTGGTGTGACACAAACTGTTCCTGTTATGACTGGCAACAATATGCTTTAATGGACCATATGCTAATTCAAAATACCCCAGATTATTGAATTTTATTGACGTTTTGTTTGTTAAACAAAGATAAACAACCAACCAAAAAATCTAGTAAGCAAAAAGGAATGGGTCTTTCATCATACCCTGATGCTTGCCAAACTCTGCTTCAGCAGACGCCACTGGAAGCAAATTCTAAATATAGGCCGTATACTGAGATAGCTCTGTTCTTCACTGTGGAGTTTTATTTTAGGAGAAAGGTAGGGGAAATGAGGTGACTAGGTCTCAAATCATTCAAGATTAATTTGTACCCGAGATCTCTAAACTGCTGTCCCCATTAGAGGTGAATGGGACAGCAGTTTAGAGATCTGAGCATAGCTGTTAATTGCTTATAGGGCTTTGCCATCACTAGAAAATTACATTGAGGGTGGTGCTTTCACAAGTGTCTAAGTGATTAAGGCCCATTAACTTTCAAAATCATGTTCAAAATTTCATCATGAACATTTTGTTCATGAACTTCATAAACATTGAGATGTACATCATGTTAGATGGTTGTGAGTAAACCTCTCTTGGGTCCCATTAGTAACTGGCAAGGTTGCTAATATCCAAAGCTTATTTCTTGAGCAAGAGTGTATCATTACCTGTTAAAGCCGGTGCGGGGAAACTTTTTGGCCTGAGGGCCGCATTGGGTTTCGGAAATTGTATGGGGGGCCGGTTAGGGGAGGCTGTAAGTCCCCAAACAGTCAGGCGTGGCCCAGTCCCCATCCCCTATCTGATCCCCCCTGCTTCTTGCCCCCGATGCCCCTCCCGGACTCCTGCCCCATCCAACCCCCTCTGTTCCCTGACAGCACCCCCAGAACCCCTGCCCCATCCACACCCTCCCTTGTCCCCTGACCGCCCCTGGAACCCCACCCCTGACTGCCCCCCGCTACCCCATCCAACCCCTCCTCTCATTCCTGGCAGCCCCCATTCAACCTCCCTGTTCCCTGCCCTTTGACTGCCCTGCCCTCTATCCAACACCTGCCTCCTTATCGTGCTGCCTGGAGCACCAGTGGCTGGGGTTGCTACAGCTGCACCGCCCAGAGCACCAGGACAGGCAGCTGTGCTGCCCTGCTGGAGCGAGCCACACCACCACGCAACACAGAGACCGGGTCAGGCCGCACCGCGGCTCTCAGAGCACTGTGCTGGCGGCGCAGCAAGCTGAGGCTGCGGGGGGCACGGAGGAAGAGAGAGACAGCAGGGAGGGACCAGGGGCAGGGCCGCCCAGAGGGGGGAGCAAGTGTGGCAATTTGCCCCAGGCCCCGGGCCCTGCAGGGGTCCCCACGAGAGTTTTTTGGGACCCCTGGAGCGGGGTCCTTCACTCACTCCGGGGCCCCCAGAAAACTCTCGCAGGGCCAGGGCCCCCGGAGCTTCTTCCACTCCGGGTCTTTGGCGGCGGAGTGTTCTGCTTCAGGGCGGAAGGACCCCCTGCAGCCGAATTACCGCCGAAGTGGGACCCACTGCTGAAATGCCCGGTCTTCAGCGGTAATTCGGCGGTGGGGGCCCCCCGACGTGGATCTTCGGGGCACTTCAGCAGCGGGTCCGAAGCGGAAGGACCCCCCGCTGCCGAATTACCGCCAAAGTGGGGGCCCCCCGCTGCCGAAGACCCCAGGCCCCCTGAATCCTCTGAGCGGCCCTGACCAGGGGTGAGCCTCCTGGGCCAGGAGCTCAGGGGCCGGGCAGGAGGGTCCTGCATGCCGGATGTGGCTCGCGGGCTGTAGTTTGCCCACCTCTGTGTTAAAGGGTGGCTGGCACCTTGCCATCTTCTATGAAATTATCATCACCTCTGTCAGCAAAGAAAGGTACTAAAGTAAAGGCCTTTGACCTTATCCAGCCCCATGAAGGATATCATGTTCATCTCACGTGTGCTTGATTGCACCTGAAAACTCACCAGAAAAACTGGGTGAAAATCAATCAACAAAGATAGCATGTTTCTTATCCCCTCCACCCCCTCCCAGCACAGCTCATTGTTTGGTCAATATTTAATTAATAAATCTTAACAGTCACCAGAAAATAATGTCGATGGCTTATTTTTCCCTGTTTTACCATAAATCCAATAGCTTGTTCTTTTATCCTAGTGAGCTCATGCTACAAATATTTAAAGTTAAGTTCCTCCAAGTTAGATTGAGTCTCACACAAGCAGCAGAGTATTTACTTCCAACTTCCTGTCCCACCCCTTGCTGATCAATACATTGCACACATCAGGCGATTCGGTAAATCGTTTTTCAATCATACTCTAATAACAATGGCAAAAATACAAGGTGGATTTTACCCTGAGCTCTCTATAGCCTGTTCTTCTGCCAGCTACTGCAGGATTCCTGGTTTACGGCTGAAGTCACTAATTTCATCATGATTGCAACAATAATTCATGTATAGGTTTAGGCCCTGATCCTGCAATGTGTAGGTGGACTGGTTCATCCATATAGAGCCCCATAGTGACATCAGTGGGATGCTGTGTGGGTGCAATAGTCTGCCCATGCATTGTAAAAACACGAACAGAGTCTTCTTCAACACATGCTTACAGAAATCTGCTGTGTGTCTAGGCAAGTCTTTATGGGAAGAGAGTCCTAGTTTAACCTGAAAGTACAAATATTGATTAAGTAAATTTTCCCCTTAACCAACTCTTCTCTGTCAAAATTATATCCTGGTGTCAGAGCTGGCGTAGGCTTGCAAGATCCAGGCATTTCTAGTATTTGTAGTAGAATAAAAAATGGCCTTTCATGCTGGGACACATTGCTGGGACACACTGCCAGCCTACATTTGGGATGGACAACATTTAAATTTTGTAAAACAATAAGCTTTTGCAAAAAAGATCAACAGAAACATTTCCACAATTATAAGTAAATTCCAAAGGAAACAGTTTCTCGTAAAAAAATAAACATCCCCGGCATTGTTTGAAACCTAGATATTGCAGAGTAAGAAAAGAAAACAGACTGCACTGATTTTCATTTTCAGATATATTAAATAAATGCAAATGTAAACAGAGTCCATGCGTAATGACAGGTAATTTAGATTTTTTTTAAAAATAAGTCAATATAGAATCATAGACTTTAAGGTCAGAAGGGACCATTATGATTGTCTAGTCTAACTTCCTGGACGACACAGGCCACAGAATTAATTAATGCATTACAAAATGTATTTGCTTACAGGAGACAGTCTTCAAGTCGACTGTGTCTCTAACTTCAGTCCCACAACTGCATTGGGATTTACATGCTAGCATTCATCCGCTACTACATTCACCCACTTCTCCAAGGTAATATTTTGTCTTCAGTTTCCAAGTATTGTGGTGAAAAAGTCTGCTCAGCACACACAATTGAGAATGTAAAGCAATAGCAGACAGTATTTAGCTTGGTGATGCTTCATATTCATGGCAGTACATGTTAGTCAATTCACCTACTGATTTTTATGTCAAGAGGTTTATAAATGTGATCCTTATTCTGTTCCTTCTCCCTATATTTTGACTGACTCATATGTTATTATGAGATGGCAGATTGTAGTATGCTACAATCTTCTACATGATTAATATCCATTGATTGCTTGTTAAATTCACCACCTCCACTCTGCACACTTGACCCCAGGAGCACGCAAAATATATCAGCTATATAAATTAAGGGCCTAATTTATTAACAATTATACATTTAAATTCTGCCTGATTCATTCATATCTTGCCTACAAAATAGCAGAAAACATTTCATGAATTTCAGTAATTTGAGATTCATTTTTCTTTAAGCTCAAGTGGCTATTTTCTTCAGTGTAAAGTAATTGGTACATTGAACAGAGGAGGGGGTGAAGAGAAGGGAAAAAATGGGTGTTCCTTACTGAAATGTGGAAACAGATTCAGTGTATCGGGTATACAAGCTGCTGTAGTTTTGGAACAATTCTAATGTGTAGTCTCATGGACTGGGATTTTCAAAGCGATCTAATGGAGTCAGGTGCTTAATTCCCACTGAAATTCAAAGGGAGCTGATTGACTTAACTCCAATATATTCCTTTGAAAGTCCCTGCCATATATTTTGGCAAACAGAATGAAATGGTAGAGAGTTTACACAGCATACACAGAGAAAAATAAATATTATATATAATGCCGTTAGCATGTACTAACTATACTTTATACACAATATAGAGGAAACGTTACATCGGATGTCTTCAATTGATCATTTAGCTTAAAATATGACTTTTCTAATGCCACTAGATAATGCAGCTCATAATCTGTTCTCTTGGGATGTATGACTTAATTTAATTTCTCTACTAGGACTTTTTGATTGAAGCTCTGAGTATCCAATTCATTTCTTGTGTTCAGATGATTGAAGCCCTATATGCATAGATCTGAGTTGTGTGGAGGTATAATTTTAATTACCATATATATTCTGTTTATAACCTCTTCCCAGAACAATTTTGTAAAGTCACATTTCCCATATAACAGTCACATAGTAACCTTTATATCTGAATGTCTGAAAGTACACTTTAAATATTAAGCTTCACAATATCGCCATGTGTTTCTATATTCATACAATGGTGAGTAAACTGAGGCAAAGAAAGATTGAGAGACTTAGCAAGAGTCAAAACCAAATTTGGTTATAGAGTTGGTAACAGAACTCAGAAGTCCTGGTTCCTAGTAGCTATGAGACCATACTCTCTTATGTAAAAAAAAAAAAGCATTTGCTGGAGAAGGTTATTCTAGCCGCTGGCACTCTCATTAATCTAGTATCAGAGGGGTAGCCATGTTAGTCTGGATCTGTAAAAGCAGCAAAGAGTCCTGTGGCACCTTATAGACTAACAGACATATTGGAGCATGAGCTTTCGTGGGTGAATACCCACTTCGTCGGATGCATACCCATGAAAGCTCATGCTCCAATACGTCTGTTAGTTTATAAAGTGCCACAGGACTCTTTGCTGCTTTCTCATTAATCTAATATCTGCAAAATCTGGTTATGGTGGATTAGTTGCAATCTTTGGTCCACAGCTCTAACTCAGGGGTAGGCAACCTATGGCACGTGTGCCGAAGGCGGCACGTGAGCTGATTTTCAGTGGCACTCACACTGCGTGGGTCCTGGCCACCGGTCTGGGGGGCTCTGCATTTTAATTTAATTTTAAATGAAGCTGCTTAAACATTTTAAAAACATTATTCACTTTATATACAACAATAGTTTAGTTATATATTATAGACTTATAGAAAGAGCCCTTCTAAAAAGGTTAAAATGTATTACCGGCACACAAAACCTTAACTTAGGGTACGTCTACACTACAAGTCTATTTCGAATCTACTTAATTTGAATTTGTGGAATCGACCTTATGAAGTCGAATTTGTGTATCCACACTAAATACACTAATTCGACTGTCTGAGTCCACAGTAACGGGGCCAGCTATGCCCTGACCCACCGCGGACACTGTGTTTGACCCTAGAAGCATTTGGAGCTCAGCCAAGAATGCAAATGCTTTTCGGAGACAGCAGGAACTGTGGGATACCTTGCGTCCTCAGTCCCCCCCTCCCTCCATGAGTGTCCATTTGATTCTTTGGCTTTCCGTTACGCTCGTCACGCAGCAGCGTGCTGAGTCTGTGCTATGCCGTCTGTCCGGAGTTTTTTGAAAAATACTCTGGACCAGGCGTAACATTACAGTAATTCCCCTAATTAGATGCAGGACTCTCCGAGCGAGATCACCCTGAGGATGGTCACTGAAGGAGATAGAGAGCGCATGCTGCGTGAAAGCCAGCACAAACCAGGGCCCTATGTAGCTGTGCTCGGGGAGGCAATGCTCCCTGAGTACCTCATGAAAGCCTCGCGTGGAAAAGTGTGCTGCCACGGAGCACCCAATAAGGCAGCTCTCCCCAGGAACCTCCTGCGGAGGCTTTTCGATTACCTCCAGGAGAGCTTCGTGGAGATCTCCCAGGAGGATTTCTGTTCTATCACCATATATACAGAGACCTCCTTTTCACATACTTCAGATTCCTGTTATATTAAGAATAAAAGTTTACATGGTTAAAGCACTTACCGAGTGATCCTTCCCCTGATTCAGGATCCGGGTTAATGGCCGGGGAGGGTTGGTAGGGGATCTCCATGACGGTGATGAAGAGATCCTGGCTGTCGGGGAAACCAGCGTTGTAAGCGCTGTCGCCTGCCTCGTCCTCCACAAACCCTTCCTCATCTTCCCCGTCCGCGAACATCGCCGAGGAACTGGCCGTTGACACTGTCCCATCGTCAGAGTCCATGGTCGCTGGTGGGGCAGTGGTGGCAGGCTCCGTAGCGTCCGTTTGCCGCTTTGATTTTTTGGTAGCCTTCTCTGGGGTCCTTGATTTTCACGCGGCGCTGCGTGGCATCCCGGCTGTATCCTCGGTCTCTCATGGCTTTGGAGACCTTCTCGTAGGTCTTTCCATTCCGTTTTTTGGAGCGCAGCTCCGAAACCACAGACTCCTCGCCCCACACACCGATCAGATCCAAGAGTTCCCAGTCAGTCTATGCTGGGTCCCTCTTTCTATTCAGAGATTACATGAACTCCTCTGCTGGAGAGCTCTGCATCGCTGCCGGTGCTGCTGAGCTCGCCCCAATGTCCAACCACGAAATGAGATTCTAACTGTCCAGACAGGAAAAGGAATTCAAATTTTCCCGGGACTTTTCCTGTGTGGCTGGTCAGAGCATCCAAGCTCGGACTGCTGTCCAGAGCGTCAACAGAGTGGTGCAGTGTGGGATAGCTCCCGGAGCTAGTAAGTTCGATTTGCATCCACACCTAGCCTAATTCGAGATAGCCATGTCGAATTTAGCGCTACTCCCCTCGTCGGGGTGGAGTACCGAATTCGAACTAAAGAGCTTTCTAGGTCGAATTAAACGGCTTCCTAGTGTGGACGGTTGAGCGGTTAATTCGAATTAACGCTGCTAAATTCGATTTAAAGTCCTAGTGTAGACTAGGCCTCAGAGTGAATAAATGAAGACTCAGCACACCACTTCCAAAAGTTCCCCTGCTCTAACTGATATTAATAAATTACATAGGATTTTCTTAGGTGCTGTTTGTGAAATCTATACAATTGCAAAACTAGCCAATGCCATAGTCCATAAACATCTATGAGGTAGAATATTAAGGTGGCCTCTTTAGAGAAGCATAGTGTACTAATGTAAACATATCGGGTGAAATCCTGGCCCCAATCAAGTCAATGTCAAGACTGTAATTGACTTCAACAGGACCAGGATTTCATCCACTGTCTACTGTGAAATAAGATTCCTTTGAACACACATTTTCCAGTATGATATTTTCTTTTAAACTTGTTTACATTTTTACTTTTCTTTGTTCTGCTCTTCTTATTACAAAATTCCATCTAAATTTAAGGGACTGGATAACTTTGGGAATAGGTAATAGGATATAGTCTTCCACCCCGTGGTCAGCAATTGAAGTATAACCAAGTTGGTAGTTACTAAAAAAATCGTTACTATCTCAAAGCTATTTAAATGACCTATAGTCTGATTTCAGTCCAATACCCTGAAGATATATGGCCTTCTCCTAGAAAGCAGATGATACAAAACAGTACCCTTGCTGGTGTATGTATAGTACAAAGAATGTATGTACACAGACAAAATTCCACTGCCACATTTTAGTCATGGGTCTCCACAGATCCAACAAACCACTTGAAGACATTTTAAACACCAAAATTCTCATCCTGTTTTAAGCATATGAAGTAAACCTCCAACAAATGCATGAAATTCCCAAGCAAGCATTATTATTTAAGAAGTTAGGCGTTAAAAATCTTAATGAACTATGATTAACTGACTTCTTAAACTAATCATAATTTTGTTGTCTAATTCCAATTAACATTATTAATCAATTAATCTTCCCATGCACTATGGATAAAATGCTTAAATTGTAGCTGAAATCCACTAAAGTGATTCTACAATAGCCAGCGGTGACTTGATCTTATCCTTAAATAAGTAATGTCCCCAATTCCTGGATGAAGATATTCATTTAAATCAGACCTATTTCATTGTTGAGGGATAATACTCATGGAAATAAACCTCTCTCAAAATTTAGTTCATAGATTCATAGACTCTAGGACCTCGAGAGGTCATCGAGTCAAGTCCCCTGCTCTCATGGCAGGACCAAATACTGTCTAGACCATTCCTGATAGACATTTATCTAACCTACTCTTAAATATCTCCAGAGATGGAGATTCCACAACCTCCCTAGGCAATTTATTCCAGTGTTTAACTACCCTGACAGTTAGGAACTTTTTCCTAATGTCCAACCTAAATCTCCCTTGCTGCAGTTTAAGCCCGTTGCTTCTTGTTCTATCATTAGAAACTTGTTCACCTTAGCCTTCTCCCTCCTCCTGATGACACCCTATTAGATACCTGAAAACTGCTATCATGTCCCCTCTCAGTCTTCTCTTTTCCAAACTAAATAAACCCAATTCTTTCAGCCTTCCTTCACAGGTTATGTTCTCAAGACCTTTAATCATTCTTGTTGCTCCTCTCTGGACCCTCTCCAATTTCTCCACATCTTTCTTGAAATGCGGTGCCCAGAACTGGACACAATACTCCAGTTGAGACCTAACCAGCGCAGAGTAGAGCGGAAGAATGACTTCTCGTGTCTTGCTCACAACACACCTGTTAATGCGTCCCAGAATCATGTTTGCTTTTTTTGCAACAGCATCACACTGTTGACTCATATTTAGCTTGTGGTCCACTATGACCCCTAGATCCCTTTCTGCAATACTCCTTCCTAGACAGTCTCTTCCCATTCTGTATGTGTGAAACTGATTGTTCCTTCCTAAGTGGAGCACTTTGCATTTTTCTTTATTAAACTTCATCCAGTTTACCTCAGACCATTTCTCCAATTTGTCCAGATCATTTTGAATTATGACCCTGTCCTCCAAAGCAGTTGCAATCCCTCCCAGTTTGGTATCATCTGCAAACCTAATAAGCGTACTTTCTATGCCAACATCTAAGTCGTTGATGAAGATATTGAACAGAGCCGGTCCCAAAACAGACCCCAGCGGAACCCCACTTGTTATACCTTTCCAGCAGGATTGGGAGCCATTAATAACTACTCTCTGAGTACGGTTATCCAGCCAGTTATGCACCCACCTTATAGTAGCCCCATCTAAATTGTATTTGCCTAGTTTATCGATAAGAATATCATGCGAGACCGTATCAAATGCCTCACTAAAGTCGATGTATACCACATCCACCCCTTCTCCCTTATCCACAAGACTCGTTATCCTATCAAAGAAAGCTATCAGATTGGTTTGACATGATTTGTTCTTTACAAATCCATGCTGGCTATTCCCTATCACCTTACCACCTTCCAAGTGTTTGCAGATGATTTCCTTAATTACTTGCTCCATTATCTTCCCTGGCACAGAATTTAAACTAACTGATCTGTAGTTTCCTGGGTTGTTTTTATTTCCCTTTTTATAGATGGGCACTATGTTTGCCCTTTTCCAGTTTTCTGGAATCTCTCCCGTCTCCCATGATTTTCCAAAGATAATAGCTAGAGGCTCAGATACCTCCTCTATTAGCTCCTTGAGTATTCTAGGATGCATTTCATCAGTTGTGAGAGTTAAGGGTTATAGGAGGTTAGCTATAGCATCTTACCCTATATGAATTGCACTTTTGAGTCAGATTGAATTGAAATGGTAATATCAATGCAACTTATATACTTAGAGGTTAGTTGTTTTTAAACATACCAGATTCATTTCTGCAATTGTATGTCATGTCTCCAGGGATAAAAATACCCAAGCCCATAGGACAGCATAGATGCAACTGAAGCTGCATACTATGTAATGGAAGTGATGATGACTTTTTTTTATGGCCCATGGTTTCTATGATAGAATTAAACAGACACCAATTATCACCTCATTGAAAGGATAAGACACGGTGACATCTACAGCTGAGATCAAACTCCTTGCTTTTCCAGTCAGAATTAATTAGAATTGGAGACAGCAACATTAAAAGGAAAAGAGCATTGCAAAATAAATCAATAAATAAAAATCTACCTTTTAGAAAATGAAATTTTACTTTGGCCTTATGCTGGACTGAATTTAGGAGTACCCACCTGGATGGGTTCATCAGGAGGTCACACAGCCAGTGATAATTCCCCCACTCCCATGACCTACCTGAGAATTAAATGGGTCACTTGGCCTAACAGCTGATATCTGATTACCCTGTGGAGCTGGGGTCACAAGGTCTTCCCTTACTGCACAAACTGTAACATATTTAAATCAGTCCATGTTGTTGATTTAAAGCCTACTTATTTATACTCAACAGCTTTTTAGGAAAGCAGTTTAAAAAGTAACAGTGAAAACGGGGCTATTAAACAGTATTATTTCTAGGGACAAATACAATTCAGCAAACATTCAGCAAATGTTTTTAAATCTGGCAAGCAGTCTACTCAGAGGGGGATCTCTTTTTACTTGAGTGTGTGTCCCTAGGTGGTGAGTAAAGAGAGATGCTTGGCTTGCTACCATAATTCCAAATACAACAGATAACTACGCCCACCAGCCTACTTGGACACAGCAGTGGGTTTGACCATCTGCTCCCAAATATGACTACAACTCTGCAGCTCTTCCATTTTGGCACTGGAGTGAATGAAAAAAAAATCAAGGGGTTCTAAGAAGTACTGTATTCAGAGAGGTGCCTTGGTAACATGTGTTCCGTGGCAGCACTTTAACATGGCTGGGTAGTCAGGGCACCAGCACTGAGCGAGAGCTCTCCCAGCACTATAAAATAAACACCTCCATGAGGGGAGTAGCTCCCAGCGCTGGTGCACTGTCTACACTGCCACTTTACAGCGCTTTAACTTGCAGTGCTCGGGGGTGGGGTGGGGTGTTTTTTCACACCCCTGAGCGAGAAAGGTGCAGTGCTGTAAAGTGGCAGCGTAGACAAGGCCTAACACTCAATTCCCCACTTCACTTTAAGTAGTCTCCCACAACGTGTTAACACCTTATGCTTAAGGATCTCTCTCAAGCTGTATTCAGCTCAGACACTATTGTTTCCTTCCCCACACCTAAAAAGCAGCTCTGTGTAGCTCAGAAGCACATACTTACCACCAATAGAAGTTGGTCAAATATAAGATATCACCTCACATACCTTTTCTCTCATATATCCTAGGACCAATATGGCAACAATGACACTGTAAATAAATGTAGGCTTGCATTTTTGAAAATCTTGGTTTGGCCTCTTTATCCTCAGGCATGAATCTAGTAGCTCCATTTTGGCAATCTCTTATTGGCTGCTGCAAATATTAGAGAGTTAAAAACATCCCAAACTCTTCTGAGATATCTGATGCAGATAATCTATCCCTTTCAAGAGAGCAGTAGTTAAAATGAGGGTGTTAACCCATTTCCCTTGCTGTATCCAGGTTGTCCTGGTTTAAGGATGCCCACACAGCCTGGATTTATGGCCTGCAGGATATCGAAAAGTCTCTGATCTCTCTCCAAAGCCACAATGAGTTCCCAGGCCTAAGACCTCAAGAGGAAATCTTAACAGCTTATTCTCAGGAAAGGAAACAGCTGAAGAAGAGCACACAGGTGCATCTGCAGAAGATGAGAATTGAAAATGTATTTCTGGATCATCAAACTCCTCTGTTACTGACTCTACAACTGAAATAACAACTGAGGGCAGAGAAAGACAGTAGTATCGGGAGGATGGCAAGATTTGATCTCTTCTAGGGTATGAAAATTTACATGGAGGAGAGCTCTAATTAACCCACAGATATTGGCCTCCAGACTCTGACTCCCAAGACCAAGGAAATCATAGAGGTACCCATGTCTCCATAATGATGATGATGTCTAAAATGTCTCTGTGAGCTCAAACAACCTTAAAGGATAGATTATTTGTTTCTAGATCTGGAAGGCTGTGAGATAGTCTTAACATAGGCATATGTATAGAAAACCTATTTTAGGTAACTTTCAGATGCTTCTTAAATTTAATTATAATTTCTCCCATTTGTTTAAAGATTCAGAGTAACTAAGAAAAAATCATGAAAAACAAAAAACATTTTGCAAAATGTTTCAATTTTGAATAAAGACCAACACACTCCCATGTATACTTAGTCCTGCCATGACTGCAGGGAACTGGATTAGATCTGTTCTATGCTTCTACAATTCTATGTATGTTCTCTATATCAATCCCATCTTTTTATATACAGAAAGGGAGAAATTTATCAAGAGAGCAAGAACCAAAGAATATCTAGAAAAACTCACTGAGGGACAGACTATACACCTCTACCCCGATATAACGTTGTCCTTGGGAGCCAAAAAATCTTACTGCATTATATCAAACTTGCTTTGATCCGCCGCAGCGCGCAGCTCCGCCCCTCTGGAGTGCTGCTTTACCACGTTATATCCGAATTCGTGTTATATCGGGTCGTGTTATATCGGGATAGAGGTGTATTTTTTAACTGAAAGTAGAGAGAGAGTTTCAAACAAAAAAGTACAGGAGACAAAGAGCTGAGGTAAGTCAGCCTATACTGGGAAAGCCACAGAAGAAATGGCAGATGATTTGGAGACTGAACAAAACGTCTTGAGATATATATAAGTGGAAAGAGTGATGTGACAGAGATGGGGAAATGAGAAAAACCTGTTGACTATAAAGAGCTGTACAAGAGCTAGCAGTAAAGTATCAGAGAAGAAAGAATAAAATACAGAGTAGGTTCAATTTAAATTGAAACTTTTGGAAAACTGGAGATTTGAACAAGATTCCGGGTGCTGAGATGACACAAGCTTTTCTCTCTCAGGGAGATTGATGGAAGAATTATTACAGATAGATGATATTCTTCAGAGAGCAGAAAGGTTTGTCAGGGAGTTGTGCAAGACTACACCAGCAAAGATATGATTATCGTCATCACCATCCATGAAATCAAAGAACAGGGATTTAAGGAGACACTGAAGATTTCCTTTATGCGTTAATGAAGAGGCAGAAGAAGAAGTGAAGATGACAAAGACCAAAAATTCCTGCAGAAGACAGAATCATGACTGACATTAAAAGGGAAATGTAGAGAAGAACTTTTCTATTTAGAACATTGTGGCAGGGGGCAGAGGCCTCATTTTGTTATCAGCAGGCAGGGAATTCATTTAATCTCCTATGTGTGCACAGAGTGGAACAGTGAATCAATGCTGCAGACTTAAGGTCCAACAAAGCAATCCAAGCAACACTGTAAATGCAGCTCCCTCTGGGGAAGAGGTCTCTGAGAAAAGCAGCACACTGGGCACCATTAGTTGCTGGAGAACTGGGTTGTACATGATTCTGGGCCCTGTGTGTTTGCATTTTTGGTTATATAACATTATTTTGATTCTTTAGTTATAAAATGTGCACCTTACACCTAGCTTGCTCCAATTTGTTGTTGTCATTTTGCTCCACTGACTTACATACACATATTTGATACAACAGAATCCAAAGGATTAGACAAATGCCATTATTACGCTATAAAGAGACCAGATGAACTAATGACATAATTCCGCCTGGCTACAATAGATGTATTTCCTTCCATAGATATTAGTGAGCCATTTATGACAATGTTGGATTTTAACTGACTCAGGGTAGGTCTACACTGCAACTTGATACCCGTGGCTGGCCAGTGCCAGCTGACTCAGGGTTGCAGGGTTTGGGCTAAAGGGTGCCTTAATTGCCTTGTATATGCTTGAGCTTGCAGAGTCCAAGAGCCCAGGCCCAAATGTCTGCACCACAGTTAAACAGCCCCTTTGCCCACAAGCCCGAGTCAGCTGGCACGGGCCAGTCACGGGCAGTGTAGACATATTCTCTGAGGGTATGCAGGTTTTATAAAGAGGATGAGATGCTGTGTGCATCCAAAAGGTGCAGCATAGACCTTGCAGCCCAGGGGGTAGAAGAGCTAAGATGGTTTTAAGTCACCTTTGTGCCCTTCAGACCCTGGTCTGCTCCAGGGACTTAACCTGCTGGAGTAGTTTGGCTATGTCTCCACTAGGGGGCACTATACTGGCCTAGCTACAGGGCTGTAGCTATGCTAGCATAATCCTGCTGTACAGATAGATTACAGTGACAGAAACGTTTTTCCCATCAGAGTAGGAGCACCACCTACCCAAATGTGATGCAAGCATTGTTTGACTGACTTAGTTGCGTCTACACAGATGGGTCAGTTGGCATAACTACATTGGTCAGGGGTGCAGATTTTTTACACCCCGAATGACGTAGCTATGCTGATCTAAATTTTAAGTATAGATCAGGTTAGAGACAGCCTTGAGGATGCTAAGTTATAGCAGCCTCCCTGGGCTGCAATGTTGTCCGGAAACTTTGGAGTTTGGTGCCATGTAGCCCCATCCACAACATGCCCCTTCTTCCCCCAGCATATGCCTTATGTGAGGATTTCTCAAGGGACACTCAAGGGGCAGCTTTATGGCTGTCTTCTGCAATGCCCATGCTAGGGGGAACCCTTCTCTTGCTGGAAATGGGGCTTTTTGCTGCTTCAGAACTTGAATCATTTTTGCTGCTCACTCACTGAGCAGCAAATATTTGATAGTTTGCTCTGCATACTTCCCATTAAAACTTTTGGAATAGTATATTCCTTTTTCATGTCCTATTTTCTCGGTGATACTGATAAGCAGTATCAATTTTGCTCTTCACAATGGTGTCATTGTCCACTATGATCCCTCTCACAGTCAGATAGCTTCCTCCATCCACAAGGACCATACAGATAACCTAAACTCCTCACCTTCAGATTTCCACCACAATTTCAGGCACCACCTTTCCATTAAACTCTCTCTGGAGCACTCTCACATCAGCATCAGCTTCCTGGCACCACAATCAGCTTCAACAATGGAACCCTACAGACAACTATGTACAAAACCACATGGATCACGACACTTACCTTCATAGATCCTGTAACCACCCCAAACACACCAAGAAATCTATTATCTACAGCCAGACACTCAGATAACACAGAATTGCTCCAAGGAGGAAGTCTAGGGTATACACCTTAACACACTCAAAACCACCTTCACTAAACAAGGACACTGCACTAGAGTAGTAGATCACATCATGGAATGGGCCATCCAAATACCTCAAGAGAACCAGCTTCAATACAGAAATAAAACCATCTCATCCCGCACACCCGTCATCTACCACCCGACATTAGAACCCATACAGGGTATCATCAAACAACTACAACCCATATGTGATTGGGACCCCATCCTCAAAGAAATCTTTCCTGAACCCCCTCTTCCAGCCTTCAGACAACTCTCCAACATCTCCAAGCTCATAATGAGAAGCAAGCTCCCCACAGACCAGGACACACCAACTCAAAGCAGCACCAGCCCCTGCCAGAACAACAGATGCAAACCTGAATACATATCTCTACTGTTATAATGATCAACATCCCCTCCCCTCCACAACACACCTTTCAAGATACATGTGTCCTACACGTGCCTATCACAACATATGATATATCTCATCCAGCGACCTCAATGCCAGCAACAACTATGTGGGTGAAACCAGACAATCACTACACTCTCGAATGAACTCACACAGGAAAATGATGAAAAACAAAAACACTATCCCCTGTGGCTGAACATTTTTTTCTGAAAGAGATCACTCTCTATCTGACCTATAACTCCTCATCCTCAAAGGAAACCTGATCAACACTTTCATAAGACAAGCCTGGAAGCTTAAATTCATAACTTTGCTAGACACTAAAAATCATGGACTGAACAGAGACACTGGATTTATGGTTTATTACAACAATCTGTAATTAAGGCTAAGATTTTATCACGGATATTTTTAGTAAAAGTCACGGACAGGTCATGGTTTCCATACATTTTTCTTTTTTGCTAGTGACCTGTCCGTGATTTTTAGTACAAATATCCGTGACAAAATGGGGGTCTATGGGTGCCCACACCCCTGAAGCGGGCAGCTGTGCAGGGGCTAGGAGCCACCTGCACCAGCTGTGGGGTACCCCTGTCACCTGCAGCTATGAAGGTTCCCTGCTGCCAGTGGGGGCCAGGAGCTATGGGATACTCCTGCTGCCAGCCATTCTAGGTTCCTACAGCAGCTGGGAGCTCAGGGATTCCCCTGCTGTGGCTGGCAGCTCAGAGATTCCTCTGCTGCAGTGGGGAGCTGCACAGTTCCCCCACCACCCACAACGACCAGGAGCTTGGGGATTTCCCCGCTGCTCGAGGCAGCTTGGAGCCAGAGGCAGCAGGGGTACCTGCCCCTGCAGATGACAGGGGACCCTGCAGCTCCTGATCACCGCAGGCTGAAGTCACTGAGGTTGCTGGACGTCATGGTTTCTGTGATTAAATCGTAGGCTTCTCTATAACCCAATAACAACCTCCCCCCCGCCCCCTACCCTCGCACATTTTTCCCGCCCCCTTTCCTCCCTATGACTGGAAGGATGTTAACAAACCACTTCACCTTGAATGTGTGTTAATGACTTATGCTAAACAATGTGTTCTATCTTGTATTTAGCTGTGACACTGAGTAATTTTCCAAGCCTGAAGAAGAGCTTTGTATAAGCTCAAAACTTCTCTCTCACCAACAGAAATTGTTGCAATAAAAATATTACCTCACCCACAAGGACCATAAGGCATTCAACTCTCCTGATGAATTTGTATTAAGAGCCATTCGGCATTGCAAATCCTTGAATACAAAATACACTGTATCTTTCTGGAATGCCATTTTCTGACCATTCTGAAGGCCCGATTTTGCTGTTGAATATGCAGTACGTCTTGTAATATTAGCTATTTTTCAAGATATGTGTAGCTAAGGTAAGGATCTGTCTCCCCCTGAAGCCAACACCTTAACAGTTAAATGAAATATTTTTAGTGAAATGCATTTTAGTGTTTTTTGCCCCCATACTATCTCCCTAAAATGGGAAGTGTTGTTGGTCTGAAGGGGAGAAGACAGTTTTAGGTATTTTGTCTCCTCTGACTCTTTGAATGCTGACCTAAGAATCATAGATTGAGTGGGACCCTTCCAGATCATCTACTCTAGCCCATGCTCCCTACTACACAGCAAGGAGTTGAGACTTCAACTGACCGAAAAAGGAAGGAGTGATTTTCCTAAAAACTATACTTTGTGTGGAAATTGAGGAGTAGGGGTCCCATACTTCACTGCTTTGCTCTTTGGTTTTGTCCTATACACCTTTGCAGAGTGGGTGTACGATATTGTTATTACTATTTGTATTAAAGTAGCACCCAGAAACCCTCACCGATATCTGGCTTCATTGTGCTAGGTGCTGTATATATTTAGTAAAAGACAGTCCCTGCCCCCAAAGAGTTTACAGCTAAATAGACAACACAGCTGAGAATAGCTGTATATGACTACACAGCGGAGAATCAGACTCCAGCAAGCTACTAAAGAAATGCATGATATAGTGGTCTAAGCACAAGACTGGGAGCCAAGAACATCTACAGTTCTAATCTTGACTCTGCCTGCCTGCGTAGCCTTCAGTGAATCACTTACCCTCTCTGCCTTAGTTTCATCAGCTGTAAAATGGGCATGTTATTTGACATGGTCTTGTGAGCATTAATTAATGATTGCAAAGCTCTTTGAAGTCACTGTAAGAGCTAAATATTATAAATCTGGTAACAAATCAAACTAGATAAGCTTCATGGTGGTACATGCTTTATGCTGATGTGCTGCCTATGCTGACAATGACTATAGAAAATATTTTTTCCTGAGGTGTCCTCACCCAAAGATGTGTTTTGTGAACATTCATTGTTAAATCAGAATGAGAGCTGGCTAAAGTATTTTTGCTCTGAAACCTGCGCCCCAGCAATATGAACCTGCTTATGCTATTAATTCTGCTTATGATAAAAGAAAGCTATGTACTAAGTTTCCTTATTGTAAAACCAACAGGAGCGACTAGTATCAAACCTCTGAAGCCAAAAACCTTTTATTCGAGGCTTACAACCTTTCTTTTTGACTGGTTTCACACTGCTTATCCTCTCTCAGGAAGAATTCTATTCAAGGCAGGCTCTGTTAACAAAATGAAAATGCCTTTCCTTTCTGTAGTGATCTTTTAATGCATACAGCACATTAAAAATAGAGAAAATGTGACTGAAAAAAACCCCCAATAAAAATATATAAAATATTCCCCTTGGCATTTTCCACAGTATTGAAGCAAAACCACAATTATCATATTGAGTGCTTTCCTCCAGGTTACTCTATAAATTGCAATTAGAGTCATTTGTGGCTCTCACAAGATTATAGGTGACTGAGGACATCATCAGGCAAAATCAGTATTTCCCATGACATGAAACAAAACACTTTCCATAATGATCTGGGAGAGTGGATTAAATGTACAGAATGGGATAGATACATACTGACAATGTTCAGGGGATTAGCTGTTCAGCTTTTCAAGTCCATTCAACTAAAGTGAAATTGATGTTGCAATGGCTTCCACAGCTAGCAGACCTGTCCCAAATTCTGCTTAGTACCTTTCATTTATAATTTACCATAATTCATTATTATTCGTGAAACTAATAAAATAAACATACTTAAATGCAACATAATTCCAGGAAATTGAAGGGCCTGATTCACTGGTGCACTACGGCCTCTTTCACTGGCTCTGTTGGTACAAAGGCGCTGTAAAAAGAGCAAGTCCAGCCACTTGGGATATACTTCTGTTAGGAGGGAGTCCCAGCATGACTATTTCATTTCCTTTCTAGCCCCTGACACGGATTTGTAAGAGTGTGTCCAGAGAAAAGAGGAGCTTCTAGAACATCCTTTCAGGCACATATGCAGTTGACTCCATGGTAGGGAATCACTTAAGTTGTCCTACCTGTGACATAGGCCACTTAACCCAGCCCCTGAATGAAGCAAGTGTGATGTAAAATTTCTTTCCTTCAGCTAACAACTCAGTCTTATACAACTTCTTCAGTTTAGCAGCAAGCAGATAGTGTTTAAATTATTTCTGGTGGGGTTTTTCTTTCCTTTCCCCAGGAATAAGAGGTGGGTATTCTTGGAAATGCAACTGTAAATACAAATATAGGCTCAACCATGCAAAGATTTACTACTTTAAGGAGACCTGCTGAAGTCACCAGGACTTATTCACGGTGGCAACCACTATGCTTCTCTAGCCTGCTTCTTGCTTGCTTATATATACCTGCCCCTGGAAATTTCCACTACGTGCATCCGACGAAGTGGGTATTCACCCACGAAAGCTCATGCTCCAAAACGTCTGTTAGTCTATAAGGTGCCACAAGACTCTTTGCTGCTTTTACAGATCCAGACTAACACGGCTATCCCTCTGGTACTATGCTCCAGAGTAAATGTGTGTAGGACAGGGCCCTAAAGCAAATGGAAAATTGTTTCTTAACTTTCAAGGACTATAAATACCAATGAACATTTACACTGGGCATGACCCTGGGTGGTATTGAGTGACTTTAATTCTCATTGTACTCCAGGGGAATTGAGGGCACTTATCACCTGGCAGGATCAAGGCCCAGAGGGAGGAACCATTCATAGACCTCTGGTTTCTTATGTTCTTGACTCATGCATGCCACAGCTAAATCTCTTTATCCAGATAATCCGCTCCCTCACAATATTCATTAAAGATAAACTTAAAAGCTTTTGAAACCAATAATAAATATAGTGGACATTTAGGTTACCCAGAATCTGTAACAGAATATGAGCCTGCTCCTGAAAGATGCTCAGCATCTCCTGAGTGACCTGAGATCTCTTGTCTTGTGGAAGGCAACAGGAGTTAAAAGTACCTACTCGGCACCTCACTGAATCCACTCCTATATGTATAGATTTAAAAATGAAATTTCTTCTTTAGGTGACCGCAAGTCCAAAGATCAGGTTTCTATGTTCCCAGTATAAAAGAGGTGACATTGGCAATTATAGCACAGAACTGCTGTCATAGTGATGCCATATGTTTTTATAGAGGAAACAAGGAATTGCAAATGCAGTACAGCACAAACTTGAATGCATGGCTATTCTCCAGCAGAGTATCCATGAGCCTCCTAGGCCATGCCACCATCATCACAGCCCATGCTACCATGGCTATGCTACTATTTTTATCACAAGAGCGCAAAGAAAGCTAGTGTAAGTACGTCTACTCAAGCTGTGAATCACACCCTAAGCTCCAAGTGTAGCTGTACCATAGAGCTGGGGCAGGACACTTTTTTTTGCCCTGTGAAAATTTCAGAGATTTCAAATTTTTTCCCATTGCTCATTGAGATGAAACAGACTTTTCCAAAAGTTTTAAAAACAAAACAACATACCACACCAAGGTAGACAGACAGACCTACTCAAGAATAGTTTATAGCCTGGTAATTAGGGCCCTTACCTGTGAAGAGGAAGACTCAGGTAAAATTTCCTGCTAAGAATCTTTCCTGTTGGGAGTGTTCCAATTTGTATAAATAATTAAATACGACTTCAATCTGGGTCTCCCACATTGTGGGTGAGTGCCCTAACCACTGATGTATTGGTAATTCTGGAGAGAGAGTCTCTTTCACCAGAAATTCTACCCTGGGCCTGAGAAACCTTCCCAACAAATACTTTTGTTAAAACTGGTATGTGCTCATGAAAAAGTTTTGGCATCAATAAATCAGCATTTTCTGATGAAAAAACATCTAGTTGAAAAATTCCAGACCAGCTCTAGTCATATATTTGTTTTGAACAGAATCCAGGATTTAGCAATTATGTAGAAGAAGAATGGATTTTCAATATTCTGGTTTAAAATGTAAATAGACCTAACTGGAAACAAGAGTTAATAGGCTGTCTTAAACTACTACACCTTACATAGACCCTAAGGGAAAAACTGAATACATTTTATGGAATATGGTTCAATTATGATGATTACCTGCGCTCTGAAGAAGAAACTTAAAATTTAGCCTATGGCCTCATAAAGCAGCTCTTGAAGAGGTGGTATGTCAGAGTGGTACACGTCTTAAAGGACTTCCTACAATCTCAGAACAAAGAACTCCTTTTAATTTATTAACACAGTTACATGATAAAACTACCAACGGTCCTGAGCCTTGAACCAACAAAATGCACCTAGACTTAGTTGCCAACAGACCTATAAAACCATGTGTGATCTGTGCATCACAAGTCCTTTTAATATTTGTGTTTTTCTTTTTTTCCCTCTGTTGTATATTGGTTCTGCATATTTATCCTCAACAGAGGATTAACTAAAAATTTAAACTGCCACTCAAAGTATTTAAAAAGTAAATTTATTGGAATTTTACATATACATTAATTCAAGATCTTAAATAGTTTTTAATTTGTTTATAAAGATTTTCAGCTTGTCTTGAAATGTTCTATGTATTCACTGAAATAATGCACTTTGGAAAACATTTCTTAGTGATTATTAAAGTACAATCCTGGGAGTTAGGAGACTCGAGTTCTTTTCCTGTTGTGCTACTGACTCACCTTGGGAAAGACATTTTACTTCCCATGGTTTACTTTTCTTATCAATAACACGGGGCTAACAAAATATTTGACAATACTATTGATAACATGTGCATGGTAGTACTTCATGATGCAGTTCAGCGTCTAAAACAGTCTGCCTGAGTCATGTCTGCTTTTCAGTTTCTACTGGCACAGCTGCACTGATTGGAAATTATATTTCCACAAAATCATCCTGTAGAAAGAATCTAAACTTCTGAGCTACAAATTCACTGCAAGTTGCATTGGAGGACAATCCTTGGGGCCCATTTATTTACATTCACTCTATTGTAGATACTATACCCCCAACTCAATTCTAATTTCTATTGAAGTCAATGGAAAGATTTGCATAGATTTAAGTGAGAGTTAGATTGGAAACAATAAGTACTGTCAACTCCAAACTTTCAAAAATGAGGAGCTAGGTATCAAAATATTATTAGATTGACTAAAAATAATATCACAATTTTTGAAAAATAATAGTTTTTAGGTTCCTTGTATTAGCCTTCTGGTATTGGCACATTTACGATTCAACTTTTAAAGTTTTTCTTCACATCCATGAGGGCTAGAAAAAAAAATAAACGAAAACTGAGATTTTCACATAATAAATGTGATTCCAGCAGCTTGGGGTTTAAGAAAAGAACCAAGCACCATGAGAGTCGTAATAAAATCATGAAATTTGGCAACACTGGCAGTGTCTCCGCATTTATAAAGCTTGTCTAAGACCAGATTCTGATACACTTATTGTCTTTGAGTAATACCTTACTCCACTTACAGTTCCATTAAATTCAAAGTGACTATTCGCTGAGACAGGTACTATTTAGGATGGGTAAGAATATAAGACATCACTCCTAAATAGGTGTACCATAAAAAAGCAACATGAGTACATACACAGTAATTTTTATAGTACAATAAAAGACCACCCTGGGCATGAAAAGAAAATCAGAATTCGCTGTTTCTAAACATTCCTGTAACAAAATGTATGTTGAAGCACCATTTGTGTGTTGGGCATACTGTTTTATTGGCTTGGAGAAAAAGAGAAAATCTTTCCAAGTCCCAATTAATGACTTTCTGCAGCCCTGAGCTTGGTCACTGTATTCACAGCTAAAACAAAACAAATACAAGCTATGATCACAAAAGCTGCAATGTTAAAATACTGTCTAAACATAGTAAAAAAAAATCAGGTATTTTCTTTCTGCCTAAATGAACGTTTACTGTAGAGAAAAAAGGATATAATTTGACAAACCAATAATACCTTCAATGTGCATGCTTTTTTAAAGAAATTATACACATTGATTAAATTATCTACCAATATAGGATGTATATGAGAAAACAAAACATAAGGGATCATACAGACAAGGTGAGTGAAGTAATATCTTTTATTGGACCAACTTCTGTAGGCGCTAGAGACAAGCTTTCGAGCTACACAGAGTTCTCTTCAGGTCTGGGAAAGGTACCACCAGTGTCACAGCAAAATGCAAGGTGTAACAGATTGTTTAGCATAAGTACTTAGCACATTGTAAGTGACCATTCAAGGTAGAGTGGCCCATTAGCACCTCTGCAGTCATTGGGTAAAAAGAGGGAGTTAGGGGGCTATAAACTGTTGTAATAAGCTATAAATCCAGTGGATCTGTTCAGTCAGTGCCTTAAATGCCCCAATAACTATGTGAGTGAAATCAGACAATCACTACACTCTCAAATGAATTCACAAAGGAAAATGATAAAAGACCAAAACACCATATCATTTGTGGGTGAACACTTTCAACAAGGCGATGACTCTATATCTCTGACCCATCAGTCCTCATCCTCAAAGGAAACCTATACAACACTTTCAAAGGATGAAGCTGGGAACTTAAATTCTTTACTCTGCTAGAAACTAAAAATCATGGATTGAACAGACACACTAGATTTGTGTCTTATTACAACAATCTGTAACCCACTAATACCCTCTTTTTACCCAGTGCCTGCAGAGGTGTTAAAGGGCCACTCTACCTTGAATAAAGAACAGGAGTACTTGTGGCACCTTAGAGACTAACAAATTTATTTGAGCATGAGCTTTCGTGGGCTACAGCCCACTTCATCCGATGCATGCAGTGGAAAATACAGTAGGAGAGTGATCAGTTAAGGTGAGCTATTACCAGCAGGAGAGAAAAAAAACTTTTTGTAGTGGTAATCAAAATGGTCCATTTGCAGCAGTTGACAAGAAGTTGTGAGGAACAGTGTGTGTATGTGTGTGTCGGGGGGGGGGGGGGAATAAACATGGGGAACTAGTTTTACTTTGTGTAATGACCCATCCGCTCCCAGTCTTTATTCAAGCCTAATTTAATGGTGTCCATTTTGCAAATTAATTCCAATTCAGCAGTCTGTTTTTGAAGTTTTTTTTGTTGTAATATTGCGACTTTTAGGTCTGTAATCGAGTGACCAGTGACTGGTCAGTGGATGGGTCATTACACAAAGTAAAACTTTTTGTCAACTGCTGCAAATGGACCATTTTGATTACCACTACAAAAAGTTTTTTTCTCTCCTGCTGGTAATAGCTCACCTTAACTGATCACTCTCCTTAGAGTATGTATGGTAACACCCATTGTTTCATGTTCTCTGTGTGTATATATATCTTCCTACTGTATTTTCCACTGCATGCATCGGATGAAGTGGGCTGTAGCCCACGAAAGCTTATGCTCAAATAAATTTGTTAGTCTCTAAGGTGCCACAAGTACTCCTGTTCTTTTTGCAGATACAGACTAACATGGCTACTTCTCTGAAATCTACCTTGAATGATCCCTTATAATACATGCTAACTACTTACTCTAAACAATCTGTTCCATAAGATTGCCATACTCAGTCAGACAAAAGGTCCATCTAGCCCACTATCCAATGTCCGGTGTCCCAGAGGGAATGAACAGAGCCAGTAATCACCAAGTAATCCATCCCCTGTCACCCTTTCCCAGCTTCTGGCAAACTGAGGCTAGGAACACCATCGCTGCCCATCCTGACTAATAGCCATTGATGGACCTATCCTCCATGAAATTATCTAGTTCTTTTTTGAACCATGTTATAGTCTTGGCCTTCACAACATCCTCTGGCAAAGAGTTCCACAGGTTGACTGTGTGTTGTGTGACTGTACTTTGCATTTAACTGTGACACTCTTACTACCTTTCCCATACTGCAGCAGAGCTCTGTGTAGCTCCAAAGCTTGCCTCTCTCACCAACAGAAGTCGGTTCAATAAACCAACTACCTCACCCACCTTGTCTCTCTAATATCCTACACACCGACAACAACACTGCATACAAGGACCACAGGTGAAAACTGAACAAAAATCCCCCGTTTAGCCCCCACTTAATTGACTGTTTCCTACAGAAGTTAAAGCAGGAGGAGGTGAAAATGTGTCCAATTTCACACTTAATGCACACTGAATTAGCCCCTAGTGAACTTTTAGTCATACCCTAGCTACCTGTTTACATACCAGGGGGTCTTTACTTGTGCTGATGCACAGAGAATTTACGCAGGTAATTCCCTATTAACGTTAATGGGAATTACCCATGTACATAGACTGAGTTTTGATGGGAATTGACTCCAAGTGATTCAGTTCTCCCTCATTCCATTTTATTGTCAGAAATCATGATGTATGCAAGATGCAGTCTTGCTCTGTTAACATGAAAGGGACTCCCAGATGACTGGAATGTTACAAAGCATTGACAGCTCTATCTGGGATACAAACAAAACTAAGAATAATCTATATATGCCCAAAAGGTAATTGTCAGCATTTCAGGTTGTTTAAATGATTTTATTTTAAATTAAAGACATTTCACATTTTTGGTTATAGCCAAATTTTGGTTAGAGGTGTTAGGGGGGTTATTCTCCTCTTAAAGCACCTCTCATTCAACATAACATCCATATCAACAAAAAGGGGAATCCTGTATGTGGGACAAAACTTTACCAGACTTTATGGGGCACAATTTTGCTTGTGAAATTTTGGGGCATTGTTGCTTGTGTGTGCAGGAGACCAAAATTCCACGTGCAAAACCACATTTGCAATTGCAAAAAACCGACACATGATGATTTTGTTTAGAAATTTTATCTTTTACACATGCACAATAGTCTTCCAATTGCACATACCATTTATACTTGTTCATAAGCCGATTTTTTTTTTTTTAGTAAAAAAGAGAAGCACCAGAGAAGGGGGTCGGCTTATGAACGGGTATAGAGAGGGAGAGGTGGGACACAGCCCCTCCCCCCAGGAGAGGGAGCAAGGAGAGGCAGCACAGCCAGCAGAGCCAGAAGGGAAGAGGCGAGGCCAGAGTGTCTGGCTGCTCTACCCCCAGCCTCAGAAGCAGCTAAAGCTCCGGGGCTAGCAGGTTGCAGCCGTGCCGCTTGGCCCCGCCCCCCCAGAGCAGGCTGTGGCCGCACTGCCCGGCCTGCCAGAGCACTCTGCAGCCGTGTGCCACCCGGCCCAGCCCAGCCTGCTGGAACATGCTGCGGCCATGCCGCTCAGTCTGGCCCACTGGAACAGGATGCGGCCGCGCTGCCCAGCCTGCTGGATCAGCTCCAGCCAGGCCAGAGACATCCTCCCCAGATAAGGTGGGAAGGGACGGGCTGGGGAGAGTGTGGGGGTCCCCGGATAGGGGTGGGGTCATGTGGGGCGTGGTCACAGGGGTTACTCCCCTGACCCCCAGCTTCTCCCCCCAGAAAAGTTTCCCCACCAGTTGCTGTCCCGGCCCATCAGGGTAAGTAGCTGGCGTGCCGGGACACTTTGTTTACTTAGGTTTACCTCCATGCCTGTGGACGCTCAAGGTGAGCAAACCATCTCAGCCCACCAGTGGCTTATCCTGATGGCCTGGGAGCCAAAGTTTGCTGTCCCCTGAATTATAGGGTCGGCTTATGAATGGGTCATAAAATTTTTCCATTTCTACTTATCCATCTGGGTGGGGGGGAGAGAATCGGCTTATAAATGAATCAGCTTATGATCAAGTATATACGGTAAGTGCTTTATGCATGCAAAGGCTGTACATACACAGAGGCAGAGGTGTGGCTGTTTTGAATGTTTGGCCTTGTGAGTCTCAAGGACATGGTATGAAAAATGTGGTTTGTCTATACTATTCTACTGCAAAGATATTAAAGTTCAAATATTCCAATTTAAGATAGAAAGCCTAAGGCACCCAAACCAATGGAGAATTCTATAATATCTTTTCTTCAACACTACAAGATTCATGTAAAAGTTTTGCTGTCCAGAACAGCTTCATAAACACTATGCAGTAGCTTCTTTTTGGGGGTTTATTATTATGTTTTTTTTAAACTAAAGCACATGAAATATCTGCATTGTTTTCATTTGCTTATCTGCTGACATTCCCAATAGCTCTCCCATCTCAAAATTGCAGGTTGTTGTCTCTTCTCCACATGCTTAGTTAGCTTGAATTTCATAAACTTTATATGATTTCTAACCTCCTTTTTATTAAAGGCATTTTTTCTCTCATAGCAATGCCCTTAGTTCTGTATTTGTGCCCTATCATTTCAAGTTACAAGTTATTAGATCCCTGTAAATGTAATAACTAGTGTTACCAAAAATAATGACCATTGATAGGACAGTTTATACTATTCCAGCATTTGGGGAAAGAAAAGTTAATTTACCTTTATGATCTAAGTGATGAAAAGAGGGCTTTAAAACATGTGTTTGAAGAGATGGGAAGCAGATATGGTGATCTGTTGAGGTCATTAAAGATTCCATGACATTTTTCACAGGAATAAGCTTCTAACTTGGGTTTTCTGACTGCTTAAATTACCATAATCCCTGATGTTTCAATTGCATCCTGCACTTATCTGAAGCAGTTATGAAGCATTGCTAAACAACTATTGTATTTCACCTCAGATAAACAAGCTAAAAAAACTCTTGGGCTCAGTTTACTTATGAGTCAGTAAAGTTCATAAAGAATTTTGGAGATCCTTGTGAATAAAAGAAACTAACACTTTTTTTTATTGGCATCATGTGTGAGGGAGAAAAAAAAAGGGCCTTATGTACCTTCACAGACCAAAGGAGTTTATCAATGGGGCACTAAAACCTATCCAGGAAGGTCTTGCTTACACATTCTTAGAGGGGCGGAGGGCTTTCAGAGTGCCAATCTCTGTCCCACCATTATGGATACATTTTATCCTTTGAAGAGGCAGCCTATATGTAGTTTCCTCCAGCTCACATTAACACTGACCATTCATGATAGCTAGGGAGCAATGGAGTGCCCTGTCTCTGCAATGCACAGAGCCCCTTCCAGCCATGTAATAAGCAATAGGGCTCAAATACAAACTTTTTGCCATCTGTGAGGTTGCGCAAATTCTTGCACACATAACTGCATACATGCACATTAGCCCATGTAAAGTGGGCAACTGCCCAGATACAGATACTTGCATATTTGGGTAACCATCTTTATGTGTCGTTATCCAGTTTGAATATACATGCTTTGTATGCACACTTGTCTGTACACACAAAATTATATTTTATTTTATGGGCCCAGACTGGATCCTAGTTTTGACATTTTTGCCTTAATCAATATCATATAAGAAAGTTCATACATCCAGGCAAATTTTGTATGAACAAACTACATTCTTGATTCTATTTTTAACGTACATAATGAGACGCATGCACATAAAATAATTTGTGACAGTCAGGTACAATTAGGTGAAAACTAGCTTAGGCTAAGCGGTAAAGAAAGGCTAATTAAACTGAAACAAACAGTAGAAGCTCTGTTCACTTAAGTGCTATAGTACAATTTAGTATAGGGAAGTTAGTGAGACATATACCTGGAGAAGGCCAACAATTTTTCTACTGTAGATGCTGAATAAATTCAAGTATAATTTAAAACCATAAATATTTTTAAAGTTTCCTTAGTTAAAGTGTAGTATTATTTTCCTAATTCCTATCGATTTTGTAGGACTCACACCCAATTAATATTTAACAAATGGACAACTAAAAAAATTGGGAATTTTCACAGCAACTTTATTGAATGTGTCAACGCATGCACAAATCAGCTATCATTAGAATGTTACTGTAATAAAAAGTATTAACACAAGACTTTAACCAGGACTGAAATATATTGTTATTTACCACTCAATTAAGAGTTCCTTCCTTCTTCCCTCTAATTCAATCTTGTGGGTTTTTTTCCTTTTTTTTAAAAAAAGCTTCCCAAGCATAATGGATAGGGTGACCAGATGCCCTGATTTTATAGGGACAGTCACGATTTTTGGGTCTTTTTCTTATATAGGTTCCTATTACCCCCCACCCCGTCCCAATTTTTCACATTTGCTGTCTGGTTACCCTAATAATGGAGCAAGGTAAATGCAGGATGGCTTAATTCGGAGAGGATTGAAATTGGCATTTTTTGACAACTGGTGGCTTGCTCTATTACCCTTTTCATTCATTTTGGTAGGTATCCCACCACAAATCCAAGGTCTTTATTTACACGTCATGAAAAGAATTTGAAGAGCAACTAGCCAAATACTCAAAAACTAACAGCAAAAAAAATAAGTATATCAGAAGCAGGAAGTTTGCTAAACAATCAGTGGGGTAACTGGACAGTCAAGGAGCTAAAGGAGCATGCAAGGAAGATAAGGCCATTGCAGAGAAACAAAATTAATTCTTTGCATCAGTCTTCACTGCAGAGAATGTGAAGGAGATTCCAACACCTGAGCCATTCTCTTTAGGTGACAAATTTGAGGAACTGTCCCAGATTGTGATGTCATTAGAGTGGATTGAAACAGTGATAAGTCACAAGGATCAGATGGTATTTACCGAAGAATTGTGAAGGAACTCAAATATGAAATTGCAGAACTACTAACTGTGGTATGTAACTTATCATTTAAAGAAGCTTTTTTACCAAATGACTTGAGGATAGCTAATGTGACACCAATTTTTTAAAAAGGCTCCAAAGACAATCCCAACAATTACAGGCCGGTAAGCCTAATTTTGGTTCAGTTACCTGTTACCACTCAAGAAAGAGATTTTGGAGTCACTGTGGCTAGTTCTCCTAAAATATCCACTCAGTGTGCAGCACCAGTCAAAAATGCTAACAAAATGTTAGGAACCATTAGGAAAGGGATAGAGAACAAGACAGAAAATATCATAATGCCTCTATATAAATCCATGGTATGCCCACATTTGAATATTTTGTGCAGATCTGGTCGCCCCATCTAAAAAAAAAAGATGTATTAGAAATGGAAAAGTTACAGAGAAAGGCAACAAAAATTATTAAGGGTATGGGACAGCTTCCATATGAGGAGAACTAGGGGTCTTCACAGAACACATAGTCAACCTATGGAACTTTTGCCAGGGGATGTTGTGAAGGCCAAAACTATAACATGGTTCAAAAAGGAACTTGATAAGTTCATGGAAGATAGGATGGTCAGGAATGCAACACTATGATCTGTTTGCCAGAAGCTGGGAGTGGAGGACAGGGGATGGCTCACTTAATGATTGCCTATTCTGTTCATTCCCTTTGAAGCACCTGACATTGGCCACAACCAGAAAAAAGGATACTGGGCTGGATGTACCATTGGTCTGACCCAGTATGGTCATTCTTACCTTCTTAAAAATGTTCTCATTTTTCCACCAGAAAATGCTAATTTGATGAAATCCAAATGGGTGCTCTTACTTCTCCCCCTCCTTCCCACACCCTTGAATTGCTAACTTTCTTCCTCCCACACACAAATCTGGTTTCACTCACTTATCCCTTCCATTCACTCCCTTTCTCTCTCCCATGCTCAGTGTCACTGTTGAATTAATCATAAGTGATGCAGTTGTGCCCCTGGCTACAGGAACTCTGCGATAACACAAAGAACTCCTGCCTTCCTGAGATTATAAGCCTACACATGCATAAAGGTCGAGGTGTGGGTGGGTTTTTGGGTGCCAGCTAGGAGGCAGACCCATCCTTCTCACAGCCCTACTGACCAAAGTCTCCCTGGGAACTCAATGCACACTCCTCAAGGTGCCCACCTGAAAAGTCTCCACATACACATACTCTTGGCAGCCTGCTTTATCACATGCAAGGGTGGAAGATGATCGTCCTACAGGGTGTGTGTGTGTGTGTGTGTGTGTGTGTGAATTTGTCAAAATCCTCTAGTATATTGTTGCTGGGATGGGAAATCAAAACCTAGGAACTAAGTCTGTCTTGAGTGCTTTTCAAAATCCTACCCTAAATCAAGACTATACTTGTCTCATGCACTATTTTGAATCTATTTAAAATCCTATTACTCAAACTCACCATTAAACAATTAAAAACTTTTAAAAACTGGATGAATTTCTCAATTTCTCACAGAAAGTTGATCTTCTTTGTAAGGCATAAAATCCCCACTGTATTAATAAAAATAAACAATATAAGAAGAGAAATAAATCCCTGATTCTCTAGTTTAATTACTGAAATGTTTGATTTTGAATGCTTCACTTCATTTTCTTTGTACCTAACAAAATGTAGGATCACTGTTTCATATACTTTAGACAATATTGCGGAATTAAAATTGTTCTTTTTTCCAAAGAAGGAATATGATATTTTAATATGTTTGTTGCTTTTAGAATCATAGAATATCAGGGTTGGAAGGGACCTCAGGAGGTCATCTAGTCCAACCCCCTGCTCAAAGCAGGATGAATCCCCAGACAGATTTTTACCCCAGTTCCCTAAATGCCCCCCTCAAGGATTGAACTCACAACCCTGGGTTTAGCAGGCCAATGCTCAAACCACTGAGATATCCCTCCCCCTTTCTCTAGCTACCTTGGCATTTAAAATGTGTGTATGTTCAGGAGCAACTTAATAGTTCCAGGGTTAAAGGACTGATCCTGCAATCCCTTATTTAAGTGACTAGTCCTTATTCATGTGTGTAGATCTGTTGAAGTCAATAGAAGAATTTACATAAAAAGGCTCAGAATGTTTCAAGTGATGCTGACATGGTTTTTGCAGATAAAATTTGATCTATGTTAAAGTTATTGTAAAATGAAGGGGAGTGGTAGTTCTCTAGGCTTAAGATCTAGCTGTAATAATGTCAATTTTTTAAAATATACTTCACCATCAAGACATTTTTAGAAAGCTTAGTAACTCTTTTTTTTTAAGTGACCCACCAAAAACAATAGTAGAGCAATAATATGACTTTGTTACAGCAGCAGCTGATTAACAAATTTACAAAAGGACTTGTTCTGGGTCACATAGACCATTCTATAACTGTCAATCAAACTAATGTTCAAAGACGTCTTAGCATAATAAGACCTTCCATGTACCAGTAAGTAGAAATGGTCATTGTTGTCAAACACCAGACAGCTAAGCAATTTCAGTTTTGCTCAAACACAGAAACAACGATCAGTGCTTGCCAAATGGAAAAGTACAAAATTGGTAGGTATGGGTGAGATGTGCATGTGTTGGGGGAAATATGGGTCAGATTTTTAAAGCTTCTGAGTAGGGTAATACAAACAACAGTGAATTAAAAAAAGAAGAAGAATTAAAGGCTCCAAAAATGCCTAACAACATCCTTTTAAGAAAAGTGGCCCTTACAAGCCCTGCAACGTATAACCAATCTATCTGATTACTGATAACACAAGAACTGTGTTTATTCACTCTGGGTGCTTTGTATATTGTGCTCTTCTCTTACTATTCTGTTGAGTCTGACAGAGGACCATGAACCATTTTTGCTGCAGAACCTAGACACAAACAGGTGAATTAAGGACAGAGCAGTACCTTTAACTGCATATTTTCTTGATCTGGTACTTAATGTAGGTCTTTAGTATTATCTTAACACAGGTTTTAGAAGTCCTGTTCTGCCTGGTACCTCAGAAAACCCATTGGCCAGAGGAAACAGCATGGGCCTCAAGTGTTTTGCAACAATTCTGTCCTCCCCCTGAAACCAGCAGAGAGGTTACTTCACAAGCCTTCCATGAGTAGTGAAGTGGAGAGTTCTTACAGTGGATGTATCAGAAACCTGGGTCCTATTTCCAGCTGTGCCAAAAGTAACCTTGTACAAACTCTCAGTGAAAACCGTCTATAAAATGAGGTGAATGATATTTGACTGTTTCCTAAGGTTAGGGATATGATGTCTTGTTGAAGAATAAGGATGAGAAGTGCACAGAATTATTAACACTAATCAATATAAGAGTTTAGACTAGAACACATGGTCATCTCTTGACTCCCAGACCAGCACAACTTCCTCTGGGCTAAAGAAGAAGAAACAGCGCCCCCTGTACAAGCTCTATACAAGCTCTGTGGCTACCTTGTAGGAGACGCAGCAGGGATTGAGAGCATCCTTTGTGCACTTGGCATGTAGGGTGCTCTGTGACTGTAGCATACCCAGTGCAGGTGGAACGTTCAGCAATTTTAGCAGCAAACTTGTAAAGCTCTATTAAGCATGTGCAAAGGGAGATTTTCCAAAGATTTCCCAGTGAACATTCATAGGGACAGCAAAAAGCCCTTATATGACCTGACATCTGTCCTCCAGCCAAATTTCAGGTTCCTGCTCCAAACTTTAGAGGTGCCACAGCTCTTTAAATAACTGGTTGAACTTTAAAAAAAATGGCAAAACTACCTTTTTCCTTTAGCCTCATTCTTGGGAATGGTAAAACCATTTTTGTTAAAACTTTTCAAAAAATTCAGCCTGAGGCAGAAAGCAAGCACAGAAAATTCCAGAGTGAATAGTTAAAATGTAACAAAGTTAATAAGTAACTTAAAATAGGGGTTTACAATGGAAAGTATTAGACTATCTTAACTATAAGCCAAACTAATAGCTCCACTTATAATTAATTCAGTACAAAATAAAGATGGACTTAAGCCATAAAACTTGCATCTGAACTTTCATACAGTTTGGAGAGTGTTTGGATCCAGATTTATTATTCAGGCCCATCTATAATATAAAGATCTAATTAAGGTGGATGCAGTGTTGCTGTAGCCATGTTGGTCCCATGATATTAGAGAGAGAAAGTAGGTGAGGTTATATCTTTCATTGGGCCAACTTCTATAAAGTTGTGTAACTTCAAGAAGTTAGTCCAATAAGAGATATTATCTCACCCACCTTGACTCTCTCATTAAGGTGGACACTTTCTGGAATTTCCCGTGCAATTTATGGGCTCTAAAGGGAAGGTCAAAAGCTGGTAGGCAGAGCTGACAAGACAAAAAAACAACAGAGATTTAATTTCCTACAAAATAATTCTCCACAAGCTGTGTAAACTTTCTTTAGCTAAACAAATATTCTAATAGGCAAAAGATTTTACATTTTCAGTGAAAGTCTCACAGTGACAGTGCCTGCATTCATCCTGTCTAGAAGGCTCAGCAAACATCCCACCAGATTAACAGCGCATATTCCAATGTATATTACCTTCTGCACTAGACATCCTTCTACAAGACAAACAAACAAACAAACCAACCCCTTCATGTTGAACATAAGCAAACAAAACAGAATAATGACATGGGATTCCTAGACAAGATTTTGGATATAATAGAAAGCTCCTGCTGTGTGAAACCAGAAGGCACGACTTTAGTCGTGTAAGATGTACTGATGTATACTCTCTTTCTCCTCTTGTTTGGGATGGGTCTGAGGTAGAGTAATATGATAAATATGATTATCTTTAATTGGAGTGGGTAAATAGGGTTATGTTTGGATTCAGAGATTCTCATATTAATATTGCCAGTTCCAAGCATTGAAAAATAATGAGTCAGTCCCCCCAAAATTGAGAGATTTGTTTACAATTATGAAATTTAAAAAAACCATCAAGATTCACGTTTTCAAACTTATCTCCATAAGTAAGAGGGCTACCACTGTAAACTTTAAGTGAAAGCTGAGAGTCTTCACATAAATCACATGACTCCAGGATCTAGGACCATAAGAGAAACCCCAGATATCATGAGGGTTGTGATAAAATCATCAATTGGTAATGCTGTAAATATTCAATCGATATGGACTTCCAAATATGATCCAAATCTGGATATCTGCTTTGAATGCCTTCTTTCCCAAGAGATCCCAGGATTCCCATATACACTTGCTGGAACTATTATCTGAGAGAGAAAGATCGTTGAAATTATAGATAGAAATGCTTATTAGATTATCTCCCTTTTAATGAAAAGTTTTGCACTGTATATTTCTTAGGTTTTTGTCCAGCCTATTTTTAAATATCCCAAGCCATGAGGCTTCCACCATTTCAGTTGGAAGATTATTCTGCAGGCTAATACATGTAACTGTCAGAAAGATCTTTCCTATAATTTTGCCTAAATTTTCACTTCCTTAATTTCATCCCATTGCTCCTAGGTATAGTCATATATGTCACAGTAAATAACTCCTTTCCATCCTATTTACAAATATTTTTAGATTGCTAGTATGTCCTCCTAACATTAGTCATCACTTAAGCAAGCTATACACATTTAGCTCTTTAAATCATGCCTTACAAGTCAATCCCTCCAGCTCTTGATAATTTGTAATGCTTTTTCATGTGGTGCCAGAAAGGAGCACAATATTCTCGGTGTAGTCAAACCATGGTCCTATAAAGAATAACTATTACCTCTCTGCTCCGTGAATTGATGTATTTGCATCTGCAACCCAACATTTTACTTCTTTTGCTCTCATATTGCATTGCAAACTCATGATTACTGTGCTCTTCACTATCACTCCTAAGTCTCTTTCAGCTTTCTGCTTCCTGGATTTCTCCCACAAAAAAAATCTGAGTTTCTGATTGTTTTTTTCCCCAAGACCAGTGGATCTCAACTTTGCAGACTACTGTGCCCTTTCCTGGAGTCTGATTTATCTTGCGTACCCTCAAGTTACACCTCACTTAAAAACCAGGCATAAAAATATAAAAGTGACACAGCAACACTATTACTGAAAAATTGCTTACTTTCTCATTTTTACCATATAGTTATAAAACAAATCAATTGGAACATAAATATTGTACTTACATTTCAGTGCATAGTATATAGAGCAGTATAAAAAAAGTCATTGTATGTATGAAATTTTTGTTTGTATTGACTTTGCTAGTGCTTTTTACGTAGCCTGTTGTAAAACTAGACAAAGATCTAGATGAATTGATATACCCCCTGGAAGACCTCTGCATATCTCCAGGGGTACCCCTGATTGAGAACCATTGCCCTAGACCTCGCAAAAACCCAAGCCAAAACCTCCAGCATTGAAGCTATGATCATCCACTGCCAACTCCCTTAGGCTGGTCATTTTCTTCAAATGCCAGGAAATCAACTCCTGAAGCAGGACATGCTCTTACAAGTGAGCCATGGCCAATGGTTGAGGGGTAGGTAAAAAGTGTTTCAAATACACCCTCAAAGCCAACATGAAGAAGTTCAATATTGACATAAAACTCATGGGAAACCCAAGCCTTCAACCAACCAAAATGGAAAAGGACCTTGTTGCAAGGATCCCAGTATTTCAAGACCCAACAGAGACAATAGGAAACAGAGAAATGGGAAAGGAGGAAAGAATGAGCCACAGCCTGACTCAACAATCCAGATCTGCCCCTTCCATTGGGAAATATCTGTTCCAGTTGTGACAAGATCTGTGTATCCCGCATTGCTCTCATTAGCCACCAGCGATAACTGGCTACTATTTTATGGAAGACAATCATCCTTGAACTCTGAGGGATTGCTGACTCCTATCACCACCACCCCCCAGCGGAAATTGAATCCATAAAGCTAACGATTATTTAGTAAATATTTGTCTTTCATAAGGTATTCCAACTAATCACTGTGATTTCCCTAAGAGAACACCGTAGCCTAACGCACTGAAGAATGAATCACTTGATATAACAAACATGCAGCTGGTGACTGTAAAATATGAAACAGAAACTGATTATTTCTTTGGGATTTTTTAAAATAAAATATATTTTAAAAAACTGCACACTGGCTTTCATTACATTGAAACCAATACTTAACTAAATTGTTTTGCTACCACAGCCTTTTCAGTACTGAACATCTGTACGGGAATAACAGAAATACCTTCCTTACAATGATTTGTCTATTCCTGCCATTCCTTTACTGTGATTTACAAGATCTTTTATTCTGAGATCACTTTCCATCTCCCTCCCCCACCATGCTGCAAGAGAAAAACTTAAAAGTAACCATTGCTCTGAGGGCCACCCTCCTCTTGTAGAAGGTAGTTTTTCACGGTACAGATAATCTCTGTAGGAGATAATGTATCATGTAGGAAGCAACATATTACTCTTCTGGTCTAACAAAACACTATTGATGGAGGCTGAAATTCAATATATATTACTCTTTCCCTAAGTTGCATGTGTCTGGAAATGCACAATTTATTTAGGTTAGCAAGATAGTAAAGTAGTCTTGGAAGCTCTCCTGACATTCTTGGATGTTCCACTGGTGCTCCTGGGTACTGAAGAAAAATTGTGAGCCTTTTTCCATTTCCATGTTCCTTTGGGCACCCCAATACTTACTGATAAAAGAGGCCTGAGAGACATGATATCTCTGCTATTAGTGACATAACAGTAAGCAGAATAGGGAGACATTGTATTAAAAACCAAACATTCAATTTAAGGTGTTAGATGGCACAGTGGTTCAATGCCTTTCTCCTCTGGTGACTTGAGTTCATATTTGGATTAGGTCACAAGTACAGTGAGTTTGATTCTCAATTTAATCTTCACTGAACATTTGTCTACATCACAAAACCACTATATATTTTTGCATGACTGGTAATCTCTGCTCAGGAGTCTTAAGACTGGAAAAGCAAAGGCTTACAGGTCAGGAATGAAATATACTACAAGAGCTGTACAGGGAGGCTGGTATAGCATCAGTTGGCACTATACCTGGGTCAAGGTTTTAGTCCCATCTTTATCTTCAGGATTAAATGCACCCTCTCCTCTCTAATCTTCTTTCTCCAGACGATATAAAATAAAGTAACCTTTCCGAAGTTCTATTGTTCCATTTCTATTTATGGACATTATATTCAGACATATGAGATTCTTTAGTTATTTATTGCTATTGTTATTATTATTATTAATAAATAACTGAATACAGTTGCAACTGTTCCAAAGAGAAAAATTTACACTGATACAACAGAGCCTGATCCAAAGTCCACTGACATAAATGAAAAGCTTCCGATTGACTTCAGCGAGCTTTGGATCCAGTACATGGTACATTGCATTGTCTAAATGATTAATGTGAATATCTAATTTTAGCAGATTTTTTTAAAAATAAAAGTTGGACATAAAGAAAGGGGTGTGTCTTTACAATGGGTGTTATTGCTGTATCTCATTTGTGGCAATTTGGGTGTTAATCACCATTTTTTTTGAGTGAATAGCTCATAATGGAGTAATTAATAATCACAAGACATTACCACATAGCTTTTACAGCGCACCTCTATCAGTGATATTTCAGTTTATTTTACAAAGCTTTCTAATACACTTGGTTCTTGGAAAACATTAGTTAATTAAAAAGTAATTGCTTTTAGTTAACAATAACTCCATTCCCAAAGGAGTGCTTTGGACTAGTGATCCTTTGAAGAGTAACATCATCATAAGCGCCTATAGTTCAAAACATTATGAAACTTGCAGTTGAGTTTTGATTACAGTGGGAAGCTGTTTAAATAATATTTCCCATCTACTACTGTGTATTGTGACCTGGCTGGAATACAATACAGTTATTGTGACCTGGCTGGAATACAAACAAGATGGAGTAGTTTGTGTATTCCATTCAGTGCCCTACCAAATGCCATGTGAAGGTTTTTGTTAGTTATAAAGTTTATGAGTGTTTTCCTCCAATTAGCAGATGTTCTGTGTACGAAGCTAGCCTGTACTCTACCTTCTAAGGTCAATTCTTCCATTATGACAGCAATAGCTTGGCACTATAGCTAAGTTTCTCCACTCCTCATTACAGCCCCATAAAATGTCAACATTAGAAACTGTTAAATAAAGTGAGGTGATGGAAAAGGGACTTTTTCACCATGACAGATTTGTATTTCTGTCACTTCTGGTATGTGACAAAAACATGAGTTGATACGCACTCTACAATGATTTACAAAGCACCACATAATACTTTATAATGGTAGGAATGGTGCTAGGGTACCTCAGAATGATTTACTACAATTTGTCACATTTTGAAACTATTCCAAAATAGTCTGCTGACATGTACTAAATAGCTTTCGATGAAATCTGAAATGGTTCATTTGTTATGTCAACTGGAAGGCAGTAAGTGATATCTAAAAATCATTTCAAGATTTATTGACGTGATTTAAAATATCCCTTAATGGTAATTTGGCACACTGCATAAGCAGTATTGTCATTAAGCAACATAAGAAAACCATTTCATCACATCTTAAAATTATTCATATCATCTTGTGGTTGTAACTGTACTGCTAGTGAAATCTATTACTTTAAAGCTACATCTGAAGTCCATCATGCATTTTTTGTCAACAAAATTGGTGGGCAATAACTTGAAGGGAGCTAATATTGCACATATATTTTAATAATGCCGAAAATGTACAGCACACAGCAAATGATATTCCAGAAATTACAACTGATTGCTCTCTGAAAGCTCTTTTAAAATGAACTGCTGTTGCCGTAGAGCCAAATATCATCCACTGTTGTTAAAAAACATGTTATTGGCCAGCAGTGAACACTTAGTTTGCATGACAGCTTTCTGTTACACTGAGAAAAACAATGCTAGAGGTACTGGCTTAAGCTAAAGCAACAGACTCATTATGATAACTACCATTTCTCACCTCTTATATATGACAGAGTTTCCAGCCAACTCTGCTAGGTCCTCTAACTAATGGATCACCTTTTATGTTGTGTTATTTCAAAATTACAACCCTTTGAGCCACTTACTTTAACCATTCTTCCCAGTGTGTTCAATCTATTTGCTGCCTTTGTATTATGCTTTCTAAGTTCAAAAAATACACACGTATGCGCATACACACCAGAAAAAGAAAAATTCTTAAATAGGAAATTTGACAGTAAATGGAAATCATAATCTATTCTGAGTACATAATCCAAGCCTTTCTGTTCAGAAAAGCATACATCACACATTGAGAAAAACATACAAAACCAAACACATGCCACGCTCAAAAACTAATTACATACAGATAGAAGCACATCATAAACCATAATCTAGACTCAGAGCCTTAAGGTTCCATCTATCCTCTAGAAAGGAAGAGCTATTTTTTAAAGAGATACAGGAACTTTGTATTATTTGATGGAATGATAGACCATGCAGGGCAACAAATCACTTGTAGCAAAAATGTAGTGTTAAATTTCCAGGGCTGTTTGTGAATCACATATTGAAATAAACGTATCAGATTCTAAAGAGAGTCATCAATCATGTGAGTTTTAGTCGTAGTCCCAAGCTGACTTTTTTGAGAACCTCTAACTGAGCTCAGTATTAGAGCTTTTTTGATAATTTTTGATACTTTGTTTTGGGGGGGGGGCTTCAGAAAATGCCCATTTGTTGAAACTAAAACTGTATATAGGAAAGATTCAGTTATGAAGAATTTCTCATTTAAAAAAGGGAAAATTTTGAAATTGTTGAAGCATCCTGTTTTGACATTTTTGAAACAAAAATATCCTTTTTGGGGGGTTTTAAATGATTTTTTTGTTTTGAAATTTAAGCTAGTAAAAAAAAAGTTAAAAAAAAAGGTTGAAATCAAAATGAAATGTATTGCTTGACCTGAACCAATCAGATGATCAGTTCATGAAGTTTTTTTTACTTTTTGTCCTGATTCAGGACAAGGAACATTTTTGAAGTCTTAAAAATTTTCCTAGTTCCTACTCAATTCTACACAGCATTCCTGCTCTTTTACAGTTTAAACCTGGTTGCTAAATGATAAATAATAATGAGAAGTATTAGAAGAAAATGGCTAAAAGTTTGATTTCTCTGTTTTTTAGGGTACATGGTACCAAGAAAGATTTCTTAGTGGTAAAATCCTCCTCTCTCTCAAACTGAAAGGACGTAAACAAAACTAAGCTGGCCTTCTCACAGCAACGAGACTGAAGACAGCCAGGAAGAGGAAGATTTTACATGTGCGCACACAATTTTTTTCACAGAGCAATAGTATCCTTCTGAGAAGATTAAGGGGCTCCTTTGGGGACTTTTCTATAATCCACTAATTCTTGTACTGGTGCCTAGAAACTGTGGCAATTTGTACTTATGAATGTAGGAAACCAGACAGGTTTCCATTGGAACTTGCCTCGGTTCTGTTGGCTCTTTGTAAAAATTGAATCATGTCTGGAAAATGTTTCACTATCAATGAATCTGCATTCTCTGATGGAAAACTGTTCTGCTGGAGAATTTCTGACTAGCTCTCATAGGGAATCCCCAGCCATTCTCACTTTATTCTAGCAAAGGCCCCTATACCAGCACCTACTGGCAGAATGACTAGGAACCCCTACATCCACGCTCTGTCATTTTTACATGCCTGTATTCCAGGAGCATTTTACCTGAGAATGCAACAAGCAGGGACTTCAGCCTTCATTCAGCAAAGCACTTAAGCACATGCCTAACTTTAAACAGAAGCTCGTGCTTAGATGAATCAGAGCCTCTCTCACTGCATTGATCTTTCCAGGCCAAGACAATTCAGCAGTACAATAAATTCATCTGTTCAGAGTTCCGATGTATTTCATGAGAAAAGTCCAGTTAGTCATATCAACTTGGAGAATTGTTTGGTTTTCATGTCTCTTTATTGTGGAGATGAGGGCTAAAAATACCTTATCATGCAGTACTATATGAACTACTTTTAAAGTGATAGCTGGCAATAAATCAGTCTGGCTTTCATTTACCTAAGGCAACTGTAAGTTCAAAAATGAAGAGGTGAAAAACAAGCTAGAGATGGCTGAAACACTTAACACTAATGGATGTTTTAGTGAAATTGATTTGTTTGAATCTATGACATTTCTGCAAGATATTACCAAATTGGGAAAATTGTCACTGAAATTTCACGGAGTGTATTTTTCACAGTCTGCATATTTGTGAAAGATCTAAAAGCCACTTCTGAATTTTGTAAAAACTGAAAGCGTTATGCAATTAATGGGGTCTTCCAAAAGCCACCTATCCAATGGATTGAGCACAGGCCTGGGAGCCAAGAGAGCTTTACTTGTATTCCCCGCTGTGGCATGACTGCGCTCCTCCAGCAAAACCCATGGAAGGGCATCTCTGGTCCTGGAACATCTGAGAGGATCCCATCACCAAATACTTTTCATGGGGAGGGGGGCAGAGTGAGAGAAAGTTTCAGTCTGATCTCCTACCCCAGAGAAGGTGCACTGGGTATTGTTTGGGGAAAGTGACATGCTGGTGGGTTGACCATGGGGTGCTCTTCCTGTTCTCCCACTATTACCGGATGTATGGCACCTTCTGCTTATTTTTAACTCTCACTGTTAGCTTGTCTCTCTAATATCCTGGGACTGACATGGCTAAAACTACACTGCATACATTATTAGCTTCAGTCACAATACCGCATGCATCTCCAAAGGGCAAAGTTCACCCTTTAGTCTTGTAGCATAACCTGGCAATTTAGCTCCATAATTTAATGAACATTTGCTCTGGAGAGCACATACAGTGGGGATTTTTTTATTTTAATGCTTTGTTAGCACTTCTGTTGTTACCTAGGCTGTTCCTAAAGGATTTTTGTCTCTCCATGCACAGACAAATATCATAGTTTTAAGATGGCTTCTCTTGTCTCCCCATTGCACAGTTTGTAAATATATTCACAGAAAATATTTCAGGTAAGTCTAGATTTCACAGTTAGTGCAGACACCCTAGATTCAATCACTGCACATAAGGAAGGAAATGTTAGTGTTATCTTACTAGAGGACACAAAATCTAGCATTGACCCTACAGAGTGAGTAATGGGAATTGATATTGTCTGATGCTGACATTTTTACTTGGATGTGTTTATTAAAAATGAAATTAATTAAAAAAAATATCCTTGCATGAACTGACCATTTTGAGCAACAGGACTTTCTTCTGGGAATTATTTTTGAGAAAAAAATACTTTTTAAAGTTAAAATTGAAGGCTTTTTACTAAAAGAATCAGATTTGGAAGCAGCTAAGTGTTACAAAGTTGTATTTGTAAATAAAATGGGCCTTTCTTTAACTCAGCATTCTGAAGACACGAGAGAAGAAAACAGTATAAAGACATAGCCCCCTTGGAAACGAAAGCTTTTCAATTTCCTGTCTGCCAGGTGTTGTGTGTCACAGGCTTCCATAACCATGCAAAGCTCTCTCTTTATAGGGAAGTCATCCCTGTGATGGACTTGAGCAAAGGTCAATCTTGTCCCTTGCTGAAGCTTTGCTAAGCCCAATGAGAGTCTAAAAGTGTCTGAGCTCATCTAATCAAATCCATAGCCTTGCTGATTATTTTTATATGGTAAAAGAAAGCAGTTTTATTATAGAAGTCATTTGGCTGTTGATGAATGTGGATTTTTTTTTCCAGTCCATCAGAGAGAGAACACACTTTGGAAAATCACAGCTCCTTCACAGTCTAAAAATAAATGCAATTTGCAGGATGATGTACATCATATGCCCTTCCTTGCTCTGTTTACATGAAGGGCCAATGGGAAAGGAGTCTTCAACTCACTGCTTCAGCATGGAAACTTCATAATAAATCATATTAACTTAGATTCATGAGTTCTAGAGTGTGCTCTGAGGTTCTCTCTCAACTCCAGTCTGAGTTGTCTTTTGCCTCCTTCACATTTTCTACCCATTAGACTCACATAGCTGTGATAATACAAAAAGCCCTAGACCAAATGGCACCCCAGGCAAGGAGTTCTTTGGTGCCTCCCTTCCCCCCACCCCGCATCTGTTAAACTTCAGTGTGTTCTTATATCTGACTGACTGGTGAAGCCTTGCCACTTATATACCCACGAGGGCATGGCAGACAACACTCTAGGAGATTCTAGGAAAATGTAGTTCTCAGAAAGTCTGGAAGGTTCCACGAGATTCTACGATGTTCCTGAATATTCTAGGAAGTTAGTGAAAAATGAATCCACATATGGAATACCTCAAACATTTTACTTCAAACATTCTATTTTCCTTTTCATCACTAACAATAAGAACAGCACCCCGAGTTCAGTGCTCCCCGAAGTCTGACACCCCAGGCAGCCTTCTGGGTCACCAGTCCCTAAATCTGGCCCTGCAAAAAGCCATGCTAGCAAAATAGCCAGTAGGTTCCTTCAAAGATGAAGCTCTACCTTAAGCTATGAACTACGCCACACTTCTGGACACAGAAGTGTACAATTGCTTCCTGGAAGGTGAGCGCATCATCTTAATTTCATTCTCAGCACCTGCTAGCCCCAAGTTAGCCTGAAATACAGGTCCTCTTTACTACAGAACAATGCTCCCAAGCAAACCTTTGGAATTGACCATACCTTAATGGGAGCAGCATGTTATTCTCTATGTTGAGAAAAAATTACAGCGAATCTTGCTGTGATCTAATGTGTGAAAAAATTCAAGCCTTCAAAGTCAGCTGAACATTCTCCTTCATTACGGTTTTTTTCCTGGGCTTCTGAGACATAAAAACAGTATTTTCCTCAACTGTTGTTTAGATGAAAGCAAAGACATAAAACAGATTTTATAAAGCAGAAAATGCTTTTGTACCATGAATGAATAAGCTGAAATTCAATGCTTATATGAAATAGAGGAGGGGGGAGGGAAGGGGGAAAAAAATCACCCTGCGATTTTTTCCGTGGACCTGAAAGAGCTGCAAAGCTAAGATTGTTAGAACTTTGCAGATGTATACATCCACAAACACTTTTTGTATGTTTATTTTCTAAGGTTCAGTTTAGCTAGTATAACATTAAATGCCTATAGCTTTAATCACACACCTGGACATTACAGTGCTAGTTCTATAAAACCCATGTTCTCCATCATGTGTCACCTTTCCCACTGGAGATATTTACAACATTTTAGAAAATGTATACAGCCTTTTGGCCAATTTCCTAATGTATCACTTTCTGCAGATTCAGCAGTTTTTCATTTCCTTAATATCTGAGGTCTGAATAGTGAATCAGCTTCAGAGCTGTGGCAGACTGAAGTGTCATGCTAAGGCATCAGAAAAAGAATATCATCCTTCTGATTATGGGTGCTCTGATTATGTATTATATGTTTTGATGATGTATAGCTTGCTAATTTGTCTTGGCCAGCAGAAAGACAGTTCAGAGAATGCAGATGGTTACTCAGCAGGACTGTTTAAAAAAGAGCATTGTCTGAGTTATTAAAGATCATAGTTTGCTGTTTATGGAAAGCTGTCTACCTCTGGGGATCCTAGGAAAATGCTCTCTTGATAATCAAGATGTTTCCTGATGATGGCAATGGGTAAAAAAAAAAAATCACTAATTTCCCCAATGGCCCCATCTTTTGAAGAAATAAAAAAAAAAGAAAAAAAAAAGCTAAGTTTTGAGTGTTATCCCTTTTCAGTTTTGTTCTCTACCACAGTTCTACTCCATCATAGCTCACAAGCAAAGCAAGGTCAGGCCTGGCCAGTATGTGGACAATAAATCTCCAGGATAAACCCAGGTTATGGAAGGAAGTGAAGTTGATTATTCAGTCATGGCATTCTGCCCGCTAAGTCAGGACTGATGAATGTTCTAGCACAGTACTAGAGGTCACTGTGGTATCAGAACATCTTTCAGATGAGATGTGAAAATGCAAGCTACTGACCACTTACTGGATGTCATTAAAAACCACATGGCACTTTTCACACAAATAGGGGAGTTAAACCTAGTGTTCTGGCCAAATTCCAATTTAACTAACTAAATTTGGCTCTCTTAGATTCATCCTGTACTTTCAATTAAATATAGTGTTTTTTGCTTTCTTCACCAAAAATCTAACACCGTGCTATTAGGCAGTTGTGTTTCACCCTAGAGGCAATGTTTTTAATATAGTCACTTGGCAATTCTTTCAGGATAAAAGGCACTATATAAATAATATTTATTATCCAAAAGGACTCAAAGCATGAGCACTGCATTGGCTGTACAGAATAATTTATCCCACCCCAAAGTAAATTTTTATCAGTATTATCACTAACCCTGGTGTTCTTATGCTCTGCATTTATAAGTAGTATAGCCTTTGGATAGGCACATGTTACAATCATCATCTAACATGAAACTATCATTATGATGCTAGTTTTAACAAAAAAGAGATGAAACAGGCAGGGAGCAGCAGGAGGATGGCTCATTTTGATAAGGACATGACATATCATGTACAGTGGGTACACTGCACTATTATATACTCATTTAAAATCATAGAATTGTACTAGTATATTTATTTAAAAGGGGGAAAAAGCCTCAATAGAAGAACAGTGGTCATAAATGGGACATTTGGTTAAGATTCTTTGATATTAAAACACTAGGAGCATTCTTAATACTTACAGTAAGGTCTGAGCCGTGTTTTGAAGATTGTATAACCCTTAACTGATGTATAAAAAAAGTTAACCTACTCTCTTGAGCCTTTCAGCAAATACAAATATAACAAGGCTTAATCAGATTAGCTATGATCAAAATGGAGCAGATTGGCTGGTTTGGCAGCTCCAGAGAAATGCTTTCATATGCTATTGTAAAAAGGCAGAACAGATTGCTCTGATATATCGTTTCCTCATGGTTCTATACCTTTCCAACATAATAGATCAGAAAACAGATTTTCTGAACATGCCAGGAGACACAAAACTTTCATAAAATCAAGGCGTTGGATAATTAGGAACTCCAGCCATGCACACCTTCTAAGATCTAAGAGACCAAAACTCAACACTGTAGGATAATTTAGCTTCAGACCTGCAGAACTTTAGAACTCTACAGGACTGAACTTCTATGCCTGCACATCTTAGGCACTCCATAGGCATGTGGCTTCAGCCAGGGCAACCCTGGATATTCAATTAATGAGTTTTAACTAACAGGAACTGTAGAGATTGGGGGTTGCTCTATATTACTCTTTCCCATCATTGAGAACTCCTTGTATTTACAGAACTAACTCTGGAGTGCAAATACTGAAGGAGTATCTAAGTGCTGTATTTGCAGTTCATTTAAAATATTCCATTTAAACTATAAAAAGGAGAAAACATAGAATGATTATCCAAAACCACCTAAATCATATTGGTCTGGAAATCTCATAAGAACAGGCTTTCTTGTGAGATTTCATATATTTCCTAGATGTCCCTGGAATTAAATTCATTGTGGGTATTCTATGGCATTTCAGTATTTCTCTTATGGTCTTTAGCAAAGCAAACTTCTCCCCTCCCAAATTAGAAAACAATAAATATTAACTTCCTCATCCAATATAAGAAATTTAGGGTTCTTTTGTGCAAAAGCTGGGTCAGTTCAGATAACTGTTCTGGTGCCCCCGTTCCTAAAATTTCTGATGTATTACAGGCAGAGGGAGAATTGCCATAAGTAGAGAGAAGTCCATCCATATGGTGAACAATCTCCCCATTTACATAAATAAAAGAAAAGCAATTGCCTCTTACATTAGTTTTAACAAAGGAAACATAAGTACATAACAGCAGCTTGCAGTCTGTTTCTCCCCAGGAGACTGAACATTTACTGTAGATACATATTTGCATATTTTCTTCCAATCTTCTGATCAAGTTGTCTGCCCAAGATCTTTGTTCCATTTATTCACATTTGCATTCTTTTAATGAGAAAAAAAATTCCTAGGGCTTTTATAAATTTTGGTCATTAACTACTTAAATGACCCCCCCCCCCAAAACCCACCTATATAAGTTTAAGATTCTAGGTATGATGGAAATTAAAAATGCATATTTTGCTCTGGACTGCATCCAAAATATCTGAGCTAGAAATCCTGGGAAAATCAAAGCTTCATAATACTATGAAAAACTAATTTTGGTATCTAGTGTCTTAAAAAACCATACAACCAGCTCAAAACCTTGAAATAAATTCAGTGGTCTTTTTGTCCAGTAACACAACCTGAGAACTCTCTTTGCAAAAGTCAACTGCTTTCTCCTCACTCTGTTCTAAATCTGACCAGTAATGCTGGTGCCTCAATAGGCCCTCAAACGATTTCTCTAGCTTGTTGTGACTGCAGAACTAATTACATTAAGAGCACAGGGTCCCATACTTATCCCTGATGTTCCTAAATGGGTTGAACTAGAGTTACAGCTGGCATGAACTGGGATTACAGAGTCTAAGAATTTCTACATGCCCACAAAAAAATTCAAAATTTCTCTATACGGCAAAATGTCAGAGAACGATTGAAGTTTATTCAAAACCCACTTGCAAATTTTGGAGACAAGATGCTATGGAATGTGAAGTTACAACTTTGAACGCTCCTTCAGAAAATATGGTTTATTCTCCCAGGTTGTTTATAGTCCCTTTTATAGGAATTTAGTTCATGCTATGTGTGTGATCTAATTCCCTGAGCCTATTCCTTTACTGAAATTTATTATATAAGATTCATATTACAGTAGCATCTAAAAACCACTGACCAGGTTAGGCCCCAATTGTGCAAGGTGCTGTACAGACATATGACAGTCCCAAACCTAAAAAGCTTTACATTTAAAAGATAACATGTAACCAATAAATGAATGGGTGGAGTAACAAATATAAGAGGATGTGCAATGTTATTGGCATTGCAGTAACAGTGATCACTAGCCTGACTAGCCATTACCAGTCTCTACTTGTATTTTACTACATTAATTACAGAAGAGGTGACTTCTGAGGCGAGATTTGATGGAGGATTAGATAGCAGTTTTATGGATTTTGACTGGGATCCTTCCCCACTAATAAGGGTTGCTCGGGAGAAAGGGTGAAAATGAAATACTGTTATCAGTCTACCATCTTGCCTTTGGCAGTGGTCAGAACCTGATGCTTCCAGAAAGCTGCAAAACATCCACATAACACTTATAGTGAATTGAACAGTGTGGAAGATACAGGAGAAGAAAATCCTTCTCTCAGCCCTGCACATGACCAGCTCACCCCCAGAAGCATGCAATTTGATTGCCCTTATTTTAGCATGCACACTGTCGTTACAAATATTATTAAACATCCAGATATAGATATTGGTTAAAATGTAGTAAATACAAAACTTGCAGAGAATTCACATTTTGACGAGTTACTCTATGTAGCTTGTCATTAGTTCTTTCCAGCTGTCAATGTCACGTGTAATTTATTTTAACAGACATTTTAGCCATAAAGCTGGAACAGAGGACTCTTGAGGGTTTATCGACTTTGGGCCAGATTGTGATACCCTTGCTCAAACTGAGTAGTATCTTCCTCCACAAATAGTCCCACTGCAGTGAGATCAGACAGCTCTGGTCCTTTCCTCTAAGAAGGAGAATGTATTTTCTTTCAACTTTGGGACACAGCACTCATGTCTTTCACAACAGCCTTAATAAATATATATTTTCTATGTCCAGGTTGCTACGTTTCCTTTCATTTTCATGACTCCTTCAAGCAACCCAGAAGTACCCTGCTTTATCTCATCCACATTGTGATTAAGACAGGCTCTTAATTTCCAAAAGGAAGGTTCACCGCTGCCACCGACAGGAGGTGATAGCTGTTAATTTCCCATTTAACTACCATCTTAACTTTATCTTACAAGTTGACATTGGTTTCAAGATCATCATTGCTTATAAAAAAGTAATCAAGTGACGAAAGAGGACAACCACAACCCTGAGATGTACTATAATAGCATTCTCAACATGGTTTCAAATCTTTCAGTGAAGTGAAGAGGTAGAAAGTATATGCCAGTGCTCTGGTCCTCAGAAACTAAGATAATTTATAGCTTAACATTTTCTTTTTTATTGTATGCCAATGTTTCTCTTTATAATTATGTTTCTTACATGTCCACTAAGTGGGCATCTAGCCAGACAGAAGAGGGTTTATTTATTATTATTACTGGAAACATGGTAAAGATATACCAAAATGCTATATATTTTCTGGAATAGAGAGCTTCTAGTTCAGCAATGAAAGCCACTGAGTCTCACATTATTCTTTGTCTCATAACATGTCTGTCACAGGTTGGATGCACAGTGACATCTGCAGCAAGATCAAATTTTATATTATTCTAAAAATATTAGCCATATAAAAAAGACACAGCTTGATACTAATGGACGTGCAAGAGCCAATGTTTTAAAATAAGGTATTGTGCTATTGAGAGTGCAGTTTAATAAAGGAAATACTTGAAAATATAGGCATTTGAGATAAGAATACACAGCACCTGTTGGACCTGCTACAGCAAGCACCACTTTCTCCAGGCTTTCCAGAAGTCTAACTGTGTAGTCATAATTCCAGTGTAACTCTTGATTTGATAGAGCTGGTCTGGGGACCCAACTATGGCAGCTTAAGTTCCTCATCAGTTACAATGAGCGCTATTTCAAAGTATGGTTGTACTTTGAACAGCGTCTGTTACAATAAGGCAATAATGATATCTTATTCAACAGAATGGCTTCCTGGGGTTTATTTAGACTTCAGAGCTGATTGTACATTATTATTATTATTTAAAATTCCTGTTTGCGCTGCAGAACCAGCGCAGCTAAGCGTGAATGACTGGATTCTATTCCTTCTACTGTGTCATCAACAGAGTTGTTAAATGAATTCCAATGACAAAAATCAGTCGGTTACACCTGTCTAATCCCCCTACTGGGAATGAGAGTTGCACAGGCATCATTGTAAACTTAATGTGAAGACAATTCCACGGGCATCATTAAAGGAATACCTGGCATGCAGATCCTTTTTTACTGGCAGTAATATGTGGCAAAGAAAGAACCTAGATTAACTTTTGGATTCAGACTTGAGTTTTTGGGGCCAACTGTTAGGGAAAATATCATCTTTTTACTTGTAAATAGAACACATTGATAAGGAAATAACTGCGACACAATAACCAGAAAATCCCGAAAGGCCATTTTTACAGTCAATATTCAAAAGAACTGGAAGTCAGCAGGAAAACAGAATATTGCTGAATGTGCCATACGATGGACTATGTGGTTTTGTGATGATAATCTGAGGATTTTGAGGAGAACTGGTCTTTGTTATATGACTGATTAACCATTAGACAGTTAGAATGTCTGCTCCAAGTAACTCTATTACCAGTATGTCTTACTACTGGGGATTCTAACTGGGTTACCATGTAAAGAGCTATTTGTTGTATACCTCTTCCCCCCCCACCCCCGCCTTCATTTCATTTTCACTCTGATCAATTTTTTCAAGAACAATTATCTACCCTACCTCCTCCAAAAACCTACACTTGGCAAGGGAAGGGTAATTAGGTTTGGATGATAATTAGATTTACCAGTCAATGTTACTCTCTCAGACCAGGGACAATTAAATATCCAAACATAAGCACAGCTTACACAAGCTCCATTGCTGCTGACTACTTTTCAAGCACACCACATTTTGCTTCTGCAACCACACCCTGCTCCCCATAGCTGTTCCCTTTGACTTCTCAGCAGACCTTCAATCCCTAAGTGGACAGGGCATTCCCTCATGAGTGCTCATCAGCAGGACATTTAAAAAAAAATCAGGGGTCAGGAGGTTTCCAAGGGAATAGAGGAGCCATTGTCAGTGCCCTATTTTGCCTGGTTTGCCTCCCTCCAGAAGTCACAGTTTTGGATTTAAGGTTCAAAATCCTATATAGTTGCTACAGTACCAGCAGAGTCAGGTAGAAAGGATTTGTATGTGTGCACAGATTAAAACATTGCCATTGGCCTGGCTGGCTGACTTTATTGTCTTTGAAAAGTAAATGAGGTAATCTGTAAATTAGGCCTTCTGAGCTACCTGCAGCAATCCATTTTCCAATAAAAGCTTTAGTCTTGTGTACCCAAGTGTATGCAAGGGACTGGTTCATGGTCATCATACACAGCTTCAGTTTCCCACTCTAATAAAAGTTTCTCTTTACAAGGAACCAGAGGAAGGGCATACTGGCTATTTACAATAAAATAATGGAGTAAGGAATACTGCATCACAGTTCTATCAGCTAATCACATTCAAAGTAATTATAGTCATTTACTGTAACGCCGCTTTCCCCTCCTATGGTTTATCATCGGCAAGTTCAGAAAAGTCAGTGCCATTTTGGACCACCAGGATTAAAGAAAAAAATCCAATCTGGATTTTAAAAGAGATAATGTATTCAGCGAAGTCCTATGGCCTGTGTTATATGAGAGGTCAGGCTAGATTATCACATTATTGTGGGGCCCTACTTCCCTTATAATTATGCATCTGTGAATGCTTAGAGTACCAGTACTTTTTTGTGTTGATCTCCTTATTTAGTCATCACAAACTTGTATTTAAATACACTGTTTTTATTTAAGAATTACAGAACTCTAAAACAACAGCAACCAGAGTTTGGTGGTATGATTGCAGCCCACAGCTCCCTGCAGCCCAACTACCTGCCTTCCAGAATGGAGGAAATGGGCTGCGGGTATAAGAGGCCAGGGGTGGCTCAGCCTTCCCAAATAGGAGGTGTGCCAGTCCGCCACCTTTGGAGTGCTGCCACCGAATGGGCATCCAGGCCATAGGCACACCCTCGCTCTGCCCCGAGGGCCCCCCCCCACCTGCTGCTCGGGGTGGAGAGGCACAGGTGGGTGGGTCTCAGGGCAGGGGGCAAAGAGGCACAAGCTGTGGGGTGAGGGGGTCATTGGGGAAGGGGCCTGGTGTGGAGTTGGTGTGGAGTGGGCAGGGCTTCTGGGGGCAGAGGCGGGCCTTGAGGTAGATAAGGAGGCGGGGCCACAGTCCAGGCGCCAGTGATCCCCCTACTTGTAGGGACCTTCTAGCACTCATGCCCAGCCTTGGAGTCACATGCTGTCCATGATGGAGAATGATCTTTGCTCTCTATAACCGCACCCATAGTATTGCCAGCTCTTGTGGCTTTATCATGAGTTTTGTGATATTTGATTTACCTAATGTCTCAGCTCCTGGAAAGAAGTAAATTATATGAAAACCTTATCTTTCATTTAAAAGGTTTCTAGCCTACATAATTGGGGAGAAAAGCTTAAAAAAGGGCTCCAAGACAGAAGGAAGACAAAAAGAAACCTAAATTTATAATAATTTTTTAAAAACTAATATGATTTTGGGGGGCCTGACAATTTTTTTTTTAATATTTGAGGTTGGCAATACTGCATCCACATTCTTACATAAAAATCACAGCTATTACATGCACTTTTCATGCTGATGCCTCTCTACCACGCATGGTCCTAGTAGATAGTGTGTGTATATCTAGCTATATATGCTTGAGGGCTATACAAGTATGGACAGGAATGCAATCCACATTAAAGGGCTACAGTATTATAGACAATGATACAATTTAGTTTAAATTTTGGCAACTTGTTAGTTATTTCCTACACGTCTTTGTAAATTCGAATTAGATAGGCGTCAAGAGGAGGCAAGCCTTGAGCACCTAAAATTTTTAATAGAAAAATCACCAAGATAACTATTTGAGTGTTGTTTTGCTTAATTTGTTTGGTGGACTGAACAGAATTTTAAGCATTTAGGATCAGAGTTCATCTTAGACAACCCACAATTAATTTTGTTTAAAAGTATCAACCACTCTTTGTAGAATTTTCTTCAATGCAATAAGGACAATCAGACCTTTTGCAAGAAACAGGGGGATCATTGTCTTTCAAACCAAATACTGTCAGGGTCATGCACAACAATAAAAATATGACCGCTTTTGAAGGGGCATGTACTGCTCTCCCCGCCGGGGCCCCAGGGCCAGAGGAGTTCTGTGCCCCTGCAAATTATTGAATGGGCCTGTGCCCATACTTGCCTCCCTTTGTGCATGCCCTTGAATACTCTAGCAGTTCTTGCTCTATCACATCAGTGTTCTGAAACTAGAGGTAAGCTTCTCCAATTCCTTAAAAAGTTGCAGCTTTTTGCAGGTCAGGCATTGTTTTATCTTAGTTACCTTTGTCAACAACCACCATGCTGTAAATCAGAGTATTAGAATGTAATCTCAGGTTTAGGTCTCGTGGAAAGACAATGCTGTTCACTAGGGCAAGGCTTTCCAGGCTCTTGTCCAGCTCTTCTGAGAAGTCCTCATCCTCTGCTGCGGAGCTCAGAGCAGAGACATGAACAACTACAAAAGCAACAGCACACATAGTGTAATGAGAGTTACTGATAAGCTAACCGATTTCTATTTAACAAGAAATCCTGATAACCAGCCAGGGGCTTGCAAGTAGCCACATTCTTGTCAGTGTGAACTCATATGGGCTTGATTACACTGTCAGCAAGGACTGAGATGCGTTGACTCCCGTCACATGTAAAATACTACAGAGCCTAGAATAATATTGGAATAACCTGCATGATTCACATGAGGAATTAGAAACTTTCACTGTTTAAATTGCTTTGCTTACTTGTCCTTATGTTATTTTTCAGCCAAAGAATATACATTTTTGTTGCAGATGTCTAAATTAAGGAGTACCAAAATAACACTACAAAGAAGTGAGAGTTTCAAGATAGGCTTTATATTCTACTGTGCGGTACCATGTAGACCAGTGTAGGCAAACTTTTTGGCCTGAGGGCCGCATCGGGTTTTGGAAATTGTATGGAGGGCCAGTTAGGGAAAGCTGTGCCTCCCCAAACAGCCAGGCATGGCCCAGCCGCTGCCCCTTATCTGACCGCCCCCTGCTTCTCACCCCCTGAACTCCTCCCCAAAGACGCCTGCCCCATCCAACCCCCTCTGTTCCCTGACAGCCCCCCCAGAACCCCTGCCTCATCCACACACCTTGCTACCTGTCCCCTGACTGCCCCCCGCTGCTCCATCCAACCCCTCCTCTCCTTCCTGACTGCCCCCCTGGGTCTCCTGCCCCCATTCAACCTCCCTGTTCCCTGACTGCCCCGACCCCTATCCACACCCCCGCCCCGACCACCACCCCGAACTCTCCTGCTCTCTATCCAACACCCCCCACACCCACTTGTTGCACTGCCTGGCGCACCGGTGGATGGCGGTGCTACAGCTGCGTCGCCCAGAGCATCACAACAGGCAGCCGCACCGCTCGGCTGGAGCCAGCCACGCCACCGCACAGCACAGAGCACTGGGTCAGGCTGTGGCTCTGTAGCTGCGCTGCCTGGCAAGAGCTCACAGTCCTGCCACCCAGAGCATTGTGCCGGCACCGCGGTGATCTGAGGGTATGGGGGGGGGCTGGGGGCTAACCTCCCAGGCCAGGAGCTCAGGGGCTGGGCAGGAAGGTCCCGCAGACCGTTGTTTGCCCACCTCTGATGTAGACTTTAGTGTTGAAATCATTGAATTAGATTATTCTAAACCAAAAAACTGATCTATGAAAGAGTTGGCTCCTAATCCATCGCTGATAAGTAATTTGCACTTTTCAATAGTTTGTATTTACATTAGTATTTCACAGTGACATATCCAACTTAAAAAATTACCAAATAGAATGGGCAACTTGAGCTTAGAACAAAAAAGGCTTTAAACAAATCTTCAGTTTGTATGCTCTTGCTACCTCATTAATCCTAAATGGTGTCAGTCAGTGAATCTAATAGCTATGAGTGTTAGTACTGCGGTCAGTTCCAAATTATAGTATTGATTAATTGATTGTCTTCTTCCAGTTGTGAATTATATTAGTGCTGGCTCAGACTGGCTGGCGGAAGGCCAAAGCCTAATCTCTTGTGGAAGACAGCAAACAACTCGTTTCGTTGCCGTGGTTAAGTGACTGATTGGGAAACTAAAACTTTTTGAATGTCAGTTTGATAAGAGTAATAGGCTAAATGTCATTGTGACAAGGTGGTGCCTCACCCCCACCACTTCCACAGATGCTGGCTACTCTGAGATCTTTATGCTGGTAAACACTACAGTGTAGTGTTTTAATCCCTCCACCACTACATAGCAGTCTCCACACCTTTACACTGTCTCTCAGTTTTCTAAAAGGGGTTGTGGTAAGGTGCCAGATGACCCCCTTCGATAGGCTTTCCAGCCTTCTGTCTCTCTGTTGCTCTCCTCCTCTTCAGAACTATTTATACAACTTCCCTGTTATTGGGCTAATTGTTTTATTGACTCACTAGCCCCAATCTGGCCTGGTAGTCAGGTTCTGTCTAATTAGGCCTTCTCCAGGGGAACATAATGGCACTAATTAGTAATCAGAGTGCTGGCTCAAGTACTAACCCTTAGCACACTGTCATGAATATATAGTTATTGAGTTCCAGATCCACAAATTTATTTAGGGTGCCTAAACCCCAGACTTAGGGTTTGTCTACACAAACACGTAGGTTTAAGCAAGCTAGGGTCTGAATCTACACACACCAGCCTGCCGCAGATTAATTGTCCACGTGGACCTTGCTGACATCCACTAATAGTTTGTTAATGTGCTTTGATCTAGTCAGATTTGAAATGGCAGAGTGGGGTAAATTCACATCCAAGCTTGCAGCAAACTAAATGTTCATGTAGACAAGCCCTTAGCCTCCATGGGTTTAGGTGCTTAAATCCCAGTTTTGGCTCCACTACGATACATAAAACCACTGCCAAACTATGTAAGCACCTATACTCCTGTGGATGCCCAAGTTTTCAGGGTAAAAGTTCTCTAGGCAGCTATGTTTCTGCCTCTGGATATATGAACTACTACCTCCCTCTAGGGATCTGGAAACCTATTTTCCTGCCCAAAGTCCAGGGTGATTCACAAACCGTGGAAAGATAGGAATCCATCCATCTAAGTTGCATGTGGGGCCCAATCTGGTAGGTGTGCTCAGAGGCCATACACCAGATCGGGTCCTGTTCAAAATCTAGCTACCAGAGAAGAGGTGCAGGAGGTGGCAGTGGTGCCACTGCCCACCTTATAACTTTTAGGCCAGTATTCGCCTAAAAGGTGAGAGATGCAAGGCACCAGTCCCTCTGCTCCAATCATTCTCATTATTTATCCACACTGGAACAGCTTCAATAGGAGATATTCAGAGACCCCAACATCAGAACATCCTATCACTCAGTGGTTAGAGCACTCTCCTGAGAGGTGGAAAACCTCTGTTCAAATACTTTCTCCTGAATCTGGGTATCCCGCATCCCAGGCAAGTACTTTAATGACTGGGCTAAAAGTTATAAGGTGCGTACCACTACCGCCTCCTCCAGCCATTTTGAGTGGAACGAGACAGGTACCTAACTCATCCCCACAAGAAATGTCTTAGGTTCTTAAGCGACCTGACCCCAGGACATGGATTTAATCTCATGGATCACTAAGCAGAGAGAGGCATCTCCTCACAGCCTGGGAATTTAGGTGTCTCTCTTTGTGAGGGGGCGGGGCTTAGGACACTCCTTATCAACATGTCACCCATACCTTGAATATTGTGTCTAGTTCTGGTTGTTCCATCTCAAAAATGATGTATTAGGATTGGAAAACTACAGAGAAGGGCAACAAAATGATTGGGGCGGGGGTGTGGAACAGCTTCAAATGGAAGAGAAATTAAAAAGATTGGGACTGTTCAACTTAGAAAAGAGATGACTAAGGTGGGATATTACAGAGGACTATAAAATCATGAATGGCATGGAGAAAGTGAATATTTGACACTTCACATAACACAAGACTCGGAGCTCACCCAATGAAATTAACAAGCAGCAGGTTTAAATAAACATAGGGAAGTATTTCTTCACACAATGCACAATCAACCTGTGGAACTTGTTGCCATGGGATGTTGGGAAGGGCAAAACTATAACAGGGTTCAAAACAGAATTAGCTAAGTTCATGGAGGATAAGTCTAACAATGGCTATTAGCCAAGATGGTCAGGGATGCAACCCCCTTCTCTGCATATTCCTAAACCTTCAACTTCCAGAAGCTAGGACTGGAAGACGGGGACGAATCACTGGAAATTAGCCGATTATGTTCATTCCCTCTCAGGTATCTGGTACTGTCCACTGTCGGAAGAAAGGATATTTGGCTAGCAGGACCATTGATCTGACCCAAATATGACCACTCATATATTCCTCTGCCTACCTTAGGAGCCTCTCCACCTAACATACTGGTTTTTGTGGTCACATTTCTAAGACACATCTTTCCCCATTCATTGTACAGGAAACCTAGGCAGCTAATTGGGCTTTGTGAATTGCAATGTTGCTCCTGTGATTTTCTAGGCATGTATAAGTTGGGTGTTGTAACGCTCAGCATCCAGGTACCCACGTCTCTTCATGGATTCCACCCTGATCACTTAATTTCAGCCCACCAGGACTAGAGAAACAAACAAGCAGCTGCTGAGACAAGAAGCTGGTTCTCTCAACTTCAGACATTCAACATCCAGAAGCAATGTTACATCAACTGAATGTTGAGTGTGTGTACGTTGGTGAAAGGAAATTTGATAGAACTGTGGGGCAAAAATAAATTAGTCAGAGCTTATGTCCATTTTAAGGCAGAAATATAATACGGTTGGTGGTTTCAAACTAACTTGAAAATTGGAGAAGGAGATTCAGGTTATGACTTAGTTATTTTATTGATACGACTGCCTGGAGAAATTTGCACACCACTTTCAATCCTATGAGCACATTATTTTCAAGAGCATTCAGGATTGACAAGATTAGCATAAAAGTTGTTGTTTTGTTCAGCTCTTTAATTTAATAAGAATGTACAGTAATTGAGATGTTCATTAGCTTACCTCTGTATCTGTTTAGTAATTTAGGAGAGAAAATGGATGGGGATGCCAGTTTTCTTTTATTTTTATCCACAACATAGGAAGAAAATATTACTGTCTGCATCTAACAATTTATTCGTCCTATTCCAATTTTCCTTAGTTACAAAAATTGGACCTGAGATTTTGTTGAACTGCAACAAACCATAATATAAGCTAATAGTGCTTTTCCCCTGATAAACTCAAAATGTACATGTGAGAAGATGCCTTCGTCATCCTGTTCTACAAACACAACCAATACAGTACCAAACACACCAAAATGATCCCTTTGCTGAGGTTTGGCTTTATTAATAAAGAAAACAGAAATAAGATAGCAGAGATCAGTTCAATCTTCCTCCTCAAGCTAATCTGCTCTTACGGTTCCTCTCTCAAGATTGTTCAGTCCATACTCCAGGTCAGTTTTTCCCTCATGACCACTCCCAGCTGCCAAATATTCAGGTGGGGCAATGAGTCACCTGGAGACCAAATAATTATGCTTAACAAGGTCAGCAAGCAGGCTGAATTGTTTTAAGCAGATAATGCCAGCCTATTTCAGTGTAACTGATACAATTAAATTTAAGTTTGGATGTGAATGACTCAAAACTATCAACCTGCAAAACTAATAAATTTCACAGATGATGGGATCATGAAAAGAAAAGCTCCTTAGGAAACCATAATATGGAGCGAAGGATGAAGTAGGAAATCAAAAACCCAAGCTAGAGTAATGAGGATGCTTGTCACAAGGTAATTCTTCAATATATTTAAACCCTAAGGAAATTCCAGCCAAAACACTTGAAGTTCAAGTTAAGAATAGTATATATCAATAAATAAGGGTAAAAATAAAACTAAGATGAATATTGCAGCTATAAACAAAAAGAGAAACTTTTGAAAGCCAAGAAATTCAGTTAAAGTTAAACTTAAAAGAAACTCAAACTTCTGATAGCATAAGCCATCTAAACAATTTTAACTCTTTCCCTCTCTATGACAAACTTTATCTAAGTTCTAACTTCATAAAGTTGATATCTATAGGTTACTAATATCTTAAGCCAGGAAAAGCAATTGCATTGGCTAATTGACCAGCCTTCTGCAACTTTGTCTTTCCAGACATCTGAAGTTTGGATATAACATTGAGTTTGTACAGTTTTGGAGTTGCATTTTGAAATCGTTAAGCACAGATCACTGGTTTCATACATACATGTCTCAGCTATGAAGTGTGATGTGTCAACATATGTTTGATTTTTTATGTTATTGCCTTAATTTTCAGTATCTGGGTTTAAGAGATTTGTTAGATATCGACAAAAACACTAGCTCTATTAATACTTGTCAAATTAGTAGCACATAATTAATAAAAAGTGGTGAACTACCTACCACCTTAATAATGGATGGTGTCAACTCAGGAATTGGTAAATTACATTTTATTCTGCAGATTATATATGGTTGTAGAGAGCACTGTATTTGGTGCTGCCAGAGTATGATTAAAAGTAAGATGTTACAGTTATTGGTCCTCTGTGAGACTAAACTCTTTGCTTGTTTTCAGCACACAGAGGCCAAGTTAAGGTTTCTTGTGTGACCTAAATTAACTATTGCCATACTTTCAAAGGTTTAAGTTTAACCTTAACTCTGAATGTCATAGTACGTGTTTGTGTGTGGTGATTTAATCAAGAATTTTCCTCCTGAATTAGTAATATACAGCTCAATCTTACTTATTTTTTTTCTGGGAGCAATTTACAGAAGATCTTTACTAAACTGTAAAAGTTTTCTTTAAAAACTGACTGCATATGCCATTTATATGCACAAGATGAACTGTTGTATCATGAGTGAAAAGCTAAAAAATTATAGACAGTTTTTAAAAACAGTATTGTAAATGATGAAATATTATTTTGGTGTGGATTACATTTAAGGGGCTAAAACAGCATTAACTTAAAATTCAGGTCAAGGGACAACTAAATGATTCATGCATTATATAAACAAAACTTATTGTGAGTTAAGGGAGTTTACAACATTTGCAAAATCCTCTAATTTGTGCTCTGATTTATTGTCTTGCTTTATTTTATTCATTACCAACAGTGTTGCTTCCAGAAGCACACAATAAAGGATATAGTTGAGACTGCTGCCCAGGGCTAATACATTTCATAACAGGAATAGCTAAATTCAATCAACCTTGAGATCTATAGGCATCGGCTGCTTCATTGTAAAGCTTTAACTCTTTAGTTCTTCCCTTTGCTTTCAGTTGGTCTAATTCCAAAAGATGTCTTTCTTCAGTGATAAGAACTTCACTTTTTCATTGTGTGGGTGTCCCATAATGGTATTTTATTTATTAGAGGAGAAATAATTGCCTGCGCTTGGGAAAAGAAAGGAAACTACTTCAAGTCCTCTCACCGACCATATGATATAATGGGAGAAGTATTAGGAGACTAAAATCAAAGACTGAAGTTATCCCAAGGTGAAGATCTATTTCAATTACAAATCCTACAAGTCTTTCATAGATCCTGGTTGAATCTTTTTATGTTACAGAGGGTATGTACTTTTCATCACATTTTCTACTAGTGTTGAGCTGTTGAAAACAAAGGGACTGACAATGTTCAAAGCTAAAACTGTAATGTATTTTTATATCCCAGTCACAGCTGAGGCAATCCCAAAGCCCTTCCACTCACATCATCCTGACGGCTCTGAGATGCTGGATAAACTCTAAGACCACCAGCATCTTGACACTGGCAGTCTCTGAATGTTTCTTTGCCATCTGCACTGAATTGCACAGTTCCACCTATAAAGGTAGAATTAAAAAAACAAACAAAACCCCACACATGTCATTCACACAATGCAGAAGAAATAGTAAATACTGATGAATGTAAACAACTCATTTGAAGGCATGAATCGTTAGTACAAAGTCTAAATATAGTAATATTTTCCATAATACATGGAAAGCACACAAATCCATATTTAGAGTACAGAGCAGAGACTGTTAGATTCACTCAAACTGTAGTGTATAAGCATAACACTATCTACTCAGCTAAATATCTGACGGCACAAATTTACAGTAGTACATTAATCATAAGGGACTTCACAAGGAAAATGCATTTTTCACTGAGAAGGTGGGAAGCTCAATATAGGACTTATAAGCTTTAATATGTCTCTCAAAGAAGGCCAGATCATTCTTCAGTAGACAACTTCTGCTTTAGGAAGGTATTCCTAGGGGTGCTTAAATTTATAATAGTATGCTCTTGGGTGCATATGAAATTTCAGAGGCAGACACTTAGTATAATCTAAATGAATTTGGCACTTGTTTAGGAATCAAAGTGGCAAATTTGATAAGTTATCAGAAAATACCATACCCACAAATGCAAACTGGGACATCACAATCATCTGATTGTGTTTGGGATCTCAAACGTGATCACAAAAACTCTTCAGTTTGGTTCGTTTGGTGATGAAATTTCTTCTCCACTGTCTACAGGCTTGAAAGGTTATTGTACATATATTTCTTGTGGTTTTCAAAGGTGCATTTGATTGACATTTGAGTAATAGATCCAAGGAGTAGAAAAAGTTTACAAGTTAGTTTCTCCAGTCTGCCAGGTTCACTTTATGCTGCATAGTCACCTCCTTCACCAGCTGTCCCCCTAACTTCAGGGTAAATGAGAGGTGAGGGCTACTCAGGGTGGGCTTGGGATGTGCCTGGGACCCATTGTTTGTACACTCACATTGTATTACACAGGGAGCTGATGGCACTGCCTATAGTTAAGATTTCCTGATACTTCCCATTTGAAAACCCTGTTTTCAGTTGCTAATGTTGCCAAACTTGACTTGTTTGTGCTGAAATTTTCCATGCCAAGTGCCTGCCTCAGGCTGAATTACTATTATTATTATGTTTGAAATTTCAGCAAAAGCTGTTCAGCCATTTTTCAGAATGATGTTAGGGGAAATAACCATCTTTTTGCCCATGTTAAAAAAAACCCTCTTCCAAACATTTCATTGAGAAGCTCTAAATCATGTGTGGCTGGGGGCAGGGACTTGTAATTTGCCAGGAGCCTTGCCTAGGTGTCAGAGATGTACCATGTGCTGCTCCATGACAAAGTTCCCACACTGGGCCAAGTTATAAGCCTTTGAAAAATCTCAGTTCAGGGTTTGAAAGCTAAATTCTCCAAAGATTCAATCATCACTGAACATGCTACCGCCTAAGGATTTAGGTGCTGGAAGGATTTTCCTGACAATTGCTGCTCCTTGCTGTCGTGGAGAGCTGCAGTCCCAGGTATGGGAACTGAGGGCAGGGAGACTCTCTCTCCTTTAAATTTGGTGGGAGGGGAAAGAAGCAGACTGGGTCAAGAAGTCTGTTGTGTGTAGGGGGGCGGGGAGACACAACTGGGAGCTGGAAGGGGTGAGATGAGGCAACCAGAATGGGATCTGCAGGAGGGGAGACTGAGATCAAGCAAGGAATTTGGATGTGTGTGAAAGATTGGGCCTGACGAGGCCAGGAGATGGGACAAAAAGCCTGGTGGTGGCGGCGGAGTGGGTGGGTGGGGGATTGAGATGATGTACCTAAGAAGAGAGAAGAGGAGTTTTGAAGGGAGACTTGGACTCAGGTGTGGAGCCAAGAGGAGGAACTGGGACTGAGATGATGACCTGTGGGTGGAGGAAGAAAGAGACGAAGTGGGACATGAACAGGCTGGAGGGGAAGGTGCAGAAGGGTCACTCTTGGCAGGGGGAACTAGGGCAAAAGGTCTGTGACCACTAGATTACACTCCGCTCCACAGCCTGGAACAGAACCCAGGTTTCTTAAATTTCAGCATTCTTCAGCTCTAAGCAAATATCTGTGCAACCTACTGGCAAGGGGGCGTGCCTCATCCCCCTCTACTGACTGGTCCACACAGAGGATGACAACCTACCAGAGCTATCAGTTACTCCCTTACCTCAAGGGGCAGAGATCTGTATTTTGGATCTAAGGTTCCAACCCAGCTGAAGAACCAAGCAAGTTTCAATGTGATTCCACATGGTAGAATCTCCGTTGTTTCAGTTTGCTTTTTTAAAAGCTGGTAAATTTCACTTAATAACTGCATTAAAAATATGGTAAGCTTTCAAAGTGAAACGTCATAAGTTAGGAAATTCCAGAATTTTAGTTGCCTGTGCATATCTGTATCTTGTACAATGCTAACCACATCATCGCTGTACAGATAATACAATAAACCTTATTAGTCAAATTTCTAAAATTCATTTTTCTCCCCTGGATCTGAAATTTGAATAGAAACTGAGTTCATTTATCTAGACCTCTGATTATCCAAAAATATAGGATGTCCTCAGACACATTAATAAAATCAGTTTATCAGTAATAATACAAATATCTATACAAAAAAGTCATATGAATAATCAACATAATCTGCCTAAGTAGTGATATGGCCCCCATCACCATAAAATCCGAGAGCCTGCATGAATCTTTTCTATACTAAACTAGAGCTACATTATGATCTGTTAATGTTTTATCTGTTTGCTATGGAAATATACAAGATGATTTAAGTCCTGAAATAGAAACAAGAAAGGATATTGCAGCCAAGGTTTTTTTCCCTAGAACATGGCCAGTTCTTGCTTTAGCTGTGGCAGGTGACACCAAAGTATACAGATATTGGAGGTAGTTTTTATTTTATTTTTTAACAAACATTTTTGATGATGTTACAAGATGGAATAATCCCTCAGAACCAGAGAATTGGGAAGATGGATTTGTTGAGACATCTTTGCCAGGGAATGCCATGCCCACAAATGGTGCAGGCCAAATGCAGGTAATGGAAAGAAACAAACAATTTCTTTGTTTTCTGCCAAGAATCAGCATAAGAGTTGTGGCTGAGAAAAATGAAATGGTACAGAACAGTGATATAGTTCCAACACAGAACTGCCCATAGATGAAGTATAATTTGGCCTGATACTCTGTGTGGTATTTCTATGGGGAAAAGCCTGGAAACTTTGAAGGTTTCAATTTAATCCAGTTACAAACCAGCAAAATTTATGTTACTTTTCTTGATGGAGAGCTAGAGAGGGGTGAAGGTGAATAGAAACTTGGAATGTCAAATGATTTCCCTTTTGGGTAATCTATAGCAGGGGAATTTTTTTCTTTTAAAAAGTTGGTCAATAATTCTCCACCCAGTTCATTTCAGGTAGAATATGGTGAACTAAACCTAACTATGTTTTATTCCTGCACTTGTGTAAGGAACTAGTATCTGAAAGACCTGTGTTCATATGAATAACTGTCTTGCTTGCATTTGGTGATTTAGCCAAATGCATTCAACGGTTATGTTTTGGCAGCATGGTGGCACAGCAGCAGGACTTCATCCTTACCCTGCTTGTCTCCATGCCACAATACTTTTACCGAACAATGGTGTTGTAGAGATTTTCCTGCCTGAAGGAACAAGATTTGATAGGGTGCTGGTGTGTTCCCTTGATCCTGAGAACACTTAAAGCGTGTTCTTAACTTTAAACATGGGAGTAGTTTCATTGATTCCTATTGCACTACTTCTGAGAAAAATTAAGAATGGGAGGGTCTCTGCACTAAGAATTAGAATATGTGCGCTGCAATAGGAGGTGTGATTGCTGCTCATGTTAGCATACCTACATTAACTTATATCTAGCAGACTGTTAAAATAGCAGTGAAAATGCTGTGCCATGGGCTTTCGCCAGGGCTGGCTCTAGGCACCAACAAACCAAGCACGGACTTGGGGCGGCACAATTTCAGGGGCAGCATTCCGGCCACCTATTTTTTTTTTTTTGCTTTGGCAGTTGCACTCTAAAGTTTGTGCAGGTTTTTTTTTTTTGGTTGTTGTTTTTTTGGGGGGGGGGGGGGGGGCGGGGAGGAACGGCAAAAATCCTAGAGCCAGCCCTGGCTTCCGCACAAGTTTCACAAGCCTGCCCAGAACTCATGCTTGTAGCCTGTGCTAGAGTCTGTGCGACTGTGCCATTTCTTCACTGCTATTGGTAACCAAGCTAACTAAGTTAAATTTAGTGCAGGTTTGCCTACCTAAGCTGTAGTCACACCTCTGATGACAGTGCAGACATACCCTCTGCATTTGTCATTCAGCAGTGCATTCCATTAAGATCTGCCAACTTTGATCTCCACTTTGGGGGAATTGTCTTAAGAATTTTCCTAAAAAAAATCTTTGTAAAAAAGAATAGTTTGACAATCACATTTCTTGGTTTCTTGTACAATGCCAACGTTTCCAAAGTACCAGGATGGCAAATACACTGCAATGATACTTTTCACCTATGGCAAGGAGGGAGGAAATTCTACAAGTAGCACCAGGGAGTTTGTCATCTCACTATACATATTAGGTAATTAAGGATAGCCAGATTAGATAAGCACCTTCTTTCAGGACCTCACAAATCAGTAGAAATGTATAATACCAGGGTATGGATCACTGACTTCTCTATAGAAACCTTTTTGAACTGGTGTCGGGGCAGTAGATATTCATAACCATTGAATTGCCTGCAAAGTTCTCACTGTAGCAATTTTCTAAACGCCAAATTGTAATAAACAGGCTAAGGTCTATTATGGAAACACATTACTAATTAAAGGACCTAATTAAGAAAATGCTAGTGAAAACTACAAAATATTTATGTGATGCATGTTTTAAAATCAAAATCTTGATTAGAGAATTGTGAATGTTTATCGCTGAGTTCCAGATATTTTAGTAAAGATAGACTATTGGACTGTTGTAAGTATGAAAATTATCATGAGAAAATCATCACACAGTATTTTTTTCTGCCAAATTACTATTATAAAATGTCAATACTGTATGTGTGGCATAATATTAATGGGTTGCTTTATAAGAGTTAAACATTTGAACTGCACTGTATACAGATGTGCAGGTGAAACTTGTTACTTGATCCAGTTCTGCAACTTTTATTGATAAGTAGCACTTACACAAGTTCTTCCACTGACCTCATTGGGACTACTCATGTAAGGGCATACTACCATCTTTGCCTGCTCCCCTGACCACTCCTGTGCTGCATGAAAACATCACCTAGGCCAGAGAATTGGCTCCAAAATACTGTTCAAGGAGTTGAAAGGCAAAATGATGTGTGATTGCCTCAAGAGGAGAAGCAAGGTTCTAGCACGTGTGTTATGGGTTAGTGGTTGAGTATGCATACTTGGGTACATATGTATGTGTATGCCAAATGCAAAAGCAGCAAGGGAAGGGCAGGCATGCCACATGAAAACAAGAAAGGGAAGAAGCTGCTGCTAATTTCTGGCTCTGGCAACTGCTGTAAGGAGGCAGAGATGAGTCTTCAGGGTTTAGGGAAGAGGACAATGAGGGACTAAAACCTACAGAAGAGCAAGGAAGGAGACTTTGACTCCCAAATAGCACCAGCTCCTTACTCTGCTTCCTGGCAGCTCCTGCAGTGTTTACTTTCATTTTCTACTGTTGCTGATCCTCCACAGGCTTTTTCCCTACTGGAGAGAAGAAAGGCCCATTCCTCTGGTTCTTTATAGAACCAGTAGCCTGAGCAGGCTGTCAGAGGCTCCTCTTCAAGTTAGGACCTAACAAGAGCTAGACAAATCACAGATTTTTTCAGTTCATTGGCAATTCCAAAAAAAATCATTATCACATGTTGAACCCAAAATGAATATTTTCAAAATATTCTGCAAATCAATTTTTTAAAATTGTTTCTGGGGAAATGAAATGTTTAATTCAACTCAAAATGAAATGCCTCATTTCAATGTTGAGCATTTTAATACTGTTTAATTTTTAAAATAAAAAAGAAATATCTAAACAAAAGGTCGTTTGAACTGAAAAAAATTCGAACATTTTGTTTTGAAAATGCTGAAACAAAAGAAGATTTTTTTTCCAGTTTTTTACCCTCCCACCCCCAAATCTATGTCAAAAATGTACAAAACATTTCAGTGTTGCAGAATCTGTATTTTTTGCCAAAAATGTTTCAGTTGACAAGTTTCACCTAGCTCTAGTCCTAGCCCCTCACAGCAGAGCTTTGGAATTCTGCAAAGCACCTTTGGTTCTCAGGACTCTATGTACTATCTCTCTCCTGTTCAAGAGTCCTACACACCAGCAGAGTCATCTCAGACTCTGCTGGTCATGGCCTTGGAAGTTGCTCTGATTTCCTGGAGCAAAGCCCATTACAGCTTCCCTCAGATCCACTCTCACATGGTCCTGCTTCAATCAGCAAGCAAGACAGGGACTGAGAACACCCAAACTCAATCACAGCAGGTTCACAGTGCCTTTGTTTTGGGGGAGAGGGGTTGAACCCATGATTTAAGCCAATTTAATATCAAATCATATCCTAGCTATTTGTTTGCCATTTACATCAATAAATGTAACACTTTTTTTCATGCTGCATGGCTATATGGGTGCAATTTAACAGTGCGTAAAGGGTTCCCACAGCCTTGCGAGAATTGAATTTACATTTCTTTATGGTTTACTAATTGTTTCACAGATGTACTGACATAAGCAAGAATTTCACAACAGGAATATTATGCAGCTACACAGCAACAACTTAACAGTAGGGTGGATGCTTGAAAACTCAGAGCTCAGGTAAACAAGAGTATTTTCATCTAATCAGTTCTCATAGCATCAGATAATCTGAAATCTAGTGCAATCTGCAGGCAATGGAGAAACACGGGGCTTTATATAATACCATTTTTGTCTTTCCTGGGTGTAAGCAGATATCTGTTTAAATAGCTCACCAAGTCTTTGCAAAGCTTTATCAAATTGTGATCAAAGCAGAACAGGCACATTGTGTCACTGAAGCTTTTCTGCTATTTTAAATTGTCTTATTTCAAAAATGGGGATATAATACCAGCCATACCCTCTAATTCTCTGAGGCAGGCATCAAGGACAATGATCAATACAAAATAAAAAAAATAAATCAGATACTAGGATTAAGTGGAAAAAGATGTGAGAGATTGAGAAAGCTACAAGTGGAAGTATCTGAAAGGGGAAAAAATCTTTTAAAATTATTAAAAGCTCAACTACTGAGATGTACGGCATGTGAATAACAGCTTACAGGATTCTCTTGATAGTGCCAAAGTCTTAGATATAGGGGTATATGCTGCTAAAATATTAAGCCAATGTACTGCTCACTCACAGGGCTCTAGCTTTGTAAAAGATGTCTTGTAGATGTACACAATTGTCCACGTCTTTGAAGTCAGCCCTGCCTCTATTTCATGTGAACCCCCTAGTGAATACCAAATCTTCTGTTGAAGACATAATTCATAATTTCTGTATTTTCTTGCAGTGACTACAAAAGTTCAATCTCACAGGCTTTGATAAAATGGTTAAGGAAGGAGGGGGGAAGCCTCAAACATTGACTGTTGTAATCGTGCATGGAACCAGCGCTGCACCACTCATTACCAATGCCTCTTCAACACCAATAATGAAATAATAATCTTCTTTAAGGAAATGATAATGAAAAGAAGGACAGATGTAGTTTTCAGGGAAATAATTGATTGGTGGGGTGGGAGGAGAAAAACAGGAAAGAACAGATCTACAGGAAATCAACTGTTAATAAATATCAGAGACTGCAGTCAAGTGACAAGATAAGCTGAAGCATATGTTCCTCCAGCTACAAAATGGAAATCATTTTCTATAGAAGAGATGCTGATAAGCTTCCCTCCTCCCCAACAGGCAATCATTTTACATTTTATATTATTTGAAAAGAGCTTGATTATTTTCCTTTGAATGATACAAGATGATTCACATTTACCTGTCAACAGAATTTTCAACTCCTCTGTTTTGCCTGCATGCTTAAAGGCATATGACCCAACCAGGGAATATTAGGGAGAAATCTTTAGTGAGATGTAAACGGATAATAATTTATGACCACAAATGTTGCTTTGCCTTTGCCCTGTTTCAAATTACACTAAATTAAAACCAGACTATTAAATGGGTGTGCATGTGTGTTGTGGCAGGGGGTTCCGGCAATGGATAAAGCTGGGGTATGCTGCTCTTGGCAAGGTCAGATAAAATAGCTTAAAAATCACACCCAGAGGGGAAGGCAGCATGTGAAAATCATATACTATTTCAAGTCTAGATTTAAAAGGAAAATAAATATGCCACAGATGTTCTGTGCTCATCAACACAAAGTTAGTATAGAAGGGTCTGTAGATAATCTGTGCTGGGGGAGAGTGAGTGTGGAAGGATAGTGAGTAAAGCACTAATTGGGAATCCAGATTTCATTGCCAACAGATTAGCATTCTAACCTCCTTTTTATTAAGCTAGAAGCTTGGAACTGGAATCTGATTAGCAGGTTATAGGTTTGTGGAATGTTGATGTTCTGACAATATTTCCTAGAGCATCTTTAAAGAGGCATGATGCTCTGATATCACTGCCTCTCACCATGACCTGAAACAAACAGTGACAGACAGACTGCAAAACAAAGAAAGAGGTTTGGGTTTAGTTTATTTATATGAGGGAGAGAAGATTGATATGGATCAGACTGATAACTCAGGTATATGAATGAGACATGGAAAGACATTTTCTCTTTTCAAATGGGGTATGATGGGATGCTTTCAGTGAAAAGAAAGCAGCAGGTACCAGATGAAGCAGTCTTATAAAGGGCCAAATCCTGAATCCCTGTGCAAAACCTGAATGGGCTTATAGGAGTTTTCCAGGGCAGGGCCGGCTCCAGGGTTTTTGCCACCCCAAGCAGCCAAAAAAAAAAAAATAGCCGCGATCGTGATCTGTGGCAATTCAGCGGGGGGTCCTTTGCTCCGACCGGGAGTGAGGGACTCTCCGACGAATAGCTGGACGTGCCGCCCCTCTCCGAAGTGGCCGCCCCAAGCACCTGCTTGCTAAGCTGGTGCCTGGAGCCGGCCCTGTTACAGAGGGAACTCCTCTCACCTCAGCTGTGGAGCACTAGTGAAGGCTGCAGTATCAGCCATGACCCCTGTGCTGTCTTGTCCACAAGAGGCAGTGAATCTGTACAGCTGCAGAGCCAGTGGTGGCCTGCATAGTGTCACAACCATTTTCCATCTCTCGTACTGATGTAATTTGAGAGAGTTGTTGCAGAGCATTGCAGAGTTCCCCCTACACAAGCTCTCCACAACCAACCCCACCACACAGCAGCAGAGACAGGATTTCATGTTAAAAAATATTCAGCAATGGTACAATTTCTGTTGTATATACAAGCTGATGCCAATCTGCCCTGCTATGAGCCAGGAGCTGACTTTGCAAGATACTCAGAAAAGTCACAATGGGCATCAAAGATTAAATAAAAAGCAAATAACTCTTATTAATCCGTATCATGATGGCTCTTAGGTCACTAGTCTTTTTCAAATATATGATTCATTTTCCCTCAGTTTAGGAATGAAACAGGGAATCTAAATTATTCACATTAGAGCCAGAGAACCAGAGCAAGCTGAATAGGACAGTAGCAACTGTAGGAGGGAACTCTCAGCTGTTTCCAGACAATGGGGTGGGAAAATCCTGAGATAAACTGAAGGTTGGGGAGGGGGAAGGGGGAATTGTGTGGAAATGAAAGCCAGCAAAAATGACCTGATGAACTTTGAAGTAACATACTTGTTGGGTAGTTACATGGCATCTACTTCTCTGTGTGGATTCCTGAACAGGAAGGCAACATGAAATAAGAATTACCAACCATTCTGTGACAATCCTGTAACAATTTACTGGCACAGGGCACAATTTTCACAGCTGCTGCCAATTCTTTCACTGACACTGACTCCAGGGCATCATAAGGAAGGTATTCAGAAAAGCAAAAGCCCTTTGCTCAACTTAAAAGCTCTCTCTAAAAACTGACTGCATTTACTATTTATATACTAGATAAACGTGGAGATTGATAATGCTTTACCACCCTTGCAAAGTACTATGAGATCTTTTAGATAAAAAGGTGCTACATAAGTGTCATTAATACTAAGTATATTTAAATGTTAACATACCAGGGTGCTAGTCGGGACTTAAAGTTAAGAAGACAAACATATGCTTTGGGAGGGCATGCATTTATGGAATATCAATGGTCAGAAAATTCCTGGACAGTTATCTGGTTGTGATCACCAAAGGGCTTACCCCACTGGGCAGAACGGGAGAGACACAGTACTTTTAGGATCAGCCGTTTGATTCTTTAAAGTTGGTTAAAAATACACAGAAGTCGGTAATATGACCATTCCCTAAGTCACTCCCATCATTACTAGTCTGTGAGTTTCATATCTTGAAACAAAATTCATAATTATGCTAATGGATGCCTTTTTTCTTGACACAGAGACTTTGAAGTACTTTTATCAGTGATTTTCTGATTGAATTTTCAACTTGTGCCATTTCAACTTCATATCTTCCCTCTGCTCTGCATGCGCCAATTTCATCCTCATTGAGATGACCCACAATCACTAATACAATACTTTAAAAGAGGTTAATTGAATAGGGAAGTCATTATTATAATTCTTCTGGAAGACACAAGCACTAAAGGGGATTTCAAGGGAATTTCATCTCACTAATATAGACTTGTATTAGTGCTCTATTCATAAAACATCCAGGCTCCTTATGCTCTGGTCAGAAAGGTTTTAACCCTGCCTTTCCCCACATCTAATGGCCATGCATAAGAAACAACCAATTCTGACATAATGAAGGGAGCTTAGTCAGCGGATTCACATCCTCTATTAAATGGCACTAGTTCTATTATAGATCATCCTGAAAAGAGCGCAAAGATGAAACGGACAAAACAACAATCAACACCTTCATCAAATAAAGCAAGAAGCTCCATCCAGCATGACAGGAGGCCCAAGGAACCCTAGAATAGCCAGATGACAATCACAAGGAAACACATTTTATGTAAATTTGCTTCTATTCTTCCACTATTACATAAATTTTAAGTGTACACATTTTCAAATATGGGAGCCTAAAGTTGGGCTCCATAGTCAGACACCAACGTTAGATACCAAATTCTCAGAGGGGCTCAACACCTGCCGCTCTTACAGACTTCATTTTTAGACAGCCACATTTGAAATTCTTGCCCTATGAGCTACTCAGAACTAATGAAGAGCAGAACATCGGGTGAGAAGTAAGATAGAGAGAAGGTACAGACAAGATGCTCAGAGCAGATATACCTTTTCCATTCTCTTGGAAAACACTGTCCAGATTGGGTAAAAAAAAAAACAGATTCTTTCTGAGCTTAGGTTTATTTACAAAGAAAACAACAACAATATAATATGCTCCAGCTCAAAATTTTCTCCTTTACCCTGACTACCTCATTGAGGGGTGTTCGGTGTCAACCCTATCCAGCCAGAGCCTAGGACACTTTCTTTGTATACAGGGTGGAGTTAACAAGCCCCACCAGTTACACTGAGACAGGAGGAATCCATCATAGACTCATAAACTTTAAGGTCAGAAGGGACCATTATGATCATCTAGTCTGACCTCCTGCACAATGCAGGCCACAGAATCTCACCCATCCACTCTTGTAACAAACTCCTAACCTATGTCTGAGTTATTGAAGTCCTCAAATCGTGGTTTAAAGACCTCAAGGTGCAGAGAATCCTCCAGCAAGTGACCCGGGCCCCACACTGCAGAGGAAGACGAAAAACCTCCAGGGCCTCTGCCAATCTGCCCTGGAGGAAAATTCCTTCCCGACCCCAAATATTGCAATCATTTAAACCCTGAGCATGTGGACAAAACTCACCAGCCAGCACCCAGGAAAGAATTCTCTGTAGTAACTCAGATCCCACCCCATCTAACATCCCATCACAGACCATTGGGCATATTTACTTGCTAATAATCAAAGATGAATTAATTGCCAAAATTAGGCCATCGGCAGTTACCTGCAGGATTCCAACACTGCTGACAGAGTGGGTTAGCGAAAGAACCCTGCTACCTATTAGCGATCTATGCCTCTCAGCCTATTTAAGGCTAGATTCGCCTGCCCCTTCCACATGAGCAGGCGTGGAAAGAAGGGTACAAAAACATTTTTTTTTCTCTTGCCTCCTACATCTCACACACAAGGGCCAAGGACAATCACAATTCCTACACTCTGGTTAGCCTAGGGACTGCTCTCTTTGTCTATTCCAGTGGTGCAAATTTCTCCAAAAAGGGCAAGAGGTGGTAGGACTATGGTTTTCTCTCACACACCTGCCTGCCAAAGAGAAGGAAGCAAGCTGAACCATTCTAAGTGACAGTGCTGTAGGGTGCCATTGAGTGAACTCGGAGTTTTGAATTAGCTCTACCCATCTTGTTCAGCTGCAAAAGGATGCCTCTACCTCTAACTGCTTCTATAGCACCAGAAAATAAATGTTGCCGATTCAAAGCAATATGGCATATGAACTCATTATGTACGCACCTTGAAAAATTGGAAGTGAACCTAATCATAGGTCTAAAAACGATAGCCTTAACACCTGACTAACAAAACCTTGCAAGTGGTCCAGGCCAACAAGCCTAGTTTAACGCCCTATATTCAGGGCCGGTGTTACCATTAAGGTGAACTAGGCAGTTGCCTAGGGCGCCAAGATTTGGGGGCACCAAAAAGCGGTGCCCTCTTTTTTTTTTTTTTACAGCAGTTCCTCCCTGAACGCGCGGTCGCTGCTCCACTTCTCCTGCCTCCCAGGTTTGCATCGCCAATCAGCTGTTTGGCGCCACAAGCCTGGGAGGAGAATTAGAGCAGGGGCAGCATGCTTGGGGAGGATGCGGAGCAGAGGTGAGTTGAGGTGGGGAGATACCGCACAGCTTCCCAGGCCGGGGAGCTGCCGTGGGAGTGCCTCAGGGTGTGGGGGGGGCACCTCAGGGTGGAGGGAGAGGGTGGGGAGCTGCTGCAGGGCTGTGGGGGTGCAAGGTAGAAGTTTCGCCTAGGGCGCGAAACTTCCTTGCACCGAGCCTGCCTATATTGTGTTGCTGGAGAGCCTGCTTCATTTCCCAGTGCTCTTGTACCTCAAGACACTAGAGGCTGGGACAAATGTGGATGCAGTAAGAGTACCTTGGGATTACTCAACTCTTTAAGACAGCCAAGGAATTTATTGACTGATTTTAAATGAAGAAAGTTAATCAGGGTAGGGGCCTTTGAGACCAGAATGGTTAAAGGAGGGGACAATATAACAGGACTGAAGGCTTTGTTTTTACAAGAGACCACATATGAAATAATGGGGTAATTGACAGTGGTAAATATTTGTGTATACGCTTTTTAATAAGAATAAATTGACAACAGGTGAAGAAATAGTGTATGAGGAAATTAAATGTTTCAGGGCTTTATTCCTTTCTTTAGCCTGATGCTTAGACTCAGTGATCCAGTGGACTTGTCCTATTTCTATGTATCTCCTGATCAATAGGAAGTGACAGGGTGCATACTTTCCCCACATAAGCTGTATTGCAGAGCACAGATGTGTATACAATCTGATTAAACATGCACAATGCCAGTCTTCAGTCTTTTAAGGTACAACATGGTTGAGTAGTTTTTCCAAATCTGAGGGCATTTTCTAGGCTGTGAGGTCCCAGCTGCTGAGTGACAAAACTAATGACACAAAACCCCCCAAATACAAATGAGAAGCAGTGAACAACTACTGTATGTGTTTTTATTAACCTGACTCAAAGCTTGTAGCATTCCTATTGGAACTTTCGGGATTTCTATTAATCTCGCTTGTCCCTTACACCACTTAGGGGACAGTATTAACACAGAGGGATTGTGGTTTTGTTCTGTGTTTGCACTGAGTATAATTGGGTCCTGGGACAAGCTTTTCAGAGGTATTTAGGTGCCTAAACACTCAGATAGGTACTGAGTAGGAATTGAAAAGGCCCTTAGCAGTCTAGTTGCCTAACCTGCTAAGACATTTCTGTAAATCCCACTGAGCATCGATCTGCATATTTAGATGCCTAAATACCTCAATAAATCTGCCCTCTGGTTCATAACTGGGGCTCCTAGATGCTACTGAAATACAAATAATAAACGTCCAAACTGGCAGAACAGTTATGACCACGTTATCTGTTTGTAGTGAGTGCTACTATCAAGGGTGCTGGAACAATGTGTACTGTGAGGGTGAGGAGAGCCACTGAACCAAACTGTAAACTCTTCATATGATAGAAACCACTTCAAGCCAGGGGGTGCGGCAGCAACCCCAGCACTCCTAGTTCCAGCACGTATGGCTACTATGCATTTATTGTAGCATTCCTACAAATATTACCTTAAAAATTATACATCCCAGAATAACTCTCAGTTCCAGAGATACTGGTTGACTTGGGTATTGTTACTGTTTCCTAAAATATCTTCTCTTCTCTGAGACAGTATTTCTTGAATGACAACAGTCAAAGCCCAGGGGTTCTGCACATACATTCCCCATTGCACTCCCTACTGGTATGCAGATTGTCTGAAAGCACCTCACACGTACTGTACAACTGGAGAGTAGATATTTGTATATCTGTTCATCTTTCATTTTCAGGGCTTGTATCACTACAAGAGATAAATTGTTATGGTGTACAGAATGGAGTAAGTTCAGACCTCAATTTATCTCATTCACACATGGTACCTTAACAGATTATACAGTGATTAAAAGGTTCCATAGTTCAATAGCATCCTATTTTTCAGTAAGGAATATTCTATGTCACAAATCTTACACCATATGCAAATTCATGCAAGACATTTGGAAGAGTAGAACTCTCCGGAGTGGTAACAGCTCATTAGAGGAGGGGAGGGAAAATACGTAATGAATGGAGGATGATATTATCATTGAAATGGCTTATCCTGCTAAGACCACTGCCAGCATTAAAGGATCATTCTCATACGAAAATGTGCCATGCTGTCACAGTTTGCCATGCATTTAGCAGTAGCAGAAAGATTTGGGGGGGGGGGGGAGGAGGAGGAGAAATGATTGCAGAAACAAGCAATAGTGGAGACCAAATGTGGTCAAGAAAGATAGGAAATAGAAATGATTTTATAAAGAAACTGGTGGCTGTATATAAGATTGGTTTTACCCTTAAATACCTCAAAATAAACTCTGCAATAAAAAGCATTTGTTAACTAAGGTTTGCTTGATAACACCAAGATAAAAAAAAATCAATATCAACAGTTAGCATCTTCTGTTGGACAACTTCTGTTGGGGAGAGAGAGACTACAGAAATGGAAGTAGGTCCAATAAAAGATATTACCTCACCCACCTAATCTCTCTAATATTCTGGAACCAACACAGCTACAACACCACTGTATACAATAGCAACAGTGCTTTTTATAATTTTCTGTTTACCTCTTTCTTAGTGGAAATGAGCTACAGATGATGAATACATAGGAAATCATTCATCGTCTGTAGCTCGTTTCCATTCAGAAGAAGGTAAACAGGTTTGAGAATATGTATTTTGGTGACAGAGAAAGGGGTGAGCTTGGCATACTGAATCATCATTTATGCATCCCCATGGTGGGATGGCTTCTGAGACCCTATCAATTCAATAGCTTCTGGCACCTTATCCATTTGGCTCCCAAGAACTCAACTTGACCCTAAATTCATCACTGGGGTTTCTTCATTGGCATACCATCAAACTACACTTGAGTTGATTAGGCTCAAGTATAGGGGTGTTTACAGGGCACAGCACACATCCAAAGTTTCACAATATACCTCTTCCTTTATAAACATTACATTGCACTGCTCGTTTTGGGATTGGCTTGGTTACTTTGTAGAATCAATCTCTGTCCACACACTTTCCATGTACAACTCAGGCTACATCTAAACTATGGATCTTACAACAGCTCAGCTGTCCTGCTGCAGCTGTGCCAATGTAAGGTCATGTGTGTAGTTGCTGTATACTGATGGGAAAGAGCTCACCCCCCGGCATAATTAAGCCACCCCCAACGAGCAGCAGTAGCTATGTCTCCCTCTGACATAGCACGGTCCACACCGGTGCTTTTGTTGGAGAAACTTCTGTCAGTCAGGAGTGTATTTTTTTTTCAAATCCCTGACTGACAAAAGTTTTGCTGACAAAAGTGCTAGTGTCAATAAATCTTACTTTTTACCTCATCTTTACATTCCTGACTTATCTTATCCATTGTTATCCTGTCCATTGTAAATTGTTTCCCGAGTGTTCTCACTTATCTTAGCTCGTGCAGACATTCTGTTTCCAGCCTGCTGGTCCATTTCCCTCCCTAATCCTGTCTCCCAAAAAATGAGCCCTCATCCATGCCTAATTACTCATGTCAAGCCAGGCCCACACCAAGAAGATTGGAAGTTGCTATTCAAAGAGACAGTGAGTCACCTACGCAGAGAAAATTGCCTAAAATGCTTACTCCCCTCAGTATATACACTGCACCAAGAACCTGTTTCAGCAAAACACTTAAGTTTGTACTCAACTTTAAGCAGTTGCCTGAGTCCATCTGAAGTCAATATATGCAGTTTGCAGAACACAGTAAATGGGCCAAACATATGCAATTTACCCCCTACACAATAGCAGCATGGTTATCTGGTGTTGTGGAGAGTACAGAGAATAAGAAAAAAATAGGTCACTGACCTTGGGGTTTGCTATACTATCCTCAAGGTGTTTCAGCCTATGTTTTATTTTTAGGTTACAAAACAATCCTTATGAAATTAACAGTGCTGAAAGCAATATGGTTCTAGATAATGTTAGTGGGATTCTATAGAAATTAGTCTAAAAAGTAATATAATTTAATATGCTGTTATATCCATTCTAAAGGTTATTTTGAACAAACCTATGCAATTCTACAGCAAAGATATAATTTTCTACTAAATTCTATAGGACGGCAACTTTAGAAAAGTCTAATTTTCTGTTAAATTTTCTAGGACTTTTCCATCAAGATGCCCAATATCCAGTCTAACAGCTGTCCTAACACAACAAAGAACAGGATAATACAGCTAACTTTCTGCATGTCCTTTTCCCCTTTGCTTTCTAAAAAAAGGAAATAAAAAATATTAACACATACAAGGCCCCCACAAGCTAGCAACATATTTTCAGGTTTGACTAATAAAAGGAAACTACTTCAGACTAAGACTAGACTTTGTATTGATTTTGATATTTCCATTTTATTCCAAGAACCCGATGGTGTTTATAGCTAACATATGCAGGTTAGTTCCTCTGCAGAAAAGAACAAAGTGTTCCAAGTATAATTCCCAAAGAGAAGAGACACACACAAAAGGGCAGTTGTAAGTTTTGTCTGTATTAAATATGTATTAGTGTAAAAATAAAATCATAACAGGAGTTACCAAAAAGTATCTTGCAATAGCTCCCCAGGAAACAATTGTTACCAGACAGTAACTCATTGTAAAACTAACAGTGCTCATTGTGTCATCATTCTATACTCCTCCTAGCTTGGAAGATGGTATTTACAAAAAGATTTAAGTATATAGGACTTCAGATATCTCTCAATATGGAATGAGAAATGAAAGGACAAGGCAGACAAAGTTCGGTCCTGAACAGCTAGCAACCATCACTGAGAGCCAGTGAAGCAACTACACATCCATGTTAGGGATAGGCAAACCTGTCACAAGTACTGACAAGAACCATTGCTCAAAACTCAAATCAAACTCTCTGGTTTACTTCATATTATATATCAGTTCTGCACTTGGGCAAGCCCAGGAATAGAACTACTGAAATATGGCAAGAAAGGGTATTCCTGGAGCATTTCTGGACATGTTGAAATTAGGAAACTATGGAAATCTCTTTTTTAAAAATATCTGGTTCCTTGAGACTTCAAGCCTGATATCAAGTCTAACAGTGTTCAAAATATACCTGGATATGCTCCAAGGGCTAAGCAACACAGAACTCAATCTCTCAACCTTTTGAGGTTCACCCATCACTAATCATACAGAATCTAATTAATACTGTAATGCAACATGAGAGACACACTTAAAAGAGAAAGTAATTTTTGTGAAAGCGTATTGATCCATATGGCAAACGATGCGGTGTAATCTGACCTAAACTTCTTGGAGAAAACGGTTGTAGTGCAAATCTTAAAAGTATCAATGGTATTTAAGAACAGGTGATGTACATAGTTATTGAAATATACAAATTAATTCAGAGTAGTTTTGTAGAGCTGTAAGGGTGGTAATTTAGTCTAATGAGAACTTAATAACTCATATTAAACACATAAGTAATCGGATGTTTTGCTTACAGCAAATTGGAACCAGTGAGATTATAAATCATTTATTTAAAAAGGAAGAGAACAAAAATCTTCTTGAATTATACTGAATAGCCCTCTTAACTTACTAACAGCAGGTAGGAAGAAGTCTTGTTGCTTCCAAATGAGCTTCAATCAATTTTTGTTTTCATGGCTATACACAAGTAAACACAATTAAGATATCTTGCCCTACTGTCTCTTGTGTAGCAGCTGTAAAAGCTAAAAGCTAGATTATGACCAACTTCTGTTGGTGAGAGACAAACATTCCAGCTACACAGAGTTCTGTTTCAGGTATGGGAGTGGTACTAAGAGTGACACAGATAAATACAAGATCAAACAGATAGTTTAACTTAAGTAGTTAGCACAAATTCTAGGACTATTCAAGGTGAAATGGCTTGTTAACACCCCTGTAGTCATAGGACAAAATGGGGGGGGTGTTTGTGGGTTACAGATTGTTGTAATAAACCATAAATCCAATGTCTTTATAAAGACCGTGATTTTTAGTGTCTAGCAAAGTTCTGAATTTAAGCTCCCTGGCTCATCTTTTGAAAATGTTGGGCAGGTTTCTTTTGAGGTTGTGGACTGATAGGTCAGATTTAAAGTGATTGATTTGTGAAAAATGTCCACTCACAGATGATGGAGTGTTTTTGTTTTTTATCATTTTCCTGGGTGAGTTTATATGAGAGCATAGTGATTGTCTTGTTTCACCCACATAGTTGTTGGGGCATTTACTGGATGAGGTACAGCACATGTTGCATGACCCGTGACAGGTGTGTTGTGGGGGCTGTTGATCATTGTAGCAGTGGAAATATGTTTGCAGGTTTTGCATTTGTTCTGGCAGGGTCTGGTGCTGCTTTGAGTTGGTTTGTCCTGGTCTGTAGGGAGCTTGCTTCTGATGATGAGCTTGGAGAGGTTGGGAGTTGTGTTAAGCCCATAAGAGGGGGTTCAGGAAAGATTTCTCTCAGGATGGGGTCCCCACTGAGTATGGGTTGTTGTAGTTTGATGATACTCCGTATGGGGTGGTAGGTGACAACTAGGGGTGTGCAGTCAGATAGAATTTTATTCCTGTATTGAAGCAGGTTCTTTGGGGTATTTGGGTGGCCCCCTTTCTTGCATTTTTTGCCCTGGGCGAAATTAACTCGTTAGGAGACATTTCTCTCCTGAGTTGCTTCCTCTGGGTGGCATGCCATCCAGCAGCAGAGCCAGGGAGAGATGCCGATTCTGTGGATGTTCTGGGGCTGGAGCACCCATGGGAAAAAATTAGTGTTAATCTATGTAAATTGATATGAGTCCAGTGAAAGTCAAACATAACATGAATATAAGGTAAGTGACAGATAAAACACAAAAATGTCTCAGAACATGGGAGTCAGTATTAGGGCAGATCAAGAAAATTTAACTGAGAAGGACAGAATTCAAGACAACAACGTGTTTTTCCTACACTTTCTTACAAACTGACTCTGGTGCCTAAAAACAAAAGAGAAACTGAGAAATTTATTTTCACTATGAAATTTTTCATGTGCTTGCACAGTGAACCAGTGTACCCATATAGGAGGATTCTTGGGAGTCTAGCTTTTCTGAAACAGCTTATCCTCTTATAATTCTTACCTAGAGCTACTTTGTGGGTGATGAATGACAGCATGGCAAACTAATATATGAATGTAAGAAAATGTTTATCATTTACTGGAAAAATAATAATTGGAACTGACAATCAGTGAGAACTCTCATTTACAACTTAACAGGTTTTTCGGGGGGCACCCTGCTAAGGTGAACAGTTTTAGATATCCCCGATATTTCTTGATGGACATCATGTCTACTCCGGTTGTCAGGAACACAGCTGTTCTATTTCCTTCTGAGTGATCAGTGCTGCAGATGCCCTCCAGCTAGCGTGTTCTTTGATAAGGTCCAGTGAAGAGCTGCAAAAGAGCTGAACACTTGGCTTCTAACAGCAAATGGAAAACCAAATTTCACAACAAACTGCATTTTCACTGCTGCCTGATGTCATACGATTAAATGGGCTGAATTTGTTCTAGTACACTTAACTGGGAAGAAATCACAACGGAACAGTTTCTCTTGATGACTGTTAAAGCAGTTTTGGGAAAAGTTTGTTCTGTGTTAGAAAGTAAGTGTATGACAGGCAGATATTACTCTCTGTAATTCATTAACACCGCCTAAAATGAGAGAATGAGCTCTTAAGTGCCACATTTTTGGCTCACAAGCTCTATTTTAAAAGACATATGGTCTGGATCTGATTGCATCAGTAGTGAAGAAGATTGCTGATAAAAAATTGATTCCTATGCTCTCCTTCTAAACTCTTTGAAAACTCCTGTCCTTTTCCCCACTCCTTCTGTAAAAATATATATATTTAAATTTTTATACATGCACATACATGTATATCTACTTCATTAGACAGCTGCAGACAAACAGATTAATTTGTAAAATTCCTAGAGGGAGGAAGCCAGGCAACAGTCTTGGAGTCTGAACCTCGGGAAATAGCTAACTAGTTTGTCATAATACATTTAAGAATAATGCAAACCACAACAAACAAAACAAAAACAAAACCCAACACCAAACCACCACAGCAGGGAACTATATATTCCCTGCCGGGACAGTTACTGAATATTTAGTGCAAACAAATATATATATCTTGAGGGAAGGTTACCCTGGCTTCTCCAGTAGCAATATATCCTATAGACACAAATTTTAATTTAAATGAAAAATATTTATATTTCCAGGGAATCTGTAGGGACAAGCCAGGGACAGTCTCACTCCCTCAAACTACTGTTCCCTGACTTAACGACAGACTGGATTTGAAGTGTTCTAACTCTGCAGGACCAGATTCCTGGATGGTTTAAATCAGTGTGTGTCCATTGAGTCCGCTACAGTCAGTGGAGCCACATAAATGTATTCCGGAATTTGACCCAGTAACCTAATGCAAGTACTCTTTCTGCACACTAGGTCTGGTGAATTCAAAATCAACCCCCAGAGTTTAAAATGACTGTTCAGAAGTCAGCATAATCCCCTCGCCCCTAAAAATGTTTTAAATATTACCCAAACTGAACTACTACAATGAAATCATTCTTCAGGAGAAAGAAAATAAAGATTAGTTTCTCATTTCTGAGCATTCAGAGTTTAATTTGGTATGATTCTTCACCTTAAAATGAGCTCTTAGCAACAACAAAATATCCAATAACTTATACAGCGTATTCCTACTCCCCCCCCCTTTTAAAAATACTCACTGATGGCTTACAAATCTGATTACACCAATGCTGATTGGCTGTAATCATTTCTTCTTCTAAAAGATTCTCATTTAACCCAGTAAAAGAAAACTAACTGCAACAATTATTATTTCTTTAAAAGAGAATCCTTTTATCAGGTTAATAGAAACATGTCTTTTGAGGCTTCAGAACACCCTTTTCAGATAAGGGTAACACCCACCTGATAAAAGCGCCTTTGAGGTTTTCAAAAGTCTCCTTTTGAAATGCTATTTCTGTTCATGGGATATCATCACGGACTTGGACTTAGTTCTCAAAAATTCCAGATTAAAGCTGGCTTCTGGCTGTGACACTGGAGGCTTCTGAGAGTTGTATCATCCCTGGAAACAGCTGGCTATATACCACTGATGTCCAAATGAACTGAAGGGTCAATTTGTACATGGGACAAAAGGCTGTGCAGTATATAAGATAGCCGGCCTAGAAGGGGCCCCGGCTCAGGAATACATTTAAGATTCCAAGGCCCAAGAGATGACACAGTGGGTCTCCAAAGGTCAATCTTCCTTTCTTTTTAAGAGTAGACTGCACTGTTAACTGCATGCACAACTACATGGATTTCCTGGCTAGGATAAAGGAAAAGCTCAAAGGGTGTCTGGGAGGAGGCAGCAACAGAAGAAAAAGGGATAAAGCCATTCAGAAAACATTAAGAGTTTAAATTCACTTTATTTTACATGTACTAGGAAAGGAAAAGTTTTATTTGATGGGATCCTAAACGTACATCCATGTTATTTTATTTGAGAAAGGTGTTACCCTGTCTGCATAGAGACTGATTTTCTAAAACTAAGTACAATTGTATATGGAAAATCGTGCAAATTTGTACCATATTTTCTCATGCCCTAACTGTCTCCCCCCGTCCCCTCGACACACAGTGCCCACTGTTGGGGTAACAAGGCGGTGCTGAACAGGGAGTAATGGCTGGGATGGAAGCCCACCAGCAGGTTAGCCACAACCCCAACAGGTGGCTCTTATGTGGATGGCTCCTACTACTATTACTATCTCCAATAGGATCTGAGGCCACAGTGTGAAATGGATCCACAGGGACCTTGTGTGTGGGTGTGTCTAGACCCGTTATCAGCTATGCATCTAACTAGTAAGACAACTCAGCTAGGATTTACATTAAGTCTAATACATGCTGGATCAGGACTTTGGGAGCTGAGACACTTTTCTTAATCTGTGTATTATATAATTTTTTAACATTAAACTTCAACAACATTTTTGTATCTTTTTTGAGATGGGGAGACGAAAACTGTGTGTGTGTCATTCTAGGTGTGGGTGTCCCAGGATTTATATCTTGGCATTATGATATTTTCTGTCTTTTTGTCTATCCTTTTCCTAACGGTTCCTAACATTTTGTTAAAAGCAACTAACAGTCCTGTGGCACCTTAAAGACTAACAGATGTATTGGAGCATAAGCTTTCGTGGGTGAATATCCACTTCGTCAGATGCATGAAAACTTATGCTCCAATACGTCCGTTAGTCTTTAAGGTGCCACAGGACTCTTTGTTGCTTTTTACAGATCTAGACTAACATGGCTACCCCTCTGATACTTAACATTTTGTTAGTTGTTTTGACTACCACTGCACGTGAGCAGATATTTTCAGAGAACTATCCACGACGACTCCAAGATCTCTTTCTTGAGTGCTAACCGCTAATTTAGCTCCAAACATTTTGTTCCTATAATTGGGTTAGGTTTTCCAACGTACATAACTTTGCGCTTATCAACACTGAATTTCATTTTGTTGCCCAGTCTCCCAATTTAGTGAGATCCCTTTGTAACTTTGCAATCAGTTTTGGACTTGACTATCTTGACTAATATTGTACCATCTGCAAATTTTGCCACCTCGCTGCCCACCCCCCTTTTACAGATCATGTACATATCTGTTGAACAGCACAGGTCACAATACAGATCCATGGGGGACCCTGCTATTTACCTCTCTCCATTTTGAAAACTATCCATTTATTCCTACCCCTTGTTTCCTATTTTTAACCAATTTCTGATCCATGAGAGGACCTTCCCTTTTATCCCATGTTTTTGCTCAAGAGCCGCTGATATGGGACCTTGTCAAGATTTACTGAACATCCAAGTACACTATATCAACCACAGGCGCTGACACCGTGGGTGCTCTGTGTCTGGAGCACCCACAGGGAAAAAATGGTGGATGCTCTGCACCCACCGGCAGCTGCCCGCCCTGCCCCAGCTCACCTCTGCCTCCACCCCCTCCCCTGAGTGCACCGTGTGCCCACTTTTTCCCCCTTGGCTCCCAGTGCTTGCTGCCACGAAACAGCTGTTTCACCTGACAAGGGCTAGGGAGGAGGGGGAATGCAACGCGCACAGGGAAGAGGCGGAGATTTGGGGAAGGGGTCCAATAGGGGGTGGAGTTGGGGCAGGACCTTTGGGGAAGGGGTTGGAATGGGGGCAGGGCTGGGGGAGGGTGCGAGTTGGCATCTATGATATCAACTAGAACACTCTTGTCCACATGCCTGTTGACACCCTCAAAGATGATTGTCCACTACAAAAGCTATGTTGACACTTCCCACCATATCGTGTTCCTCTGTGTGTCTGACAATGCTATCCTTTACTATAGTTTCAACCAATTTGCCTGGTACCAGCCTGAATTGCCAGGATCACCTCTAAGGTCATTTTTTTGGGGATGTGTGTGAGAAAATAAGAGTGGTGTTAATTATCCTCCAGTCATCTGGTACATAGGCTGATTTAAGTGATAAGTTACATACCACATTCTACAATTTAATATCTGAGTTTCTTCAGAACTCCTGGGTAAATAACATCTGGTCTTGGTGACTTCTTATTGTTTAATTTACTTATTTGTTCCGAAACCTCTTTTATTGACACTTCAATCTTGGACAGTTCCTCAGCTTTGTCACCTAAAAAGAATGGCTCAGGTGTGGGAAACTCCCTCACATCCTCTGCAGGGAAGATTGATGCAAAAAAATTCAGTTAGCTTCTCTGCAATGATTTTGGCTTTGAGTGCTCCTTTAGCATGTTGACCTTCCAGCGGCACCACTATTTGGCAGACTTTCTGTTTCAGATGTACGTAACATTTTTACTCTTAGTTTTTGTGTCTGTCACTAGTTAGTCTTCAAATACTCGTTTGGCCTATTTCTGTTTTTACACTTGACTTACTAGAGTTTATACTCCTTTCTATTTTCCTCAGTAGGACCTGGCATCTATTATGGTGTTTTTAAATAGTTCCCATGCAGCTTCAAGACATTTCAGTCTTGTAACAATTGCTGTTAATTTCCATTTAACTAGCATCCTCATATTTGTGTAGTTCCTCTTTTTGAAGTTAAATGCTACTGTGGTTGGTTTCCTTGGTATTTACCTCCTTTCAGGGATGTTAAATTTAATTACATTATGGTTACTACTTTCTGAGCAGTTCAGATATAGTCACTTCTTGGACCTGATCTTGTGTTCCACTTAGGACCAAATCAGGACAGCCTCTCCCACTCTGGGTTCCAGGACTAGCTGTTCTAAGATTCAGATCCTTAGACTCAAAATTTGACTTAGGAGATGAGCAAAAATGAATTTGGTGCCCGGACCTTACTTCCCATATATACACATTACTACAGAGGCTGGCTAATACACACAGTTAAAGCTGAAGCCAGCTTTCCAAAATTCCACCTTCCTCTCACCAAAACCATACCAAAGAAACTGAAATTGCAGGTGCCACATGTCATCTTAGCATAGAATTTTCTGGAAAGTTTGGGCTAAATCATACATGGATGTTTTTGCAGATACAGGGTTATAACTGTTTCCCTGTTTGCTTTTTAGTGCTTTCCTAACACTTTTCTGACTCATCACACAGTAGCCCTTAATCAGACTCAAACATAATTCTCTATATAATTTATCCAAAAGTCCTCAAGAAGGCATAGTGCATTGAATAGGTTGTGAGAGGGGAAGATGAGGGTTATAGGCATAATGAAGATATTTATAATCACAAGAATACAAACACAGATTCATAGTCATTTTAAAACAAGTATATTGTATGTATGTGTATATTCTGAAGTTTAAATCCATGTATCTTTTGAAGAGTATATGCCGTACACACTTCTTTGTAAGTGTATATAATATAGATATCAGTTTGGTGCATGTGGTATTCAGACATCTACATGATGCAAACTTTGTAAAATATGTGTGTCTCCACAGGCGTTTTTCAAAGTGCACACAGGCGTGAGGAGGAGAATGTCTGAAAGCCACATGCAGGGCTGGCTCCACGGACCCACCGCCGAATTGCCCCTGCAGAGCCTGACTTGCTGCCCCTTCCCCTGGGCCGCTCCAAGCACCTGCTTGCTGAGCTGGTGCCTGGAGCTGGAGCTGGCCCTGGCCACATGAAGAGGCAATAAGATGTCTAGAGAAGAATGAGATCCATTAATAGATGGCTTGCAAGATCTGCTGTGATTGTCAGCATTTAATGAAGCCTTTTTGGTTAAGGTGGTTAGCTAAATTAGCCATGTAACTTGGTACATGTGAAGTGAGAAGATGCTCCAAGTACATGGTGTGTCTTGAACTACAAAAACACAAACACATAAGACGACAAAGCAAAGTGTTATTAGAATGCTTTGGAAAGAGCATAATATGCAAATTGGGGAGGATGAGCTATAAATGCAGGTGGAGTCATTATAACACAACTATGCAACATGACAGCTCAGTTCCACCTTCATCTTTACTCAGGTGAAGTCCAGAGGACGATCAGCAGGGGTACTGCATGTCAGTATGAAGCTGCTTCCAATCAAAATGTGGAGTAGCTTGCATGCAACCCGTCTACAGCATTACTACTCTTTTGCTTTAATATGGTCTAACTCCACTAAGATTGCATAGCTTTTTGTGATCTGTGGGCATACATTTTGTACTACGCATGAGTGTGTTATTTAATTGCAAAACTTTAAAATAATGTCAAAAATGTAGCAGCATGAATATAAGACTTCTACTCATCTACTAATACTTTGGGACAGCCGTGAAAATGTATTTTTTTAAATAAAAGCACTCTCTTTCTGGTTAGCAACATTTATAGATACCTGCCTTGTGTTTCCTTAATATGCTGTATAAACATCACATGAAATATTTATGGGATATACAAATTTCAGCATAATGCTACCAAAGGGAAAAGAGATAAGAGACCAAAAACTTGAATTTCAAACATAAACCATGATAAAGTTGTTGTTTTTCTTAAAATAAAGAAATAAAATTTGTTCTTAAAGTGTGAAATAAATTGGAAGAGCAGGAAAATATTTTTCTTTCTGCCATGCTAGGAGCATTTGGGGGCATTTATTTTTAGAACAGCATGCATACATGATTCATTTCACAGTACAATATTCAAATGTATGCCTGTATGCTTAATGAACAGTTCACTAATAAAGCTATGCAGATTCACAACAGTATGGTAAGCACTGATATAGGGGAAATTCCATTGAGACCTAGAGGTCAGGGCATTTAAATAGAGATTATCCTCCATTCAGCTGTGTTTACCCTTCATCTAAGTCATATACAATTGTGTGTTACATACAATACTGGAGCCTCACAATTCCATTTATCCTGGAGGAAGGAACTGTCTGGTTCACAGGAACACAAAGTGTTATTATTGAGATGCCATGGTTAAGGTCATGATACCATAGTTAAGGTTGTGTTCCACGTCAATAGAATTCACCTAGAAGGGCAGGCAATCCCCCGGTAGGAGAGGTAGAATATTAAGGGCTCAAGACTGCATATGCCATAGGATAACTCAGAGACTAAGCAAAGAAAAAGCATAGCACTAGCATTGAGGAGACGGGAGTTCTTTTCCAATCTCTGCAACAGACTTCCTTGCACAACTCATTCTGACATCCTGATGCTTCAGTTTCTCTATCTGTAAGTTTTGTACCTTTTACAAATGTTGTAACCCTTAACTGATTTTATGTTCTTTGACAGACATTGCAAAACATTGGAGAGAACATGTGGCAGATTATGAAGTTCAAGAAATACCTTTCACATATAAACTCAGACAAATATATAGCTAGAATGTCCCCTATAATAATTAAGCAATAAAGTTGAATGGGGGATATTGGATATCACCATGTATTCTTGCCTTTAGGGAGTTGTGTGACACAAGATAAAATGTCTAATCCTTCAAAGTGTGATTACTTCATGATAACCACACCCCACTGAGCTGCCTTATTGCTGTTATAAAAAGTCTTTATTATAGTAAATCCTTTTATGCCGAGAGAAGATGAATTTGGCACTTTAGAATGTTAAACAGCAGTTTTCATCAGAGCTGTGGGGTTCACAAAATATTAATCTACCCCTTTGGAATATTCATGAATCAATAAGAATGTTCCTTAAGTCCAAGCAATTTTACCATTTAAATAACCTAGGTACTGTATATTCTGATGAACGGCAATCTAACTTATCCCTTACAAAAGCTTTTATTTTTAATTTATCTATTTTTAAGAGGGAGAGGTGAACAGGGGTTCAATGTTTCATTCAAATTATTCTGGATCCTGTTATACAAAGAACATACTTCTGTTGAAACAACCTAGTATAAACTTTGCTTCTCTTAGAAATGCCAAAATATTAATCAAGTACCAGTTTCCAGAGAAGACCATTGCTAGTGCAAATCAAATTATAATTGTGTGCCGAAATAATGCGCTCTTTGGTGTAGAGTTAGGCTGAGTAGTTTTGTAAATTACTTATTCATTAGTTCTCTACTTTTGTTCTCAAAGTCCACTTCCCTAAAATTGGCTTTATGCCTGCATGACTGAAAGTAATATATCATATTAATATTACCATGTTAACACAATAAAAAGCTCATTAGAAATCCAGCAAATTCATGCTAATCCAGATAGCTGCTGCTCATTAACTGGGCAAGATACCTCCATTGCTCTGCATTCGTTTTGACAGACAATTTTGAAAAAAGTATACTTCATTCTGCTCCCTTTTCTGCCCACATCATCCAGTCTGGGTTCTTATTTCTCCCCCCTAACCCCAAATAAGTGGACAATGTAAACAAAAGAAATATATCCAAGGACACCCTCTCCTCATATTCATATTAAATGGTGATTGTTGCACAAACCTGTTTGGAAACTCCTATCTAAGCTTGACTTTTATGACACTGATTCTCCAACTGTAGTCCATAGCGCCCCCCCTTCCCCCCAAGTTATCTGCAGAGCACTTGCTGATGGTCTGCAAAATGAAAGATTTTGAGAACCAAGAAGTGGGGCATCAAGGTTCCACAGAATAGAATAGCTGAAGAACCATTGCTTTAAGGAAAGGAATCTTGACTACAGAGTGTTCTAAAAACGTGTAACAGTCAATCTCACAGAGATGCCACAGAAGAAAGACTGAAAGGCCAAGAGACTCATGATGTTTCCAGGAAATTACCACCTTGAATAACAAAGATTTTAGGTGTGCGGCAGGGACAGCTTCCCAATCATGTGAATCACCAGGATCCATGGAAAGAATCAAGACATGGCTGATGGAAGGGCTGCCTTTCTCTGCTGCTTCTTCCTCTCTGGCAGCATGGCGCACCAGAGGGACAACTGGAGCACCATGGGAACTGGGTTGCGTGGGGAACCATAGGCTAAATTTCAAAAGGCTGTGCAGGAACAACATCATCCACCTCCAGTCATGGAAGGGACTCCAGAGGAATGAATGCTAGATGTTATATCAACACAGTAATCCCAGGGGCTGCCTAGGTACAATATGAAAGGCAACTATTGCCAGACTCCATCCACTCCCACCCTTCCAAACACAGCACATTCCCCATGGTTCTCCTGCAGAAGGGCTTCCACTTGATAGAGAAGGAAAGGGCCAAAACCACAGAGCTGGAAAACTCTCCCTTCCAGATCCTTTAAGAGCATCCTTCCCAAGCTGGCTACCCTCTGCTCACGTAAGTGGAAGGGATACTCTGGATCCACCTGTCTGGTTATGTTATTTCTGAACTTCCTCTCTTGTTATTCTTTCAGAGAGAAAGGAAAGCTAAGCAAGAGATGGAGCTGTTCTGAAGGCTTTCATCTGGTTTCCAGGGAAACAAATTCTTCAGTTATGTTCATGTTCAACACATCTGGAGCATTTGGAATCTGGCTGTCAGAATGATGAATGAGTCATAGGAAAAATGAATGGGAAAACAATTTAAAGAATTAATAGAAAAGACTATAGAAATCCTTTTTAAAAATTACAGCTATTTTTGTTTGTTTGTTTTGTTTTAATTCCTTTGGGTGATTTTTGTGTGTTCATGGGCCTCACGACAGTCATGTAAGTCAAACTCACTAAGAGAAGTTAAACATTATAGCTGTAGAAAACTTACTAGATTTATTATTTCCCATTAGCATACAGGATTTAGGATTTCCAGGAACTAATGATTGCTGACTTACAGCACCACTATCCAATCTCCAGGAGAAATTGTAGCAGGAAGAGAAACACAAACTGTACATGAGTGTAAGCATATAGGGATTTATATGCATTAACTACCATGCTCTAATCAGAAACAATTTGCTGTTCATGAGGCTGGAAGCCCTGGTTGCATAAAAGGATAGAGCTGTGGTTCTAGGTGTAAATGGGGGGCGGGGAGATTGCTGCATAGTCAGTTGGTCTAATATAAGGATTACTCACATGAGTAAGCTATACATTATGGTGATTTTAGGAGCAGCAAGCTAATTATGTTGAATAGCACCTGACTCCTTTCAGTTCTGGACCTCATCCAAAGCCCACTGAAGATTAAATGGAATCTGAGGTCATGTTAGCCTTCTGCTCAGGAAATTGGTAAGCTAATGTGTGACTTCTGAGAGGGGATGCTAAATGCTCCTACTAATTGTTGGCACTAAAGCTGAATGACTAGAGAGAGATTTTCATAAAAAAGGAGACCCAAGAGTCAGGCTCCTAAATCAATATTAGGCACCACCTAATGTCTGGTGCTCAGAACTATTGAAAATCAGGTAGGTGTCTAAAAATGGATTTAGGGAGTTAACTTTAGGTCCCTATTTTTGAAAATCTCGACCCGACTGTAGGTGACAGAACATTTCCATGCTCCATCTCCACAGCACAGCAAAGGAAGTTCAGATTTAAAGTGTGAAAATAATGCTTACACCTAGTATTTTAGAATTTGTCATCCTGACCATTTGAACCCAAATTATTATCTATTATTTTTTAGGACCCAAATTCTGCTAGGAGCAGCATGCTAAAAAGACAGCCCCCACAATGAAAAGCTCCAAGTCTACAGCAGATGTGTTAAAATCATTGCTTTTGGTCTGCACCATAGTTATGTCACATCTATGCAAAGTTATGCTGATATACCCTGTTGCATGAACAGTGTTGGGAATTGCTTTCTCCAGTGGGAGCAATCACTGAACAAATGTCACACTGAAGTGAAGGATCTTAAAAAATGTAACTTGTGTGCTCACATACTATATATTTCTTTTATTAAAGGCAGGAGTAGTATGTACCGCTTTAAGTCATACCAATATATCATGGTAATGCTGGTTGAAGAGATGAAATACAGCACAAGAGACCCATCCCTTTTTTCTCCTTTTGATAGCACAGATTTTAGCTTTTCATATGGTTTTTTTTTCCTTTGTATCTGTCCTTTTTCTCAAAGTTTAACATACATTCCCATTGGGGATTCCTTGTCACATTTCCCTTCCGATGATTTGGGGCATTTTCTCCTCATTTATTTTATTTTTGGTGAGCTTGAAATATTCTACGAGAAGTGGTGAAAGCCAATAAGGGAATAAGTGTAGTGTGTTCTATCCAAAACTCTTCATGTCTGCACAACTAGGTGGATACCTTACAACAATAGCTTCTTTCTCACTGTATTTTGATCAAAAAATGGAAATGAGAAAAATGATTCATAACATACAAAAACCATGAACAAAATTTGAGTACTGTTTGCTTCTCAAATTAGGTGAAACTCTGGATGAGAAAAGGTTTTTTTTCCTGAACCAGTTTGCCCATTGATATTAATATTGTATAGCATAATTATCAATTGATGCATATTGTTGCACGAATATTACATCAACTACTCCATATTGTCACATTAGGGATGGATTGAGCTCCATGGAAATCAGAGGGAATCTTTCCTTAGACTTCAGTAACACCTGTTTTGGACCATAGTGAATATCTAATTTCATTAGTAGCAGGTGTGCCTTGAATGAGTTAGCAGATTGGATAAAAGGATTGGAAAGTTGTTAATATATTCCTTATGGAAAAAAAATGCACCAAGGCTCTTGATACCAAGAGTCAGACTTGCTGAGACATATCCAATTCAGAGGTATAGATCAGTAGGACCAAAGAGTTAGATTTTTTTTCTGACTTATTTTCACCAATATGTATGGAGCCTTTATATTGGAAGCAAGAACTTTCCAACAAAAAAGGGAGTCAGAAAAAATAGTGTTGGGTTAGTAATTAGGGTGATGAGAGCCATAAAGATGAATCTAAAACAAAATAATAAATTGCTGGGTAAATGTGGCTTTAGTCTTCTTAATAAATCACTACATTTAGATAGATTTATAAGGATGAATAAAACATTATTGGAAAATGGGACGGGTTGACAGGGGGAGTAAAATTTGATCTTAATAGTCTAAAAAATTACAAAACCTTTTCAAACACTTAAAAAAGGGTAAGACAGTGATATTTAAAGGAGGAGAACAAACAGTATGGATAGTGCTTGTGGGTGGGTTAATATGCATATGATCACTCCTTATAGGAAGGCTAAAGAACTCACTTGAGCTTCTATTAGTCATGCTTTATTAATCATTTTCTAAGTCACAACAAATAAAAGCATGCCCCCAACACCATGTTGTAATAATTGGGCCAAGAAATTTACCCTAACTTAGCTCAACTGCGGGAAAGTGTATAGACATTTATGAAATGTTTTAACTACATAACAATAAATGGTGCAAAGGGGAGACAACGATTGAATTGGTCTAAACAAAAAGGCCTTCTGATATAATTCAAGAACTGTGCCTGGTAAACAAGAGAAATGTGGGACCATTGGTAGGTCAGAAATCAGGCCTTATTGGTAAACAAAATAATGAGAGAATGGGCTATGTCACCCATCACTCTCCTTTTGAGCTTCTCAAAAACAAGAGACTTTGGGGTAAAAATTCAGATGGATGAATGTGAACACTGGCTGACAGAAAGATGAGAAAAGAAGGAGTGAGTTTCCCCATCATGACTGCCACCCTCACCATCTCCTGGGACCCTGAGATCCACCATAACAACGCTGGGACTTTGCCACCCTAATCCTGAGAAATGTCCTGGCCAGACCAGCAGGAGACAGGGTCCCTCCCCCAAACCCCCTCATCCACAGCCCCACTAGGTCATGGGCATCAACAATCAATTTTCTTCAACTTAGTTGCCAGAAAAAAAGTTTGAAAACAACTGCCCTAAACAGCTCAGTATTGGTACAACTTTGCCAGGTCTCTGAGTGGCTAACAACACTGGTTGCCATGCTGTTTTTTTCCAGCAGTGAGGTTGTGAGTGAGAGTCAACACCTACAATTGAAAATGCAGTTCTGTCTTTAGAGAGAGAGAGAGAGAGAGAGAGAGAGAGAGAACAGGATCAGACTTCAAAAACTGCTCCAGCCCCTTTCAACCAACTTCTCTTTTCCCATAAAAGGACAGTTACTACGCAAGAGACTGTCAAAGAAGGAGGGCTTTCCTTCTAAAGACTCCTTGCAGCCAAAGGGTAAGGTATGTTAAAACAACAAGGTATGTTAAAATAAAACACTTATGCAATACTTGACATTTCAAACAGTTTAACTGTTTTTCCTTCCTTTTCTGTATCTCTAGTTAAAAGATTGTTAATGATGTGTGCACCATGGTGCTAAGCAGGCTGAGGTATCTGTATACCAAACCCTGTTTAAAATTGATTAATATTGGGCAGTGAGAGGGCTAAGTTGACACCTTTGACTCTTTGGGTCCATATATTCCACAGAAATTAATATAATTGTGTAGGCAAAGTATCCTGAGTATGAAGGGAAGCTTCCTAGTATATTAAATTATTGATAGAGTCAGCCCCGTGAAATCATAGGTGACTTCAGGGTAACACAAACCTCCTTTATTTAAAAGAAAATACAAAACTATACTCTCACATATCCTAGCATAGTACAGAAGACTGCAGAGGATAATCACCATAGATTAAAGCAGTTAAGAAACTGCAGTTTTGATCACTGGAACATTGTACATTTCTAAGATGGAGATCTACTACAGATACAAAACCAAATTATAGCTTTAAGGCATGGACTATGTTGGGAGGAGTGGTTGCAGAGGGGCCACGCTGGGGAGGGAACCACAGGAAGAAATCAGCCATAATTTCTACTGTAGCTCTGGTGAAGTACAAAGTGCAACGATGCTTCCACCGCTGTTGGAAAGGTTTCAGGTCATACTCTTCCTCCAGCCATCCACCTGCTGTGTCTTGGCCAGTGCAGAAGTGGGTGGGGCCATAGCTCTGCTTACATTACCCCACCATTCCTTGCCTGGGGACAATTCTGGCACTTGAAAGAAACGGAGCCATTCTGGCTAGCTCCCTTCGCAGGGCCTCAAGAAAAGTAGAAGATTCTGTGTGTGCTCTCTCATTGCCCCTGTTCAGCCATGCATGGACCATTTTGTATATGGCAGTATGCTAGAAAATTCATGCATGTAGAAGCATCTAGCTCTATTGAGTCATACTGTCATTTGGCCACATGTGCCATTGAAAATGTCAGCAATCATACTTCTCAGTTCTTCTGGTCTCAACACATATCCCAAACTCAAGGCACTATTCTAAATGCTCAGAAATGTCCAGCTGAGTCATCATTTTCATTTTTCTTTATGTTTGCTTCATGTGTTAGTGATTCACACTAGGCATCTGACATGAACATTTAAAACTCTAGCCATCTAATTTGCAGTTGCATAGTGAGATGGATTTTGACAATCCCTGCCCGCCCTTCCCTTTTCAATAACTATCTCCAAAACACTCACCAGATGATTTAGAGACATATAAAAATCTATCATATAGTGTATACATTCCTAGAACACAGAACTACTTTTTAATCCTTTTCAATTTTCTTACAGATGTCACTCCCTTGATTATTTTCCTGATGCATTAGAGACCACAGTGGGCATCTACCTAATCTGTCAAGCAAGAGACTGACACTCAGCTTTGAGCTGTGAGATAAACTGGGGTTAAAACTGGGAACTAATTATTACTGTCCATTGAGGTGATTCAGTTTCTCAGCTTTAATACAAACCTCATGCGAAAATGCTACTCGAGTTCCATGCAATTTCTGTGGCTCTTTTATATAAGTGTAGGAATGAAGAACGAGTTTAATTTTCATTCTAAAAGGGAAAAAGTGATGCTCTAATCAGAAGGATGTGGTTTGGTACAGTCTGCATGAATCTGGTTTAGCAATTTGTGAGCATGTTTTAAGTGTGCACTAATGTGGCTTAGTGGTTTATACTTTCATCACTACTCACCTTTGAGATTTTTCTGTCCTTTTACAAAATCTGTCAGACCATAAACAAAGAAAGCTGAACCAGATTTGTATTTAAAAAATAAATCGTAAAATCATCAAAAAAATGGGAAAATATGCATATTTATCATGCATCAATATTTACTTTAAAATTTTGATCTATAAAAAGGACTAGTGCTTCATAGCATTCATGTAACTGGGCTGCTTTATAAAGAATCCCAGGAGCTCCAAAGCTGTGTGTTTGTTATGTGTAACAGAAGCTGCAATGATTCATATCCATTTTTCTAAAATAGTGAAATAAAAATGTGCATGTGTGTACTGTACCATTGTATCTCTCTCTAGGAAAGGCATTATATAGCCAGTGCCTTTACAAACTAGGAAGAGAAGATTTTTGCATAATCCTGTTAGTTGAGGTGAGGGTTTTCTGGAGGGGTTTCTTTGGATATAAAACAATCAATCAGAATGTAGTCATACTTCTCACCATTTTTGTACCCTGATTATCAAAAGCATGTAATTTACAGATAAAATAACCTTTTCTAAATAAGCCCTGCAATAAGATGGGAAAAATCCTGCCTACCTCCATTGCTGTGAGCACCCTCTTGACTCAGAAGAGGTGCGGTTCCACTGTGCAAGTTTGGAAGGGGCACTCACTACCATGAAGGCCAGCATTATGGAGGCTATTTCCACTCTCCTTGCACAGGAGTAGTTTCAATGTGTTTTTTTTCAGTCAGAAACTGGCATTTATGACATGTTTACCCAGTGTCTAGCACAATGCGTCCCAAACAAATTGTGGCCATCACTTGCTATTACAGTAACTCCTCACTTAACGTTGTAGTTATGTTCCTGAAAAATGCAACTTTAAGCGAAACGGATGTTAAGCGAATCCAGTTTCCCCATAAGAATTAATGTAAATGGGAGAGGTTAGGTTCCAGGGACATTTTTTTTCACCAGACAAAAAACTATATATATATATATATATATATATATATATATATATATACACACACACACACACACACAGTATACGTTTTAAACAAACAATTTCATACTGTTCACAGCTCTGATGATTGTGAAGCTTGGTTGAGGTGGTGAAGTTAGAGGGTGGAAGAGGGTGGGATATTTCCCAGGGAATGCCTTGCTGCTAAATCAGTGGTTCTCAAACTTTTGTACTGGTGACCCCTTTCACATAGCAAGCCTCTGAGAGCGATCCCCCATATAAATATATAAAAATGTATTTTTAATTTAACACCATTATAAATGCTGGATGCAAAGTAGGGTTTGGGGTGGAGGCTGACAGCTCACGACCCCCCATGTAATAACCTCGTGACACCCCAAGAGGTCCAGACCCCCAGTTTGAGAACCCCTGTGCTAAATGATGAACTAGCACTTGGCTGAGCCCTCAAGGGTTAACACATTTTTGTTAATGTAGCCTCTACAAGGCAACAGGAATGGAGGGGAGGGGAGATAGCATAGCAGACAGAGACAGACACACACCTTATGTGTGGGGGAGAGAGAGAAATGCACACTGCCCCTTTAAGTAAGGTAACCCACTCTTAAGTGCATTGTCTTTTTTAAGTGGATCAGGAAGTTGAGACAGCAGCTGCTGTCCCAGGCTCTCTCTGTCCCCACCCTGCTCTATACGGAGAAGAAGGGGTAAGCAGGGTGTAGGAGCAGTGGGGAGGGGACACCCTGACATTAGGACACCCCCGTATCCCCACACACAGAGCAAGCAGGAGGCTCGGGGAGCAGCTCCAAGGCAGAAGGCAGGAGCAGCACATGGCAGTGAGGGGAGGGATAGCTGCAATTGCTTGCCTGCTGGCAGCTGCTGCACAGGGAATTTAGGAGAGCAGGGAGCTGTTAGAGAGAGCTGATAGAGGGGCTGCCGGTCCACCGTGGTTCCAAGCCGCCACCAACTAGCTGCAACAGGCTGCTCTTCCTGCAGGCAGTGGTCAAAGCAGGCAGCTGCCAAATACGTTAGAAGGGAGCATTGCACAACTTTAAACGAGCATGTTCTCTAATTAATCAGCAACATAACAACGAAACAACGTTAACCAGGATGACTTTAAGTGAGGTGTTACTGTACAACATAAAGGTTAAATAAGGTGGGTGTAGGATCAGGTTGTCTGTCACTACATGGGTACTCCGGTTCTCTATGCGTGTCTCCTCCATGAAGAGAAGAAGGGTGTGCAGGTCAGATTTGTACTGTGTTATTGCTTTGCAGCCTGAGAGGTGTATTCCTTCAGCTTTTCCCTGTGGGGGTTCCCAATGCCTGGCTGAGTTACTTGTACCAGGAGCTGTGGAAATTATTTTGGCCATCACGCTTTTATGAGTTGTACCTACAGTGGAGAACTTTATGGCTGAAACTATTTCTAATCCTTACTATTGCCTTCATTAGCTATTTTACATGCACATTTAATCTCATTTGGAACTGGCTTGTGCTCTCTTTTGTACTGGCCGTGAGCTGATCTTTCTGCATAGCAGAGGAATGGGAACAATGGCCTGGATAGCAGTCTCCCATTCAACTCTTCCACAAATTGTATGTTGGTATGTTGGCCATTTAACAGTGAAGCAAGTGAATTCTACAGGAGACCAAGATTCAGGATCCCTTCCACTATGGATTATTACTCACAGCTTTACGACTCAAGATATATCCATCTATCTATAGATATATGGTGGGGTGGGGAGCAGCGGCAGGGGAGGGAGGAAGAGAATCAGAATGAAGTTTTTTTGGGAGTAGTCTCAGCTTAAAAAAAGACAAAGAATTGTTTTACCTCAAACTTTTTTTAGAAACACCGCCAACTAATAAAACATTTTACACTGCAAAGAAAACTCTAGCAGCTTTCCTGCTTTTTATTGGTTGCTCTCATACATGTGACAAAGATCCCATGCCCCTCTATATACCTCAAGATAATCTCAACCTTTTATATAGCTGTTTTCAGAATCTCTCTTTGATGTACAGCAGTTTTATTTCTGTCTAAAATATGCATTACTCAAACAAAGGTTACAAAATGCTGACAAAAGACGAGCTCTCTCTCAGGCACTGAAAAGCTGCTAAGGCTTACTTGCTCTATAAGGAAGAAAATGCAAGTCAGTTCACTAGAATAACTATGGTAAGTAAATAAAATGTACATAAGGCCTTTGCTAAGTGCAAGAAGTCACTTAACAGCAGTGAATATTTGAAAATTATTGGATTTCTGTAGCCACAAGAACTCAAAATTTTGCTTTTAAGTTTTCAGGACTAAAGTTGGACTTTACTTTGTTTTTAATTGTGTGAGAGTTACATTTGGCTTCAGTTATGATTAATTTATTTTCATTCATCTATTGTGCATCACCTCGTGGCAGGTTATGCTCTACACCTGCTCTTAGAAGCTAATCTGAAGCCACTCCTAATTGATCACTTATTCATACAGGAGTCTATTACTCAACTACAGAATCCATAGCACAGATTTGGCATGTGATGTGGATGAACACAAGTGATGTGGATGAACACAAGCTACCCAGAGATGAAAGCATAAAAGGAAAACCGTAGAGAAGCTAGAGCAAGAAGAAGAAAAAAATCCTGAGTATTGTGTTGGCTGTGAATGGATGATTCCATATGCTTTCAAGATTTCACTGAAAGATGCTAAAAAGTTAGTCTGATGGATTTTATTGGTGAGAAATATGTAATATCTGAAACAGGCACATGTTTTCTGGTCTGCATAATGCATTATAGAGTATTTGACTGCAATCTGTAATTTCAAATACCACCACAAGTAGTAAAGAGTGTTTAACAAGAGAGAATTGGAATATATATTTTTGTCCCTTTTAAAAGTTACTATTGATGTAAGAAAGCAGTATGTGCCTTTCCGAAATCTCTAAAAAAAGCTTTAGCGGGCATCATAGAATTTAAGCACCCAAAGTGACTATTTTGTGACCACAGTAAAGTTTATTTTTGGCTTAAATGCTTACAAAAGGCAGAAGACACTCAGGTAGGCTTTTAGTGTACATTTGATATTGCATCTCACTTCTTTTGGGTCCAAATTTCCATTGATATAACTTAAAAACTCAGCCTAGGATTCTGACATTATCAGTGGAAAAGAGGTGAGCGCTGAGAAGAAATAGAGGAAAAGCAAAAAAGATCTTTTTTCAAATTATTTTATCATGATCTGTATGTGCTTAGGATTCCTACCTAAATAAAACACCCATAAACTTTATGTTTCCTGATAGCTGCAAGAACAAGAATCTAAAATGGCAGTAGCCAATATGATGCAACATCGAACTATGTAATTTACTTCCTAGAGAAATTAAACATTGTATCATGTCTTAGCTGTCAGGCAACAATACTATTACATTTTCTGTAGCAGATTATTACATCATCTGACACCCCAGGATACAAACCACAATAGCTGGCTTGAAAGTGCAATATGTACTGCTGTTCTGGTTAGCTTTTCATGTAATTCATTGCAGGGATTGTGTTTTATTTCCAGTGACCGCACTTGCCATCAGTCACTGTGGTTGTGGATCACAGATCCAAAATGATGTCATGCAGCAGGAAGAGAAATAATGTATTGCGGTTTAATGATTTAATATCATAATAGGTTAGGCCACTATGTGTTACATATGTAATAGGCTCTACACTGGCTTTTCTTAGCCAAAATATCCTTTTTCTTTACTAAAATTAACTGGCTTGCCAACATGTGGTTTTGAAGTTACTTTGATGTTTAGTCAAACCCAAATGTATTTAAAAGGTGCAAACACAAACAAGAGCTTGGAATAGTTTACAGTGGTATAAGGGGATACAAAATGGAGTAAGGGGGATGAAACTAAACAGTTTAAGCAAAACACAGTTCAAGCAAAAAACTGATTGATGCTGAGACTTGTTTGAAGATATCCTAAGGGAAGCTCTGGAGCTTGAGTAATTTTAAAACAAGTTGGACGTAACACTAGACATGACACAGTAGTGCAGTGACAGAGAAACTGATTCAGGCCTCAATCCTGCAAATGCTTACACACATGCTTAACTTCAAACATTTGAGTAGTCCTGTTGACTTCAGGGGAACGGCCCATGTGAGTAAATTTGAGCCCAAGAGTAAGAATGTGCAGAATTGGTGCCTAGAGGACATAACAGGCCTTTTCCATCTCTAATTTGTAACGGTGGAGTTTTCAAAAGTATTTAAGACAGCTAGGTGACCAAGTCATTGACATTCAATGGAAGTGGGGTGCCTAACTCCCACAGGTGTTTCTGGAAATTCCATCCTAAGATATTTTACTTGTTAATGTCCATCACAGTTCAGAAATTGAATACTAAGGAAAATATACACACAGGACCTTCCAGTGCATATCACCTAAGGTCATCTCAACAGTGCAGATTAACACTGGCTGCACAAATTTTCTGTGGTTCCTTCTGTTCAACCATTATGCCTTTCTTACTTAAGCAACATTCATGTATTTTGGGCCCAAGAGATTGGACAGAAAAGCTCATGGAGCTTCCCATCAAACCCAATCTAGCATTGTCCTTTGTCCATTAGGGTAGATTCTGTAACCACAGGTCAGCCTTCCCCCCATGCAATCACTGAAACCATCTCAAAAGATATGGTCATTTTCTGATGGCCTAGCATGTATGAGGTAAGGCCAGATGTCTCTGTCCTCCCAAACAGGAGCATCAGTCAGATAGCTGTGCATCAGATTTCACCAGATGTTTCTGCAAAAACAATTGATCATAGCCTGAATCTACCATCCCTTGAACCTCAGCCCTATTAGCTATGACATCAATAACATACTCTTTAGGTACAGGAAGGAAAGTATGCACCCACATGAAAGGGTATCATAGATCCAAACTCCAAGCAGGGACAGAAACAACAGGTGTGGCCTTCATTCCACAAGAAAAAAAATCATTGGGTTTCCTATCCCAAATGGAATGCTAACCTGTTTCTAGGTCTCTGCCATATGGACACCATTACCACACCCAGACTTCCCTGGAGAATTCAACCCACTCCTTGGCCTATCCCCCAGTGGGATCCCATGAGCTGTCAACACAGTGTTGTGTGCAGTCTCAGTCTGGGGAATTGCCTGGTCTACTAATCATCCATGATGTGGAAGCCTTAAGCCTCTCATTGTCCCTTCACCATCTGGCTTGAATGCCCTGACCCTCAGTTTCCCAGACAGGATTACAGTCCTGCACATATGGAACTTTTGAAGTTCTCCACCAGTATTAATGGCTACTAGCTACCTCCACAAAGAAAAATACCCACTCCTTACGTTCAGCCAGCAGTATTAAAGAAATTCCACTTTCAACTGCTTGTGCATATATCCCAGAGCTGCAGTGCCCTAGATAGCTTGCAATGAACCTGTCTGCTCTGAACCACAGTCAATGGCCCACCTCAGAGAACCCCAGCAATCCAAAATGGCTGCTTTGAGAAGTGAGCGGAAGACATTCAATCTTGTCTGATAGACCACTTAAGGCTCCTCTGTCAGGCATGACATAATCATAAGGGTCACAAACCTCGGGTCTACTGGTGTGCTCTTGTCTTGAGAATTGCATCAGTCATCTTCTCACCCCCTTTGTCCAGGGGTGCTGGAACAATATGGGTAGTGGGGGTGCTGAGAGCCATTGAACCAAACTGTAAACCCTGTATATGATGGAAACAACTTCAAGCCAGAGGGTGCAGCTTCACCCTTAGCACCCCTAGTTCCAGCATCTATACCTTTGTCTACTTCCTTGCTGTCCCCTTACCTCCCACCCCCAGCATGGGGCATCTTCCCCAAGCATAGGAACAGTTTGTCTTATCCTGTCCTCCAGTGCCCTACTGTTACTGATGTTGCTGCTGGCATCATTGTATAAATCATTGTAGCACATTTCTTCTGCTGTTTCATCACTCGTTTCATCAACTTATTTGGTTTCTACCTAGGTATGAAATCCCACAGCTCCTTCACATTTTATGTAAACTGGTGGGATGACTCAGAAGCAACAAACACTACACGAATCAGAAAGAGCAAATCTTTAATCAGCCAAAAATCAAAATCCAAGTGAACCAGAAGCAAAACAAACAAGAAAAAGATTCCCAAAACTGTGATTCGCCCAGCCCTCCACACCTGGCTATTATTTCTGCCCCTTCTGTATCTCCAGCAGCCAGTACCCAAGTCATTAAATCCAGTTGCATTGCCCCACCCGCACCAACCAAACACTTATTCAAGAAAAGGGGAAAGTGTAACTGGATTAGCCTGGTGTACTGTGGACCACAGTAGCGCCCCCATAGCCTGTCACATAGATGCAGAAATTGTCATAAAAATGTGATTAGCAGCAGAATTAAAAAATTTTGACTGGCAGTTGGCTTTTTAGACCATTGTCCATAAAGGGATTTTTAATGCATTCCCTTCAGTTACCGAACCCAAACAATGATGAATGGTGGGAAACAATAGCCATAAGCTTGGCCCAAAGGAGTCCATCAGGGAACACAGTGCCTCACTTACTGCAAGCAACACACTGCATACTTGAATCACGGTACTAATGCGCTGATTTTTTTTCTTTCTTATTCCATTTATTCTTTAATAGCCATCGGTACTGAAACTGATGTTTGCAAAAGCGAGTGAGTTGATTAATTGGTATTTTATACATCTGGTATTTTCTCATAAAAGACTGGTAAACTTATTTCAATTATCATACCACCAACAAGGATGCAATCTGTTCACAATGGCTGTTTACGAATGGCTGCTTTGGGTAATGGCTGTTGTTTTACCATGGGAAATGAAATATAATATTATTAAACAGAGATATGCAGAATGATGTGTCAACTTATCCATCTCTCTGATGTTTATAGGCTTCATTTTTTATGTTTATTTTATTTTATGAGACCAAACATTAAAGTATTTCTTATTTGAAAGGATCTCATTTCTTTTATTTTTGTTTTAATGCCCTTGAATATTAACATCCACAAATTCACATGCAATCAGTACAGGAAACCTGCAGTAGGTACTTTATTAATTCAATTTAGATAAACATGCTATAATGAAAGAGATATTGAAGTAAAACATTTATCTTCTTACTAGGAGGTAAGCTGCTCCTGGCCAGAGTGCTATTCATTTTCTGCTTTAACACCCCACGTGACAATTTCATGAAAGGGTTGGTTTTTTTTGTTAAACTCATAACCAGTCTCATAATTTCTGTGTACATTAGGGTTGTGAGAGGTTGTGTGTATGGATGTGGGGGAAGAGACGAACTTTCTAAGAATTTTATACAGCTTTGATAATTGCAAAGAACATTTGGGTCATATGTAAGAGAGATAAAGGAAATGTAATGTAATATGAAATCTTATCAGTTGATTTTAAAAAATGCTAAATTTCCTTTTTGGAAACAGAAATATGAACTATCCTCCTCCCCAATCTATCACACCATAATATCCCATTATGCAAAACAATTTTCAAGGCTAAAAATGTGAGGACACTGCAATATGCCCTTTGCATGTCACTTTGTTCCAATTACCATGTACTTAATTCAGTAAGAATATAAATTTGAGATGCTCTTCAAGTTCAAAATTGGTAAAAATGGATTTGGGGGGGGGTGCCTTAAATATATGCTGTATTGCCCAAAATGACGGCGACACATTTTGTAAGACCAAAAAATTGAAGAGTAGTGAGCACAGTAAATGCACACAGAGAACCCAGCCAACATACTTTCCAACAAACACAAAATGGATGATCCTGCTGGGGAAAAAATACTCACTGCCTGGCAACAGAAACGTCAATATTACTAAACAGCTGACACTAGTTTATGTTCACAGGCTATTAAGAGAATAAGATTCCTTTCATTCCTCCTCAAATTTCAGGAGATTGGTCGTCGTTTTTTTTGTTTTGGTGCTAATTTTTCACAACCTAGCAAGTACACTCCAGACTAAGTAATTACATTCTGTCTACCTTCTGCAATTTCTCCCTTTCTTGCACCCTAAAACTATAAGCAGCTTTATGCTGTACTGTAAAACAACAACTTCATTTCACCCCAGACACAGTGGCATTTCCTCAGCAATTTAAGTAATCCCTGTCCATGGCCTGTATATCACCTGGTTATATTTGTGAAATGCTTTTGGAAATCCCTCACGATTCCACTGAATATTTAATTTCTTGCTAGGTCTTAGGTTCTCACTAACAGCTTGATGCATAAGTAGCAGCAGAGGGCCAATATTTTTCAAAAGTCTCTGCTGACTTGGGTAGCTAAGATGAGACAACACTAAGAGAGCCCTATTTTGGAGACAGTGGTCAACACCCAGCCTCTGAAATCAGGCCTCTTTCAAGTGTATTAAGCACCCAGAATTACTGATACTTCTGAAAATTTTGGCTTCACTCCCGCTTTTGCAAACTCCTCCTTGTGGGTTGGATCCTTGAGGCTGCATGAAGCTCCACTGACTTCACTGGCACTCCATGCAACAACCAGGGTTCAGCCACAAGGAGTAACTTGCAAGGTTGAGGACTAGAAATGTAAGTCATCCATTCTCTAGACAATGCTAAATCTTTATTGCTTCGGTTTTTGATAAGAGATGAATGTGAATGTAATACTGAAACGGGGGTGGGAAGGTAAGGAACAACTTTTAAACTTTAAAACAGGCAAAGAAATGAATTCATTAAATCTATTGGATATAACAATTTAATGGAAGGGAAAAATACTAATTAAATTATTAAAATCTAGATTGCACATAGTAATTAAAAAGATGGTTGCTATGCAACAAAAAAAAGATTTCTATGAACATTGCAAAAATATATTTGTTAAGTATGCTGGTATTTTGCCTTGACCTTTTTCAGGCATACACCTGCCCAGACTGTCTACAAATATGTTTTGGAGAATGATAATATTAAATGTACTTGGTGAATAAAAACGAAAATCAGCTATTTGATTGAGCTAATGATTTTTATTATATTAAAAAGGTTAGGAATAAGGAGCTCATATGCTTTTTAAAAAAATGTAATTTATATGGTGATGTCATGTCAGTTGTAAAAGATTCATTACCATCACAAATAAAGGGCCTGATCCTGCAGGCCCTCTGTGCATAAGGCCATGAGCTAAATATGGTAAGTTGTAAAGGTCTTAAGCAACAGTAATTGGCTCTCTTAGATATAAAACATGAGGCTGTTTGTTCAATATATCTGTTGTCATTAGGCAGTTTTCACTTTTTCCATAGACACCAACCCAGATGATACCTTACCTATATGCATGCTAAAATTTGCATGGTAGAGTTTCTTCTGCAATCAGTTTACACTGGGTATAGCAGAGAGTGGGCTGTCAGGGAAGTGGTTACCATACCCAGCTTCTCTGCTTCAGCCCTGACACAGTTTAAAGCCATCTGAGGTCTGTTCTCAGTCGGCAGTTCTCAAACAGGGGCATATGTACCCCTGGGGGTATGCAGAGGTCTTCCAGAGGGTACATCAACTCATATAGATATTTGTCTTGTTTTACAACAGGCAACATAAAATGCACTAGTGAAGTCAGTGCAAACTAAAATTTCATACAATGACTTGTTTATTGTGCTCTATAGACTATACACTGAAATGTATGCACAATATTCATATTCTAATTTATTTATTTTATAATTATATGGTAAGAAGAAAGTAAGCAATTTTTCAATAATACTGTGCTGTGAAACTTTTGTATTTTTATATCTGATTTTGTAGGCAAGTAGTTTTTAAGTGAGGTGAAACTTGGGGGTACACAAGATAAATCTGACTCCTGAAAGGGGCACAGTAGTCTGGAAAGGTTGAGAACCGCTGTTCTTAGTGGTGCCAGCCAGCTACAGTCCTGTAGGGATGATACCTAGGTAGGAATTGCTGGAATGCTTTTCACTAGAGCTGGTGAGGAATTTTCAGTCAGAACAATTACCCAAAATTTTCAGTTTTCCATTGGGATAAATTAAATGACAGCTCCCCAGATGCCAACATGAAAAGCTCTTGTCACTTTAAAAAATAAAATCGACAAGAGGCAGCAGTCAGCCAGAAAATTCAATTTTGGTTCTCCCCAAACCAATTTTTTTTGGGAATCCCTTTTGGAGGGGTGTGGGGAAAAAAATCACCATTTTGCCTGTGTCTCAATTCAGGATGATTTTTTCTTCTAAAAATATTATTATTATTATTATTATTGCTAGAATAGATTTCTATTGTCCATACAGTTCTTCTATACACTTCAGCTTTCATTGTCCATGACATGACCCTCTCCTCCAGGGACTGCTGGAAAGGAACCATAAGAGCCAACTCTGTGGTGCTCTGTGATCACTCAATGATCACCACAAACTCCACAGGCCCTACACATACTGGGGACTTCACCATGCTGGAGGCATGCCCATCAGGAACTGTGGTGAGGTTTCTACACCTGTGAATATGCAAATGTGCATAAGTTACACATGCACAGGTGAAGCCTAGGTTTAAGCTCCACTGAAACCTACTTTTGTCCTCTGTTAGATATACGCTATTCACAGTGGGCATTCTTATCCTTTTACACCTGTGTGTAGACACACAGAGACACGATGAAATGTTTGATTAGAAACGAGATTGATTTAAATTTCTATTTACAAACTAAAATGCAAAAATTGCAATTGATAAATTGGGTGGAATAAATTCATATTATTCATATATAATGGACTGCAAGGTCTTCAGGGCACAGGCCATGGCTTGTCAATGTCCTTAATGCATTACAGGTTTTAATGAATGTATTATCATTGACTTTTTCAAAAAGAGGCAGCAGCATGATGCAGAGGATGTTGGGTATGGAGAAATGAAAGAAGGAGACACTTTCCTGTAATTCACCAAAGACAGCACAATCTTCCCCTTGAGGAGAGGGGTAAAGGAGTTTGGCCTTAACAACGGAACACTACATTGCATAAATCTTCCTGCATTTGTGCATCTCTCGCTCCTTGCAACAGAATCTTTGTTCCATGTTGTTTCCTTCATGGAAGCTTTGGTAAGTTGAGCAGTATGGCCTCACTTTATGATTAAATTTATCTACTCAAGTAACCTATCCTACCGTAACAGAAAACACGTGTTTTTTTTCCCTTCCTGATTCTATCACCATTTGTTTCTTCACTTGGGGCCTTGGCCTAAATATCATCATTATAATTGTTGGTCACAATATTTGTGGCTCAGGATTTTCTCAAATGGTGTGTGGGGAAGCAGCTGCAGAACTGGCACACACAACTCATGCATTCACATTTTCTCTGATGTATTTGTAAAGATTCTGGATGGATGTTTGCAAATCACTCTGATGAGGACATATTGATTATCCTACTTTTTGATTCATGGTATAAGAGGATACGAAATGGCAATTGTAATTAGTTAGCTCCTTTCAAAAAATATTATAGGTTCTATATTTCTTTGGTAAATATAAGGCTCTATTAAAATAGAGGTAGGGAGTATTTTAGGGGCTCATTTCTCTCATCTAGAGGGACTCAGTCCTGTCAACATCAATCAAAGTGGCAGTACACACTGGGTTTCTGCAAGAGAAAGATTCATCTAGTAGACAAGGATATCCCCAGGCTGCAAGTAGATGCAGCTGTGTAAACTGCACATGCCTTATGTTCCAATAAAAAGAAAGGTTGGGAGAATTGTGGGAAGAAAGAGACCAAAATTATATTTAATACAAAAAAATTCCCTGGGACAGTCAAAGAAGTTATCTTTGCCCACCAGGGGCATTGAATTATGGATTCTCTGGCTATTCTCTGCTAATTTGATTATACTGTGCTTAATGTTTACATCTAAATGCAGTCTTTTCAGTGGATTAGGTCTATCCTAAACATTAATCTTATTATAGGAAGTAATTTAAATTGCATTTTGACAGAAGAGATACACACCAACAGAAAGCACATCCTAAAGGCCTCTTGATGTCGCCAACAGCCAAACATAAATATCTGACCAATTCTGTACTATTTTATTAGATGATGTATTGATAGGATAATGTTTATTGCATTCAGCTACACAGCATGACCACCAGGGATCCTAGTTTTCTATAATAAAAAAATAAAATTCTCCAATAAAAAAATAACCGTAAAAATCTGTGTTTTTCCATGATTAAAATGAAATGCTGAACTTTAGTTTCCCTAGCCACAATATACATAGGTTGAACAGAATATTTTAATGGTATATTAACTATTTTTAAGCAAATTTGAAGCCTACCAATGCCATGAATGATAATAAAATTAATGTCATTGCAATTTGTATTACTTACATATACAAATACTTCTGTATATAGTATTTGTATATAGTATATAGTATAGTAGAAATTTTTTTAAACGCACAAAAAATAAAGTGAAAATTGCTTTTATATTAACATTACTCACTTTCTAAGTTAGCCCGGGTTGTTAAAATAGAGTTGCAGCATTCCAGTCACATTTTCTTCTTTCAGACATTGGCACTGATCACAGAAAAGAACCTCAAATTTGCTGAAACATCTTCTGTTGTCAGCACCAGGCAGCATCAGCTGAAATCTGAGCCCCACCTCCCGGGGCTGTCAAGGGGAACCCCATCTTAAAGGCTCAGGCTGTCAACCCTGGTTTGGTTAATACGGATAGCCAGATAATGGAGACTGGGATGAATTGGGTCCTCCTATATAAGTTTTTATTTTTTCACAAAATGTAAAAACCGAAGACACTGTGTAAAAATGCAACTCCTGTGTTTTTCTGCATTTTTTTGTGGCAAACATATTTCCAGGATCCCTGATGATCACCAAAAACCTGAGGGTGAAGGTTACACTTGAGGATACATCACAAAGCTACCCCCTTCCATACTAACAACTGGGCTTCTAGCCACTGAATATGGTAGAATAAGTTCCTGTAAATTTACAGTATGGAAGATGAGGTACAAAAATACCACTCTAATTCACAAAATGTTAACATTACTTCATAGGCCTGATAATTCAGTTATACCACTAGTCTTCTGTAGTGAGTAATACAGGAGATAATCCGGATTCAGAAATAATTACCATGAATCTGAATATTAATAGTACTGCTGTGAGGCCCCTTATTTCCTTATACATAAACTGCCTTTCTAAGCTTCACTTATGGTCTTTCATTTTCTTTTTCTCCATTTGGGCCTACGTAGTCTCACTTTATTTTTCTTACTGAAGACAAAGCCCAGTGAAGTCAAAGCATCTCCCATTGACTTCAATGAGCTTTGAATTAGGCCCAAGTTTACTATAAAAGGCAAATAAACATTATAATATGGCAATACATTTCACAATTAACTGCATACTTAAAATCTTATTGTTGTTTATCCTTTAAGGAAGTTTAGGTCAATTAAACTATTGATAGAGTGAGTCTGAAAGAAATTAGTTCTTGCCATCATGGAAGGAGGCGCTATGCCAACTATGCATATTGATAACTGGGCAGCCTTAATCATAGAGAACTACACACTAAATACACATTGATCAGAATGACAGCTGGGTACATACTGAACTACTTTGAGTACCTCCTATTTTCCCGTTCTGTACACTTACACATAAAGACAGTGATAGGAAAGAACTGCTATTGTAAGCTCCGTGGGGCAGAAAACATCTCTGTTATGTGTCTGAACAGCACCTAGCACAGTGGGGCTCTGAGACAGGATCACAGCCTCTAGGCACTACAGCAATACCACCACCACCACTTTCTGCTACTGTAGCCAATTTTTTATGGGCTTTAAAATTTACAAAGACACCTGAAGCTGCAACTAAATGCAGAACACAAGGTTAAGTAAATTGTACATTCCTCACTTCTTCTGGTAGAATGGAGACTATTGTACAAATATAAAATGGGCATAATAATATTTCCCTACCTCACAGAGGTGTTGTGAGGATTGCTAAAATCAAATTTGTAAAACGCTTTGAGATACTTGAATGATAGGCAAAATAGCACACAATATTACTAGTGCTATTATTAGACCCAGCATGATAACAAATTAGGTTAATACTTTGATTTTATAACAGCACCTTCCAGTCAAAGATCTGAAGCAATTTAAAAGCATTATATTTATTATACACATATCACATTTGTGAGGTAGGGAAAGTGTTATTATCTGCAGTGAACAAGACACAAAGAAGTTAAGGGTCACATTTTTTAAAGTGGTCTAACAATTTTGTTCCTCTGTTTCCTGATGCTACATTTTATATACCTTTGGCTTGATTTTCACAGGAACTAAGGGATGCAGAGCCCTTTGGCTTTACGTGAAGTTGTAGGGGTTCAGTGCTACTGGAAAATCAGGTTCACAGTGTCTGAAGGTGGGCAATCAAAACAGAGCTATCCAAAGTTGGAGGCCACTTTTGAAATCCTTTCCAATATCGCATGCTGAGTCAGTGGCAGAGATACAATGGTGTCCTGCTGATCCTCAGACAGCCCTGCTTGCAGAATTCATAAAAAGATAAAGAATCAAAGTTCCTGTCCAGTTTCGAAGAAAACAATTCTCATTTTCATCAGTAACTTAACAACAAATACCATATCCCTGGAAAGACTGTGATGCTATTTTGTTTTCTTCTATTTAGTGTTAATCTAGTAACGAAATTGGTGTTTTACCTCAACCTTGTGAACTGGAGCTCCTGTTAAAAAAAAAGAGAGAGAGGTTTTCAGCAAAAGGGGCATAAAGTGGAAATCTGGGTGCATTCATTGGTTGTTCCTGGAAAGCAAACTGCTTTGATATTGCACAAAACCAACTAATAGTTCAACCTGTAATAACTGAAGAGTGTGATTAAAACTTCAGAATTAATTCAAATGCTAAGTTACAAGATTGTTTTGGCGCACAGTATCCAACATTAAAAGTTGTCTGGAACAGATGATGAAGAGGTGAGAGGATTTCTGTTTTGGTACCAAGTATCAGAGAGGTAGTTGTGTTAGTCTGTATCCACAAAAATCAATGAGGAGTCCTTTGGCACCTTAAAGACTAACAGATTTATTTGGGCATACACTTTCATGGGTAAAGAAGTAGTGGGTTTTTTACCCATGAAAGCTTATGCCCAAATAAATCTGTTAGTCTTTAAGGTGCCACCGGACTCTTCATTGTTTTTCTGTTTTGGTGACTCTCCAGTATGTAAAGTCAAGTATTTTTATTTTACCAGGGAGATGGAGGTCAGGGACGGGACAAAAGTAGGGAGGATCTGTGATCCAGCTTACAAATGATGACTTGAATACAAGATTTATCCAAATGCTCATTCAAGTTAATTACTCCTTTGGGGAAAGGTTGGCTGCCTGGAATTTTATCCCTAGAGTTGAAGCAGTACAGATCATAAATTCAAGTTTTTCAATATTTAAATATTGAAATTTCTTTTTCAGCAGCCATTCTGCTCTCAACTTGAGATGCTTCTAGTTCCATTATTTTTGCTGCTGTTTTTGACCTGAGCAGCTATCTGAAAATTCAGAGTCTTGTTGGTTGTTCCAATTAGGGGGAGAAATTTAAAGTAAAGTATTTTTTGATGCAATCTTTTTTATTTACAAAGATTTTTACATAAAGTCCTGTTTCCCTGAACATAGTAGGAATTAAACAGAAAAAGACAGTTTCTTTGCTCACTGTGCCAAAACCTGCCTTTCCAGCCAGCTTTCTCTCAGGGCCACAGCACTATCACTTCTGTTACTGTCTGCCTGGCTTTCTGGCTGCCTCCCACTCCCTACTCCTGGGGGAATTCTGTGCTACCACATGCATGTATTATTAATGAGCCATGCATATTTTTAAATTTTTTTGCACAGAAAAAGCTCCTACCAAAATAATGCAGCAGTTCCACCTTTTGTCCACCAGATGGCACTGTGGCAATAGAACACAGCAGCAGCTCCCAGTCAAGTAGGGAAGAGAAAGAGCCTGACTTCTTGCAGAGCCTTTCAGGCCAGGTCAGGAGACAGGGGCTATGCAACGACAGACAGCGTGGGATGCTGGGGAGGGAGGGGGTGGTCATTGGACAGGGGCTCATAAGACTGGGGCAGGGGCTGAATGGGAGTGGAGGCACAGGGACACAGTGGGAAGGTAGGGGCAGGGCCACATGGTGACGGGAGAGGGGGGTCAAAGCTACATAGGTATAGAGGGTGGCTGAGTGGAGGTCATAGACACATGGGGACGGGGGAGGGGGTACAGGGACACATAGTGATAGGAGTGGCTGGGTGGGGTACAGAGACATGGGAACAGGGGAGGGGGTACAGAGCCACATAGGGACAGGGGAAGGAGGTGCAGGGCTACATGGGGATGGGGGAGTGGGTGTCTGAGTAGGGGTGGAGGGACACATGGACAGGTGGTGCAAGGACACATAGGAGTGCAGGAATACATGGGGAAAGGGGCAGATGTGCCTGACTGAATGGGAGAGGCTAGGGGTCAGCCAGGGTCTGTATGGTGGAATCTCCCTAACAATGCTCCCTCTCCCCGAAAAAACCTGTTCCATACTTTTCCACGCACACCCAACAACCCTCCAAGTTCACACCCAGGCTCCTTCCCAGCAATGTACTTCCCTCTCCCTCAGCTCCTCTGTTACCCCTGACTTCCCCCAAACCTTTGCACTGCTTCTGATCACTGTGGGAAATATGGTTCTGTATTACCCAGAGATCTGTATTAATATACCTAGTAAAGAATCTATTTGTCAAAAAAACATTTCCTGAATCTTTTTTGTTATCTGTATTGTTACAGACATACTTGCTGACATGATTATATTGTGTTATTTTGACAAGTAAATTATGCAGAATTTTGCAGAATTTTAAAATATTGTACACAATTTTTTAAAATTTTTTGTTACAGTATTCCTGCAGGAATAGCTTCCCCAACACACATACTCCTATCACTCCAAACCCTAGACTCTTAATTTGACACCTCATGGACCATATGATTCAGCTTCTACTCAAGCTTTTACATGTGCTTTCGCTTTGGGGGCTACTACTTTGCTTTAGCCTTTTCTTTACAATGGCTTCTTTACATTTTCCTGAATGAAAGATTATGGTTATGCTTGATGCATAACAGTAAGGTTTAACTGATCCCATAACATTGTTCTGTATTTGCACTAGCATCCACTAGGTACTAGACACTTTCCAAAAACTTCAAAACGGTCCCCGTTCTGAGAAGCTCGCAATCTACCACAAATGATTAGAAGTCAGAGAAAGGGGAATAACAACAGTCCATTTATATACTAGTGAACTTGATTCACTGCAGGCAGCATGGCAGAAGTGGGACTCAAATGTAGACAGTGTGGTGGCCTTCTGGATGAGCTCAGGAGAAGGGGTCATGCCACACATAGGGACTAGATATGTCAGTAAGACCCTGTCCACTTTGCTTTTACTGCAGTCACATGCTAATCTCCCTTTCCTTGCAATTTTCTGGGCAGAGGGAGGAGACAAAGCTGGGGCTCTCATTGCAAGATATTCTGACCAATTTTAGGACAGCAAGATGAGGCTCACTGCAGGAAGGAGTTCCGACCCAGCTTTTCTTCTCTGTGTCCACAGACACCACCCTCTCGCACAGCACCAATACCCAGTGATACTTTCAAAACCTTGTAAATTAGTTAGCCCATAAGATTACATCCCCCTGGGATATGGGCAGTTTCCTAGTGGTTGAACATGGTTAATTTTCCTACATCTAAAATGTGAATTTCTACAGGATGAAACCTCAACATGTGGCACATTTAATTTGGCACATTTTAAGAGAGATTTGGGAGTGTAGTGAGAGCGAATTGCCTAATATGCGGCAGATAGTAAGTAGCTAGCTAAAATCCCTAAGCAGGCAAATAACATGGCATCTGGGCAACAATTATTTTTGTTTTGTAATTCCATCATGAATCTGTAGGAAACTGTTACTAACTTTCTGTAACTGTTGTTCTCCGAGATGTGTTGCACATGTCCATTCCACTCTAGGAATATGAGCACCTTGTGCAGAGTTGTCAGAGATTTTTCCCTCAGCAGTACCTGCCAGGGCAGTGAGAGAGCACCCAGCTACACCCAGGTATAAAAAGTGAAGCTGTCCCCAAACCCCCTCAGTTTCTTCCTACCAGAAAGACTCCAATACAGAAGGGAGGGTTAGTAATGGTTTCTTCTTCAAGTGATTGCACATGTCCACAAGCAGTTTGAAATGGAGAAGGGCTTGGAGTTTACTTAAAATAGGGATTGTAGGACCACCCATCCAAATCCTGCATCCTCTAGTCAGAAAGGTTGTGGAAGCTGCCTGTGAATCTGGTTCAATGAGGCAACACTGTATTTGGAGAGCATTACCAGCCAATTGGTAACACAGAAATCCAGCTAGAAATCCAGGAACAGATCCTTTGGGTGGAGACTGGATGATCCTTTATTCTCTCTGAAACCACCATGAACAGTTGTGAGAGACTTAAATGAACTAGCCCAATCCAAGTAAAAAGCTTAACGCTTTTCTAACATCAAGAGAGTGAAACTTTATTTTACTTTTAACTGAATGAGGCTTTGGAAAGAAAGAAAGAAAAAGAAAGTTGCTTAGTTAATGTGGAAATTGAAAGCACTTTAGTCAGAAACTTTGGGTGAGGCTGAAGTTAAACCTATCTCTAAAGAAGATCATACAAGGAGGTTCTGATACTAAGACAAGCAATTTCTCTGCTCTGCTGGCCAAAGCAACAGCAACCAAGAAAAGCACATTCACAGAAAGGTATTATAGAGAACAGGCTCAAATGAGGAACTAATCAACTATGCTAGAACTAAATCTAAGTTTAATGGGGGAAGTGGGCTGTGTATCTCTAGATAGCTGTCCAAACTGTTCAGAAACTTGATGGACATAGGATTTGGGGTGGGGAGGATAGCATTTATCCATGGCTGGGTGGAAAGCTGAGATAGGTGGACTCTGATGGAACTAATAGCTAATGCTTGTTGTTTTATAAACAAGAGATATTCACCATATATTGGACTAGGACTAGGGGCTCAAGACAGGTAGCCTTTCTGTATGGACCAAATTGAATCTTTTCCATTTAACATGGTAAGTAGTCCTAGTTAAAGGCTTTCTAATATGCAGAAGAACTTCCTGCGCTCCCTTAGAACGACAAAGATCTGGCTCTTGACTCATTCAGATTAGGGGGTGCACTCCTAACAAATGTGCACATACTTGGTACCCACTTTGAGTGGGAAGGATCCAATGGGCAAAATAGACTCCGTGAGCAGAAATTTGCATCTGTCTGCCCTTTCTTTCTTTGGGTGGGGTTTGAACCCCCTACAAATGTGACAGTTATCACTCACATGTTCCGCACCCAGACACTTAAGGCAGCTGGGGTGATGGTCATTCACTGGCATAAACTTGTTACATGAGTGATAGAACTTAAAGTCAGGAGAACGAAGCATGATTTTGCTACTGGTACCGGCACCCAAATGGGAACCAGGGAATCCACACTACCAAATACTAATCTAAAGTTACTCGTATCTAAACTATGTACAAAATCTCTAAACTAGCCTCAAACTAAACACAAATGGTACTCTTTACACTAAAGAGTGTAGGACTTGCGGGGGGGTTGGGATGGCTCTGCCTTTTATGCCTGCATGCATTGGCATGAAGCGAAAGAGGGCCCTCACACCACCTGGATGGGTATTGCTGAGGGAAAAATCTCCAACAACTGTGCATGAGGCATGCACATACTTACAGTGGAATGAACATGTGAAATCACTTGAAGAAATTATGCTTATCACTTCTTCAGATCCAACCTTTGCACTGTAATTTACAATGAAAGTTTCTGTTTTAATAAGGCCTGTGTCCCTTACAGAAAGGCTCTACATAAGGTTGAGCTTTCTGCAGAAATCTCGCTTTATATTTACATATATATAAATCAAGTGAAAATTGTCTTCTTTCCTATTAGCACCTCTGCAGGAGACAAATAAAAATATCTCTTCTTTGTATCTACTCACTGACTCTATTAAACCTGAGGGAAAATCATGTCAGAAAAATTGTCTGCAGCTTGAGAAAAATAAATTAAGAGAAACCACAAGTGTGTAGAAGTGGGTTTCCATGCAACTGATATCACTTGTACAAAGAGCTAATCTTGTTGTCCTTAAAATTTCATCTTGCAGTCTTTACTCAGACAAAACATTGCCTTGATTCAACAAGTTTTGCCTGAATAAGGGCTGCTCAGAGTATTTAACTGAGCGCTATGAACGCTTGAAGGATACTATATATTATATTCTGTGGCTTCAGTAATATCCAGAAAACGTCACCCTGCACCCTCAGCAGCCTCAGAAGTGGGAAGGCATTGTCTGAGCCAGCCGGAAGGGGAAGAAAATCTGAAACCCGTTAAGGAATATACTTTTTCCAACCCGTGAGGTCCAGAGTAGCAGAGAGTTGATGACTGTTTGGGTGGGTAGAAAGGTCCAGTATAAGATTATTGGCTCCTCCAAGGGGAAGATCTGTAAGTCCTTTCCCTGGCCCAAAGGGTGCCATTCTGTGCTGAGAAGAAAATCCCCAAGCCTTTGGACCATGCTGTGAGCATCATGCTAGTCACCTTTTGGGGTTGGGAAGGAATTTTTCCATCACTACCATATTGTCCTGGGCATGCAGGTTTTTTCCACCTTCCTCTCCCAAAGACACAGTGGGTAGATTAGATTGTAAGATTCATTTTTGTTGCAACTTGACAGGTGTCCAGTGCAGGTCAATAAGGGCTCCAGGTTGCTAATAAATTGGGACTGGACACCGATTAGGAGATGGAGGGGAATGGAGTTAGAGTTCCTAACATCTGGTACAGTGAGGTGACAACACCCTCTTTCACACCCCCTTAACCGCCCTCCCGATTATGAGGGTTAAGTCCCAGCTACAGTTCTGGGAACAGGTGGAATAGATGGGTGGGAAGCTGACAGCAGCTCTCCCTATGTTGAACTGTTTATAAAGGAAGGATGGCCTGCACTGGATGAGTCATTGACTGATACTTCCCAGAGGTGTTAAGTTTAAAAAAAAAAAAGTTGCAGCCTAGTTAAACCACATTGCTCATGTCCTGTGTCTTACTCTGGTGGTCCAGGACAACTATCTATATAACTTTGTATGTATATTATGACTATAGTTGCAATGACACAGCAATTAGAGACAATTAGCGGGGATGTGACACAATTAGAGACAATTAGAGGGGGTGTGTGGAGGCAGAGAGGGAATATCTTCCTATTGAGCCACAGTTGGCTCTTTTATATGTATTTTACCCCCATGTGATTTCAATGGAATTACTCTTGATTTACCCTGATGCAAACAACAGTAGAATCAGGCCCACTGTGTTATCTCATGTCTCATCAGACCAGCCATGATAATAGAGCTGGGAAAGCACAAAAGTCAGGCTTTGTTTCAAGTGAACGTATATCTTGACATTTCCCCCACAGCATGCGAGTTTCCAATGTTCAAGTCCTATGTCATCCTAGATATTCACAACGTTTGTTCTGGTTCATTAGGACACTGCAGTAACTTCAGAAGAAAAGTTGCTTTTCTAGGCATTCCCTGGCACAATTTTAATACAGTTTGTCTCGGTTATTAGCATATTGACTACCACAGCTTCATGGCCTGTAAAATTGGATTAAGATTTTGGAAATGGAATTAAAAAAGTCAGTTTAAAATTATAAGGCGCTTCAGTTTTTTAGATAATGAGGACTTGGACGATCTCATCTTGCATGTTTCCTGACTTCAGGTCAATACCTAGATTATGAAACCACTAATCTTGGCTGGTTAATGGAGTTTAGAGTTATGAAACAGAATAAGTCCTGTGATTAAAACAGGGACTATAAAAATCATAGAACTGCTGGTTCTGCACCATGAACTTGTATTTCTATCAGACTCCAGGTTTATATTCTCAGTTTACCACCTTGACTTTATACCTCCTTGGGACAAATGTTCTTTCATGACCTTTAATTATTGTAATCACAGTGAAATTTCAGAAATGGATATCAGTAGCCATCTTATTAAAATAAATTCTCTTGGGTAATTGCTCCATTATTATTTCTCTTTATCACTTTTCCCCCCTATAACTGAGGTGGCCATATATTCAAATTATATGCAGATAATGTGACTTTTTCCTATTAAAAATTAAATACCCTACACTACATAGGGATTTTCCTGCTTATTTAGGCCAATTCCATAGTCTCTGTAACTGAACTATTTAGAATTCAGCTCCTGGTGTTTGTGCATGTCAGTGACGAGGGAATGGAGTGGACTACAGGTTTTCAAATGTAGTTCTGATTACCTGACATTAAATAATGAAGAGATTTTCTGTGTTATCCAACTGCTCCCCAGTGTTCATGGAGATGAATCAAGATGATATCGGGCAGTGAATTTAAATAAAGTTTTATATTGTCTTTTATTGTCCAAGAGGGAGTTATAAAGCAGCTGATGGAATGAAGGATGTGGGATGCATTGGAAGACTTTAGGATATAGTGAAAGATCAGTGATATGGTGATTTGTTTTAGCAGCTAAGATACAGTAGGTGTATGTCGAGATTTTTAATTAAGCATTATCCTTTCACTTCAGCTTTGATTGCATCTCTTTCTTGCTATTGGCCTCTCAGCACCAGTTCCTCTTAGAAGTGCAATACAGCAGGTGTCCATTGGACTTCTCCTCGATCATAATGTTGATGGTATATCTGCTAACCTGTACAATGCTGCCTAAATTGCCAGTCTATTGTTCCTCTACCTCAGGAGGCTGATAGTCTCTCACCCGAGACTGTTAATTACAAACTGCTGCCCTATCTTAAAAACAGTTATTGCTGGGCATAGTGTTTACTGCTTTGATTAGTCTCAATGATTTCAATGAGACTGTTCAGAGGAGTAGGTACTGCACCACTGCACGTAGGTGGTTGCAGGTGAACTCCCTGTATGTGGCTGGCATGACAGCTTATCCTTTAAATGTAACTGAATATTCTCCCATATATTTTACAAGCCTTTCTTGATATTCAGTATTTTAAGCAATGTCACAGAACGGGTTGCTTGGAAAAAACAGTCAGTGTTTTTGTTTCACTTCACTCTGATAAAAAATAATTGTTTAATATCATCTCCTGTTCAGAACTTGGCCACTGCTTACAAGTTTTACCTTCCAAGCACAAAAAAGAACCTATTAACATAAGCAAATAAAACAGAGTTGAATAAAATTGCTGACCAAGCAGATCAGCACTAGTGGTGAAAGAATGAACATATACTGTATGGTTAATAGGGTTGGAAATCAAAGATAATGTATTGGGGAATTTTCAGAAACAGCTGATTTTATGTTTTGTATCTAAACCAGTATAAAAATAACTTCAGTTTATTTTAACTGATACTTTGCTTGTATTAGAGATTAAAAAAAAATCACTCTCTTTCAGACTAAGAACTGCAGACCAAGAAGCTCAAAAGGTAAACAATACACTGATTGAAGATACAGTTAGACTATTTAGAGGCTGTGTTTACATTGTTTCATATTTCCATTTATATAGTATGTGCTCATGTTAGTTGTGATAAAGATCATGATCATTTTTATTGTGTGTGAATAATGTAATCATATACAAATAAGGCCATTTAGATTTCTGATTACTGAAATGCACATTATGTGTAACCATATTGCATTAAACAACTAATGACAATTTAATTAGTTATATCAATAAGAAATAAAGTAGTATAATAGAGTTTTGGCTGTAGTGTGAGCCATCTATGTAGGGAAAATAAACAAGTTATAACATAGTAATTACAATAGACCTTTCGTTACTGTGTCAATTATTTAAAAACTGCACGCACTGTAGTTTATGGCTGTTATAATATAGTCATGTATGGTAATATAGTCTAGTTGACATTGCATGTATGGTAATATAGTCTAGTTGACATTGCATACTTGTGAATGGGCTACACACACAACTGCAGTCAGATACTGCATTTCATTTACAAAAAAATGCTGCATATAGTGAGAAACATCTGTCAGGGCAACCTTGCAAGAAGCTGGAACATCAGGTCTGAGGATGCCCTATTTTTTCCACTTTGATTACTACAAAAAATACTTATTATACCTGAGTGTGTTCCCAGAACCCATATCTGCTTTTTAAATACCATTTGCACTGAGTTACAAGTGTTAACACATGAACAGGATAACAAAGTAACAGAGGGATTAATATTAATTGGAACTGTAAGTATCAGAGAAGGTGTCTAGGGATCATAAATAAGATTCAGTAAGTGCTTTAAGTGGGACTATTTCTCAGATCTGGCACCTAGCTAAAGATTAGCAAAGCTAATCAACAGTATTTCTAAAGGTCTGAAACATTGCTCCTCAGAGTGCATTTGTTTTTATGAACTAGTGTCATAATGGTCTTCATAAGTAAATGCAGTAACTAAGAAGTTTTGATCCCTTACAAAAAAAAAACCAACAAAACACAGTTGCATTCCTTTGAACAAAAATAGACATTCATATGAATTTTATGAAAATAATGTGTGTCAAGTTAATATCTCAGCAGTTTTGTAGCATCATCCTGCTTTTTCAATATTTTCAATATCAGGTATTAGCATCATTCCTTAAAAATCTGGTGGAATTTCCAGCACTTACCAAGTACTGTATCTAGGCCAGGTCCTACTTAATTACAAAGAAAGGTGGTTTTTGAAAAAAAAAACTGATGTGAGGTTTGAAATAGACCCCCTAACTACCAGACCAACTAAGACAGTGGTCAGAAATTCCTGGAACAGAGAACCATTCAGACAGAGAAGACTGGGCAAGATCACCCATAGCTTGATTAGTCTGACTACAGAAAAAACACTTCAGGAAAAGACTCTATAGATATTGTCCTAATGGAATATGAATGAAATAAAGCTGCTTGTGAAGAGTAAATTTATTAATTATCTTTGAAACATGGATCCTTCTCCAAAAGCGTTGTCCCCACTCTGCAAAATTCAAGTAGTAAGATTCTCACTAGACTTTTTTCTTTTAAGATGGCATCTGAATCCTGGCAATTCCCATTGTAAAATAAATGTTTAAACATATTGAGTGTCCAGAGAGTCTTGTAAACTAGTTCATAAAAAAAAGTAACGTATGGAGTCGAACCCCAGCCCAAATCTCAAACCCAACCCAAATTTTTTTTTCTAATACAAAGATTTCAGACTAGTCTCCCTCACCTCTCCCATCCCAGTGTGCCACAAGCTTCCCATCTTTGCTGACATTCACTTCTGGTCTCATATCAGACAGACAATCTCTGCTAGAGCAGTTACAGTTCTCCAGGAGAACTGCCTCACAACTCTCTTAGGAGTTGTGAAGCTGGTGTATTTGGAAGTAATTCTGATCTCCAAGAAGGGAGATGGGTGGGAGGAATCCTAGAAAAAATTTAGCAGAGTCTCTGATCCTTACCATTCAAGTCAATGGGAGCTTTGCTATTGTCTTCAATGTGCATGGACGCAAGTTTAAGCCTTCTGGGGATTAGGATGAAAAAGCAGGGAATTACAGAAATTGAAAATGGGAAATGAGCCAGGGAAAGGGAAGGGAAAGGCACATGGCTGTGTTATGAAAAGGGAAGCATATAGATAGGAGACCAGCTAGCCCTCTAAACTTTTGAAGAAAATAAATCTTTCCATCTAGGAATTTATACCACGTCTCATTCACAATGATCTACAACAGGGGTCAGCAATGTTCAGCACGTGGTCCATCAGGGTAATCCACTGGCAGGCTGAGAGACATTTTGTTTACACTGACCATCTGCAGGCACGGTCCCCTGCAGCTCTCAGTGGCCGCGGTTCGCCATTCCCGGCCAATGAGAGCTGCAGGAAGGTCTTGTTTGAAGATGCTGACACTCGATTAGTAAACACAGCATATTCCACAGTGATATGGAGTTTCTCTCATCAGGAGAACCTGGAGATTTTTCTTTAGGGAGTGCTCCCATGCTTAAAGAAATTACCTGAAAGACACTCATTGACTTCAGTGGGCACTGAACCAGACCCATAGTGAAAGTGTCCAACCTTACCTCAAATCCTATTGCATACATTTATTGAGGAAAACCAGTAACTGTAGATCACATACAGACTTAACTGAAGGAACTAAAAATAAATAAAACAAGAATAAAGTCCTTTGTCAATAAAACAACAGGAAATGAGAAACGAATGGCTCACAGAGAGGTCACACGAATAAATATGTACACACTTTTGCACACATAATGCCCAGAATGCAGGCATAACTCAGGGATGTTCATGGGGCCCGTAACTTTTTCCTCAAAAATAACTAGTCATGGCCTTAATCCTGCAAGGCACACTAAGCACTCCGACCCTGATCCAGAAAGCATTTAAGCATCTGCTCAACTTTAAGTATGATAATCCCAGTGAAGTCAAATGGGATTATTACCTACTCAAAGTTAAAAATACCAAGTATTTTCCTGGGTAGGGGCTTGAGTGCATATCACCTTGCAGCATCGAGATCAGTGAGAGGCAATCAGTTTGCATTTATTATTTATAACACAGAAATCAGCAGTGTCCCCAGCAATGGACAGCTGATATGATAGGCCCCCTTTATTGAGCAGACTGAGGGCCTAATACATCAGAGCACTTAATCATATGCATAACTACGAGCGGGTGAGAGCAGTTTAACATTTCAAATGAACTTAAGATATTTGCTGAATAGAGGTACAAATATTGATGCTCCTTTCAGTGTATTTCTCTTGATCCCATCAGAATCGGATACATCAATCTAGAGTAATACTCACTTCCAGGAATAAACTTGGATTTCTAGATAGATGTTCCAGCAAGGAAAGTTAAAAGAATACATTGGTTTTGCAAATCCTCACTACCACCAGTCCACAGACCAGCATTTTCACTAGCATCAGAAAAGTTCCCTGATCTTTATATGTTTAGTGAGAGTTACAGGTAGGAACCCTCAGTGAGATGTTCAGTAAGAAATTAAACAATATATTCAAAAAGGAGTAATCCCCAACTTAATAAAATATGGGAAAGGTCTAATAGACATCAACATTTGATAACCTAATTGTCTGCCTGAATATTGAAATATTTGCATTAATGTCCACTGGCAAAACACTAACAAGATTGATCTTAGATTACTCCCCCCATCCCCATAGTAACAGTAGCTGTATTGCATCTTATATATGGAACTGCATTGTGTTTGATACTTATTTGTTTTATCACTGCAAAGGGTATAGCTAATGGATTCTGAATAGTATTATCTTGTATTTACCTCTGAGTGATGAAAATAATCATCTAATTAAAAGTTTATTTCTACAGATTAAAGTGTTATTAAAATGGATTTTAATGTGAATTTGAACATAATATATTCTACAGATGAAAGAATTGTTTTTCATCCTGAATTTTTTATCATTTGAATTTATTTGAACTACAAAATTTTTGTAGGCTATGAAACAGTGTGTTAATTAGCATTACTTAGGGAGCAAAAAAGAGAGCATTTTATACTGTTTAATGTATAATTCTTTAAAACTGTATTTTCGGTGGAATTTATGTACTACCAGAGTTTTTATGAAACATTCTACAATACTTCATGCCATAAGAATATATAAAAATAAATGTATCCTGAATGTAATCTTAATCTTTAAGCAGAAGACACAGTGTAATAAACATTCATCTACAAAAAGGGTGAGGATAATTCCGAAGACAGCTCCTAATTTTAAATAACGTCTCATGCTTTCTACACAGTTGTGTTTAAGGGCTCCATTCTTACCTTTCTTCCTAAAGCAGTAATATAGATTTGTAATTTGCATATTTTATATCTATATAACATTTCATTCTAAGGACATAGAAGTGCTTTGGAAACTATAGGCCAAATTTTGCAGTCACGTAAGCAAGTATAAATGGATTTGCACCCTGGCTGAATTTGGTCTTGTGTACATACCACTAAGATGTCAACATGCATAGTACTCTACAGAACAGCTGGGAGCAAACGTGGGAAATTGTTGCCTCTACTGTTACAGAAAATGCCATTTGATCTTTCAAGCCCTGCAGAGCAGGCAGGACCTTGGGTTTAGAAGGTCTCATCAAACACCACATATAGTAAACTGGATTATGTTTCATAGCCTCAGAAGGACAAAGGACTAGTCAACCCCATGACATTTCAATATGTGGTTCTAGGGAATCCCAGAATTCCAAACTCTTCTGCATCTACTTTGGCTTGGGCTGCCATACGAAGCTGCATACTGGCCTCTAAGTGGGATGGTGCAAACCCGTATTAGAATACAGTAACTCCTCACTTAATGTTGTACTTATGTTCCTGAAAAATGCAACTTTAAGCAAAACAATGTTAAGTGAATCCAATTTTCCCATAAGAATTAATGTAAAAGGGGGAGCGGTTATTAATGTAGCCTCACACTCTACAAGGCAGCACAAATGGAGAGAGGAGACAGCATGGCAGACAAAGACACACAACCTGTGCATGTGCGTGTGTGTGTGTGTGAGAGAGAGAGAGAGATGCGCATTGCCCCTTTAAGTACACTGACCGCACTCTAAGTACTTTGCCTTTTTAAGTGAGTTGAGACAGCAGCTGCTGCTAGCAAGCTCTCTCCATCTTGAGCCCTGTCATGTCCCCCCCGCTGCTCTATGGAGATGGAGTGAGCAGGGGGGCAGGAGCAGTGGTGGGGGGGGACACCCTGATATTAGCCCCCCTCTCTCCCCCTCCTGCACAGCAAGCAGGAGGAGAGGGCAGGAGCAGCACATGGCAGCGGGGGGAGGGACAGCTGAACTGTCAGCAATTGATAGCCTGCTGGGCGGCGGCTGCTGCACAGGGAACTTAGGGGAGCAGGGAGCTGATAGGGGGGCAGCTGGTCCACCCTGGTTCGAAGCTCCCACCAGCTAGCTGCAACGGGCTGCTCTTTCTGCAAGCAGTGGACAAAGCAGGCAGCTGCCAAACAACGTTATAAGGGAGCATTGCGCAACTTTAAACGAGCATGTTCCCTACTTGATCAGCAACATAACAACAAAACCATGTTAACCGGGACGACTTTAAGTGAGGAGTTACTGTATAGCAAAGAGGCAAAACTTGTCCGACTGTTGGCCTAGTTTCCTTTTATTTATTTATTTATTATCCATTGGCCTGGGGTTTCTATAAAATTGCTCTGAAGGGGGATCCTCAGGTATCTACATGGAGAATCAAAATTCCCCATGAATAACAACTCTATTTGTGTTTGCTTACATCAGTGCAAAATTTGGACTGAGTTTCCCTATATATGAGAGAAGGATAATAATACTGGACCGCTCTTGATCTCAATAAACTCCATAAGAATTTTAACATTTACTTCAAAGGTTGCAGGATCTGACCAACTTACCATTCTGTGTGGCTTAATTAATTAATGTTTGCAGAGCACTTGGAAATAAACCCTTAGATAGGCGGTGTTATATAAATGGCATTATTTGTAAATACTGTTTTGAATGTGGAAGCTGATAATTCTTGTCACTGGTATTTTTTAAAAGTAACTTGGCTGAGAGAATGAGCCTTATTACTTGATAACTGTAGATGTAACACTTTATCACAATGTTTTGAGTATTATTCTCAAAAGGCAGCTTTGTTCAGACCTAACAGCCCAAATCCAGTATGATCCTTTGACAAAGAGAGCACAGGAGAAGATGCCAGATTCTTTGAAAATGTATTTTGCAGGTAGATGTTAGCTGTGTCTGAAGATAATGCAGTGTTTTTAAGAAACTTCAAAATATTTTTAAAATAGCAATTTTTTTTAAGGACTCAATTTATAACACACTATGTGGTCCATTTCTTCTTGATTGCCATGTGAGAAAAGTGTGTAGACCACTTCTTTGAGCAAACAGTATGGGTGGTTGTTTTGTTTGTTTGTGTCTTTTGTTTTCTAAAGGGTTCACTATTATAATTTTCCCTAGTGGACATCTTATAAATGGCTGCCTTCTGAGCATACAGACCTAATCTCAATTCCAAAAGAGGTGAAAATCAGCCCAAAAAGAGAAATACCTAGATGAAAACAAATACAGGAAATCCATTAAAATATGTAAACAAAATAGAAAATATTGTAAAAAACAAAAAAGGAACAATGATTCTATGATTATATTTCTGAAGCCTTAGGCCAGCAGCAAATTATGCTGTGTATTAACAATGATTGTATGTTTTGTGTGTGTGTGTTTTGCGTGTCTGATAAGTATTCAAGACTGTTAAACAGGCTCAATTGAAATGATTTAATCAAAGATTATCACTCAGATTAATACAGCATACAGAAAGAATAGATTCATTACCACCTTTGGTGTAATGTAAAGAGCTGGTCTCTGTTTCTCTCTCATGTCTCTGGTGGGATGCTGGAAGTTTTTTCCCCCAACCTAACTTCCAACCCCCCTGTCTTTTTAGAGGGTATGTGACAAAAACTCCTTTCTGGAAGGAAAAACATTTCCCCATGGTTAAATTTACCATATGGTTCTGTTTTCCTAATTACTGATGGAATGTCTCCTATGGCATGCAGTTTACCTGACTGATGAGTAAAAATTAATCTCTAATCTTGTCATTATTACTAATAGTTGTTAAAACCAACAGTTTTTAATGAGTTAAAGTACTTCTTTCAATGGATCATTATTTCACCCATTACAGAACTCATCTGTAATAACAATTATTCTTTATTGATCACCCAGTTTTGTTTATAACATACTTCTGTAAACACTTTTAGTAGTTTGAAGGTGTATTTTCTCTGGACACCTGGATTCCCACAGACCTGAAGATGAGGAGGACACAGTCCAATACTCAATCATATTAAATTCCTGTATACAGGTCACTCACAGATTAAGAACCAACACTCTGGGCTTTAGAATTCAAACACACTCTTTACTAATACCAGAAAGCTTTTGGGAGAATAATTCAGAAAAAGAGGACTAAAAGGGTTACTACTTACTATACATATCCATTCATCCCCCTTAATTCTTGTCAGGCCTGTCTATTGCCCTTTTAACCTATCTGAGTATGATCTGTTTCAAGTGTTTCAAGCATATTTATAAAGCTTTGTTACAATCACTTATCATGGCTTCTGAACAAACCCTCTGGCTAATAAATCCAAACTGGGAGACAACTCAGCATTGCTTTTCACTTTCAGTAACACAGTGTTACTTGGTCAGATCAAGTTATGTTTTTGCTTTCTAAGCCAAAACAATAGGAATAAGAGCATATACATTTCAACCATTTTGTATAGAAGACCTCCTATGCAGAACAAATTAAAAGATCATAAAAACTGTCATACTTGCAATCATTAGTATGAGGAGGTGTTATTGAAGAGAAAATATAACATCCTAAAAAGGACTTCTCCCAAGACGTTGAACCTACCTATAAAAGGATTGGAAACTGCAATTATGAAACAATATTTGTATAAGTTATACCTCCCCCTTTGCTTACTTTTAGCTTGTTATCTAGCCCCTAACTAAGTCAGACCAACTGGAAGGATGGACTCCCTCACTTTCCATCATGCCTCCAAAAATGTGAAGATGGCTCTACAAAGATGCAGCCTGGCTAAGCCTACCAGAGTTGTGTGCGAGTAAAAGCTATGTAAGCTGCCTAGAGCTGTTGTATTAACTCTCCTCATGTCCAGGCGTAGTCATTTTTGCACCCCAATCCTGAAATTGGAAAATAATGACAAAGAAACTTTGATGGACCAAGGAACTTGAGATGATGGTGAGATCTGTAGTAATGTTTCCAAAAGCATCTAAGTGACCTAGGAGCCAGAAGCCTAAATCCTATTGACTTTCAATGAGATTTAGACTCCTCGTGCCTAAGTCACCTTTAAAAATGAGACTTTGGCCCTGCAATTCTCAGCAGTGCAGTGCCTAAATATCTTTAAAAATCTGGGCCTAAGAAAATCTGAGGCAGAGCTGAAAAGAAAACCTGGTTTTCATGTGTTCCTGTACAGTACCTTAAGCAGAAAACCATAATAAATATCTCAGATTTTATCTTCCACTGTTATAAGGCTAAATGACTACAGTATCTCCCTAAGGGCTAGTCCACACTTACCGTCCGGGTCGACGCGGTGAGTTCGACTTCTCGGAGTTCGAACTATCGCGTCTGATCTAGACGCGATAGTTCGAACTCCGGAAGCGCCGCGGTCGACTCCGGTACTCCACCACTGCAAATGGCGGTGGCGGAGTCGACCTTGGAGCCGCGGAGTTCGACCCCGCCGCGTCTGGACGGGTGAGTAGTTCGAATTAGGGTACTTCGAATTCAGCTACGCTATTCACGTAGCTGAATTTGCATACCCTAATTCGAACCCCCTTTTTAGTGTGGACCAGGCCTAAGAGAAAGGCCTAAATTCTCTGTCTCAGAGAGGAAAAACTGGCAGTGAGGAACCAGCTGAGCAGATCCCTATATCAGGCCACCTCATATGTTTTAAGCTAGCTATTTGAATTGAATGCCCCTCTGTTTGTTATGGGAAAGGATGGAAATACTAATGACTGCAAGCATGACAGTTTTTATGATCTTTTAATTTGTTCTGCATAGGAGGTCTTCTATACAAAATGGTTGAATACAAAAGCTCACCTCTCTGTTCTTTGAAAAATGGATAGTGAGATGGGTGGTGTAGGTCAGTTGAGAGGCAGCACCTGCAGAAGATGACCAGTCCCTAACACTAACATGTGGGATTTATTCAGTACTGGTTCAGAGGGACACCTCTTGAATCACCAATACCTACTGTCATGGAAACTACTGCAAATGTTTCCTGGACATCTCTCCCAAACTGACCTGGCCTGACTGCGGGATCGTGGCATAGGGTGATATGGCTGTAGGCCAGCAACTTACATTTTATTCCCTCTAGTTTTGCTGTTTGAGTACTACACAGTACGTTTTCTTTTACTCTTTTTCTTACAAAAATGAAATTATACTGGAACATAAATGCCAATGCTACTGCCGGGGAAGCAGCAAGTAATGGGTGATACTATTTTACTGAATAACCATTTGCTTCATAGCCAGCCAAACAACAGAAACAGTTTGCATGAATCCACTTAAACTCAGTCAACAAGCTACTATATAGTAAATCCTATATACATTAAATCCAAATGTTCCTTCTTGAACTGAACATAGAGTCTCAATTCTAATTCACTAAATTAAAATATCACTGCAGCAACATGAACCACATTATATCAGGAGTTCATTATAATGCAATGTTGGATCTAAGTAAATAAGCAAATATATGTCATCAGCTCACTGTAAGCAAGAAGAATAGTCTTCTTATTAGGGGACAGGGCTTTGAGTTGGAAGAACTGGGTTCTGTTTCAATTCTGCTACAGACTTCCAGCATGACCCTGAGCTAGTCACTTCATTTGCTTCAGCCTGGAGTTGAAATTTGGTTTCCAATAGGCACCCAGATGAATTCTAGACAAAATTCTGAAGTTTGTCTTTTGACAAATACTGTTTCTAAATGTCTTCTAGAAGACAAATAGATGCACTGCTCCTCTCCAAGTTATGGCTACCTTTTTTTCTCCATTGCCTTAGGAGCCATCACAGGTTAAGGGGATGTTTGAGGAACCTCCAGTCTCATTTGGTCCCACGCTGTGGCATAAGCTTCTTTGACCTTCCTCTGTGTGACTACTCCTGTTCCCTTCTCTAGTGGCAAACACATTCCTCGATCTCATGTTTCTTCTTCTCCCCCAGCTCTTTCTCAGAGTAAGACCCTTGACAGGAATAAACAGAGGAATCATGGAAAACAGAGATCCTGATTCTCCATTGCTCACAGTAGTCGTTTACACCTGTACAAAGAGAGTATATAAAGCAGGTGTAAAGCGCTCCTATTCTGAGTTGATGTTATTTTACCCGCTCTTTGCACAGGTGCAAATGACCATAGGAGATACAAGAAGGTGGAGAACTAGGCCCTAAGACTTAAGAGGTTTCAAATAATGTAAATAACAAACAAACAAAAACACCTTAGCATCACAACTGTATGCAACGTAAGTGCTTTACTTAGTCTTTGGATTTAATTCAAAGAACACAGAATATGAAAATTTATCAGAATGTGATCAAGTTATGTCTGTTCAGAAAGAAGCAGAGATCCGGGTATTAGTAGCTGTCTGGGGGAAAAATACCTTGCAATTCATCAGTCTGTCCAAACTGCATAAAAATATTGGGGTTTCATGTGTTTAAATAAATTCAAGCAGGAGAAAGTGAGAAGAATATTTTTCTTCAAAAAGAGTGAAGTAATTTATTTCTTTGTAATATTTCCTGGCTGTTTTCAGTATTAGCTTCACTTTCACTATTATTCGTTGTTTGGAGGGTTGTGGAGATATTAGCATGTGCAGCATTAAGATAGTCTGAATATGGTAATTTCTATAATGAGATTTATTATATACTTCTCTCCTGAAATAAAAACAGGACTGCACTATTCCAACATATTTAAATGGCTGCAGAATAGTGAGATTCCATTATTTGTAATGGCATTGAATTGGTATTCTGAATTTGTTAGTGTTCTGAGGAACCTGGAGAAACAAGTTTGTCCTCGCATCACTCATTAAATGGCTCAAAAAATAAAGTGACATGATACCAAAAATACAAATGGACTGCTTAATCTGAAAATTCATAACCAACGTGAGATTATGTTCTTCTCCTATCCTTTTTATTCAAACCATTTCATCATTCTGTAATGAGACTGATATTACATGTCAGCATGACAAAAATCTTAACACGCTATGAATTGTGTCAACTAAAATGTAAAAGGAAAACACATTCCAGTGTAGTAGCTTTCTCTGTGCTGAATGTCTGTTGTACTTTCTGATGGTAGATATACAGTAACATTCTTCAGAGATAGGGTGACCAGACAGCAAATGTGAAAAATCAGGACAGGGTGTGTGTGGGGTAATAGGAGCCTATATAAATAAAAAAGGCTCCAAAATCAGGACTGTCCCTATAAAATCAGGACATCTGGTCACCCTATTCAGAGACTAAAAAAAAAAAGGAGACAGGTCTCAGAAATAAATGGATACAGCCTACACATTATTAGCCAAGGTGTTTATATTTTGTACTAATGGTTCCTACAAAAGATCTCCAGTCCCCCAGCATGTGTGTGTGTGTGCAGGCATGTCCATTTTATAAATAAAACTGATGCAATGTCATCAACTAAGAGAGAAATGAGAGTCTACAATTGGTTCCTTCTTTGTGCTACTACTTTACAGGGCAGTAAAAACATTTATTCTAATAGTCCAGCTAGAAAACCTCAGCTGTATCATTTCTTTTTCTTACACATACCCTTTCAGAATGTTACCAGTGAGACAGAAAGACAGCTGTTTACAGCTCACTCATCTCATCTATTTCATTTTGGCTCATATTTCAGCTAATGTTAATTTTCAGTATCTTATTTTTGTTATGATGCATCATAATTGTACTATACATGGCAGGGCACTATGCTATTTGGTAAAAGCTTCCCCCATCAACAGCCTTATTTCAAATGTATCAATAACAAAAGATTTAAGGATATTTACATTACAAGATCTTTGATTATAATGCTAATCGCCACAGAATCTCCAAGGTGCTTATACATTTAAGCGACACATTTAGTATATACAATGCTATTGATCTAATGGACAAGACACACATAAACCCCTCTTTGGAATGATCAAAACCGCAGGACAAAAATTGCATATCTATTCCCACAACTCCACATAAAGAGTTGCTAAATAGAAACGCATGTTCTGATGTGAAATCACAATGAAGAATGAAATTTAAAGGGAATGTATGCATTTTTTCTATAATTTTCACAACAGTGATATGGTTTGAGGGAAGGAAGTTATGTACTATTCCTGACATGGACATTTCCATTAAAGTTTATGATGTTCATCAGTGCACTGTGTTCATTTAACAGATAGGAGTCAAAGTGAGTTGATAGAACAATTTTATTTTTATTTTTCTTGGCTTCCATTTAACCCTTATTTAATGTTAGATTAGCGTTGTTGGTTTTTTTTTAGGGTTTGGGTTCTTTTACAACCATGAGAAATTTCCCATCTCTGCTAACTTTAAAATTCCTTCATTTTCCCTTCCAATACCTGTATAACTGTCACAATCATTTTGCCAGAAACCAGATAGGATCCCCTTAGAAACCCATTAACAACATTTCTCAAGAAGGCTGAATGAAAAGTCCATGCAGTATACCTTTTATCAGATGGTCTAGCAGGTACAGAAAGGGTCTGCAAGTTGAGCTCTGGTCTCTTGCACGTCAGTGTTGAGAACTACCATTTGGCTATCAGGAAAACGGAATTTCAACTCTTCTCATCAATGGTTGAAACAAAGTCAACCACACATAAGGACCATGCAATGGTAACTGGTAATTTTGATGCATATTTGAACAAATTTGCATCTATTTGGGAATATGGGTGTAATCCTCAACTGACAGGAGATAAATGGTTTGAAACCACATTTCCAAGTCCTGGGGTCTATGGGAGCTTGGGGCCCAGATCACTTGATAGAAATTCAAGCAACCACAGAGCTACTGTTTTATACCATCTGGAGCAGCACCCTAGGGATTGCTTCACTGATCCAGGATTGCTCTGTTGCAGCCTACTCCAGCAGCCATGGTCCATTGTTCCCAGGCCTGCTCCATAATGGCTTCAAAATGGAATGATGTAGAGTGGGTGACAAAACCAGGGTAGTTGGGTCTATGGCATTGAGACAAGGAAATCCCCAGATGGTGCTTTAGCTTTAGCAATGAAAAAGAGAATTAGCCTTGGCTGTCTGCTAAGGGGAAATCCATTGCAGACTGAGTGGTATATGTCCTACACCAGTACCAATCAAAGGCAACGCCATTAAAGAATTAAGCCAAGTGTCAGCACTTCTACAACCACACCTCAAAATACTGTATCCAAAAAGCCTATCAATGCCATCAACCATGAGAATGGCAGCAAATCAGATGGTGGAAAGGTCTATGAATGAGAAGCCTTTCCTCTCTGAGAATTTCTGAGATTATGAGAACACATTCTAATGACTGAGTGCAAGAGTTTATAGATCAGAAATCAGTTACCTTTGTATTTACTTTGAGCAGATGTCTGGGATCTAGAGAACTAAAACTTTCAATTAGAAAATATAAAGGACATACAATAATTGCTTTTATTTTTTTCCAGTGAAATAAATTCTAGTATTCTCAGTGTTTTCTAGGAACACTTCCTCTTCCCCAAGGCCTGCATTAATCACCTCTTAAAACTCACCAGAGTATTGCTCATCTTATAACTATCAAACAAATGCAATCATCTTGGCAAAAATGTACCAGTCTGGCTTAATTTCTAGCCAGCTCTATACGACTAACCTTCTTAAATAGATTATTGGGGAAATAACAGGGAGAAGATGGTGTGTGGGGTGCAGCTAGAAATTGTTCAAACAAACCATAAGATAATACTATGAATATGACTGTACTCACTCTGGTGTACAAAATAAAGTCAATCTGCTTCTGATGGGCTTCCTTCTACACAACTCTCCATCATAGTCTGAAGCAAACACATGAATAAAGTGTGGGTGGGTGGATGGGGGAGGGGAAACGAAAAATCCAGCTCATGTGGAGTCTCATGACAGGGGAACAGTCTGACTTCCAAATGCCACAAGAATCATCTTTGATAAACTCTGTACACTTCAGCCCACCTTCTTGGATTCACGTCTTGATTTGTTTCAACTGAAATTCTCTGAATTTTCATCAAGATGTTCAAATCTACAAAACCTTCATTATCTACCCATGTTTCTGTCTCATTAAGTCAAACCATTCTCAAGCAGCAGTGATTGCTTTTAAGCTCTGGTACATGCTGGAACAGGGTGAAAGGGGGGACTATTTTATCACTATTTTAATAGATTCTTAATCTGTGAATCATTACACATTTTTCTCTCAGCGGCGGTACAGGGCAAGTGACCCAGTCTTGTGAGCAGAGTGAACTAATGCACTCTTTCTTGCTTTTCTCTCATTCCCTATGAGACCTACTACAATTTTCCATTGCCTAACATTTACAAAGTTTATGATTATGAAATTCCTGATACTTCAGATTTAATATCAATGAAAAAATAGTTTTTCATACCTTCATTACTATTAAAATGAACTCATGTAGTATTTAATGATCAAATGAAAGCAAACAAAATATAAACTTACAATTTATGTGTATTTGTAAGTTATCGTTCTTTTTATAGTTCTCAACATGATGCTGTAACATTAAACATATTCAATAATACTTTGCCCTTCCATGGTGCCTTCCACTAAAGGATCTCAAAGTAATTTTCAAACCTTCACTAATTTAAGCCTCCCAAAGCTGAAACAGTACTGTACCACATTATGGCAAACTAGGAAACTTTTAGTTCATGCCTGCAGGGTCTACATGGACCAGGTAGCATGCAAGATGTTTGTGCGCTTTAGAAATCAGCCCCCCATAGTGCGCATTGCTGCTATGTCTGGACAAGCCCTCCAGTGAAACTTAAACAGTTCCTTTCTTCTGTTCAACTGGCCAGTAAATAGCTTCACTAGCCAGGCAAACAGGATAAACTGGGTCTCCTAGAATAACTGGTTCAAGCTCCACACCAATAATATCCATAATGATCCTGGAGGCAAACTTTCCATTATTCATTAAGGTAAACAGGTGTGAGTTCTGAAAGATCCTAGCATCATGGACCTTTCCAAACTACTCTATATTTATGTTTATATATCTTCCACGGTGGTCAAATTGGCCTTGGAGCACCATGAAGAAATTCCCCTTTCTGTTTAATAACTCTGAGTCCTCGTGTGGTGGGCAAGTCCCATCAATTACACCAATACAGTTTGGAAACCCCAAGTGTGCAAGTCATCAATAACGTCCTGAGCATTTCCAAGCTTTATAATCCAGTTCAACAATACCTTCTGCATGGCAGCAAGCACCTAGATGACAATGGCGGCAACAGTCAATCTCCCCATGCCAAATTGGTTGGCAAGGAACTGGTAACAGCTGGGGGTGGCCAGCTTCCAGATGACAACGACAACCTGTTTCTCAATGGGTACGAGACACAGCTTTTTGGTACACTGCTGCTGCAGCTCCAGAGTCATTTCAGCACAGACCTCAAAGAAAGTTGCCTGTGCCATCTTGAAACTCTGTTGACGCTGCTGGTAATACGAGGTCTGCAGGATGATCCTCTCCTACCAATCAATGCTGGTTTCCTGAGACCGGAAATGACACTGCACTGTGTGAAGCTGTTCCAGGAACACCTTGTACTAGTACTAGTAGTTTCTCAGTGTCATTCCACTCCTCACACTGCTGCTGCTGAAGGAACTGCTGCAGTAGCTACATCATCTGCTTGGTGATGTGACAGTTGAAGTCCAAAATGAAGCCACCAGGTGCCAAGATCTCATATAAAGCACAAACAGCCTCTGCATATTTGCAGCTGCCAGCATAACCACAATGGACCATTCTTTCATCCATACTAGCCAACAGCAATTCAGAAACTGCACTATCCCACCCAGAAAGAGAGGAAGCATGGAATGAAGGGAGTTTAACTCTAAAGTCCCAGAATTCCACTGGCTTTCACTATGCATCCCACAATGCACATCAAGAAAAATCCCCGAATGCACACAGTTCAGCATCAAAGGAAAGGATGTGGGATACCTGTCTGATATACCATATACTTGATGAGTACCAAGCCCCCACTGTGAATACACGATGCAAATTGAAAGAAGGCACAGCTGTCCCGTCTACATGCTGTGAGAGCAGCTTACATATTGTAACTAGTGTGACTCGATCCCCCCATGTAGACAAGACCTTGCAAATCAAGAAGACTCGATTTAATAAATATTGAAGGGTTCTTTATTGAGGAAGTTGGAAAAAGGCAGGCCCTGAATTGTCACCATGGAGGGTCTCCCTCTGACTCAGACTGTACTGTTGTCTAGACTAAAGTTGTGTGTCAGAAAAAAGAAAAGATAGGCAAAGATTTAATTAGGATAACTGTGTCACAAAAGTATTGAACAAGCAGTTTTAAAAAAACAGGAAAAAAGTGTTAAATTGATGAAACAGTGAAAAAATGGCATTTCTAAATTTAAAAAAAAAGGAAAATAAAACTTTAAAGGGGAGTCTGAAATGTTCATGAAAAGGGAAAAAAATGAAGATTATTTTTTAAATATATATATTAAATGACAGATTTTAGAGAACTATTCAAGTGCTGTAAGAATTCGCCTAACTGTTGTTTGTCCTGCTATGTCTAATAGTAATCAGATTGTCCATTTCTATTGTCTGAAAATCTAATTGCTTTTTGTCAGAGGTCTATACTAGATCACTGGGATTCAGTCACAGCCATCAGAATTCCAAGCCATAGGAACCAGATGTGACAGTGTTTTGTCAATGCAGAGACAGGAGAAAGATTTTCTGTTACCATCCTGGGAGTTGGAGGCAACTGGAAAACAGGATTTAGGAGTAAACTAATGAAGTCAAAACTTTGCTTGTGTTTACGTAAAAGGTCAATTCATTAAAAAAAAAGGTTCACAATTTAGCTGGTGATGTTTTGCACATACAACTTCAGGCAAAAATAATATACAGAGTTTGCTGAATACTTGGAGAGTTACTAAACTCTTGGTGAAAATACTCATTTGTAATAAATGGAAGTGCAAAGATACAAACAACTCAACATGTAAATAGCAAAAATGCAAATAGAATCTGCCTGCAGCAACCTTACTTTATGCTGATGCTGCTTTGGAATACATTCTATTTTTGTCCTATATAAAACTTTATTTAAAAAAAAAGAAATTAAATTAAAACGGCAAAACTCCAGACATGTTTATCTGAAGCAATATGACACTGCATCTTTTTAGGTTTGCATTTCCCTCGTTAACAGAAAGAGCAGGGAGCTTACATTCTACAGGGAATGAAAGGTATGCTGGACTGCAAAATTAGTTACTTAATAGTGTTTTAATGAAAAGGCTATGAAAATCCTGTGGACAGTAATTAGCCATAAAACAAATGTGACCAGATTATATTACAGGAACTGATGATGCAACTAGTCTTTCATTTCTGAAATCTTGGATTAAAATCTTAAAGCATAAGTGAAAGTGAGTTCTGTGATTAAATCCTAGCAGTATTCATCTGTTGTTGTTCCAAGCTCTTCAGGAGCTGCTTAAATGAACATACTGAAAATTAACATGATCCTATGGAAATCTGAACTATAATTATTACATCTTCACTACCTAGTTATCTGCATTACATTACATACATAAACTCCCAAAGTCCTATCTCATAAGCGTAAAATCTGGAATTGATTTGGGGTGTAGTCTCCTTTTTGGTTATTTCAAAGTACCGACTGGTATAGAGTAAATATAGCTGAGACATTACATTCGTCACACATTAACACACTACCCAACCCATTAAACAGTATTTGCTCAGGACAGATGCAAAAATGAAGGGAGTCAGAATTGAGGTGAATTAGTGGAAGTATGGGGAAAACTTGCCAATATCTGTAGGCATGTTAGCTGGTTCCAGTCATGTGTTTTGAGCCCTTCACTTCAATGTACATTAAGTTCATTCACTTTTTTTAAGCAACCCCCACAAAACATATCCATCTTCCCTCTTGTTGGTTAATAGATTATTTAGAAAATGATGGGGAAACTTTGTATTTGGTCTGTACATATTGCTGACATAATTATTAGACTGTACACTGACATACAAATAAATATTAATTAAATAAATCTCTTAACTATGACAACAATTGTTATGGCTGCATCATTACCCAAAATAGCAAAATTTTTAATTCCTTTAAACCTGCATTACTAGAAAAGCAACAAAAAGGCTGAATACCTTTACAGTATTGTATGGTTATGCATATTAGGCATAAAAGTGTGATTCCTTGTATTTACCACTCAGCATATCTGGATCTTGATCTGGTTATTTTAGCACACTTTGAGGACCTTTTAAGCTATTTCCATTGGATGATTATTTTAAACGATTGAATATCTGAGATGATAAACTAAAAGTGAGATTCAGCTTGGATATATGTGACACGTAATCTTGAAAAATATTCTATTGCAATTGCATGTGCAAACTTTATACCAGATTTTTTTAAAAAAAGAGCTACAACGGCAAATCTGATTTTATAATCTAGCCCACAGCTTGTAAACTTTATTAAAACAAGAAAAAATGCCGCCTTTTTCAACTCTAGAAAACAGCACTTTTGAACTGATTACTTAATTACTCAGCCCACCCACAAATACAGGTATTACTCTTCAGTACAGCTGGTCATGAGCACAACACACATACTGTCTCTTCCTGCTGAAGACCAAAATAAGTGTTTTCCATGAGTTTTTCTATACAGCAGATCAATGAAGTATAGTATGACAAGATATATGGCAATTTTGTGTGTGAATATATTAGAAAATATTTCAATACAAAAACCCACTACCAAATTGCAGATACTAGGCACATTTGGCTCTATCATCTTAATATAAAACTGTATAAATGTAAATGGAACTTACCACATTAGCGTAAATGAACATTCCCATTCTCAACCACCACACTCAGCCCACTCATTACTTCCCTAAACTTGATTTTGCCTACCTGATTGTTGGCATGTCCAAACTTCTGATTACATATATGTGCAACTTTAACATTTTCTTAATATATATGTTTGTAATATATATAATTATACACAACTGTGACTTAAGGCACCAGACTTTAGCTAAAAGCCGTGGACACATTTTAGACATAGTATACTAACACAATGACTGAAAAAAACAAGCAGTACTTATTAGAGGAGTCATGATTGTACTTTGATTCTGGTATTAGTCAAGAGCCTTGCTGAGAGCTGAAGGAGGAATCAAATAGGACTGCCTGGGGACAGCTTCATCCTTCTGACTCAGGAGTTTACCCACCACTTTCTCTAGCTGAAATTGCTCCCAAACTTACTTTATTATTTATTTAAGTTGATGCAGAGACTCAGATGGCAAGAGAATGCACAGAAGTGCCATCAATCAGATTAGACAAGCACAGTAATTAGTAAATGCGGATGTGCCTGAAACTGGGTCATTCCTCTGGAGGAGGTACAAAGAAAATTAATGCATCCTTACATTGTTGTTCTCCCAGTATGTTACTCTCTCAGTGGCAGGACTGATCAGGATCTGCTAAGCATGTGTCAGCGGAGAACTGAATATGGATGGCTTTTATCCTCAAATACATGTAATCTGTTTTGAAAGAGCTATCATCATTTGTAACTCCTGGCATGCACTGGTCATGGTGCTGGTGGCAAAGCACAGGTGCTGGATGGTAGCTACACTACTGTAATAAAACACAATACAGTCTATGTGGGCTGCAGCCTAAAACCCCACTCAGAAGGGAGAGGAATGCAGGTCCCTTTCCAGAGAGAGGGGACAGCTACAAGCCTGAGGTTTTAAGGGACACCCTGGAGCAGACCACAAGGTAGGGAGGTCAGAGGTGTAGCTGCACATTGCAGTGTGGTTGCAGTCTATTTTTCACTGTGGTGTGTAGTTATGACATGCTGCCACCAGTAGTGTGTAGCGAAGACATAGCCTTACATTCCACAATATATATGTAGTTCCAACTGGATGCAAATTACTGTTAAATAATTACCAGATTGCCTTTTGCATAGTACTAGAAGTGGGAAGTCTGAGCCAATCAGATTACTAGCACTGCTCTGATTATTCCACTGTAACTGGACTGCTCATGAAGAATGACAATAATATAACACTTGGATTAATTTACATCAATAGGTTTCATGACTCTGTGCCTATAGGAGGTGCAGCCTAAATGGTAAGCTGCATATGAATGGCAGTCTCAAGCCTTCTACGCCCTCTCCCCTCACCACAGTGCTCAGTGAAGACTTCTTCTAATGTTTCCCCTTTGGGTGGACTCTCTCCGGCTGACAGCCGGACTTGGGTTGACATTTAAATTAAAATTAAGAAAAAAAAAGACACTAAAAAAAGAGCCAAGGTGACTAACAAAGTGAAGTGAAACCTCAAAAGAGATGTGAGGAAGTTTCCTCACTTCCCTGTTTAGGAGAGTGCTGAAGTCAATGGCAATTGAGCACGTTTGAGTTATGTGCTGACTAGAGGTGGATAATTTAACACCATCCTTAAGTGCTGTCCTCAGTTAAAGGGCTGAGAGCCCTCTCAGGCCCAGTGAGAATTGGTGTCTCTAGACTGAGGGAGTACAGGGCCTGCTCCACCTCTGCTCCAAAGGGGCAAGAAAAAGTTGGGTCCATGGCTCTGACCCTCTACATATCATTCAGCAGAGCTAGCGAGCTGTATGAATGGTAGAAAGCTTCATTTGATGAAAAGGTGGAGCAACAGGCATGCTTGCCTCTGTGTTCAGGAGCTCTGAGTAGCATTCTGCTTCCCTAAGAGCACTACCTTAGGCTCCATCCCACCCCACCACAGGACAGTCCCTACAATCAAGCCCTTAACGTAAAGCACAATACATACATATTTTAAGTGTCATAGTAATCTGTCCTCCCCAGTAGTTAGACTGAATAGCCTGTTATAGAAGGCACAAGAGTAAGGTTACCAATAACTCAGCCAATCAAGTGATCCCGCTATGCTCCATAAGTGCTTTCTAACAAACCCTATGCACCAAAGTGGGACAATTGAAATTCAAACTGAGAATTGTTTTGCTTAAATTCATTATCATTACACAAGACACATTCAGACTGGCTTGCCAAATTTCTCAGCTCGTCTTGCATTTTCTCCATTTGAAATCACAGATAATAAAAGGGGAAGATTAAAATAAAAACTGAAAAAAGAACACAATGTCATTATCTGATAAGAGATGAAATATTTGACAATCTGCAGTTATATTTTAAGGGCACTTCTTCCATAAAATAGCTTTGTATTCTGAAAGTAATTAAGAGTACAAACATAGCTAACCAGTAGACTGATTTAAAACTGGTTGTGATAGAAATCTTATATTGTAAACTATTGCCACCACAGATCTTTAATGTCTACATTTTAGAGCTTTTTATTCCAAGCATCTATGTCAATTTACAGTAGAAAGAGTATTTCCTGTGCAAGAAATGAGGCAGAGGTCCTATGTAAAAATAATATGCGATAATGTAATTAAAGACTGCATGATAACGCACATGCACAAGAAGGCCAAATTAAGGTTGCACAGGCAAACTTGTAGGTGCTTGATTTTGCAATCTTGACTTTCTTTTAAGATAGGAAAACATGCATACACAAAATTGAAGTTTTTTAAAAGCTTAAAAATTGAAAATTTCATCCTATGAAATCATATTTCCGTCCCAACAGGGCCACCAGCAGGGTTGAGATTTTTCACTTGAGCCAGTAGAGTAACTGGCAGCAGTAGTAAGCTGTTAGCTTCTCTGTAGACCAGCCACTTCAGGAGAATAGAGGCACACATTTTGCCAGTGGGTCTGACAGCTAGTTAGTGGACAGCGAAGGAATTCTGAGAATCAGAAAGTGACATTATTGACATAAACTGTCAATAAATTGTGACTGTATAGATCATTGTTGCAAACCAGGGTCCTATGGCTGCACCAGTTTTTATACAGAGGAGGCCAAGTGGGGTATCTATGGGATGGTTGTAGTTTGCTGGTTAAGATTATGCTGTATGTGTGTATCATTTTTGTATTAGAAGTTATGAATATTGGCTATGTACATGTGTGATTCTAAGTAGCCTCAGTGAAGCATTTGGTCAGCTTCTTGAGAAAGGACTATTCTCAGTAAGTGCCCAATCAAGAAACATTTAACTGACAATGGACTTTGGGAGATGCCAATCCACATCTGAGCTTTCCTGGGAACATTCAAACTAACATGTAAACAATGGCATTGGCCTGCAAAAAGCTGAATCATTCATAGACATGTGATTTGCCCAGGTGACTGCAAACTCCATCTTGTTGAGGGGATTTTACACAGGAGAACAAAGGGGTTTCAACCCACGAGAGACACTATAGAAGACACAGGAAACCCCTTCATTTTTTCTTCAGCTGGCTCAAACGATAGCCTCTGCACCCTAAAGAGATCAGAAATCAGTTACCTTTGTATTTACTTTGAGCAGATGTCTGGGATCTAGAGAACTAAAACTTTCAATCAGAAAAAATAAAGAGATGCTTGAAAGAAATTGGAACAAAGAACAGTAACTATGGGGGTGTGAGTGGTTGCTGGATCCAGACTAGGAAGAAGTCTAGTCTGTAAAAGAAGCTTATTGGAACATCTCTGAGGGTGAGATTTACCTGCATTTAGTTTCCTACTGTATTAGGCTTAGACTTGCATGTTTTTGTTTTATTTTGCTTGGTAATTTACTTTGTTCTGGTATTACTTGGAACCACTTAACTCCTACTTTTTATACTTAATAAAATCACTTTTTGCTTATTAATTGACCTAGAGCAAATATTAATACCTGGGGGGAGCATCTCTCTCTATCAATGTTATAGAGGACGAAGAGTGTATGAGTTTACCCTGTATAAGCTTTATACAGAGTAAAACGGATTTATTTGGGGTTTGGACCCCATTGGGAACTGGGTATCTGGGTGCTGGAGACAGGAGCATTTCTTAAGCAGTTTTCATTTAAGCCTGCAGCTGTTGGGGGACGTGGTTCAGACCTGGGTCTGTGTTTGCAGCAGGCTAGTGTGTCTGGCTCAACAAGACAGGGTATTTAAGTCCCAAGTTGCCAGGGAAAATGGGCTCAGAGGTAGTCTCAGCACATCAGGTGGCAGTCCCAAGGGGGTCTCTGTGACCCAACCCCCCACCATCCCTCCCTTGCTCCTTTCCACCTCTTTCCCAGCTTCTGACCCTGTCACTTCCACTACAGCTATCCCCCTGCTCCTGCCATTTCCACACACCTGACTAATGTCCCTGAACCCCCAGCTCCTATCCTTCCCCAGCCGCTGCCCACATCCCCTCCATTTCTCCCCCCTGCTCCTGTATTCTCCTATCCATGGAGCCTATCCCCACCCCTATCTTCTTGCCCCTACCCAGCTCCTGCTCTAAACCATCTTCCCACACTTTCCCATCCCCTTCCCCTTGATATCCTGCCTGTCACCTCACTATTCATCTGTTCCCCACTCCTCTACACTCTAGGCAGGCTGTTTCCTCCTTCCCCTCCATGCTGCCTGGGCATCAGCAGTGTGGGCATTAAGAGCCCAGGAGAGGGAGTCTCCCTGCTCTCCATTCCACAGTGGACCATAGCAGTGAGGAAGAGAACCTGCAGGGGAATCCTGATCAACCCCTGCAGCCCTGGGATGCAGCTTGTTCAATCGTGCACTCGGTCAGCGCATAGAAGCTGTGAGGGGACCAAGCATGCCCAGTGACTTGCATGTTTTTGTTTTATTTTGCATGCCCAGTGCAGGTGGAAAATTCAGGTAATTTAGATGGTAAATTAACAAGCCTCTACTGAGCATGCACAAACTGAGATTTTTCAAAAGCATATAACTTGGCCATATTTGGGTGAATTTTCCTGGGGACTATGAAGGGCACATCCCTAATACCAGGGCAACCGCCAACCCCCTTGCCGTCGCACATTCACTCACTCACTTTGAGTCCCTGCTCCAAAGCATGGAGGTGCTAGACCTTCTCAACAAAATAACTGTAAGATTTTGGAAAATTCCATCCTGGATGGTTAAAGTTTGGCAAACATACACAATGCAAAGTGTTGGGCACCCATAAATACAGGCATCACTACCTGCACAGCCTATAATGCCATAAGTTTAGGAACATACAGAGTCTAGTTTTGGCTTTTTTATTCACCGTGTTATTTCCAGTACTGAAAAACTAAGAGAATCTATAGTAGGTACAGTTACGAAATAGGAATCTGCTGCTATTAAACTAACAAGGAATGCATTTAGGACAAACCCTTTATGTTCTATTTATTAAGTGCTCAGCACTGTCTCTACAGCAGGACTGGGCAAAATACAGCCCACGGGCTGGATCCGGCCTGTCTAATATTTCTGTCCGGCCCACCAGGTTTTTTGGCTGCCTCCTCGCGATCTCCAGGCCGCTAAAAGTCCTGCGGCGCAGTGGGGCACTCAGGCAGGCTGCTTGCCTGTTGTGGTCCTACGCCACTCCTGGAAGTGGCCAACTGCTGCTGGCATGTCTCTGCGCACCCGTGGTGGGGGTGGGGAGAGGCGGCTCCACGCGCTGCCCCCACCCCATCCTCACAGCTTCCATTGGCTCGAAATTGGCCAATGGAAGCTGTGGGGGTGGTGCTTGGAGCAGCGCACGGAGACCAGCTGTTATCCCCCCCACCCAAGGGGCGCACAGAGACGTGCCATGGTGCCAGGAGCCGGCCACTTCCGGGAATGGCGTGGGGCCATGGCATGCAAGCAGCCTGCCTGCTGCATCTCTGGCTGGGAGCCGCCTGTGGAAAACACCTCCCAGCCAGAGCCTGCACCTCGCACCACAATCACCTGCCCCAACCTTGAGCCCTCTCCTGCACCAAACTCCCTCCCAGAGCCCACACCCCTCACCCTCCCCTGCACCAGCCCAGAGCTCCATCCTGCACTCAAACTGCCTCCAAGACCCCGCATCCCGTCCATTAATAAAGTAGAGAGACGCGGCCCATGACGAGTTACCAACATTCATGGAGTGCCCCCCCCTGCAGAAATTATTGCCTACCCCTGTTCTACAGCAAGCCTAAAAACTAATGCAGTGGTATTGCCATAGTGGTTAAATTGCCAGTCCATCTCTTCTTTGGCACCATCCACTCAAACTCTATACTTGATTCTATACGAGAATCAAGGGAGAGTTGTTTGATGGTGCCAAATTAAAATGTATGAATTTTCTTTCTTCCCTTACTAACACACTGCTACTCCAAATCAAAATAGCACACAGCAGTTAACTATTAAAGAAACTAGAAATGAGCAAATATTTGGATAAACTAAGAACAGATCTGAACTTACCCGCAGAACTCATATTTCTCTCCTAACATGAAACAGGAAATACTAGAAACCTCATGAGTAATCCAGTTCTAAATTAGTTTCCAGCTCAGTTTTCCAGGCCCAAGAGGTTTGCCTAATATAGATAAGCATCTAAAACTTGGGGCCGTTATCAGAACCACATCTCCAAGTCTTTTGAGATTCAACCCTCATGTCTGATCTCAGATGATGTAAATTGGCAAAGTTTGACTGAATTTAGTGCAGCTGTGAGGATTTACACAAATTGAGGATGTGGCCCATTATATAGTTTCTAGCAAAGTAATTTCGTCAATTGCAATTTTTCCACCAAAGAATCTAAATGGTTTGCAGAATATCCCCCAATTCTAGGGCCAGGTGAACTTACAGAATAAAAATCACTTTTTATTTTCAGTGATCTGTAGATTCTGTAGATATTCTTAATGGAGCTACTCCAGACATACTATTACAAGATATTATGGAATTATGATATAAGAGTGTAAACAAGGGCTTCTAATGGGATCGGACAAATTTGGGTCAGAATTTCAGCTGTCTTCAGATGCATAACTGGGGAATTGCTCCTCTATAGCAGATCTTGGGTAACTTCAGGCTAACACATACTTAAATTAAGTCTAATAAACTAATGAATTTAATGTTGTTCAGTTTAGAAATTTCAACCACCAAATCCTCAGCATTTTGCATTTTTATTCAAAAATAGGAAACAGGAATGTTCAAGAATGAAAAGAAACAATAGGGTTTTTTTTGCACAGAGCTGTAAGAGGTAACAATTGCACATAATAAAGCAGAGATGAAGTGAGGGGAAAGAATGGGTCAATGATTTCCTGCTTAAGTAATTAGTGAAATATTGTGTGCTATTGTTTGGAAGTTCTGTTTCAGAAAGAGCCCTTGAACCTTGCCCTTGTTTATTCCAACTTCATAGCAACCATAGTTTCAGAGTACAAAACACTATGTTCATTACAGTTCATAATTTCCATCTACATCTAGTTGTTTCACTTACTGATTTACAGAATTTTCCTCCTGACATTGTCATTTCACTTTTACATTTTTTTTGTTTAGCTAATGAAAAAGGTACCTCAAGAATGGAAATTCAAGGCATCAATTAATTTTTCTTGGACAGGGGAAAGAGATATTCAAAATTTAAAAGATCTTAGAAAAGACTTATAATTTAAGACCTCATTATAGACTAAGACAGGGGTACTCAATCTTCATTGCACTACAACCCCCTTCTGACAACAAAAATTACTATACAACCCGGGGGCGGGGGATAGGGACTGAAGCCTGAGCCCGCCCCAGGTGGGGAGGCCAAAGCCTGAACCCCACCACCTCGGTGATGAAGGAGTCAAAAACAAAGCCCAATGGTTCCAGCCCCAGCCAGGGTGCCTCCAACCTGAGCCCCGCCGCCCAGAGCTGAATCTCTTGGGCTTTGGTTTGGGCCCGAGCCCCAGCAAGGTCCCAACCCACAGTCTGAGAACCGCTGGACTAAGACAACATGGCCTGATTTTCATAGGTGATACTGAGCATCTATAATTCTCATTGAAGGCAACATAACAATGGGGTCTCAACACTGCTGAAAGAAAAGCCAAGAATTTACTAAAGAAAATGATTATTATCCCCACTTCCAATAGCAGGTTTTATGGATTACTTGGACATTTATTTTTTTTAACTGATATAAAAGGTTCCATCATACAGGAAAATCACATCTGCCCCCCACCCTGGAATATTTTCCAGAATTATTGAGAAAACTTACTAGAATGTTACTGAAAAATGAAGGAAAGGAAAATAAATCTGCTAGTACATATTGGAAGCGCTCTATCATTTTGAAAAATATTTAAGCGGATATGGCTGTGTGTAAATTGTTTTCAGGAAGGGGAAATGGCTAGAAGTCTTTAGCAATACAGAGTCTCAGTATGAAGACAGATAAATGGCATTTCAGGATCAAGTAGAACATAATAGGTCTGATCTTAGCCTAGGAACTCAAGTTAAGGAGTGTCTTTTGCCACAGGAAACTCAGAGGAAAAAAGAACGAACAACTGAATAGACTAAACTGAAACCATCAAGGGCTGTTTAGAGTGCTGGAAAAGAAAAGTGCTAATAGTTAATAGTCTAAATACAAAACCTTCAAATAAAGGCATGACCAACTAAAGGGGAAAAAGGCACATCTACACGTAAGAAGAAGATGTTTCAATGAAATAACAAGATATCATTAAAGAACATAGGGAACCTCACCTAAAATAGAAGGATGGAGGGGTGAGTGTGGGGGATTAAAGGCCAGATCTATAGTCCATTGACATCAGTGGGAAGATGCCCATTAACTTAAATAGGCTTTAGATCATACCATTACAGAGCAGCACCTGGAATATCTATGAATGGGTGCATATGTGGTGTGGGGTATATTAAACTATAACTATTATATATGCTCATGCCAATTTTGTATTAGTTTTATTTGTACTTTAATTGAGAAAGAAATTCCTATACTGCGTCTCTAAGAAAATGTTTATTCCTGTATTAAGATTCTGAGATATTGCTAAACAATGCACAAAACAAACAATCATAATAAACAAATGTCTAATACATGTTATCAGAAGAGATTTCAGCTGCTGTTGATTATTGAATGGCAACTAAAACATTAGGAACTAATTATACTGGATCTCACTTAAACAAGAGACTAGTTACGTAAGAAAGGTGGTCTAGTGCCAGTATTGCTAATCCTAAGCATTCAAAAATCATAAGATTTTTTTAAAAATACATTTTGGCATTCTTTTTATTTGACATCTGATACTGGAATATTTAAGGTTCATGTTTTCAAGCTTTTCTCCATAACCATAAGAGCTAGAAACTTATGTTTAGTTTTTAAGATGAAGCTGAGGTTCTCAGATAATAAGCTGATTCCAGCAACTAGGGCTGTACAAAAACTCCCCCAAAACACCAATTATCACAAATCTCATGATAAAAGTGAGAGTTGACAACACTGATGATGTGATTACAGGAGTTCTAATCCTACCTCTAAAACTGATTTAATCTGTGTTTTTGAGCAAGTCAATGAATCTAATCCCACGCTGAAAAGTTAACATACTTACATGCTTTGCTGCATTAGGGCCTATGCCAATTCCTTCACTTGTAAAATAGGCATAATACCACCCTCAGAGGGATATTGTCAATTTTTGTTATTGTTTGTAAGATTCTTTCATATTTTCCGTTGTTATTTTTCATTATACCTCATTTTAGCCTTTTCATTTCTTATGTTTAGGGAGAGCTTTGGGTGAGTTGTTTTGTTATGTTTGTTTTGTTATGTGTTTGTTTTTTTAAGTTAACTAGACAGACAAAAATGTACAAAGATATCAGAACAAACACCACAATGGAAAAAATAAAAACAGATCAAAGAAACTCCTTGAAACTAAAAGGATTACAGAAAAACAAATAACGTGACATATTGTAGAGGAAATAAAAAAGGCAAAACAAACAAGAAAACCAAGCCAAAGGCATGTCTGGAATCTACAGCCCTTCTAAACAATAATGGGCAATAATTCATTTTTCTTTCTTGCATAAATCAGTTTTAATTCCAAAAAATCCTCCCCTTTTTACTAAATCTTTGACAAGCCAACATTCAATCAGCCTAAGGCTATGTACACACTATCACTTATGCTGGTATAATTTATGTCACTCAGGAGTGAATAAGCCACACCCTTGAGTGATGTAAATTACACCAGTCTAAGTGCCAGTGTGGATTGTTTCTCTCACCAACATAGCTACTGCCCCTAGTGGGGGCTGGACTAATTAAGTCTACAGGCTTAGAGGATCTGCACTAGCAGCGCTTCTGATGTGCTGCTGTAAACTCTGTAGTGTAGCCAGAGCCTAAATCAAGCCTTGAAAGGAAGCTATTTCTCATGTTGGTGGAAGCCAGACTTCTAATGTTAGCCAATCTAGATTTTGCCCTCTACATATTATTAATCTTTTCACATATGTAATCTGTTTATTTGCTTCTGGTAGGTTTTTGACAACAATGAGAAAGCTGTTTCTCCTAGATCCATGTTCTAATTTCAGCCCTCCCAGTTGGCTGTGATGGATTGCTGTGTCACTTTCCTCTACATTAGGCCTCATCCTCCACTTTTCCTGGAACCCATTTTGAGTCTGTTCTGCTACCATTTCCAATCCACTTTTGGGTCCACAGTTATGGGTTTGAACCAGACCTCTGAACCTTGTTCGGATATTGACAGAAATCAGACCACATCTAGTTACTAAGAATAAGTGCCTCTAGAAGGTCTGGTACTATGTGGTCAGCGACCTATACTGCACTTCCTTTGTGGCATATAGTAATACTTAGCAGGCCAGATTGTCTCTGCATGCCCATGAAGGAGATTAAAAAATCTGAGGTCTAATTCCCCATAACAAGTTATCCACATCACAGGTAAGAGCATAGTGAAGGGGCAAGCAGACTTCACAGACCCTCTCCCACCCACTCTTGTAGAGATGGATGGGAGTGGGGTGAGGGCAGAGCTTTGGCTCTGCCTGCCAATTTGGTGGGCAGAACAGCTGTAGTGACATGTCAGGGGACAATATGCTGTGCCTGGTATTTGGCTGGCACAAGGTTCGTCCCACCACACTAAGAGAAAACTAAGTTACCATTATCCCGTGCTGCTCCTGAGGCAGTACATGTTTCCCCTTACATGGGGCTTGTGGCAAAGCTGAACTATTGTAAAAACAGTGTTGAGAGCTGAGAGTCCCCTTGATCATTCAGTTTGTGTTCTCACTGAGTCACTGAGAACTGGAAGAGTGAGAAGTTTCAGGAAAAGATCCTCCTGAATTCTGAAGGGATTAGCAAAAGAATTAGAGGGTACAATATAATGTACCATCAGGTGACTTGACTATAGGAAGTCACAAAGATTTATTAGAACACTGCAAGTAACAACTCCAGCAGCACAGGCAAGACTTAACTTCCTAATTAAATCTCCAATCAGATAAAATAACCTTACATAAAAGACAATAATTTAACACTAAGGTAAAGATATGTCATCATCGACCGGTGGTGGTTCTGTGTACACTGATCATTACAATATATTTAAAAACTTGAGAACATTCTGAGATGCACATTTAAAGTCAGATATTAAGGTCAGAAGGGTCCACCAGATCATCTAGTCTGATCTTTTGCATATCAGAGGCCACCAACACAACCCAGCAGCCAAAATAAGACCAAAATATTACAGGCAGAGAGTATAAGGACTTGAGGTGCACCAATGCCTGAAACCCCAAGCATGGCAGGGTACTGATTAAGTGAGAGATACCCAGATAATCCTGGCAAGAGACCTGCACTCCATGCTCCAGACGAAAGTGAATCCCACCTCTTGTTTCCCAAGGTCAGTGCCAATCTGACCAGGGGAAATTCCTTCTCAACCCCACAATATGGTGATCAGTTAGACCCTGAGCATTTGAGCAAGAACCAGCCAACTGAGCATGTGAGAGAGTGAATGCTTGATCCCACCTCAGACCACTGGCCTATCCCATCCATTGTCCTATTGTGAATCAAACTACATTAACATTTAGGCATGTTTGGACCAAGAACATTCCAAAAGATCTTTAGAAACAAGGAGAGAGTGCAAGACACTTGAGAGAGTTTTAGTGTGTACGTTTCCATTCACATAGGATTTCATACGGCTTTACAAACAGAGATCAGGAGAATCACTTCTCATCTACTGGAGTACATTGGCTTCTGAGCTCAAAAGAATCATGATACAAAGATAAAGTTCAGATAGTGGAGGGAAGGAAAGGAATAAAGAAACAAAGATTAGAGATTTTTATTTCTTATCAAATTAAAAATAATGAGGAAAATACAGGTGGGACCAGAATAGGTGTCCAATACTGGAAGTTTAGATGAAACAAGACATGGAGTAGAATAATTTAAACAACATGAAAACTTTCATTTCTAGAGTAGTCAGAAACTGGATTGTCTCATCTCCAGAACGCACAGAGCTCCAAGAGCATACAGCTGTCCTAACCCCATGCTGAGACCACAGCTCCATGCTGACTCGGGGTAAGAGCGGCTCCTAGTAAACTACTAATATCTCTCTGTGGCACTTTATGTCCCTTGGAGGTCACCGAACCAAGTAATCAGTCTGAAGCTGTTTAGCTTCTTAGATTTAATGAGATCAGAGCCCAAGGTAGTGTGACTACAGGCCATTAGCGAAGCTAATGTAACACACACTGGTGACTTAGGGCTAATTTTACATTTCTCATGAGATCTCACCAAGAATATTTCAGGCATTACTGCAAATTGCTGCACAAATGGCTACAAGTCAGTGTTTCAAGAAAAGAAAAGAAAATGTTGTGGTGCAGAGACCCACTGCACTACCTCAGTCAGCGTGAAACTAACCCACATCACATTTGTGTATCTATAGAAGGGATCTAAGGAACGTATTGGAAAAAAACAAACGGGTGAGTGAGGGTTAAACAGAAATGAAAATAGTTGATTAGACATAAGAATCAGACTGGCAGAATATAATAGTCACTTTGACATATTTTTATGAGCTAATTTCCAAAACAGCACAAATAAGAATGTGTGATTTTGTGTCCAAACCCAGCACCAGGCCAGAGGGGGTTAAGGAGCAGCTGTGGGCCCAGGCAGTCCTGCCTTGCTGCACCCATGAGGCATGCCAATTTTGGAGGAGAAATCTTGAAAGGAAGAAAGCCAGTACAGAAAGGCCCAGCCCTGGGAGGTGAACAGACCTCTTCCCACTAGCTATCAGGAAGGTGACATCAGAAAGAAGAGTCTGGCTTGCTGAATCCACTGAACCAGGGGACTAACTGGGGAAAATGAGCTGATTGAATGATCAGTAAGCTGAGGCCCTACAGTTCAGGGCACCATTTGGGGAGAGCAGGGAGGATCTCCTCTCCCCGTGTTTCGTACCACCAGTTGGGAGTAACATTGCTCGCTCCTTTCCCATCTCCCCTCACTGGCTGGAAGCAATGTCGTGCTATTGGCTCTGCCAAATATACCTCTGCATTTTTCTTTGGTGAGCAAAGAATAAGCCAGTGAGGGGAGAGGAGCTCTGTGTCTACTACTGTCACAATGGGCTTGCTCCTGCCTTTTTAGCTGTCTGGAACCCAGAAGAGAGGGTGGACCTGGTCAAGAATGACATGCCCCATATGGGGGCTGGAGGCCTAGCATAGAGGCTACTAGACTTCGGGTATTTCCTGTATTGTGGACTGGATGCTGAATTACCCTGAAAGAGATGAATCTCAAGAGAGACCTGGCCAGAGCGCCAAGTCACAAGGCAAAGGGGACACCTAGTAGGCCTGGACAGCTGGTCAGCAGAACAGTAGCGGAGAAAAGCCTTGCAATACCACACCTACCCGTGAGGAGGCACCTGGCTGGTTAGTCCTTTTGCCACAGAGGAACAGGCAGTATTTTAGTTCCTGAAATAAATACTGTCTAGGAGCCTAAATCATTAAAGGAAAATCTTCACTGGTTGTAGGACCAGGCCATAGGTCACTTTTAATAAATTAGTCAAATTTAATAAAAATCTGATCAATAAATCTGATTTGCAGAAACTAATGAGTGTTGTTGGAGGAGCTGGAAGGAAATCAAGAACACAGGCATATGATTATTTGGTTTTACACTTATCTTTTCTAGATGGACAATATGGCAGATTACCAATATATGAAATTAATATTAATAAATCTGAAGCCATTTTGTGCCTCACTTGTGCTCCTTATAAATTGTCCATTAAAACTGACTCAATGATCTTAACTACTCAGCTGTTTTTCCACCTGGGGAGTAGAGCTCTTTTATTTTCATTTTATGCTCAGTGATATTACATTTCTTTTAACTGCTTGAAAAATATATTATTTGTCCTAAATGTGAAAAGTTTTTTTTCATATAATTCATGAAAATAACAAAATAATCCGTTTTAAATGGTACTTCTTGTATTTCCTGGAGAAGTTATTGCTTTTATTTGTATTAGTTAAGTGAGACACTGTATAATAGTACTCATTGTGCCAAAGCTTATGGTGCTTTGAAAAATTATGGTCCAATCTCACCATATAGTAAAATTATTATAATATATAGTCAACGGTGTGCTATGTGATTTAAGGATATATAGAAAAAACAAGATCTCTGTCCCTAAAGAGCTTTCACAAAATATAAAAGTGAAGAGTGGGGCCTGAGATGTGTCATATTTTGCAATTTTATGTTGAAATGTTTTAAATTAAGTTGGTAAATAGACTACAATAAAACTCAATTTAGTTTTCAGGTTCGAGCCTCAAAGTTGGTTACAGAAAATGTATTTAGCAGAGGGCTAGTAGGTGACTGATACAATCAGACTTTATTAAAAAGAATCATCATTTCAGTAAACAGGCATTCAGTTACTACTGACACCAGCGCTATTATACTCACACTCAGAAATGATATGGTGTATTAATAGGCAATCAGTCCGCTGACAACAGAGCAGAGTACAGCCATATAATCCTGGAACCTAATGGCACCCTTTTGAAGTTAATTGGAGCTTTCCCAGAATTTAGCAAACTACTTTTTATAATTCATTATCATATGAATTAACATTAAACTACCTGCCCGTAATTATATTTCCACCACCTTCTTACTGGCTCTTTACATTATCCATTATTTAAATTAATATTTGCACTGATGTCCTTCTCATACTATCAATATCAATAGTATTTTAATGAATCATTTACAATTCTTAAAATCACTCATTAAAAAACTTGCTTAAACCAGTTAAAACCAAAATATAATGGTAACATTACCCAGGGTTATGTCTTTACTAACACTTTTCCATAACACTTTGTTTACAATTTATTTTTGACTTTCTTACACTAGCTTACTTCAGTTTCCCATACTTCTTTACGCTTAGGCTAATTTAGGCCCCAAACCTAACTTCTTAACTTAAACCATCCTATAGGCTATAGATGACACAAAAAGAAGTGACAGACCAAGAAGTTCAGCATGTCTTTCTACTTCCACAATTTTGTTTTAAATGTGTGAAAGACTAGGGTTTTAGGACTACTGGAAGACGTACGTTTGAGGCAGGACTTGATGGAGCAAAGGGTAGAGGCACAGTAGTAAACCAGGCTAGGTCAGGCAGAGCACATGGAACAAAGTACAAAGGTGATAATGAAGAAGCACAGGATTGCGTTGAAGAAAGAAGCAAGAATAAATTTGCAGCAAGGAAATGCATATGGGCTCTGGGATTTTTCCTTAACCATTCAGCAGTATGAAGCTGAAGCAGAGGAAATAGATCTGATGTGTGAGCAAAGGCTAGGTGTCTGTAGGGCAAATGGAAGAAGGAAACAAAGCAGTCAAGTGTGGACAGAGGGTGGAGTTGTAGGTGTGATGCTGGCAGACCTGGTCCCAGCTCGTGCCACAGCTCCAGGCATTGCTGAACACTGACAAATGCATAGCCAGAAACCAGGCTGGCTTCCCTGTGTGTTCATATTGTTAAAATAAATATTAAAGTCATGAGAATGTGTTTCGATATCATGGAATGCTTGTAGGATGCTGCATGTTTTAATTCTACTTATATCATTTGTATCTCACATTATATTGTAATTTTTTTATACTTACAGAATAACTATTTAAACGTTTGCTAAGATTACAAATCCTGCCCTAGTCAGGGGAGAAGCATGACCAAGTGTGAAATACTAGTTTACCAGAATCACTGTTATCTCCTCCCCAACAAAAGGTCTACAGACAAGCCTTTGTGGACAAAAGACTTTGTTGCTTGCTTCCCCCACATCCCGAAGAGAATATCTGCACAAGCCCTCATCCCATCAGCACTTGAATGCTGGAGAAAATGAATATAAATGCCTGTTAAGGAGAAATGGTTATCTCTATGCTGTTTAAACTCCAAGGGTGAAGATTTTTAAGCACAAGCAAGAGGTCCATAGTCATTTAGCTTGGGTTAAACCCTAAAGGATATTCAGACGTTGTTTATTACAGAGGTTTCTGTCATCTTTTGTAACCTAAAACTGTAACTCATGTCTGTGTGTATGTTTATCTGCTTTAACCTTGTAAATAATTCATTTATTTTTCCTACTTAATAAAACTTTAGATGGTTCATTACAGGAATGACTACAAGCGTTGTCTTCAATTTGAAATCTGAAGTAAAGTTGACCTCGGATAAGCAACTGGTCCTTTGTGACTGTAAGTAACCTGAACATTATTGTGATTTTGGTGTAAGGGACCATCTATCAAAGACGCAAGCTTGCCTGGACGGCAAGACAGACTGGAGTTCACAAGGGGGTTGTCTATGGGTATGTCTACACTGCAATTAGATACCCATGGCTGGCCCATGCCAGCTGATTTGGGCTCCCAGACCCCGGGCTAAGGGGCTGTTTATCAACATAGACATTTGGCCTCAGGCTCGAGCCTGGGCTCTAGGATCCTGTGAGGTGGGAGGGTCCCAAATCTTGGGATGCAGCCTGAGCTTGAATGGCTACATAACAGTTAAACAGCTCCTTAGCCCAAGTCCCGCTGGCCTGAGTCAGCTGGCATGGGCCAGCCCTGGATTTTTAATTGCAATGTACACATACCCTGTGACTCCTGTTAAGGCTGCTATAGTGTTTTAGGATTTCACACTTTTTCCTTGGTTGATGAAATCTAATGGTAGAACATGCAGCCAGTTTGGGGTTTGCGCCGTGTTCCTGGACAGTCTGCCCAGACATCGGAACTCATGTTTGTGAGCCACTTCAGAAAGTGTGACAATAGGTAGTAACCATAAGAAAAGACACAAAGAGAAATATTAATGGGAGCGGGGGAAGTGGAGCATGACAGGGGAGAGATTAGTAAGTGGTGGAATGCCTGGGAGTTCTCTCCAATGATGTTTTGAAGGTCTCAGAAGGAATGTAAAACACAGCAGAGACAGTGGCTATGTCTACACTACTGTCAGATCGACGCTCCAGTGATCGATGCATTGGAGATCGATTTAGCGGGTCTAGTGAAGACCCGTCAAATTGACCACAGATCGCTCTCCGGTTGACCCCATTACTCCACTCCACATGAGAAGAGTAAGGTAAGTCGACGGGAGACACTCTCCTGTTGATTCAGCTCAGTATAGACACTGCAGTAAGTTGACCTAAGCTACGTCGACTCCAGCTATGTTATTCACATAGCTGGAGTTGCGTAACTTAGGTTGACTTACCATGGTAGTGTAGGCATGGCCAGTGAGAAGTGAACAATACTGAAGGAGATGATCAGAGAGAAGGAATTCAGTGAGAGCTCTCAAAGAGCAATTACAGATCAAAAGAAGGGTTATGAGATTGGGAAACTGATCAAAAGCTACAAGGCGAGAGAGAGAGAGAGAGAGAGAGAGAGAGGGAACATCTACCTGAGGCAAAAGTCACAGAGAATGAGGGTGAGCAACTGTCAGATGAGAAAGTGGTGAACTTCTCAAAATCATAGAGGAAACAGAAACTTTACCATGTAAAGAAAATGTGTCTGTTTTTACAGCACAGTCTCCTGTTCTCATCATATTCTAATTCACAACACTTGCTTAACACAAGCAGATGGCCTGGTGCTATCACTGGACATGGCCATGTGGAGGACTTGAATAGGATGATACACTGGGCCAGATCTGGCACATTATGTTATTTTGGAATATGCTCATTAGCTGCAGAGAGGACTCAGCTATGGGTAATATCTGATGCTAAAGCAACCCTCCCCACTGTCCCTACAGAAGAAATATCTTGTAACTAAACCCAACCAAATGTGCATTGCTCTATGTTGCATATTGATGGATAGAGGTTTCATTACTAAACCTTGCAGACAGTCAGCTTATCTTCTGAAACATTTGCTTTACTTACTATTTCAATTTTCCACCATGTAATTAAGGTTTTAGTTTTCTGTTTAAACCTATATTTCCTGGTAAAATCCCGTCAAAATAAAGTTTCAGACTTACAAGTTGATACAGGTCTTAAGAACCTCCACAGAAATTAGTTTTACACAACTTCTGATCTTTACATCTTACAGCTGTCAGGCCAAAACTTCTTGTCAATTTCATACTTAAGAACAGAGCTAGGCTGTCAGCAGAGGCAAAAGGATTAGGAGTGATGCTAGTACATGTCCTAAAAATGCAAAGAAAATGTAGCTTCACTGCATCATATAAAAATACCTCAATATGTGGCACAAAACTAATCAACTAAAGCTGTTGTGGATTGTGGTTTAAATATGGGCCAATATCTTTGAACTAAGAACTATTGTCTTTAATGAGAGATTCAGTTAAAGTTAGACAGGGAGTGTATTATAAATTTCTGCCTCACCATTAAATAAGAAGTTGGTTAAAAAAAAAACAACCTTCACATAACTTCAAAACGCTGACATATGGCAGAGAATCATGTTACAGGACCTATGTGCTATGATTCTGAAATGAACTGGCAATATGTTGGGACCAGACACAGCTGTTAGCTGTCTGATCTGGAGTGTGGGTCATAAAAATAGTCTTCAGGGACTTTTGAAAGACAACAGAAGATGTTTGACAGAGACTTACTTCATGTTAAAGTGCTGCATTTAACTCTAGTTAAATCTTAAAATGTGAGTATTCTCCCCCCCACACACACACACCTGTTTTCATTTAAATAATTCACTTTTGTGAGAGTCAAGATCAATTTCTTTTTTGGAGAGAAGCCTAGGTCCATTTTTTACTCCAGCTCTGATGAACTGAAAGTTTGGTTGATTTCCTTTAAGAAACTCACTCCTGGGAACATTGCTATACAATTGTGGGTTTGTGTGTTGTTTTTTTTAAATCATACAAACTGGGCAATTCCACTGCATTTCAGAGTTCAGCATTCTGTTTAGAATCACATCCACATTGGTGACATTAAGAGATGGACCCAACATGGAATCAGGTATTTCAATACCTAAACTCTGGTGGGGTTATGTTAGGAGGGACATGAGCCCACACAGCAAATCCTCTATTTTGGATTTACAATTTAAAAAAAAACAAAGGAGAAACAAAAAACCACCACCCTTCTGGTTTTGCCCATCTTTCCTGACAATTGCACTGACTCCTCATTTGTAAGAGCCCTGAAACAAAAGTAGGATAACAGAATCAAGAATGTTTAATTAGGAGTAATGGGATGAAATTAATGAAAGGGACATTTAGACTGAATAGCAATTTATGAAACTATGAAAGAGTTAAAGTAATGAAAAACATTTTGGAGGGTGCACCTGCGCGCGCATACGCACACTCTTCTATTTATACATACCATCTCTTTAGTACCAATATGGAGACTATTTCAAGACACCTTAACTGAGGCTTTGTCTACACTACCACTTTTGTTGGTAAAATTTTGTCAGTCAGTGAAAACACACTCTCCTGACCGACATAATTTTCACCAGCAAAAGTGCTGGTGTGGATAGCGCTATGTCAGCAGGGGAGGCTCTCCTGCAGACATAGCTAATGCTGCTCCTTGAGGGATGGTTGCATTATTCCTGCAGGAGTGCTCTCTCCTGCCGGCAAAGAATGGCTACATGGGAGCTGTGCTGCTGTAAGGTCCGTAGTGTAAACATAGCCTGAATCACAGTGGGTATTCACCTTCCTGAATAAAAAAGCAGCGTGGGGGAAAAAAATCTCATGTGATTAAAGGAAAAGGTAGAAGAGGCTATCTGATCCAGATTCTGAAATCTTCAGAAGACTGAATTCCAATCTTAGTAAAACCAGTAGAAAGGAGCATAAACTACTGCAGATGAAATGTGAAAAGGAAATAAAGGATGGGTGAGAATATTTCAGGGGAGAAAGGATAGCTCAGTGGTTTGAGCATTGGCCTGCTAAATCCAGGATGGTGAGTTCAATCCTTGAGAAGGCCATTTAGGGAACTGGGGTAAAAATCTGTTTGAGAATTGGTCCTGCTTTGAGCAGGGAGTTGGACTAGATGACCTTCTGAGGTCCCTTCCAACCCTATTATTCTATGAAGAGCTAATAGCCAAAGATCTAAACACCAATAACCAGAAATTATTCCAGTATATAAGAATCAGAGATTGTGAGAGAACTGGTGATTCCCCTGGATGACTAAGGAGTTAAAAGGGCCCAATGAAAGAAGATGAATGCATTGCAGCAAAGCTAAATAATTTCATTGTATTTCTCTTCACCACATAGGATGTTGGGGAGATACGTATTGAGACCTATTTTTTTTCATGTAATAATGAGGAGTCAACTCTCAGAGCAGTTACTCAGAGATTGAGGCATTGAAAGAGGAGGGCTTGGAACTAAATGAAATACAGAACACTAAATGACCAGAACTGAATAATATTCATTCAGTGTTTTTAAAGGAACATGAGAGTGAAGTGACTGAGTTGCTAACAAAAAATAAGCAATTGCTTAATAAAACCAGTTTGTATTTCAGATAACTAGAGGATACCCATCTTTTTAAAAGAGTAGAGGATAATCCCGATAATTACAAACCAGACAGCCTTACTTCAGTACCAGGTAAATTGGTTGAAACAAAGACAGTTATATTAAAACATACATCAGATGAACATGACAGATAAAGAAGAACGTCTAAAAAGAAGGTTGATGTCATTTATTTGGACTTTCATTTCTTTAATAACCTCATGAGAGAAATTATCAATGCTTTTTGAAAGAGTGGGTGAGAGGTAACGTACTTTTGTGGATTAGAAATTGGTCAACAGATGGAAAAAGGAGATCCATTTATAAGTGGTCAATTTTTAACATGGCAAACAATTAACAGTGTTCCAATCTAACACTGGTAATTTTAGTGCATGTATCAGTCATCTGGACAAGTGGGTGAACAGTTAGATGGAAATATATGCAGATGACACACAATTATTTAGGTTAATGAAGACTGTAATAAAGACTGTTCCAAAAGAACCTAATAAAGTTAGATGATTGGGCAACATAGTAGCAAACAAAATTCAGTGTTCACAAATGCTGTGAAAAGTTTGGCATCAGGGAAGGTAAAATTGTTATGGGAGTCCTGAGTAGAAAAGATTAATATCCCATGGACCATTACAGTCTTTTATTTCTTTATGGTTTTAGAAATGTGGGTTAATTCTTCAGCTGTCCCTCTTCTCTCCTTGAGAAAGTTAAATAGTCAGCTGTGTGGATAACTCTGTGGCCCCAGTAAATTCTGATTGCGTCCTAATGCTATGCACAGTGATGAAAAAGATATAGCATGATTTTGATTTTTTTTTAAATAATCTCAAGTCAGTTTTATTTATACACATAAAGCTACTTGATTCAGAGTTAATATGTTTCACCTGTATGGAACAGATTTTAATTTTATGTATCACCTTTCATAATCAAGGCATCTCAACATACTAAAAAGACGAGCAGTTAGAGGCTGTCATTGGAAACTCTAGGTGAAGCTAGAGTTCACCTAGAGATTTTGGAACTGGGACTGTTTTTCTGGAAAAAGAGAATGGTAACCATTAGCCTATATTTTTTTGAAAAATGCTATATTTAACCTCAACTTGGCAGTTTTATTGGTTTAATATCTTACTGGAAAATAGACACTTCAAAGTGCAACAGCCCTACAGTATTCCATTACAGTATTAAGGTTAGCCTAAATCCATAATGTGATAGAAGACATCAACCACAGACTTAGAATCCAGAGACAAGTGCTATACTGCACTTCAGTTACATTGAATAATTTTGTAACCGTATAACCAATAAAAAAAGCAGTTACTAGTTGCTTACTAAAGCTAAGCAAAAAAATTCAGTTGTTTCCAACAGGTTCGTAAGGATTTTGAATTTCTATGAAAAAGTGTCACAATTTTCATGAATGTTTTTGCATAAATTGTATGCTTATTTGAGCAATTCTGTGGATTACACACTTATAATATAAATTCATCCATCATGGTGCAAGTTGATAACTGCAGGAGTCAGGGAAGGATTTCTCTCTGCAGGGTTACAGACTCTTAACATTTCACCTTGTTCTAAATGGGATTCCATATAGGGTAATTTCCATTGACCATCACCAAGTTCTTTTTTTTTTTTTAAGTCACTTTCCTACACTATGACAGGTGGAAGTTTAAGACTGCTATGTTTCTAAGAGGTACAGCACAGAACTTGTAGTCCAGGGGGCTGAGGGGCTAAGGTGACTTTTTAGTTTGCTCTGGGAGCTGGAGAAGCCCCAAGCATTTAAAAACAAAACAGAACAAAACAAACACCTCAGGGGAAGGGGGACTGTCTAAGTTACTGCCCTATGGATCAGAGCATTGCCTTCACATTCTGCTAGGTTATGTGTGGCAGCCCCATTTCTGGCATGCCTCTACAGCAGAATTTACAAAAAGGTCCTCAGGATGCAGCCTTATAGCTGTCATCTGCAGTGCCTGTGCTGTGCTAATTACAACACACAGACTGGATAAAAGGATTTTAGAGCCCCTTCTCCTGCCTTTTACATTATGTAAAGGGGCTGGTGCAGGGATTTGGATCTCATCCCAGGGCTGTATAGCATTGCAGAACTGACTCTGTGCACTATGCTCTCTTATGTTTTCCTTGATTTGAAACATCAGGTAACAGCCACTGTCCGAGCCACTGTGTGACAGGGTGGACTAGGTCCACAAGCACTCTGCTGGAGGTCTTGTGGCTCTGCCTCACCCCACCCCAGAAAAAGAGCAGTGGAGAAGTCCTGCTGCAACCTAAAGTGGCTGCAGGAGAGCAGTCAATCAGAGGGACTTTTGGAGCGACCAATCAGGGTCCAAAAGGGCCATATAAAAGGAAGCAGCAGAGGCAGAGCAGTCAGTTGCTGCCTGGAGCTCAAGGAGAGGGTACCAGGTGCCTGGCTAGCTGGAAGAGCATCAGGACCGAGCCCAGGACCTAAGGTGACCAGATCACAACATTAAAATATCGGGACATATTGGGATGCCATCAGCCCCGCCCATAGTCCACCCCCACTCCACTCCCACTCTGCCCCAGGTCCCACACCCTCCCTGCTCACCTCCCCCCCTCTGGGCCCTTCCTCATCCCTCGCCTCCCTGCTGGCTTGCTGCATCCCTCTTCAGTCCCCCAGTCCACCCTCACCTCCTCACCCCCCCCCCGCTGCTCACTCGCCTCTTCACCCGCACTGCCCGCCACTTGCCCCCATGGCGCTGACTTCCCCTCTGCCAGGGGGGTGCTCATCCACTCCCGCCTCCTCCTGCCCAAACATCCACCCTCGCTCCACCCCCATTCCACCTCCTTCCCCCAAGTCCCAGCCCCTGACATGCCTCTTCTCCACCTCCTCCCCTGAGCAGGCCGCATCCCCGCTCCTCCCCGCTCCCTCCTGGGAAGCTCTGGGAGGAGGGGGAGGAGAGGGGATGCGGCGCACTGGGGGTAGAGGGAGAGAAGGAAGTGAAGAGGGGGGAGCTTTGCTGCAATTTTTCCCTGTGGGTGCTCCAACCCTGGAGCACCCACGGAGTTGGCGCCTCCCTCCCGCTCACCTCCTTACCTGAATTTTGGGACAAATGGCATCCCGATTATACATTGATCAGGATGCAGGACAAAAGGTTAAATATTGGGACAGTCCCGATTTTATCGGGACATCTGGTCACCCTACCAGGACCTAACCAGACTGGGAAAGAGTACCAATGGGCTGGGCTGGTTGAAGACTGAGCCCAGGGAGGGCTGTTGAAAGGACACCAACTGAGGGTACTGAGATGAGGCCCTGTTGGGCTGGTAAAGAAGGCAGTGTCTCCAGGAAGGAACCCTGGGTGCTACAGTCCCATACCAGGAATGAGCAAGAACTAGAGACTGTATACTGCAGAAGGGGGGATAGTGTGTATGACTCGGCCGGGGGCTGAGTCACTGAAGATCCAGCACAAGAACCACTAGCTGGTGGGGTGCTTACAAGGGACAGGTGCCGCCCAGTTAAAAAGACTGAATGATTGCAGGCATGCATTAGCCACGGTTCACAAGAGGTGGGTGCCAGTGGTATTACACACTGTTTCTGACTAAATGGATTTGGTACTACAGTGAGTTCATAACATATGATAATATTTTAGACTAAGTAGCGCCTTAAAATATGGGTAAGTCTCAGGATCTGAGTAGGACAGCTGTATGAACAGAATAATTACTTATTTCTCTGCGCTTCAATGGAATAAATCCCAAGAACATGGGAGCAGGCCATATTTGTGCACTCATTGGAAAAGATGAATTCCAAACCAGAAGAAAACTCATAATTAACTAAACTATGTATTAAAAGTCAATAGCTATATGACTTAGTATAATAAACTTGGGCCTTGAGAAGAAATAAATTATAGTAAAGCAATCACAAACTAATTAATAGAAGAAGACTGTGTACAAATCATAGGCAATGTATTACCATAATAATTACAAAAGCACTAATCTCATTAAACCAACCTGTAACATGATTATCAGCTCCCATGAATTAGTGATGCCTTCTTCTCATTCAGTAGAAGAAAAAAAGAAAAACTCACATGTAAAACACTAATTATGGCCAATGCAACGAAGAGGGCATGGATATTATATACGGATTTTTCAATGTTCCACAAAGAAGAATTCTCCTTTCTTCTAAAAAGCGGATAAGCAAATCAGTCTTTGACAGTAGCTGGAGTGGTAGCATGCTAATCAGAGAAACATGGCTGTCCTACATGGATTTGTTTGTATATTTATTTACTTCAGTATTCAATCATCTCTTTACATCATTTTAATCTGGTTTACTAATGGCATGTTGCACTCATGTTGAGATCAGGAAGTAGAATCTCTGAGACAAAATCACAATCAGGAAACATCCCTTAACTGGAAACAGGTGAGACAGCTGTAATGTCTGGTAAGTTTTTGTTTCACTCTAATCATTATTGACTACTGTAGAGGACAATAAGAGAAAAGAGCTAGTAACTTGAAACATCTGTTGAAATACAGTGGAAGTGAATGTCCAAAATACTAGAAAACTCCTCCTTACATTTCAAATGCAAGATCAAAATAATAGGAAAAACATTCAATTACAATTGCCCTGGAACATATCGCCACAGTTTTTTAACTAATAGCTAGTTAATCTCAAAATTTACAGCTCAGATTCTTACATACAACAAAGAATGATGGCAGCAATATGATAAAAGTGGTGAAGTACAGGTTTTCAAACAGTATACTCTAGTTCTGGCTGTGTTTTTGCCTGTTTTCTATAAATTAGGTGAAGGAAAATCAATGTCACATTTATAGTAATGATTCCAAATTTACTGTAGTACTTATTATGGACCACAAAATACTATGGGTGAAATCCTGGACCCACTGAAGTCAATGGCAAAACTATTGATTTCAATCGGGCAAGACTTCACTGTATTATATATACACACCCGGAGAGGTATAAATAAAGATGATACACAACATGGTTATTGACTCATTCTAAACTTCTAAGTTAAACACAACAACAACAACAAAGTACTCCTCTCCCCCTTCACAAAGACAAAGAGAGAGACTGACCAGGTACATTCTAAGTGACTTTTTCCAAGAGTATAATTCAGACTTCTGAAACTCTTGGTCTTTAAGCCATGACAGCGAGCACTCATGATGCTGTGACATGGTATTCAGGTTGTATCAGTATGTTCGTTTGGGACGACCATATTGCTCATATGTGTTGAAGCCATCAGGGAGTTATCCAAGTCATCCAGAATAACAGCTGATAAAACCTACATATCTATATCTTACCCTCTTTAAATCTCCCATTTCTAGTCCTGATCAGTATAAACACAAAGACAACAAAACCCCAAATATCCAAATGTCTCAGCAGTCACCCAAAATCTTCAGATAATCAGATGTATAGAAACCAAGTTTCAACTAAGTATTGGAAGCCAAGCAAGAAAGGAGGGCGGAGAAGATTTTTTGAGCAGAAGCTCTGTAGTAAAGTGTGAAGCAAATGAGATAGCGTAGCTTTAGGGAAAATAGAAGCAGCAAAGAATCCTGTGGCACCTTATAGACTAACAGACATTAGTGCCACAGGATTCTTTGCTGCTTCTACAGAACCAGACTAACACGGCTACACCTCTGATACTTTAGGGAAAATAGTATTTTCCTTATTCTAATAAACTTTCTTGTTCAGGTATAGGGGCGTGATTCTTTCTGTGATTCTTTAACGTTTTCATATAACAATCCAAAACGCAGCGCCTCAATAAAGATGAAAGTGAATTAAGGGATTCTGATTATCTACATGGTGGTTCTCTTTTATTTCACATTTTAAAAATGAATTGTTTGGTACGACAGGAATAATGTGAATGGCACTGAAAGTTGTGACTGGAAAATGACTTCCTGCTTTGAAAATAATAGTCTATGCTTCACTTCAACGTTTATTTTCTATAAATACCTTGGCATTTATCTTGCAATGGGAGACCATTATCCAGTCACAACGTTCAATTCCTTTTGACATTATCTCTTAAGTAAAATAGTAGCAGCAAGAATAAAGGACCTGCTTATTGAAAGAATGCTTTTGTATGTGAAGTCCATGAACAAATACAGTAAATTGAATTCACCTTCTTGATCTTCATTTGATGTGAAAACAAAATATATATATTCTATTTCTTAGTTAAGCCTTATTGTCTTGTTTTGAAAAGTAATAATAATAATGAAAGGCATTTTAAAAAGGAACACAGCAGTGACTCTTCCAACCTTTTTCAGTTCAGCTGAAGTTTACCCTCCTGAAGCTTGTCTGTCTTCAAAGAAAAGAAAGTCCTTTGTTACAAGTGCTCAGTATTATTAAATGGAATTCACTCTGTACTGTAGGAAATCTAATCCTGAGGATAGGTGGAATTTTAAGGCTCAGATCTCCTGTACTCTTCAATTATTTTTTTTAAATCAGCAATATTATTATTTGGTGTTTTTCTTAGTTTGCTTCTGGATGATTTTTTTAAATAGAGCTCTAGAGGTGCACTGAACATGATTTTTGAGGCAAAAGCTCTGATTTTATATTCCATTAATATTTTATATTTGCTGTTGGCAACCACATTTCAGTTGTACTGTCGAAGGAAAGAAGACAGCAACGGACAACCAAAGCTACTAAAGGTTTACCACTGTATCCTCCACAAAAAATTGACCCCATGTAGTAAAAAGTACTGGGCTGCACTTTTCTATTCTCACTGTACAAATAAAAACAGCCGGGAAAAGCAGAGTGAGGCAAGACTCAGTGAACTAGAAATACCACACTACATGCACGAAGCAAATAGTCAACAGACAGAGTAAATGCTAGAGAAGTACACTTCAAAAGTGGTCCTGTGCTTTGTGGGTTTTGAGAGAGACTTCTTTGCAATATGGTTATGACTTGTGACCAAGAGTGCATCTCCATGCATCTGAAGAAGTGGGTTTTTTACCCACAGAAACTTATGCCCACAGATCTTGGGAGACAGGCCAGTCCTCGCTTACAGACAGCCCCCCAACCTGAAGCAAATCTGACCAGCAAACACACACCACACAACAAAAACACTAACTCAGGAACCTATCCCTTGCAACAAAGCCCGTTGCCAACTCTGTCCACATATTTATTCAGGGGACACCATCATAGGACCTAATCATATCAGCCACACCATCAGAGGCTTGTTCACCTGCACATCTACCAAAGTGCTATATGCCATCATGTGCCAGCAATCCCCTCTGCAATGTGCATTGGCCAAACTAGACAGTCTCTATGCAAAAGAATAAATGGACATAAATCAGATGTCAAGAATTATAACATTCAAAAACCAGTCGGAGAACACTTCAACCTCCCTGGTCACTCAATTACAGACCTCAAAGTCACAATACTCCAAAAAAAATACTTCAAAAACAGACTCCAATGAGAATCTACAGAATTGGACTTAATTTGCAAACTGGACACCATTAAATTAGGCTTGAATAAAGACTGGGATTGGATGGGTCATTACACAAAGTAAAACCTATTTCCCCGTGCTAATTTTCCCCCCCAACTGTTTCTCACACTTTCTTGTCAACTATTGGAAATGGACCATCCTGATTATCACTACAAACGTTTTTTTCCCTCCTGCAGATAATAGCCACCTTAATTGATTACTCTCGTTATAGTTAGTATGGCAACACCCATTTTTTCATGTCCTCTGTGTATATATATCTTCCTACTGTATTTTCCACTGCATGCATCTGATGAAGTGGGTTTTAGCCCACAAAAACTTATGCTCAAATAAATTTGTTAGTCTGTCAGGTGCCAGAAGTACTCCTCTTTCTTTTTGCTGATACAGACTACCCCGACTACCATGCTGAAACCATATAAATCTGTTAGTCTTTAAGGTGCCACTGGTCTCCTCGTTGTTTTTGTGGATACAGACTAAAGGTACGTCTACACTACGGGACTATTCCGAATTTGCATAAACTGGTTTTGTAAAATAGATTTTATAAAATCGATTGCGCGCAGCCACACTAAGCACATTAATTCGGTGGTGTGCGTCCGCGGTCCGAGGCTAGCGTCGGCTTCTGGAGCGTTGCACTGTGGGTAGCTATTCCCTAGCTATCCCATAGTTCCCGCAGCCTCCCCCGCCGCCCCTTGGAACTTCCGGGTTGAGATCCCAGTGCCTGATGGGGCAAAAATCATTGTCGCGGGTGGTTCTGGGTAAATGTCGTTAGTCACTCCTTCCTCTGGGAAAGCAACGGCAGACAAGCATTTCGCGCCTTTTTCCCCTGGATTGCCCTGGCAGATGCCATAGCATGGCAATCATGGAGCTTGTTTTGCCTTTTGTGACTCTCACCGTATGTGTACTAGATGCCGCTCACAGAGGCGATTCAGCAGCGCTACACAGAAGCATGCTTTTGCATGACAGCAGAGATGGTTACCAGCCATATTGCACCATCCAAACCCTTCCATAAATTGGAACTAAGATGATCATGGCTACCAGTCCTTTTGTACCATTTGCTGCTGTCATAAGTGCCCCTGGCTGCTCTTAGCCAGGGGCGCAAAAGCCAAAATTGGGAATGACTCCCTGAGTCAATCCCTCCTTTTTGGTATCTAAAAATAGAATCAGTCCTGCCTAGAATATAGGCAAGTGTACTAGAGAACCACTGTATCATAGAACCAGAGAGCACAGCTGCTCTGTGTCAGATCCTGCAGAAATTATGATCTGTATGCTATTCACAGGGGGTGCTCCTGTAACAACACCACCTGTTCATTCCGTTCTTACCCCAGCCTTCCTGGGCTACCATACCATTGTCCCCCCACTTGTGTGATGAAGTAATAAAGAATGCAGGAATAAGACATGGTGACTTGTTAGTGAGAAATGAGTGGAAGGCAGCCTCCAGCTGCTATGATAGTCCAGACAGGACATTAAGCAGTGTGTAGGAGAGAAGCCCAGCATCCCTCTGCTAGTCCAGGGGCAACTGAATCTTTTCTTTACACATGAAGGGTGGGGGCTGATGGAGCTCAGCCCCCTGTTGCTATGATGACGATGGTTACCAGCCATATTGCACCATCCACCACCAGAAAAAATTAGGGCCAGGCGCCCTTGATCGACCTGACGGATAGTCAGCATGGTTACTGCCCCATGTGCCAATAGGCTGATGACGAGGACGGTTACCAGTCCTTTTGTACCATCAGCCACCCATGGCAGGGGGGGAGTGAGGATGTTGGTGTTGACGGCTGCAGCATCGTGTCTATCTGCAGCATTCAGTAAAGATAGGGTGACATGTAAAAGAGTCAGAGGATTGTTTTCCCTTTCGCTTCTGGGGGTGTGTGTGGGGGGTGAGTAGATTGTCAAGCTATGCCCTGACCCACCGCGGACACTGTGTTTGACCCTAGAAGCATTTGGAGCTCAGCCAAGAATGCAAATACTTTTCGGAGGCTGCAGGAACTGTGGGATAGCTTCAGTCCTCCAGTCCATGAGCGTCCATTTGATTCTTTGGCTTTCCGTTACGCTTGTCACGCTGCAGTGCGCTGAGTCCCTGCTATGGCGTCTGTCTGGAGATTTTTAAAAAAGGATTCTGAATTTCATCTTCTGTAACGGAGCGCTGATAGAACGGATTTGCCTGCCCTTACAGCGATCACATCCGCATGGTCCGTGCTGGAGCTCTTTTTTTATTTTGATTTCGGACTGCATCGCCACCCGTGCTGATCGGAGCTCCACGCTGGGCAAACAGGAAATATTCAAAAGTTCGCGGGGCTTTTCCTGTCTACCTGACCACTGCATCCGAGTTCAGATTGCGGTCCAGAGCGGTCACTGGTGCACTGTGGGATAGCTCCCGGAGGCCAATGCCGTCGATCAGCGTCCACACTAACCCTAATCCGATATGTTAATACCGATACTAGCGTTACTCCTCTCGTTAGGGAGGAGTACAGAAACCGGTTTAAAGAGCCATTAAAATCGATATAAGGTGCCTCCTAGTGTGGACGGTTGTGGCGTTAAATCGGTTTTACGCTCCTAAAACCGGTTTAAACGCCTAGTGTAGACCAGGCCTAAGATGGCTACCCCTCTGATATTTGGTAACAAGAACGCAGTTCATTTTATCCAGGGGACCTGGTTCTGTTCCAGTATCTCTCACTGACAGAGTCAGTTTGTCAACTTAGCAAATCATTTAGACTCTCGAACATGGGAGTTCTCAAGTGGCTCTTTTAAACCGTACAAATACACACTAGTATCACCCAAAGATTCTGTAACCTAGTGGATAATCTGTTTGCCTTATATGCCAAACAAAGTGCCAATCCTGTTATGGTTGTACTTTTATTAACATTTCATTTTTTTGCCTTTGGTCAGATATTTTACTGTATTTTCAACACTCCGTAGCCCAATACTAATCTGCATCTAATAAAAGGGTTTTTAATTTTCTGTTGGAGAATCAATACACACCAGCTCTTTAAGGCAGGGTAAGTGACCCTCCACTCTATATTATGATGTGGCCCTATTACACTGTTAATATGGCATACATTGGATATCGAGAGCCCTGCAGGTACACCCTGTCAGAGAAGAGTTCTCTGGCTCAAGCAGAGGTAGCATAATGGTCGGGGGAGAGTTGCTGGCGAGTGTATAGCAGGAGGAGTTGGGAAGAAGCATAGCCACTGCTTCTTGAAGTGCGGCTTGTCATATAGCTAAGCACTGGTAGGCAGACTTCACCAAACTAAAAACTCTTAACACTTTCCTAATATATCTGGTTTTGTAACTAACACTTCTTTATATATTGTTCTCTTTCTCTCTGTGTGTTTTTCACGTTTTGAATAAAGATGAGGTTTTACAAAAATGTAGGGAGATTGAGAGACTAAAACCATTGATTTTTTTCCCTAATAACTCAAAAACTTCTTGATGTGCATTTGCTTGTTACTTGAGTTAGGTTCAAATGTAGGTTTCCAGAAGTGGAGGGTCAGTGCTTCAAGCCACTCAATCCCGAACCCCTGTAGATTGTATTTATGTACTTCTGTGTAAAGAATGGCCTATAAATAAATTCACAGCCAGATAGGAACAGAGCTAAGAACAAAAATCATGTCTCCTGACTCTCACTTACATACTCATTAATCTAGACTACAAGACTCTGTTACATAGAAATAATTTTAGGCCATATGAAAGACATTTCCATACTATAAGATGAATATAGGGAACTTCCTCTATTATAAAACTCATCATAATTAAGTGCATCTATATAGGTTTGGGTCTGGCCAAAACCAGCTTTCTCAAGTCTATGTACATATGTCATAAAACTAAACAACAAAAATAAGAATCTGCCTGTCTGACCCTTCCCTGCACTTTTCTGGTAAGCCCACCTGAAATGTACTTGCTATAGCACCAACCTTCGCAAAGCAGCTGATTGGCTTCATGCTCTGGAAAAGTGATTGATCTGAAGTCACCCTGTACTCTAGCTAGAGAGTCACTGTAGGGTCTGGAGGGGGGTGAGCTGCGAAGGAATGAGAAGTGAGAAGGGTTTGTACTTGAAATCAGATTCAGACTTTCTGATTAATCCAGCACCTTTAGGTTGAGTACCATTTGATTGAATGGCTCATTAATGTCATTAAGCTTCTTGTTTCTTAATTGCATTTTAGTATAGAGGACTCAAGGCAAAACTGAACTAACCCAGAGAAGCCCACAATCAAATTTGATTGAGTCCAGCGTTAGTGTTGCACCTCTATTAACCTACATGCTGCGTGGGCTGGACCTACACAATGCCTAGCAGGAGGGGGGGAAAATCCAATCTTCTTCATCTTTTGCTTTATTATGAATGTTCAGGAAATTACGAGTAGGTATATAATTAACCCTATCAGAAGCAGCCGTTATTTCAGATGGTGAATGCTGCCTATCATTTTCTAAATCAACAGATGTTGACCTTGTAGTGGCAAATTTTCACTCAGTGACATGGAACCTAATCAACATTACATCCTTTACCTATATAAGAAAGGCACGATCAATTTAAAAACTATTTTTTTAAAAAAGAAAGGTCCAGGGTTAAAATCTCATTTAGGCTGCATCCATCTAAATGTGGCTTTGGGTTATTTCTATTAGTTAGGCTGTTCATGAATTCTAGTTTAAAAAAATAAAAGAAAGAAAGAACACTTTTAGAACTACAAAGAAATTGATTTAATGGTACGCATGACTTCAAATTCAATCTTTGTAAAATGGCCCTTGACAAAATTATTTGAAGATTTCTGACTACATCTCTCTTTTCATCTCAGTGATAGTCTTCACAGAAATACTGTCTGCAAGCAGATAGTAACACTAAGATAACCATTTTCCTAAAGTAGTCATGCATTTCAGACATTATCTAGTAACCAGGCAGGCATGCCACTCTTAATCTCAGTAACCATTTCTGAAAAACATTATGTAGCCAGCTTAAGCTTTGCAAACCACATCTTATTCTTTGCCTTGTACAGTCACTTAGAACCTGTGTAAAATGGGTATAACCCATTCATTGAAATCATACTTTAAATTCACATACAACATTTCTTCTGATGGTCTCAAAGTGCTTTAACAAATTAAATCCTTCATGGTTTTCTAGACATATTCCCATGAAGGGAAAGTTAAACTGACTCTGAGCTTCAACTTACCAGTTCTTCCTGGAATTACTCTGCTGAGAGGAGCAGGTTGCTGACCTCCAGGGAAGATGCCAGGAATTCAACCTCCCACTTCTGGGGGATTTTGGGTCAACCATGTAGAGGCACCGTGCCTCCATGCTGCTGCCAAAGACCCCCATATCCCTGTAGTTCCTTTACAACATGGCTTCCCCTTCCTGTTATCACTAGAATCATTCTACCTCTGAAAGGGGATTTCACAACACAGAAGGATAAACCATTCCTGTTACTGTAGATTCATCTGCAGTAACCATCTCCACTTTTTTCCTTGAATGGAGAGGAGAATACTGCTGAAGAAGGCACTGGTAACTCCATCTGCTACACCCACCTCCTAATCTACAGACCTAGTTCCAAAGGGTGAAAAAGATTCATTTGTAAGAGATGGAATGCTCTGCTTTTGTACATCTCCCTCATTATACGTGAGTGAAGAAACAGAAGGATGCATGGACCCTTATTACTGTGCCTCTAGTGGTTTATAGAAAAAGTATCTCCATTTCATAGATGCGAAAATTAAGGTACTTTATAGACATTCACAGATTTGCACCAATTTTAGTGGCAGAGACAGGAATATAACCCAAACCACCTTATTCCTACCCTTGTTCCTTAACTATTAGACAGCCTTCCTCCTTATGTTGTATCATGTCTATTAATTATGTAATAAGAAGGTCAGATAATCTCACCAAAAGATTCAGTGTAGCCACACCAAAGATCCTAATTAACATTTTATGAAAGAATGTAGTCACTCCAAGGATGTTGCAAAAGAATCCCTGAAGGGAAAAAAACCCAAAACAAACAGTATCACCCTAGGGGTGAGGAGCACTATGATAAAGAACTGTTATAGTGACAGGGCTTGAAAGTAGGAAACTCTCCCCGGTAGAGTTTCACTTTCTACAGAACCTATGCTTTCATTGGTGGACTCCAGTCCACCCAAATCAACACATATATCTAGCTTTTACAGTTTAGAAGAACCTGCAATGGCCAACCAATACAGTATTCCTTAGTCTTCAAACAGTCAGCTCCAGTGCCTCTGTTATTGCCCCAAGCCCACTCAAATTGCAACAGAATGATAGCATTGACTGTTGCTACTCTGAACCTTGTGGGCAGCAGCAAAACTCTTGAGAATCAATTCAGTTTCACTCTTTGTGGCTTCTTGGGAAGTTGAGAGCACAGTGGAGGAAAGCATTGGAGCTATTTATAGGAATCAAGACCAAAAAAATGAAGGCTGTGTGAAGTGTCAAATATTAGATGGATCCTACCTCCTTCCTAATGCAGAAGCCAGAAAGCCATGGAAAGAATACAATAGCAAAATTCCATTCCCATTGTGTCAATTCCTTCCCTCTCACAGCAATCAGGAGGCTTGGAAGGGCACGTGTATCCATGTGTGTGTGCATATGAATGAGTGAGTGAGTGAAAATGCTCCTGATTCCTGCAACTGAATGGGGATTTTTACTAAGACTTTATATTTTTCTAACCCCACTAGCCAAAGGTAGATTCAAAAAATGAACACTCCCAAGCATAGTCCAGGGTCAAAACCCTTCCGTTTCCCAGCAGTTGGGGACAAAGGGTTGGCTTTTAACCTGGACATTGTATCTTAATACTCCGACTCATCTCTATCAATTACTTATATTTTCTATAAGATGCCTTACATAATCTTTTGGGTCTGTCATGTACATAGGAGCTTTTGTTGGCTAGTTGCCATTGCATTGTATATCATTAACATCAAGCTTATGACTTACTCTTGGTTTACAAATAGGTGGTGCCTCATGAGGATGAGTTATTGCTGTAACTAAGAGAAAAGAGCTATTTTTCCTATAAATAAATTCACAGTATTCTCCATTTTCCAGTCATTAACAACTATGATCAGGTTTATCACTGAACTTTCATTTATGTTTTGGAAGTAGTAGAGGTCATCTTCCTATAATGAATATACAATAGCAGCAAGTTCATACAAGTCTCCTTGTACTATTTGTGATACTAATCTTGTTTCCTTCAGAACTCCAAAACCTGAACCCATCACATTTGGGGAAAAAAAGTTATTCTGTCATAAATGCAACATTTCCACAGTATTCTGATGCTTAGGAACTCAAAAGATCCTGTCCAATTTGTTTTCTTTGTTCCAGTTTCTTTCAGGTATCTTTGGGGGTGGAGAGGGTCTCTCTTTAGCCAGCTAAAGACAAAATGGAGGGGTCTCTCACAGGCTTAAATAGACTCTCTCTTGTGGGTGGAGACCCCCTCCTCTCTCCTATGAAAGTCCAGCTACAAAATGGAGTTTTGGAGTCACCTGGGCAAGTCACATGTAAATGCATGACTGAGTTCCTTACCAGCCAAGCCACATTCCTAGGAAAGCCTAGATGTGGATTGGTGTCTTCAAGTTCATTGTTGGCTTAAGTGTTTCTTAATTGGGCACTAACTGAGAATAGTCTTTTCTCAGGAAGCCTACCAACTGCTTCACTACAGCCTACTTAGAATCAAACAAGTATGCAGCCAATATTTATAACTTTGAATACAAAAATGATACATGCAAACAAATAGGATTAATAGATTCAGTAGATCATAACCTTTACAGAGATATGTTACATGGCATATGTAGCATAAAATACATTCTAGTTATGTTATATATATATATACCCCCATAAGCCTATTTCTATAAAGCCTTATGGGTGGCACCATCACACTTGTGTTATGTGAAGAGGTAAATAACACATCCTTATTCACTTTCTCTTCACCATTCATTATTTTATAAATCTCTATCATATCTCAACTTAATCATCTCTTTTCCAACCTGAACAGTCCCAGACTTTTTAATCCATCCTTCTATGGAAGTTGTTCCATACCCCTATTTTTTATTTTTATTTTGTGCCCTTCCCTTTTCCAATTCTAATATATATTTAGTTTTATCAATATAAGCTGTGTTGTCCTCTTGCTGAGGGGCTTTATTCATGTGACACTTAGTAATTAACCCCCTCCAAGGTTTAGATTTTTTTTTTTTATGAAAAAAATGAAAACACAGTACCACAATGGAAAAACCATAGGGACATACCAGATAGTCATCTCTTTTTAATTGGCATAGATTCATAAAAGCCAAGTCTGCCCCAATGAGTTTTAGAATTTGCAGAATATAGAGATTTACTGAAACATTCCTCTGGATCATGCTCTACTAATAAGAATAAAGCTGTGCAACTGAGTAGCTTATTAGGAGGACCGTACCTTGGTGGCTACGGGACCCAGGATAAATCAGCACCCCCCACACACACACCATCTGCCGCTCTCCGCCTTACCGTCTGCCTGCCTTCTCACCTCTCTCCTGCCTGCCCACCTGCCGCTTGCCTCCCCGTTCACCTCCTCACCCTGCTCACCTGCCCACCTCCTCACTTGAATATCAGACAAACGCTGTCCTGATCACATATCGGTCGGGATGCAGGACAAAGGGGTAAATATTGGGACAGTCCTGATTTTATTGAAGTGGGCCCCCCCAAAGTGCGGGGTTTGGGGCAGTCGTCCCGATTCCCCCTACCCAAGGGATGGCTCTGCTTATTAGTGCAATATTGTTATATCTAGATTAAATTTGAGGGAGAGAAGAAATATTTGCTAGACAATCTAGATGGATTAGGGAATGAACCCAGAATACCTTGATAAGATACCACTGCTTGAGCTAAAGGTCTAAATAGTCATAAACCTCTTACATGGACTGGCCACTACAGGGGAACAAAGATCCACATTAGGTTAATATGAGTGATATGACCCCTGTTAGAGATGTGGCTAGCTCTAATCAGATGTTCATTTGTTGATTTCAGATCCGTTTGTTAAACAAAAGCATATTCTAAAATACCGAGTAAAATACATACCAAAAAGGAAGACAAGTAGAACTATATGAAATAATTTGTCTCCTAGTAGAGGGGAAAAGAAACACACTAGTTTCATTAGAAATGAGATCGTATTGTGGTCTCGCATCAACATTTTTTCATCATTTATAAAAATATTTTTCTTTTTGCTGAAAAAATGGCCAAGTAATTGTGAAAATTTTTGAAATGTCACCTGTGGAAGGTGTATAAATACTCGTGATTGGTTCCCAACTGGAACTTTGCCACAAGAAACTGTTTTCTGGTAGAACAGGCAGCATTTAATTCTTGACCAAATTTACAATTTTTATAGAACAATCTTAGTTTAACAACCAAAACTGCTCAAAGCAAAAATTATGTCCATCTGCACTCACAAGCACAAGTAGTAATCACTGAACAGCGAAGGCACTTAGTGGAGACAAATATGACAAACGCTTGGGTTACGCTATTCTGCTCTAACAAGTTCACCATTCCTACAAAATGCTGGACTGAAAAATGTTCAGCCTCCGAACTTCTTAAACAAATTGCAAGAGGTGTTGCTATTAAAGCAGCCAAAGAAGTCTTCTAAAAGAACAGCTATAACATCTCAGGTGCACTGAATAAAAGATCACCACAGATAAGGCAAGCTAACTAATTTGCGAAGCAATCTAAGCAGCAAAAAATTGCAGAAATAAGGGTTGTGTGTGTCCCATTTCATACTCTCATCATATATATTCTCACAAGAATGAGATAACATGGGGCCATTTCCCATTACTTGCACTTTCAATCAGATTAATGTTTTGAAGACTATATACACTTTGTGATGGCATATAGTGGAGTACTCTTGACTGTAGCAAAGTCAAAAAGTATCTGCCACATACTGAAGTGACTATAAAAGCTGCGGGTCCTAGAGGGAGGACTATCTGTACCTTGTAACGGCTCCATCTTGCAGTGGGCTGAGCATTTTGGCCTGCTGTAGCAAAACACTTCAGCCCCTGCAGCCCCAGGATAAGGGTATGCTCAGTTGCTCTCTGGAAATGGCTTGTGTGCAGTCTGGTCAGGTTGTAAGGACTGTGAGGGGACAGATCGTGATCAGTACAAATAATGTCTTTGGAGAATTTAGCTACCAAGCTAAGAAGTCTCTACTGAGCATGTGTAAACTATGATTTTGCAAAGGTTTATAATTTGGCCAAATTTGGGCAGAATTTCAATGGGAGGAAAATGCATATTCTTCACACCAGAGCGAGCCTCCTGCCAAACTTCAATGTCCCAGCCCCAAAGAATGGGGCTGCTAGAACTTCTCATCCAACTGTTGTAAGACTTTTTTTTCTTAAGCATGGGCAGAACAACATATTTCTCCCTAATCATATTCACAGAAATGGCTTCTTAAACCTAAATTTTAAAAAAATCAAATCCACCTCAGACCCATCTGAGCTCCCTGCATAGCAGGGAATAGAAGGGGCATGACAACTAGGGTGCCAAAATGATACTGCTGATCCTATTCTTCTCTACAGAAGGACTTAGTAGGCTACTCCAGTCATACCTTCCATGGAGAAGCTGTTGAGAAACTGAGGAGCCTAGGGAGGCATAATTCCTCTCCCCACAAGCTCCCTCCTCCCCAGCCATTGAACTTTCCCAATGCCCTGTCCACTTGGGCATTTAGGATTTACACACTAATAAATGGCAAAAACCCAGATATAGGTATTACTGTGGTGGTCTAGAGAGCAATTCAGTACATTACAAAGACCAGTAGTTCAGCCTTCCCGACAAACACCTTTAGAGGTCAGTTTCCCACAATAGTAACAGGCCAGACTTTGGATCGTGCCTTGTTTTTTGGTATTCATCTGTATTAGAAACAAGGCTCAAAGAGCTGCTGAAGTTGCAAGGAGTGAAAACTCCAGTGCTCACACCAGTGGGAAGTCAATTTTATTTAGTATTGCTTGATAGCAGCCTTCTATTGCAAACACTGACCTTCCATACTTGTGAAAGGAGTGTTGCTCAAATACTTGTTGGGAAGCAGTAAATCTGAATTTGATGCACACCACAACATCTGTCAGATCATGAAACTCATACCTTGATCATATTTACCAAAAACAACAACAAAATCCGAACTAATGTAAGAATAAGCTGATCCAGAGTGTCTGTAGGCACTGTAAATAAATTACACCATGTGGGTATAATAGTAAATGTTAAAGGCTGCAGATGCAATTCTGATTAACATGTCAGTGTTGGAATAGTGCTTTCAACATGGGAAAAAAAATCAATATTACGATTTGCAAATCTTTCTTTACTGCACAACTTCTAAGGACGGAGTTAAGTTTAGAATCTAGTTCAAACTAGGATGATAGAGTTCCAGTGTTACAACGCGAACTGGTACTTCCTAACAAACAAATGGGGAGGCAGATGGCTCTGGTGAATAGCACTAAAGAACAAATCTACTCCATGTATTGTTATGGCACTCTGCCATTCTGAAAGATGGCTACATATTAAAAAGATCACTTTATCTCTCAAAATACTAAAACAGACAACCTGGATTGTATTTGAGAAACCATTACCAGACCTATGGAGAAGGATGGGCCACATCCCGCTCACTAACTGTGCACATTTCTATGAATTATGAACAGAATTGGGGACACTAGGCGTTTTTGTTTTCCTCTAGTTTCTATTTGTCCTTATTTGCCCTCTTCAGATCAACACTTAGAGAAAAAATGTGCATGATCTAAGCAGAAATATAAATTCCACTTTTTCCCATTTGCCATAAACCACCATTAATAATTTATGTAATTTAATGTTGATAAATGCAAAATAATGCACATTGGAAAGTATAATCCCAACTATACATATAAAATGATGGGGTCTAAATTAGCTGTTACCACTCAAGAGAGAGATCTTGGAGTCATTGTGGATAGTTCTCTGAAAACATCCACTCAATGTGCAGTGGCAGTCAAAAAAGTGAACAGAATGCTGGGAAAAATTAAAAAAGGGATAGATAATAGGAGAGAAAATATCATGTTGCCTTTATATAAATCCATGGTATGCCCCCATCTTGAATACTGTGTGCAGATGTGATCACCCCATCTCAAAAAAAGATATATTGGAATTGGAAAAGGTTCAGAAAAGCCAACAAAATTATTAGGGATATGGAATAGCTTCCTTATGAGGAGAGATTAATAAGACTGGGACTTTTCAACTTGGAAAAGTGATGGCTAAAGGGTCACCAAATGAAATTATTAGGCAACAGGTTTAAAACAAATAAAAGGAATTATTTCTTCACACAACACAGTCAACCTGTGGAACTTCTTGCCAGAGGATGTTGTTAAGGCCAAGATCATAACAGGGTTCAAAAAAGAGCTAGATAAATTCATGGAGGATAGGCCAATCAATGGCTATTAGCCAGGATGGGCAGGGATGGTGTCCCTAGCCTCTGTTTGCCAGAAGCTGGGAATGAGCAACAGGGGATAGATCACTTGATTACCTGTTCTGTTCATTTCCTTTGGGGCACCTGGCACTGGCCACTGTCAGAAGACAGAATACTGGGCTAGATGGACCTTTAGTCTGACCAGGTAGGGCCTTTCTTATGTTATTTTAAAACTAAAAGCAGACAAAATAAACATTTAGGTCCTATATAAATCTTAAGCTATAAACCCAAATGTGAAATATATCGAATACACAAAAGTAACCATTAGGCTAATAAACTGTTATTCAAACAGGAACCACCTACAATTTGTTCTGATTTTGCAATAGCAAAATTTTTTACTTAAAAATTAAACAAAGATCTGCCCATTTCTTAAAGATTTTAATGAAGCAGGATTATGTATTTGTTTTAGGCATATGTGTGTAACTGAGAAAAATCTTGCTAGGAACAAATGACACATTTAAGTGAGAGAGAAACAAAGATCACAAAGAATTTTCAAGTGCATAATCATAAGGCAAGACTGCCAATTTCTTTATGATTTTATAACAAGCACATCTAGTTTCATTATTCATTTACTAATATTTAATGTTACAGATCACAATCAGTGAATAAACATGTAACATTAATGGTTTTCATCATTACAGTCTTTATTAGGTACAATATTCTGACTAAGAATGTTCCGTATTTATACACTATATTAAGATGATCTTTAAATTTACCTTGTGTTATATATGTTTGAATCTACACACTTTGTTCTAGATAAAAATGTATTGCCATGCAGCATATACTAGTATTGTCCTCTGATATACATTCTAAAGTACCACCTTTGCATTCTCAGGCACTGAAACCACTAGATGAGCACTCTGAAACCTAGTTTTGCTAAGTACTGTGATCTCATGGACATCTTTTTAGACTGAAGAATAAACCAGTGATGCTCTGAAGAAATAGCAGTTTGATGTCTTATCAGATATTTATGGATGCTCCACCATCCACTTTTACCTTGTGTGTCTTATAAAGTTCTTTCACACTTTGTGCAATTCTTAAAAACACTTCTCTACCATTCATGGTACTTGGTGTTTTTAAGGAGAGCCCTTATAGATATGAGATGCAGACTACATTATATTTAATCTTGCCACAAAGATTGCAATGAAAAGGGCCTGAATCACTTAATTTTACACTTCACCAGTTTAACTCCATGGACTTCAGTGGAAATAGTCCTGATTTACACAAGTGAGAGATCAGAATCAGTCATCAGTGTAGAGATTGTAGCTGAAGCTATGAGAGTAAATGAGACCACCAAAGAATGAAATGCAGCTCTATAGAAATCCAGACTGGGAAGAACTGGAGCTTCCAATTAGAAACTGAAAGAACAGTCAATGAGATAAAGAGACTCAGAAGAGCACCAAGTTATGAAAGCCCAGGAAGTTGAGTGAAGAAGGGAGGAATCAACAGTATCAAAAACAGGGAACAGATTGAGAAAAATGAGAAAAGAGAAAAGGCTAATAAGCTTTGCTAGTAAGAGGCCATCAGGGACTTCATAAACACATTCCGCTTTGAAATGCAGCAGGTGAAAGCACAGATCATAATGGCTCTAAGACTTGAACGAGAGAAAGTTGATGGCAGTATTCTGAGCAGTTAGAGTGCAATTGATTTAGTTGTATTTTAGTTTCAAATCTTGCTTCAGAATTGGCAGCAAGTTAGTCTAAGTTTCACTCTAACACTTCTCAATAAAGTTATGACAGTAGAAACTTAGTAGTAGTAGCGTCACCAAGATATTGGAGGACCCCCAAAATACCAGTGAGGGCATGAGGAGATGTGGGAGAAGTAGAGCAGCTCTTTCTCTGAACACTGGAAGAGGGTGCAAAGCTCATCTCTGTTGCTCCTTCTCCACACAGCCAGGTAATGGAGAGGGGCATTCCCTTAATTCCTAACCCATGACACCAGTTTTGATATTTTTGGGGGGGAGACATGGACAAATTCCAGTTTTCCCCTCTTCCCCAGCAGGACCTCATTCTGGTCCTCACTCATCCTCCTGTTTTCTGCCATAGGGACCCTGGATCTCCTTCAAGGTTGGAAAATCTCCCCTTTCTCACTTGCACTGTGCATGAGGCTGTGCTGCCAGGAGTCAGGTTTTCGGCAGACTCCCTTATGCTCTGCCGTACGGGAATAGACTGTGACTTGGTTTCCCCTCCATCTGCACAGTGGGGCAGACGGATCTTATTTTGGTGGCGTTGTGAGTGCGCAGCTGGAGCAATGCTCCAGACCGCTCTGGCAGCAGCCACGTTGATTTAGTATGGGAGCCTTGTTTAAAAGAGGTCAGGCTCTGGCACTACCCCTCGGGATATGTGGAACTTTGACCAGGTACAAAATGATTGATGAGGGGCATTCACCCCAACCCTCCCAATTGGCACTTCTGTTCCTAACAACGCTGGGGGTGGGGAGCTATACAATATCAGACACCTAGCACCCAAGGCTGTTACAAAATATAAACAACTTCCATTATCCCTCCAACCGAGGACCAGGGACGCCACCTAGGAGGGAAACTCACTGCTTTTTCACCTCCTTTGAGGTAGCCCAATACAATTTATGGTGCACACAGGCCTTTTCATTAGGACTCTGTCCCTGGACCTTGTTTTTCCCCTCTCCCTTCAGTGGCTAATACTTTACACATCCTGATAACAGTTTCACACCCTCTGAGAAGGCATTTCATAGATTAAAGAAATTATGAATAGAATCATTAGGCAGCAGTTAGAAAGTAATGCATTAATTGCTCTCTCACTTCAACATGCTGAATATTCTTAAACTTCTTCCCAATGCGAGAACAAGGATAATTATATTTAAAGTTTGCTACATTTACACTACATAAAAATCACTTCGCTCTCATAGGTATAAAGTTGTCAGGAAGACGAGATCTGGAAAATAAAGCTGATTGACTTTAATATTTAGTATCTAACAAGAGACCACAAACTATTTCCACTGACAAATAGTATCTCTTTATTAAAGATTTATGGGAAAGATTGTATGGGAATATAAAACAGTTAAAATAATTTCAGGATGATGCACACACACTTTTATTACCATAGTTTTACCACATTTCTTATATAAACACATTTTATGCTCTAAGTAAACAACTTTCTTAGATAAAAGAAATGTAGGTCCAAAATAGTTGACTTTTTTCCTCTTTTGGTCTGGCTGATTTCTAGCTAGAATAATTATCGAAAAATGAATAAAGGAGAAGGTCACTCGGGGAAAAGACATTGGAGAAAATAATATATGACTGGAAACTTATGGTTCTTGAATTTAAATTAAAGGGCTAAAATTAGGATCAAGACAATCTGAAACTTCACTACAACTGAAAAGATCTATCTATTGGTTGGGGGCAGAGAATGAAACCAGAACAAACACCAGTGCAAATGATTAATTTGCTAAATGTAATTCAAAATTAAAAAAAAATTCTTTCCTTTGATTCAGTACTATTTCTATTAACAGGAAACCGTCTGAGTTAAAAAAAAATCACTAGACTTGTAAATTGTGCACTCCTTTTCATTGCCTGGCACATGTAACCATGTTTGGAATTAAGCCAGCTCTACTGCAGCTTAAATAAGTATGGATTTATTTCTTTTTTATTTATATAGTATCGCCTTTATTTTCCAATAAACCACAATAGTCGTTTTTGTTACTCATAAATCATGCAGTAGGTATACATAGTTTTCAAATCCTACTAAATAAAATGAGGTCTTAAAGTTATGGCCAAACCAATTCAAAAAAAGTAAGAAAACTTTCCCCATTGAGCCCCTATCTATTTTGTGAACTCAACTTTAATTGAAACTTTTCTGAGGCTTCAAAATGGCTAGATAATTGTTTAACATTCAGTTTCTGGTCAAGGTGATAACTGGAAACACTAAACTGGCCATGGTTAAAGTTGTTCCAACTGGACCTGTCTTAGAGATTTCCTGACCAAAACCCTGATTCTGTAATGAGCTCTGCACAGGTAGATCGGGGCCCGACAGTATAGACATAAGAAGTTCAAATAGTTTGGCTGGACATCCACATTTTTGGATGCTTAGCTGAACCAACCCCCAACTCTGAGAAAGTAATTCTGATCTTACTCTATATTGATTTAAAGTAGGAACAATTCCAATTAAATAAAGTTTCAGTTTAAATGGAAAAATTAAGTTTTACACCCTCAAACTTAAAACTAATGGATTTTTCTGCATTCTCTCACCACTAACTTTACCTCCACTCCCCATCTTTCACCTCCCATCCCTTCTACCTATCCACCCACCCCCTGCCAAAAATGAAAAACAAAGTTTGGACTGAAATTCATTATGGGGAATTTTGTTCTCAAAGGAGAATTTTTATAAAGTTATGAGCATATGAAAACTAAGTGTAATCATGGAAAACCTGACATGGTTAGGCAAGACTACAATACAAAGAATCCTTCTGAAACAGGCACACAATTCCTGAACTATACAATGGTAAAATGCACAAGCAAACAAAAAAACAGCAGCAAAACAATCACACACAGACTGCCTGCAGCTCTTTCCTAGTGCACTGGGGTATACTTTTCCTGTAGTAAACAGCTCCTGAAGAGGCAGTCATCAATCTTGTACAGTACATTGGATTTGAGCCAATTGAGTTCCAGCAAAAAAGGTATCGGAAAAGTAGTTTATTTTATACAAGAAATTATGAGAGTTGACTGAATTACTATTTATTATTTCTATTCCCTATTACACTCTTTACCTGGGAACTTACATCAGAAGAGGAATTATTTGTGAAGAAATGGATGCAATTATAATTAATGCCTTATTTTACAAAGCACAAATCATGTTTTAACTGTGCAAATATTGTGTAACGATTGACCATACAATTATACATTAAGAGTATGTGCGATGTGGGCAATCCAAAGACAATTTAAGCCAATGGAAATCTTTCTGCTGAAAAGGGCTTTGGATCTGGCCTTAAGTAGCTTATGCCTCCCATTGACCAAAGCCATTAAGTGAGACCCATTTGGGACGGAGGCAGGGAGAGGGAGGGTATCAGCCTCAGTAGAGAAGAGATTAATGTAATCAAAATGGAGAAAAATGCTGGGAAGCCTTAGCGGGAAATATAGATAGCAACATAACACCACAATTACAGCACTGTAACACAACACATCTTCATAACCGAGGCTGGCCACACACACTTACTTTGCATAGTCAGCCAATCTCTGAAGTGTAATGGAACAAAGACAACTGTTTATTAGGCAGCAGCAGCACAAATATTCACAGCCACCCTAAGCCAGTCATGCTCAAGGGGTCAACTGATGTTGCCAAGCTACCAGCAAGCACCGTTCTCACCATTAATGCCAGGCATCTTTGTGGGGACAGCTGCTAAGCTTGGGAGCTGGGAGCCTGTAAATCTTCATTTTAAGTGCCACTTTTAAAAAGACTTATATTGGTAGATTTTTCAAATCAGCATGGTCAGAAAAAAGAAAAGAAATGGCAGGGAACATTTGTAGCTCTGAGACACATCCAGAACCCTCTTCACAGCTCCAAACTGTGTGAGAGCACTGCCCAGCTCCAGTAATTCTCCTGTCTCTACTCTTATCTGAGAGCAGGCTGTTATTTTAGTGTGTGGGTGCAGGAAAATAATTTCCCAACCCCAGACATTGGTAGCAGCTCTTGATGGGAATGAGAGGGGAGACAGGGAAGCCTAAACGCCCTTCTCCTCCTCCTTCAGCAGCAACTGCTGGTTGGTGGGACCCAGAAGCCTTTATGCTAGGCATTGCTGCTGCACATTTTCAACTCAGCACCATTTTAAAGCAAGCTGTATAAGCTAACGGTCTCCTATTTTTGTCATTTTTTAGGACCAAAGGAGGAGGAAGAGCAGGTATGTGTGTGGGAGAGCTGGGTTGGAATTTTAACTGTGTCAGTGTAGTTGACTGAACCATGAGGCTGGCATTTCATTTTGCTGTGGTGGTGGTTTTTCTGTTACAAGCTGGATTATTCAGGCTCAAAACCAATTGGGAACTCCAAAAGATACATCATAACCTATGCAAAATAACATTATTGTACACAGTTTTGTATACTGATTAAGAAATGAAGAAAACTTTCATTTTCCAAAAGCAGCAAAGAGTCCTGTGGCACCTTAAAGACTAACAGACGTTTTGGAGCATGAGCTTTCGTGGGTGAATACCTACAAGTAGTAGTACTTGCATCCGACGAAGTGGGTATTCACCCACGAAAGCTCATGCTCCAAAACGTCTGTTACTCTATAAGGTGCCACAGGATTCTTTGCTGCTTTTACAGATCCAGACTAACACGGCTACCCCTCTGATACTTCATTTTCCAAGTTTCCTCATGAGAAATACAGAGAGAGGGCAAAACTCTGGTGTCTGTTACCCCAGTGTAAATCTGAAGCAATTCTTCAGAAGTGAAGGGGAATATGTTAGCTTTATTCAAGTATAATTGAAAGGAGATATTGGTGCATGGTGTTTAGCAGCAAAAAAGAAAGCTGAAGACCTCATATACAAAAAGGCAAACAAGAATTTCCTATCAATCCTGAAACTCAAACAATCCTCAGGCATTGAAAAAATTGTGTGTTTAGTTATTTTGGCCTGCTGCCAAGATTTTTCTTGAGGAATGTAAATGAGAGAAAGGAAGTGGTGATTTTTAACAGTTTATATCTCAGCAAAAGCTAATGGAATTTTAAGAGATAAAGCACTTATGGTAACTTGAGGGTTTTCCCTGCCAAACATGAACGGACAGCTTCTAACAGTGCAGGTATATTGTATTAACCAGGCAAGGTACTAACAAACTTCAACAGGACTTTAAAAATAAAGTGGAAACCTCTTTACCAAGCTGCTGCTGCACCTTCTATAACTCTCACACTGCCTCCACAACTCCTCCCCCCTCCTTCCTGTCCTTTCAGATCCAGTTCTAATAATCACAAGCAACATCTAAACACCACAAGGTATGAGTGATTCTCAATGAAAAGCTAGCAAAAAAATCTTATCATGGAAAGTAGTAGACAACATAAATATGGGGGGAGGTGTCCCTACCAATTCTCCCTATACGGAAAGACCCATCTTTCTGGCAAGATACCACAGCAAACTAGTTAATATGTAATTTACCTTAATGAAGTAAATTTTTGTTTTTGATTAACGTTCACAAAATAGGAAAATTTAATCTTACCAAACTGTCTTAGCATAGAATTTGTGAGAAAATAATTGCTATGCAACAAGAGATTTGAAATCTTGTCTGAAAAGGCCAGCTAAAACATCACATTTACGTATAACTTCTTGAATAATAATAAATATTAATAATAAAATATTAGATTAAAAAACCCGCAAATACCTCCCACAAAATAAATCCAAATGTGGTTCTCTCTAGTGGTACATGTGAGGTATTATATTGATAAGCACGTCCCAGTGGTAATTTCTTTTCTCACCTCACACTCCCGGCTAATTAAAACAGCATTTATTTTAATATGCCGCCTGTAAGTCATGGTAATACTGCCAATACTGTCATTGCAGTTGACAAATCTTTAAAAGCAGTGAAGCCTAGCCTGGCCAAATGTGCAGTATTTGTATCAGTCAACATGTGCAAAAACCACAATAGTGCTCTTAGAGAAGTTGAATATATTAGACCATATGTTTATAGACATGGGCAGGACCTCTCATGTAAAACAACTTCCTGCCAAGAACAGTGTCACAGCACAAAAATGATATGATCCAGAAGAATTTGTGATGGATTTAATTTACCACTTTCATTAAGGGTATCAAAAGAGGGAGGAACATAAGAACGGCCATACTGGGTCTGACTAAAGGTCCATCTTGCCCAGTATCCTGTCTTCTGACAGTGGCCAATGTCAGGTGTCCCAGAGAGAATGAACAGAATCAAGTGATCCATGCCCTATTGCCCATTCACAGCTTTTGGGAAACAGAGGCTAGGGACACCATCCCTGCCCATCCTGGCTAATAGCCATTGATGAATCTATCCTCCATGAATTTAACTCCTAGCATTATGGGATATTGAAGTGATAACGGTTTTGAAACATGTGAAAGAAACTGACTTCACACGAAGGTTTAGAAAGGAGCCTGAAAATATGCATTTTCATGCACACAGGTTGGCACGGCACATGCAAATATCTCTATTTATGGACAGTTACTCTGCCACTGCTTTTAAACACACAATCCTACCCCGTAAGAATCTTTCACTCGTGCCTAGGATTCCATATTCAACTAGGAGTTAAAAAACGTAATAAAAAAAACAAACATTGTGGGTCAAATTCTGCTGCAGATGGATGCAGGCAGAGCCTTAGAGAGCTCAAGAATGGGGCAGTTGTCTCCAGTTACCAATGAGTTCCCTTGTTTGATCACATATCATCTCCCACATTTTGTTGCACTTTTTTATTTTAATTTTCTCATTTTACGTAGAAATAATGTGCTTTTCATTGAAAGTGATCAATTCAACACCTGCCCTGAAAAGTGAAAGCTGAAAATAAGCTTTTCCAATGATTCTGTATTAAGAACTTCTGTGAGGCTTAATGAAGCTTATAGCCATCTTTGGATCCACAGAACCACAAAAGCAAAATACTGCATGCAGAATTTTACAATGCAAGATCTGAGTGATAATACAAAATGTTTCTGGCTTCCATGTATGGGACAAAATGAGGTACTTTCAAAATCAAAGAAAGCCGGCAGGATAAAGAGGTCATCTTGACATCAGGAAGTCCTGTGTAAAATTAATGTCATAGAAAAATCAAAAGTTCCCTCAGAATTATTTGAATAAAATTTTTAAAAGACCATGTATTCTCTGAAGACACACAAGAAAGAGTGATCTTTTCATCACACTGTAAGTGAACTAATTCTGACCTACCAGATTTTTGTTGCCAAAAAACCCTCATGGCTAATTTGTTGAGATGATTCAGTGTTATAATCAATCTGCCAGCTTTTGATGCAGAGGAAAGGATTACTAATAATGAGTTCTCAAGAAAAATGCCAAGGATATCAGGTCTCATTCAGTAGCAAACAGATCTATTTATTGGTTCCTGTAGAAAAAAAGGCTTATTTTAGCAGACACTGCTGTAACTTAACAGAGCAAGGAAAACTTTCATTGCTGAACCAACCTCCCTCTGCTAGTGAGTGCTTCAAAAATTAAACGTTAGAAGGATCATGGTATATGGCATATTGATGGCAAAGTTACATCTACATTGTGACATCAGCCTCTGACATCATAAACCTTTACCAACACCAATAAAAGGGGAAAACTGCAATAAGAGCAGTTTCCACAAGAGCTTTGTGAAGGATCTCTTTTTTTATTTATTTATTTTTTGTCAAATTTGATCCTCTAACCAATGACTGACTATCTCCTTGTCATGTGGTTTGGAAGAGACCTATGATTAGGTTTCAGAATGTTGGCAAAAAGTATATAGGATGCGTACACAGGTATGTTCCCTAGTAACAATATTCAATTCACACACGTGTTTTACTGAAAATGCTTCAAGGCAAGTTAAACCGCAACAGGGTGTGCAGTGGACTACTGCGGCATATCTTGATTATATTAGGCTTTAACTTGTAGCTTTGTGCCAACTGTCACCTCAGAACTATACCAATAATTTACAAATACATACCTGGGCATTGCTTATTGCTATTTGCATGCATGGCACATCCATTTTATATTAAAAAAGCAAAGATATTTGAGAAGTCCAGTTTTGGAAAGAGCTATAACCACCTTTTCTCTACCTCTCTGAATTTTTAAACCAACTTTTTATTTTAGGTTTCCTGGAAATTTTAAACAGAAATGGAAGAAAAGTAAAAAAACACTCTCACTCATTTCTTTTAAATAAATTCCTGCTTCTGAGACTATAGTGATGCATCGAGACATGACCAAATAGGCTTCATTGGACAATATCTTTCTTTGGACTAGCAGTACTCTCAACACCACAGTAATATCAGAGGTAAGTTACTTCAAATCTTCAAACTATTTTTGCACAAATAGTTCTAACTGTATACACACACACACACACGTTACGTATGTCTGTATATACAGGGACAAATTCTCTGGTATGCGGAGGCCGATTTGTGCTACTTAAGCCTGGTCTACACTAGGCGTTTAAACCAGTTTTAGGAGCGTAAAACCGATTTAACGCCACAACCGTCCACACTAGGAGGCACCTTATATCGATTTTAATGGCTCTTTAAACCGGTTTCTGTACTCCTCCCTAACGAGAGGAGTAACGCTAGTATCGGTATTAACATATCGGATTAGGGTTAGTGTGGACGCTGATCGACGGCATTGGCTTCCGGGAGCTATCCCACAGTGCACCAGTGACCGCTCTGGACTGCAATCTGAACTCGGATGCAGTGGTCAGGTAGACAGGAAAAGCCCCGCGAACTTTTGAATATTTCCTGTTTGCCCAGCGTGGAGCTCCGATCAGCACGGGTGGCGATGCAGTCCGAAATCAAAATAAAAAAAGAGCTCCAGCACGGACCATGCGGATGTGATCGCTGTAAGGGCAGGCAAATCCGTTCTATCAGCGCTCCGTTACAGAAGATGAAATTCAGAATCCTTTTTTAAAAATCTCCAGACAGACGCCATAGCAGGGACTCAGCGCACTGCAGCGTGACAAGCGTAACGGAAAGCCAAAGAATCAAATGGACGCTCATGGACTGGAGGACTGAAGCTATCCCACAGTTCCTGCAGCCTCCGAAAAGTATTTGCATTCTTGGCTGAGCTCCAAATGCTTCTAGGGTCAAACACAGTGTCCGCGGTGGGTCAGGGCATAGCTTGGCAATCTACTCACCCCCCCCCACATACCCCCCAGAAGCGAAAGGGAAAACAATCCTCTGACTCTTTTACATGTCACCCTATCTTTACTGAATGCTGCAGATAGACACGATGCTGCAGCCGTCAACACCAACATCATCACTCCCCCCCTGCCATGGGTGGCTGATGGTACAAAAGGACTGGTAACCGTCCTCGTCATCAGCCTATTGCCACATGGGGCAGTAACCATGCTGACTAGCATCCGTCAGGTCGATCAAGGGCGCCTGGCCCTAATTTTTTCTGGTGGTGGATGGTGCAATATGGCTGGTAACCATCGTCATCATAGCAACAGGGGGCTGAGCTCCATCAGCCCCCACCCTTCATGTGTAAAGAAAAGATTCAGTTGCCCCTGGACTAGCAGAGGGATGCTGGGCTTCTCTCCTACACTCTGCTTAATGTCCTGTCTGGACTATCATAGCAGCTGGATGCTGCCTTCCACTCATTTCTCACTAACAAGTCACCATGTCTTATTCCTGCATTCTTTATTACTTCATCACACAAGTGGGGGGACAATGCTACGGTAGCCCAGAAAGGCTGGGGGAAGAACGGAATCAACAGGTGGGGTTGTTACAGGAGCACCCCCTGTGAATAGCATACAGATCATAATTTCTGCAGGATCTGACACAGAGCAGCTGTGCTCTCTGGTTCTATGATACAGTGGTTATCTAATACACTTGCCTATATTCTAGGCAGGACTGATTCTATTTTTAGATACCAAAAAGGAGGGATTGACTCAGGGAGTCATTCCCAATTTTGGCTTTTGCGCCCCTGGCTAAGAGCAGCCAGGGGCACTTATGACAGCAGCAAATGGTACAAAAGGACTGGTAGCCATGATCATCTTAGTTCCAATTTATGGAAGGGTTTGGATGGTGCAATATGGCTGGTAACCATCTCTGCTGTCATGCAAAAGCAAAAGCATGCTTCTGTGTAGCGCTGCTGAATCGCCTCTGTGAGCGGCATCTAGTACACATACGGTGAGAGTCACAAAAGGCAAAACAAGCTCCATGATTGCCATGCTATGGCATCTGCCAGGGCAATCCAGGGGAAAAAGGCGCGAAATGCTTGTCTGCCGTTGCTTTCCTAGAGGAAGGAGTGACTGACGACATTTACCCAGAACCACCCGCAACAATGATTTTTGCCCCATCAGGCACTGGGATCTCAACCCGGAAGTTCCAAGGGGCGGCGAGGGAGGCTGCGGGAACTATGGGATAGCTAGGGAATAGCTACCCACAGTGCAACGCTCCAGAAATCGACGCTAGCCTCGGACCGCGGACGCACACCACCGAATTAATGTGCTTAGTGTGGCCGCGCGCAATCGATTTTATAAAATCTGTTTTACAAAACCGGTTTATGCAAATTCGGAATAGTCCCGTAGTGTAGACGTACCCTTACATGTTGCAGTGTCCTTAAAAGTGACCAGAGATAACCAGTGAAGAATTCCCCCAGGCAAAGAACTCTCCCCTATGGTGTGCAGCTGGAAGAGGGGGGCTCTGCTGCCTCCTATATCTGTCATCCCATCTTTTGTAAAGAGAAACTTGTGGAGGGGTTTTGTGGGAGTGAGGCGTGGAGGAGAGGGTAGAGGAGAAAAGGAGGCATGGTGGAATGGAGCTCTGCTATGCCCATTCGTCCACTAATGTAAGGCCTTAAATAGCACTGGGCCATGTAGCTCTGAACCAGGGCGTCACAGCTCGCTCCCTGAAGCTGCTGTTCTCTATTGCATATATAGTGAGAATCCCAACATTAAGTTAGTGATATTACTGAAGTAGCATAATAATTCACTGAATTAGGATAAGAAAATCTTTCTAGGATAGTAAGAAACTTATTAACAGTAAGAGTTTTCTATTGCATTAAAAAAACAACAATGAGAAAAATAAAAACAGGATGTTATCCTGGAAGTTCTGGTTAATATAGAGTGGATATTGTAAGCCAATTTAACTTTTAAAAAAAAATTAAAGACACTGGCTTCCAAAGTTGAGTTGTAAGAGTGTTCACACTCATGCAAGGAAAATGTAAAACTCCCAAAAGAAAGCAGTTTAAAAATAATTTTGATTTGCCCTTTGGTGACAGAATTAATACAAATGTGTTTGGGTGAGTAGTTTCCCAGATATATTGCTCTCCAGGAATGCTCACTAGTGGCAATATTGAAATCAGTGGATGTCTATATGTTTTAGTACAAATTCTGCTAGGAAAGTTAAAATAAAAGTGTTTGGAAAAGGACAGCGAGAGTTCATCTCTGGTGTGTGTGTGTGTGTTGGGGACATGTAAGCAAACATTTAAGAGTAGCTGCCTGTCATCTGCCAAGGATAAAATTCACCAGTACTTTTGTGAATTTTCCCTTAAAAGGAACATGCCTTGAGAACATTATATTTGCAGATTTATCATGGATGACCAATGATAATTTGTCATAGTCTAGTATTTCCTTTTTAATCAATGTGGCTATATTCTCTATGTGAATATTTGTTTAGAGGTATCTTACAAATAACATCCATATCCATTCTATAACTGATTTCTATAAAGAAACTTTTCAAACTGGAATTATCTACAATTGCAAAGTAATACACATCATGAATAGTAATAATGACAGTTAATAAAAAGTAGACAGGATTAATTATGTATCTCCATAGTATATCATAGCTTAAAAATAACTCACCTAGAATGATATTAACTTTACTGAATTTTTTATGTTAACGAAAGAAAAATGCATAATACGCATTAGCCCAGCATTAAAAAAAATGCACTTTGGGCCTTGTAACCCTTGCTAGTTCTGATAGTTTCATTGGAACATATACATTCTTTGTAGAACTTACTATTGATGAATATGCCTTTGCTCTAGAAATTAATCCATTTTCTTTTTTATACAGACTTGTCTGAGAATTTGCTGGATTGCAAAATCAGGTAAGAATATTTAGAGGTAAAAAAGAACATCTTTTATCCTTGCAAGCTGAGCAGAGGAAAGAGGCTCTGCATTTGATCCTGTCTTAGGTGACAAAATATAGAACAGAAACTCTGGGACTTTCTATTTCCAAGAACATCCAAATAAAATGCAATGCTAAAACAATGGAACAGGCATGTCCATGAGAAAAATCTGAAGCTGAAGAATATCATCTAAAAATTTCACCAGCAAGAGTAGTCTTAAGTATTTACAGATGATGATACATTTCTACTCATTTTCACATTGCCAGCTCAAATAAGTGTATTGTTGATGCACACAGAGGCCATGTCTACACTTACCGGGGATCGACACTGCTGTGATCAATGCAGCGGGTGTTGGTTTAGTGGGTCTAGTGAAGACCCACTAAATCAACCACAGAGCCCTCTCCAGTTGACTCCAATACTCCACCAGAATGAGAAGATTAAGGTAAATTGATGTTATTCATGTAGCTGGAATAGCGTAATTTAGGTCGATTTACCAAGGTAGTGTAGACAAGGCCAAAGTCACAATTCAGAACTCTGTCAGGAGAAAAAGCCACATAGAGATTATCGTTTTTATTGAAAAGTACCAGAATTTATACACAAATTAGTGACAGAGTTGTGGGAAGTTTCATCTCCTCAGAGGACAAGAATGATGACACTATTTCTGATGGCATCTTGACTAGCAGGGAAGTCACGGGAGGATTATATGACTGTAGCTACTAATTTTTGACCCCAAGGTCATTTTATCTGTCATCACCACTTGAGCAAACTGTGTTATGATTTTGACCAACTGCTTCTGAAGTTATATCTTTAAGTTTGGAATTTCAGGATTGATCCAAGCAGAACTGCCCCCTTCAGTCCCAAATGCAAAGACATTTGCTTGGGAAATCTAATGTTCTACAGGTGTGATTATGACAAATGACTGGGGGAGTTCCCCAAGGAGCTCAAGTTATTATTCACACATAGCACATACTACTCCACACTGTTCAGCACTAGAGAGTCTGAGCATTAAACCTCACTACAGCATTTCAATCTGTCATCAGTGGGCTGGGGCCTTTGAGGTTGCAGGCTTCACATTGTGGCCCTGAGAATTTTTGTTTAACATAACATTTTTTTTAAAAGGCTACAAATGAATTTAAAGCAAGTAGTTCTAGTAACACAAAACTGCATGAAAATTTTCCCCAGACTGTTGGGTATTTTAGTTGTAAAACACATAGGCAAGGAACAAAAACACACACAACTGGAAAAGCCCCACTCCTTTCTTGAAATGTTTCATTGCTACTCCAGCATTCAGGGGAAAAGCCAATCTTGAACTAATGGAAGTTAAAGGAAAACTTTCCCTGTGGGCAGATTACTACATAGTTATCTGCTGGAGGGCTTTTTGCATCTTATTCTGGAGCACCTTCTATTGGCCACTATCAGAGGCAGGATACCAAACTAGATGGATGACCAGCCTGATGCAGTATGTCAGGTCCTGTGTTCTTGTAGGCAGAGTAAAATCTGAATTTCAAGAGAGGGTGGATGCCACTAGAAACATGTACATTTTCTTTAAACAACTTCACATCTTATATAGGTCCATAATATGGCTGCCTTCCAATATAACATTTAGGGTTAAAATCAACTAGTTAACACACCCTCCTTACTTAACACTGCATTTGTAAGAGGGAGCTCATTTATCCTGACACCTGAGTAGATGCTTTTGAGGTCCACTACTTTCCTGTGTGCTGACCCATCACCATGGAGGTCAGACACCTATGTGCTGGATGATTCCAGGTCAGCCTCAGTGTCTGAATGGCTGGGATGGAGAATGGGACTCACTGGAGCTTGTATTCTGGGCCCTCTGGGGCTTTGGATACAAGTCAGCAATTTTTTTTTCTTCCATGAGCTGAACTTGGTGACTTTCCTGAGGAAGAATACATCAAGCAGTCCTCCACCAGTGCTTTTGCCTCCCTAACCTAAGAGTGCTCAATTATTTCAGGCCTGAAAGACATAAGAAAGCCAAGGCCATAGGTGACTGACATCTATAAAAAAATATCCCTTGATGAAAAAGTGGGACTTAGTAAAGTATTTAGCTCAGGTGATACAAGCTCCAGTCAATAGGATGCCACTGAATAAGATATCACTATTCAGAATAGATGGAAAACTGTACCAGCCAAAGCAGGGGAACAGTTGGTCTGCTACTGAAGGAAAACACTGGCAGATGGGAACCAGGTACTAATCAGCTGACAGATGAAACACAGTTGCCCAGAGCCCGTAGATAAGGTCTTAGAGCCTCAACAGGCAAGTCATAATTCAGAGAGTGGGGGAGGTTGTGCTTCCTCATTTATGTTGTGTTTATAAAACAACTAGAACTATTACAGGCTCTGATCTCCCTAACATTAAGAACTCCATAAGTGAGTCAACACATCACTCACCTAAAAAGCTGGTAACTATGAAGAATATCCCACCCTGTTCCCAGAAAACCCCACCACACTAATTCTTCCTCAAAAGCCTGACAAATAAGTGGGCTTTACAGGGAACTCTTAAGGTCAACAGATTCAGGCTACTTTTGATCAAGTGGAGAGTGAATCCAAAGTCAAAGCGGCCTAAGGGAGAACAGTATCAGCAGCCCCTTCTCTAGTTCAGGCATCTGCACTAACGGCTATTGCAGATGTCTCACACAAACACTAAGCCAGTTGCTCAGTCAGGCAAATCCCAAAGCCATTTAGGACTATATAGTCTACACTAACACCTTAAAATTCACCAGGAACCCAATGGGCACCCAGTGTAGATCCAGGAGCACTAGTGTAATGTATGTATTATGAGATTTCCTGTTTAACTAGTGAGTTGCTCCGTTACAGATTCATTTCAGTGGTGGTTCCAAGGAGATATTTTAATGGAATAACACATTTACTTGATAAAAAGCTGTCTGGGGTTTATTTGGTCATTTTTTAGTTTTTAGTACAAGCTGTGACCATTATTTTCCATAATTAACACATCTCCGCTCTTCACTACGACATGCCACTCATCCAATGGACATTAAATATTGTAGTGAAATTCATAGTTACTAAAAGCTGACAGCTGATATTTGATTATGGTCATACACGTAATGTTTCAACCCCATTAAGAGAAAGTCAATATTACTACCAGAGCTCATGTGATCCTCAAGGAAGACTGGAGATAAACAACAAAGCAAATGTTTTCCCAAGGACCCAAGGTATTCTTGAGATACGCTTCATATTAGTTGAGGGAGCACAAGAGCTTCCTTTTGCAATTAATTACCAGAGTAATTATTTGTAACGATTATGCAAAAATGCAACAGAAGAAATCATTTTAGGAAAATATTTTGGGCACCCTTGCAACATATGCAAACCTTGTGTGCTCTGTGGAATACTTTTAACATGACTGAGTAAAACTAAATTTTTATCCTCATATCTACATGGGGTTGGGGAGATAGAGAGAATACATTTCTATTTTCATCATCGTCTCGGCCTCTGAACATATTTCCATTAGGGACAACATTTTGGGCAGGCTTTAGTACAAGTTATGATGTTCATTTTGTGCTTTATTAATTTTTTGAGCTGATTTATAATTTGCTAGTTGAATGCAAATATTGCCATTTTCTTGGCTTCTGCTCTCTATTGTGTTGATGCCAACAGAAATAACTGTCATGTTTTATGAGATTTTCCGCAAACCAAGCTAAATGAAAACCCAATCTGTGTGAATGTCAGTCATCAGTGTCCAGTCCTCGTGACCTAACAGAAATACTAATTGAGTACAATTTACAGAAGTGCAACATCCTCTTTAATGTCTTACAGAATGAAGTGAACACAGGAACCCAAGTTCAGTTTCAAAATAGCTGAGTTACATTTAGTTAAGTCAGAGTAGCAAGTGAAACACTCCACACGTTCTATTTAGGAAATAAATCTGATATAAGAGGAATTATAAAAAACACTGTTACACACATAGGACTACATTCTGAACAACCTTACTTCTGTTGAGGACTACCTTACTCCCTAAGTCGTCGTCCTGATTTCAGTAGAACCATTTCAAAGAGTAAATTGCTATTAAATGTAAACAGGTACTAGCCCCTAACCTCAGCATTCAATTTTCCACCTACCAAAGACCTGGAATAAACTAAGTAATTGAATAAAGTTATTATTAGAATGTTTGGGAAAATGCATGCTTAAAACTGTGCTGATTTTTTGTGTTGACAATACAAAAATTATCTACAATAATCATAAAGTCCTCCAAATGTGAGAAAAGAAAGTAGCCCATCTGCTTCTTAAAATTGGTCTAGTATATATTAGAGTAAATAGATATAATTTAACACACAAAATCAGCCTGTTGATGATACAAAACAGATATCCTTGCCACATTTATATCAGCCTATTGTGGATATAAAACTCAATCTTGCCACATGGAACTCATTCCACGGAGAACAGTCATCTAGCAAAAGTCACATGATTAAGCTGATTTGCTAAGTAGTTTTTTTAAAAAAACCTCACAATTAAAAAAAAATCTTATTAAATTTTCACCATGGATGATGATTGTTTACATTTTTGAATTTCATTCAGCTTGAATAGTAAGATCCAAATAGTTATTATTTTGTTTCTTGCTACTTTCATCTTTTGGTTCCCCACAACTATTTTATTTCTTTATTTTAAGTTAATAAAATGATCAATAGAATTGCTAGTTGATTAATTCAAGGTCATCCATATCTGTGAACAAGCTAAGTGTTCACAACATGTAAACAAATAGGTGATATTCATATGTAAATATAACCAAAACCAGACAAACATCAGGGCTTAAAGTGTTACTATTAATGAAAACAAATTGATAATGTATGAACATACAATAGATAAGTGTTTTCCATAACAGCTGTACAGCAACAGTAGCTGCTTTCTCCTCATACCTAGATAGATATAAGCTACTTGCAACTTCACTATCCTTCACATCCTGTTTGGATATGGAGCATTACTGTCAGCATCATCTCACCAATACAAAAGTTAAGTAAGTGATTGTTAATAAATATAAAGTTGCTTTTGCTGGGAGTGTGAAGAACAGCATCTCTTTAAAAGGTCTGAACGCCTTTGGGAGCTATTCCCCTAGAGCATGTTCATCAGGTACTTGAGTTACAATCTGTCCAACAGAGATGCCATTAAGGAGGATTTTTTATATATTTTTTTAATTCTGTGGGTTTCAGCTTCTAACTCTTCCAGCTTCTAACTCAGTGAGCTTCATGTTAGTATAAAACGAGATTTCAATTAAACTACAAATACAGGTATGTCTTCTCCTCCTCTTATTTTTTTTCATGCCTTGCTGTCAAGTAACTTCATGAAGTGAAGTGATGGTACGCTGGAAAAAAAATAACCAGGTTCATTATTGAATTTGGGTGAAGAACCCTTAAATACTACATGTGTTGAAGAAGCAATCAGTTGTTTAGATAAATGAAGAATGCTTCTGAAGCAGAGGTTACTGGCATAAATCAATAAATTGAAATATGTTTTCAGTTTATGTCAGTAATATAATATTTTTAAATCAGGGAACAGACTCTTTTTATAAATCATGGACAGAAAGTGCATTAAAAGCTTGTTAAGGCGTGATCTGAATCCATAAGATCTTATTAGTAATACTCTTGCATATCCACATAATGGTAGAGCTTCCAGATTATAGGTTGTTTCCAGATTATAGGTTAAAGCAATTGAAACACTTTTCTGGATTTTCCATCATATATTAAAGCTAAAGTAATTAAAAAGAAATAGGACTAGGTAAATAGTTGAAAAAAAATGATCCACAAATATTTATATGAATTTTTATGATAATTCACTTTGGCTATGTTTGTGCTCTTATTGTGTTAACTTTATACAAACTTGAGAGCAATCAAATTTTACTGGCACGAATGCTCAGAAACAGCTAAATTCAACAGTTGCATGTGCAAATGCTCGTGGAAACTGAATTTTACATTCATATACCTGAGTAACCTGCCAGAAACGCTTGCATACAGGGAACTAAAACAATACCAATCAGGACTGATCAAATAGAAAACATTATATTCTTGCAAGGATAAACCCACAGAATTAAAAAAAAATATAAAAAATTCTCTCCCTCTTCCCTGGGAGTGAATACATTCTCTTTCTACCTTTGCTGGAATAGTTTACATCATTTCCCCAAACAAAGAAATCTATAGTTACTAAAGGACTTTGTGGCCCCAGGATTTTGTGGGCAGAGCTATGTTGGTTAGGAGTCTGATTTTTTCACCCTTCTAACCCACACAGCAAAGCTGGCTGAACTTTTAAGTGTAGACCAATCCTTGAATAAAGCTTTAGAATGAAACCTAAATTTTGGATATTTAGTTGAACCACAAATTCTGATTTATTGAAGGACGCTAAGTATAATGTTTCTTGTGGCTTAAGAACACAAAGAAAATATTGATTGTTGCCGTCAAGTTTCCTCTGTTATCAACACCACTGGATTTGAAGCACTTTGAATTACTAGGACCATTAATAAAATGTTGGTCTCATACAAAACCAGAAAAACAACACGTTTTTGAGCGTTTCTAAAAATGCCTTTAAAAATAAAAAGAGAAAGCTAATTTTCTCAGGTTGAAAATTGGCATTTTGCCTTGTACGGTTATTTTTGATGGGATAATTGATAGCTTCACACAACAGCAGGGAGAATCCCCTTATCCTCTGAAATACATGAACAGATCTACAAAGCTTCATGAAGTCTTCTCAAAGAACAACGTGAGCTCTTCAATTACTTTTTAAAAGAGAAACAGAAAGGAAAAAAAATAAAAGCTTTTACTTGTCCAAAAAGACACAATTCTTCCCAAATGTTCTGAATCCTGTCTTAAGAAGCTATCCTACTTCATGGAACCTCAGTGTGCCACAGAAACAAGAGAGTAAATTAACCTCTCGTGGGCATCAGGCAGCCCCCATCTCTTTTAAAAGTAATGTTTATGCTTGCAGAATATATCGAACTGACAGCATGAACAAATTAAAACCTCAATCCACAAAGACGATAAAAACAAGGGTGGCAGCAGGTCAAGTTCCACTCATGTCCACACTTAGGTACCATAATTTGATTCTGAAGGACCAATTCTAGGGATCAAAGATAGGCCCCCATCCTGGGCTCTTTTTGAACAACCTGTGCATAGCTCATTGCATGACTGGGGTCATGGAGACTAAACTGTATCCATCCAGTAGGCTGGATACTTGCTGAAAACTACAGGCAATTAATCAGTAACAATATTATTAGAGAAAGAGAAACCCAATGCAAAAACATCTCAAACTCTGCGGAGAGGGTGCATTATAATATAAACCTTGAGGTGACTACAGTTGGTTCTTACATCTGTAGTCAGCAAAATCAACAGCCTCAATCCAAGCCAGCCTGAACTTTGGAGTATTCAAAATTGAGTTCTGAGTGTGAATTTTGTAGCTCAAATTGAATGCACGCCCTAAATAAAATAAAAAAGTAAGAGGGGCAAAAAAAAAAGAAGCAGTGAGAGGCAAAAAGGCATCCTTTAAAAATAGGAAGTTAAATCTTACTGAGGAAAATAAAAAGGAGCATAAACTCTGGCAAGTCGAGTGTAAAAGTATAATTAAGCAGGCCAAAAAAAGAACTTTGCAACTAGCCAAAAAAAAATCCAAAACAGCAAACAAGTTTTTAGTCCATCAGTGGCAAGAAGCCTGCCAAACGGTCAATGGGGCCACCGGATTATCAAGGTGCTAAGGAGTATTCAAAGGCGACAAGGCAGTTGTGGAGAAGCTAAGGGAATTTTTTGCATCAGTCTTCACTGAAAAGGATGTGAGTGTGATTCCTATACTTGAGTCATTCTTTTTAGGTGACAAATCTGAGGAACTGTCCCAGATTGATATGTCAACAGTGGAGGTTTTGTAATAAATAAATATATTAAAGAGTAATAAGTCACCAGAACAAGATAGTATTCACCCAAGAATTCTGAAGGAACTCAAATACCAAACTGCAAAATTACTAAATGTGGTATGTAACCTATCACTTAAACCAGCTTCTGTACAAGATGTGTATGGCTGATGTAACATGGATTAAAATAAATATATAAATAACCAACCTCTAGAGGCAATCCTGGCAATTACAAGCCACTGAATTTAATTTCAATACCAAGTAGATTGGTTGAAACTATAGTAAAGAACAGAATTATCAGATAAATAACTGAACACAATTGTTCGGGAAGAGTCAGTGTGGCTTTTGTAAAGGGAAATCATGCATCACTAATCTATTAAAATTCTTGGAGGGAGTAAAAAATCATGTGGACACAGGTGATCCAGTGTATATAGTGTACTTGGACTTTCAAAAAACCTTTGACAAGGTCCCTCACCAAAGGCTATTAAACAAAGTAAGAGGTCATGGGATATGAGGGAAGACCCACTTATGGAGCAGTAACTGGTTAAATGATAGGAAACCAAGGGTATGAATAAATAGCAAGGTTTCAAAATGGAGAGAGGTAAATAGTGCTGTGCCCCAGAGGTCTGTACTGGGATCAGTCCTATTCAACATATTCATAAATGATCTGGAAAAGGGGGTAAACAGTGAGGCAACATTTGCAGAAAATACAAAAATTACTCAAGATGGTTTAGTGGAAAGCAGACTGCAAAGAGTTACAAAAGGATCTCACAAAACTGGATGACTGGGCAACAAAATGGCAGATGAAATGCAGTGTTCATAATGGCAAAGTAATGCACATTGGAAAACATAATCCCAACTATGCATACAAAACGATGGTGTCTAAATTAGCTGTTACCACTCAAGGAAGAGATCTTGGAGCCATTGTGACTAGCTCTCTGAAAACATCTGCTCAATGTGCAGTGGCAATCTCATAAAGCTAACAATGTTAGGAACCATTAGAAATGGGATAGGTAATAAGATAGAAAATATCATATTGCCTCTATAGAAATCCACCGTATGCCCACATTTTGAATACTCTGCACAAATCTGGTTGCCCCATTTTAAGACAGATATGTTAGAATTGGAAAAAGCACAAATAGGGCAATAAAAATGATTGAGTCTGGAACAGCTTCCATATGAGGAGAGATTTAAAAAGATTGGGACTATTCAGCTTGGAAAAGAGATGACTAGGGGAGATATGATAGAGAGGGCTATAAAATCATTAATAGTATAAAGAAAGTGAATGAAGAAGTGTCATTTACCCCATCACATAACACAATAACCAGGGGTTTCCCAATGAAATTAATAGGCAGCAGTTTTAAAAATAACCAAAGGGAAGTACTTATTCACACAACACACAGTCAACCTGTGAGACTCATTGCCTGGGGATGTTGTGAAGGCCAAAAGCAAAACTGGGTTCAAAGAAGAATCCGGTAAATTTATGGAAGATAGGTCCATCAATTACTATTAGCCAAGAAGGGCAGAGATACAGCCCCACACTCTGGGTGTCCCTAAGTCTCTGACTGCTAGCAGCTGGGATTCAATCACTTGAAAATTGCCCGGTTCTGTTGATTCCCTCTGAAGCATCTGGCCACTGTCAGAAGACAGGATATTAGGCTAGATGGTTCTATTTTTAGGACTATTGTTTTCCGTAAAAAAAAAAATTTACTCGTGGTGTAAAGAGCAAATGTAACAAATATAGTTAAAAAGTGTCACATGCATTCACTTGTACCCCAAATAACCTTTTTTTCCCCATTTCAGTGCAAATAACTACAGCTATGTTCATGCTGTTATCAGAGCAGACAGACTAAAACACATAGTAATCATTGCCATAACAGCACCAACCCTTATAACCCAACTTAACTCATCACAGATATTATTATATATATATATATATATATAAATATACTTTCGGGGACTAAGTATACTTCTGACACATGGAAGAATTGTCACTGTGAGAGTTTAATTATCTGGTCCTTTATATCAACACAGCGCTATTGTTGAGCTCTTGCTCTTTCCTAGCTTCACAAACAGGGCAAAGTTTAACTTAGGAAGCTTCATGATTTTCTTAGAAATGTGGTTTTCAGATACACCCCCACAAAAATCCAAAAGTGTCAAAAATCATATAGACAATGGGATTTAGCATCTCTGAAAATCTGGCCACATATATAGGATTTCTAAATATGAATTTAGAAGACTAACTCTGGGCACTGTAGTAGACTGTGACCTGAAGAGAGTAGGTAATGTTCCAAATCAGGAAATCTAGCTGGGTTTGGGTGTTGTACTGTACATGCAAAGTGATCTTTGAGTATGTTGCAATAAAAAGTATTTGTTTGAACCTCTTGTGTTGCATCTCTGTATTAGCTACCTCCTTTCCCAATACCAAACTGGAGACATTACAAGCACCCACTTTTGAAAATCTTGGCTCTTCATTTTATGAAAATCATTTTATGAAAATCCATGACCCCTATGTTAAATATCCAGGCTTATACTCATCTTTCAAAAGGTTAGTTTGTTTCTACATATAATACCACTGATGTCAATGGAAGTAGACACAGTACTGAAGATATTTTCAGAAGTAATTGTTTGAAAATCAGGTCCTTACTTACTGTGGTGAGAATTTTGTAATGATGTTTGTCACTGTGAACTGGACTGAAACAATGAATTCATTTCATATAAAACAGAGCTATTATAAAACACTGCTCATCCTTTGATGCCCTGCTATCATATTACACTGATAAATGGTACATGCAGGTTGACACACGGATGTTGGTTCTAAGGGTACGTCTACACTACCCGCCGGATCAGCGGGTAGTGATCGATCGATCAGGGGTCGATTTATTGCGTCTAGTGTAGATACGATCACTCTGCCATCAACTCCTGTACTCCACCGCGGCGGAAGTGGAGTTGATGAGGGAGTTGCGGCAGTCGACCCTGCGCCGTGAGGACGCGAGGTAAGTCGACATAAGATATGTGGACTTCAGTTACGCTGTTCTTGTAGCTGAAGTTGCATATCTTAGGTCGATCCCCTAAGTCTTATAATGGTGGCAATGGGCTTACTTGTCTTTCTGGAGTAAGGTGATTTAAGGTCGAAATATGCTTTTTAAAAGAATTTCTGCTTTACACTCAAATCCCTAACCTAATGTCAGTCAATGAAACTGTAGAGTCTCTTTTTCTCAAAATAGTCTTGATAAGAAATTTCAATGTTAATAGTTTTGTAAAAATCACAGGCTTTAATCTTAAAATCTGGTTCTTTGTGAACTCAGTTTGATATGGATTGATTCAGTAAACAGCAATAATTTTCCATTATGTTAAAATCAATCTCAATTTTCCATGACAAGAGCAGATTTGCATAAATACTAGAGACTTTCTTATACTGTTCAGAATATTTATTTCAGTGGCTCATGCAAATTGCCACAGTGGGGGGAAAAAAGGTTACGTAAGCATAATTCTCCCATAGCCTACACAACAAATGCCTCAACAAAACATTCATTCTTACACCATCAAAAGATAGCTCAAACTGGGGAATGCTATCAAAACACACAGGTGAAAAATCAAGTATATTGTATTTTAAAAATTTGTTCTTAGGTCATTCTAAATTTACTTAACTTTTAACATTCATAGATTGTAATTTCTTCAGAGCAGGGTCCATGTCTCCAGCACAATAGGGCCCTGATATAAATCAGGATCTCTGAATGTAGCTGGAATATGAATATGAAAAAAATAACATGAATATTTGACAATTTGTTTTGTTGGCTTTGTTGCATTCTTAATTCCAAAATTTCTTTGACATTAGATGTCAAATGATTAGCCTGTGATATGTTCCAGTACATATTCAGTGTTATGAAAATTAAAAAAAATCATGGACACACTAGTGGAAGTTACATGCATGCAAAGAAGAGGGTGGAACAAAGAATTTATCTCTAAAGAATGATACTATGAAGAAGTATGACTACATTGGGATTGTTACTTTACATATGAAAATGAATTCAGAAAAGTCACAAAAATTAAGAAAAATTGTGACTATATACATTTATACCTCCCCTCTTTTTTTTTTTAATGTTTGGTCACAAACTTTGAGTCTCTTCTCCCATCTCACACAACTCCCACTCACAGAAGAGGAGGGAAATGTGAAGTGATAGTGTTTGTTGTCGATTTTTCCTCCTAGTAGTTTCTCTATGGTCCGAGTCAGATCATGACTGACACTTACTGGTCTCGAAGCGCCACTCCCTGATCACAGTTCACAATTTTTGACAGAGTAATATTAATCAAAACTTCCTCTGGAGTACATGAGTCCTCGCAAGACCCTAAATAATCCAACAGGAGAGTCTATAGATGAAAGCAAAACAGACATCATCTTTTGTGATTCTGTAAGAGTTAGGGTTGCCAGGCATCCGGTTTTTGACCGGAACACCCAGTTGAAAAGGGATCCTGGCAGTTCCGGTCTGTGGTGCCGACCAGGCCATTAAAAGTCCAGTCAGTGGTGCAGTGGGGGCCCGGGGCTAAGACAGGCTCCTTACCTGCCCTAGCTCCGTGCGGCTTTTGGAAGCGGTCACCAGGTTCCTGCGGCCCTTAGATGGCCAGGGAAGCTCAGCTCACTTCCCTTGCCCCGAGTACTGGCTCCGCAGCTCCCATTGGCTGGGAACTACGAGCAGACCAACGGGAGCTATGGGGGGAGTGCCTGTGGGTGCGAAGGCAGTGCGCATGGGACCCCATACACCAACCCCCTGCCCCAGCCTGGAGCCCCTCCTGTACCCCAAACTCCTCATCCCCGCACCCTAGCCGGAGCTCTCACTCCCTGCACCACAACCCCCTGGCCCAGTCCGGAGCCCCATCCTACACCCCAAACCCCTCATCCCCAGCCCAGAGCCTGCACCCCCAGCCCATACCCCCTACCACACCCCAACCCCATGCCTCAGCCTGGAGCTGCCTTCTGTACCCCAAACCCCTCATCCCCAGCCCAGAGCCTGCATCCCCAGCCCAGAGCCCCTACCACACTCCAACCCCATGCCTCAGCTGGAGCTGCTTTCTGTACCCCAAACCCCTCATCCCAATCCTACCCCAAAGCCCATACCCCCTATCACACCCCAACCCCTGCCCCAGTCTGGAGCCCCCTTCTGCACTGCAAACCCTTCATCCCCAGTCCCACACCAGAGCCTGCACCCCTAGCCCAAAGCCCATACCACCTATCACACCCCAAGCACCTGCCCCAGCCTGGTGAAAGTGAATTAGAGTGGGGAAGAGTGAGTGACAGAGGGAGGAGGAGGAGGGAGTGAGCAGGGGCGTAGCCCCGGAGAAGGGTAGGACATGGACAGGGCCTGGGAGAAGGGGCAGGGCATGAGTGGGTCAGCTGTGTTCCATTGTGTGACTAGAATGTTGGCAACCCTAATATTAGGAGTGCTAAGGGACTCAACACCAAGGATACATACACTTGACCTTACACTTCCTTACATTTGAGTAAATCCATGGCTGCCAACTTTTACATAATATATTTACATAAATTATTCACTTACCTAATTTGCATATTCACATTTAATTTACATGACACCAGAAACTTCATACATCCAGCAGCAGAGCGTAGGCTAAAGTGCTGCACAAATCAAGCCATCTATAAGGCTGAGGCAGGAAGGGGGCTGGGTAGGTTGGATGATGTACGAGTATTGTGGTAGGCAAGGGGATGGGGGCTGGAGACTATCTGCAATTGCTGGAGTGTCTGGAATGTGAGTGCTAGAGGGGAGGGTGGTGTCTGTCTAGGGAATACTGTGTTAGTGGGTAAGTGTTGGGTGTTACTGCAGTATTGCCAACTCTCACAATTCTATCATGAGTCTCAAAATATTTGGTGGCTTTCTTTCAGCCCCAGCATCCAAAATCATCTGAATGCTTAATAATCTCATCTTTCATTTAAATTAAAGTTTCTAACTTCCATGGTTGCAGACAGAAGTTTGAAAGCATGTTCTGAGTGCACTCTGAAGGCCTGGAAACCAGAAGGCAAATTAAAAAAAAAAAAAGCCCTTTAAAAACACCTCATTTTAAAATAATAGAATCATAGAAATGGAAGGGCCCTCGAGAGGTAATCTAGCCCAGTCCTCTGCACTTGTTGCAGGACTAAGTATTATCTAGATGATCCCTGACAGGTGATTGGAGATTTTTAAGAGCAAGTTATACAATGATGGAGATTCCACAATCTCCCTAGGCAATTTATTCCAGTGCTTAACCAGCCTGACAGTTAGGAAGTTTTTCCTAATATCCACTAACCTCCCTTGCTGCAATTTAAGCCCATTGCTTCTTGTCCTATCCTCAGAGGTTAAAACACACATTTTTTCTTCCTCCTCCTTCTAACAACCTCTTACATACTTGAAAACTTATTATGTACCCTCTCAGTCTTCTCTTTTCCAGACTGAACAAATCCAACTTTTTCAATCTTCTCTCATAGGTCATGTTTTCTAGACCTTTAATCATTTTTGTCGCTCTTTTCTGGACTCTCTACAATTTGTCCACATCCTTCCTGGAAATGTGGTGCCCAGAACTGGACACAATACTCTAGTTGAGACCTAGTCAGCGCGGAGTAGAGAATTACTTCTCATGTCTTGCTAATACATCCCAGGGGATGTTAGCTTTTTTTTTTTGCAACAGCGTTACACTGTTGACTCATATGTATCTTGAGGTCCACTATGACCTCCAGATCCCTTTCCGCAATACTCCTTCCTATGCAGTCATTTCCCATTTTGTATGTGTGCAACTGATTGTTCCTTCCTAAGTGGAGTACTCTGCATTTGTCCTTACTGAATTTCATCCTCATCAATTTCAGACCATTTCTCCAGTTTGTCCAGATCATTTTGAATTTTAATCCTATCCTCCAAAGCACTTGCAACCCCTCCCAGCTTGGTATCATCTGCAAACTTTATAAGTGTACTCTCCATGCCATTATCTAAATCATTGAAGAAGATATTGAACAGAACTGGACCCAGAACTGATTCATGCTGGACCCCACTCATTATGCCCTTCCAACATGATTGTGATGAATGCATGGGGTTGGCAACACTGCCCGGTTGGATGGGTGTTGGGGTACAGGGCTTTCTCGGAATCTGGGCTCTTCTGGAGGCAGGATTTGGTTGGTGTCTCTTTTGGGGTCAAGAGGCTATCTGGGGTCACAACAAGGTCTGCGGGCTAAGTGAGGGAACCTTGGACTAGTACTTAAGCCTCCTCAGTCTCTATTCTCTGCTACTGCAACCATCAATTTCCTTTTCTCGCTGCTGCCACCGCCAACCCTAGCTACTGCTCTGCTTCAATCCAACAGGGGAGCAGCCAGAGGGGAGGCAGACATGGGACAAAGTTGCCTGAAGGCAAAGGGCTCCACAGCAGCATTTACTGGCTAGGTGAACTGTAACATCTAGGCGCAACGGTAATAATCTGGATAGGGTTGTCAAATGCATAACTGTCATTATGAGTTGCCTGACACTTGGCAGCCCTGTTTCAGTTGAGTTACTACTGCTTTACAGCTATGTGTATGAGAAGAGAATTCGGTCCAATGAGAACTTCCGCTTAAATACCAGTTGCAGAATATGGCTCATATATAGGATAGGGAGCCAGGAATTTGGGTTCTAATCCTGCCTCTGACTGATTTAGGCAAATCTCTTAAGATGAATCTCTCTGCTTTTGTTTTCCCATCAGTAAAATGGGATACTAACACAGGGCTGTTGTGAAGATTAATTAGGTAATATTTGTAAATTGCCCTGAAGATGAAAAGCTGTGTTCGTTAAGTAGAGTTACGTATAGGAGAAGCGTTAAATCTAACTCATTCATCTTGATTGTATGAAAGAACCCACTAAGCCTGGGGAGAATGTGCACTTACAATACTGTGGTTAAGATTTCCCTAGTATTGTGCTGAATATATTACAACTTGGAGCCTGACACTTCACTTTGTAGAAGGCCTTATTGATCTTGAAATGAGTAGCATAATTTGAAGATTTGCTGAAGGGCTTTTTTTTAATCTCCTTTGCAGCTCTCGTTAAGGAGTTTTCATTCTATTGAATGATGCTAAAATAAAACCCCAGAGTACAACCCCATGGCTTTGCTTAAGGGTAAAAAAATTAAATATGTTTACAGGTTTGCAATGCTAGGTGTCATGTGGAATTTCTACAGTGTGCCCTATTGAATAACAAAAAGTTGCTTTAATACTCGGTGAAAAACAGTCTTCAAATACATTTCAAAGGATCAGTATAACTTGATCTGTTATATTTCCTGTGGCATCACAATGAAAGGATTACAACCAAAATTACACAGACCAAGTTTCATTTTTGATTGACTAAATTATAACTATTCATTTTGGAATCAGTGGAGGTGGTTTGCTTTCATAACTTCATTAGCAATGCCCTTGAATACCAAAAGTCAACTAACAACTAGTGTAAAAATAGTTGGAAAAATGCTGAGATGATAGCTGTAGGTGAAAACTACCATCAGCAAAACCAGAAAAATCATTTTGATTTTCACTTTATGACCAAATTTCTCTTTTTATAATTTCTCTAAGAATCCCCACCTGAATTTTAGTGCCCCTAAGTTATCTCACAATGAAACAGTCATTTACTGGGAACCTGGATCTCTCATAGCCATAGGCTTACCTGGTGTTCACTCCTATGCTAAAGTCAAGCGCAAAGTAAGCAGTGTCAAAAAGACACCAAATTCTGTTTGTCTCTGAGGCCTGGTCTACACTAGGACTTTAATTCGAATTTAGCAGCGTTAATTCGAACTAACCGCTCAACCGTCCACACCAGGAAGCCATTTAATTCGAACTAGAGGGCTCTTTAGTTCGAATTTGGTACTCCACCCCAACAGGTGGAGTAACGCTAAATTCGACATGGCTAGCTCGAATTAGGCTAGGTGTGGATGCAAATCGAACTTAGTAGCTCCGGGAGCTATCCCACAGTGCACCACTCTGTTGACGCTCTGGACAGCAGTCCGAGCTTGGATTCTCTGACCAGCCACACAGGAAATGACCCGGGAAAATTTGAATTCATTTTCCTGTCTGGGCACTTTGAATCTGACGTCCTGGCTGGACATCGGGGCGAGCTCCACAGCACCTGCAACGATGCAGAGCTCTCCAGCAGAGGAGTTCATGTTATCTGTGAATAGAAAGAGGGACCCAGCATAGACTGACTGGGAACTCTTCGATCTGATCGGTGTGTGGGGCGAGGAGTCTGTGCTTTCGGAGCTGCGCTCCAAAACAGGGAATGCGAAGACCTACGAGAAGGTCTCCAAAGCCATGAGAGACAGAGGATACAGGCGGGATGCAACGCAGCGCCGCGTGAAAATCAAGGACCCCAGACAAGGCTACCAAAAAATCAAAGCGGCAAACGGACGCTACGGAGCCTGCCACCACTGCCCCACCAATGACCGTGGACTCTGACGATGGGACAGTGTCGACGGCCAGTTCCTCGGTGATGTTCGCGGACGGGGAAGATGAGGAAGGGTTTGTGGAGGACGAGGCAGGCGAGAGCGTTTACAACGCTGGTTTCCCCGACAGCCAGGATCTCTTCATCACCGTCACGGAGATCCCCCAACAACCCTCCCCGGCCATTAACCCGGACCCTGAATCAGGGGAAGGAGCAGTCAGTAAGTGCTTTAACCATGTTAACTTTTATTCTTAATATAACAGGAATCTTAACTGTGTGAAAAGGAGGACTCTCTATATATGGGGATAGAACAGAAATCATCCTTGGAGATCTCCACGAAGCTCTCCTTGCGTTAATCGAAAAGCATCAGCAGAAGGTTCCTGAGGAGAGCTGCCTTATTGGGTGCTCCATGGTAGCACAGTTTTCTGCGCAAGGCTTTCATGAGGTACTCAGGGAGCACTGCCTCCCCGAGCACGGCTGCATTGGGCCCTGGTTCGTGCTAGCTTTCACGCAGCATGCGCTCTCTATCTCCTTCAGTGACCCTCCTCAGGGTGATTTCGCTCGGAGACTCCTGCATCTAATTAGGTTAATTACTGTAATTTTACGCCTGGTCCAAAGTATTTTTAAAAAATCTACGGACAGACGGCATAGCACAGACTCAGCACGCAGCTGCGTGACGAGCGTAACGGAAAGCCAAAGAATATAATGGACGCTCATGGAGGGAGGGGGGAATGAGGACGCAAGGTATCCCACAGTACCTGCTGTCTCTGAAAAGTATTTGCATTCTTGGATGAGCTCCAAATGCTTCTAGGGTCAAACACAGTGTCTGCGATGGGTCAGGGCATAGTTCGGCAATTTGTGCACACACCCCACCCACCACCAGAAGTGAAAACAATCCTCTGTTGACTCTTTTACATGTCACCCTATCTTTACTGAATGCTGCAGATAGACGCGATGGTGCAGCACTCAACACCAACATCCTTGCTCCCCCCACGCTATGGATGGCTGATGATACAGAAAGATGGAAATCTGTCCTCATCATCAGCCTATTGGCACATGGGGCAGTGCAAAAGGGCTGGTAACCATGCCGACTAGCATCAGTAAGGTCGATCAACGGCGCCTGTCCCTAATTTTTGATGGCAGATGGTGCAATATGGCTGGTAACTGTCCTCATCATTGCAACAGGGGGCTGAGCTCCATCAGCCCCCACCCTTCATTGTAAATAAAAGATTCAATTGCCCCTGGACTAGCAGAGGGATGATGGGCTCCTTCATCCACACTCCTTAATGTCCTGCCTGGACTATCATTGCAGCTGGAGGCTTCCTTCCACTCATTTCTCACAAACAAGTCACTGTGTCTTATTCCTGCATTCTTTATTACTTCATCACACAAGTGTTGGGACAATGGTATGGTAGCCCAGGAAGGCTGGGGTAAGAACGGAATGAACAGGTGGTGTTGTTGCAGGAGCACCCCCTGTGAATAGCATACAGATCATAATTTCTGCAGGATCTGACACAGAGCAGCTGTGCTCTCTAGTTCTATGATACAGTGGTTATCTAGTACACTTGCCTATATTCTAGGCAGGACTGATTCTATTTTTAGATACCAAAAAGGAGGGATTGACTCAGGGAGTCATTCCCAATTTTGGCTTTTGCGCCCCTGGCTAAGAGCAGCCAGGGGCACTTATGACAGCAGCAAATGGTACAAAAGGACTGGTAGCCATGATCATCTTAGTTCCAATTTATGGAAGGGTTTGGATGGTGCAATATGGCTGGTAACCATCTCTGCTGTCATGCAAAAGCAAAAGCATGCTGCTGTGTAGCGCTGCTGGCCCGCCTCTGTCAGCGGCATCTAGTACACATACGGTGACATACACAAAAGGCAAAACAGTGTCCATGGTTGCCACGCTATGGCGTATGCCAGGGCAATTCTGGGAAAACGGGCTTGAAATGATTGTCTGCCGTTGCTTTCCCGGAGGAAGGAATGACTGGCGACATTTACCCAGAATCCACCGCGAAAATGATTTCTGCCCCAGCAGGCACAGGGGTCTCAACCCAGAATTCACAGAGACAGCCTAGACTCAGTTAATTGTTCGCAAAAATGTATCTTTGCAAGGAATTCACTCCCTGTTTCCCATCTCACAGCTTCCACTGTCTCCAGACCTGCCACAGCATCCCCCTTGCAGAGGCTGGCAAAGATTAGGCGGCGAAAGAAAAAGACAAGGGACAAGATGTTCGAGGAACGTATGGGCTGCTACCTAGCAGAGGCGGACCAGCAGAGCCAGTGGAGGGAGACCGTCTCTCTGTGCCAGCGCTCACACAGCAGCGAACGGGAGGAGAGGTGGCGTGAGGAAGACAAGCAGGCGACTGAAACAATGCTTGGACTAGTGAGGGAGCAAACGGACACGCTCAGGCGCCTTGTGGATGTTCTGCAGGACCGCAGGAGGACAGAGACACCCTGCAGTGTATCTGCAACCGCACTCCCCCGCCACAAAGTCCCATACCCCCCTCACCGAAAATAATCAGGAGGAGGGGCGGCCGGGGACGTGAATACTGTCACTGCACCACAGCACAGTGCTCAAGTACCCAAAAGCTCTCATACCCTACATTTGCCGAAGTCCTTCACTTCCAGACTCACAGTAGTCCCAATCCCAGTCCCATCCCCTAACTGTCTACTTAATTAATAAACATGCTTTGCTGTTAATTACTGTTTCCGTTATGTTTTTTCAAAGAAGACTGTGTTTGAATGGGGGGCGTGGGGAAGGGGGTGGTTAATTGCATAGGACAGTCACCTTTCCCAGGGTACAGACACGGGGGCAGGATCAGCAGCGGGTCACACACACGGTGCAGTCAGTAGGCACCCTGGTCGGTTTTTGGAGGTGGTTTCCAGGATCTGTGTGGGCGGGGGAGATGTGACTTTGCAGCGGGGGAGGGCGGTTACAGATCTTATACAGCGGTCCTTGTCCTGGACCGCTGAGTCACGCAGCTGAGGAATCTGTATCCGTCCTCCTCCACCACAAGGTCACATATCCGCTCGCACACAGAATTCCATAAAGAGGGATGGCAGGCTCCGTTGAAAGAAGCCTTCCGGCACTGCGGACCGCTCTAGGAGCAGGAGCCTGTCATTCCTTGAGTTTAGAGGCGGTCTTTACATCACCGCACACCCTACCCAGCACAGCCTGCGTCCCAGTTTCAACCCTTTCACGAAAAGTCATGAATAAAGAAACCTTTGTTAAGTAATAATGGGACATGTATTTTATTTTTACACGTGTGCTGGAAGTGGGGGTAACGGGGTGAACGGGGTATGTAACCGAAGAGGAGAGTCAACAGTCAGTGGGTAAAGAAACAGGGGCAGGTTCAGCTTCTCTGTAAGGAAACTGAACAGTCACAGGTCACGCTGCTCGCTGGTATTTGAAGAGTTCCTTGTCGCTGTCCCAGGTGCCTGTATAGGGCTTCATGAGCAAGTGCATTAGCGGGCAGGCTGGGTCCCCGAGGATGACTATAGGCATCTGCACATCCACAACAGTTATTTCGTGGTCCGGGAAGAAACTACCTTCCTGCAGGCGTCTGAGCAGCCCACAGTTCCTGAAAACACACGCATCATGAACCTTGCCCGGCCACCCGACGTTGATGTTTGTAAAACGTCCCCTATGGTCCCCCAGTGCTTGCAGCACCATTGAAAAGTAGCCCAATTTCTCAGCAGCTGACTGTGGAAGACGTGGACGATAAAGTGCGAGGAGAAAACGGCGATGATCGCAGCGGGCTCCGTGCTTGCAGTGCTGTGGCGTCCGCGCTGTCACTGACCAGAAAAGTGCACGAACAGATTGCCCGCAGGCGCTTTCACGGAGGGAGGGAGGTTGTGATTGAAGGTTCAATGACGACACTTACCCAAAACCACCCTCGACACATTTCTCCCCCCAGCAAGCATTGGGGGCTCTACCCAGCATTCAAATGGGCAGCGGGGACTGCGGGAACTGTGGGATAGCTTCCCACAGTGCACCACTTCTAAAGTCGACGCTGGCCCCGTGAATGTGGACTCAGAAATTCGAATTAGTGTATTTAGTATGGATACACAAATTCGACTTCATAAGGTCGAATCCACAAATTCGAACTAAGTTGATTCGAAATAGTCTTGTAGTGTAGACAAGGCCTGACAGAAGATAAACTAGTCTCATAAGTAACATCCTACAGTCAAGGCAACTGAGATTTCAAACACATTATCAGTTTAAATCTCAAATTAAGACTTGAGCTGCTGGAACTGAGAGTAGGAGACTGAGACCACATGCTGCAATAGTCATACCCAGAAAATATCCTGTTCAAAGTATTTCAGGATTTGAAATCCCTAGAATATTTTGGATCCTAGCAAGGAGAAGGACTGAGTTATTCAGAAGCATCTAAGCCTGGTGTGGACCCCCCCCCCAAAAAACAACAAAAAACCCAAATCTGAACAAATTCCCCCTCAAAACAAGCAAACAAGCAACTCATAGCTTTGCAGTGGTAAGTCACAAAGAACCAGGAACACAGCCATAATTTCCCTTGAAAACACTGCCTGTGAGAGTCAGTTCTGCAAATGCTTCTAAGCAACCATTGTGGGGAAAGGAATGATCCATTTGCTAGTCCTCAGATTTCATTTGAAAACATCCTTAAAATGTAGCCAGTAACTCTTGGAGCATATTTATCTTCCTCAGAAATATTTGGGCCAGGCCTGTCTTCTTTCTTGCTCTTCTCTGGCTGAAAGCTGTGTTCCTGCAGTTAGTATTAGAAGAGCTGTTTATGCCACTGCCCTTTTCCATTCCCTTAATTCTACAGGAGGTGGTATTAAATGGCTGACTAACATCTGGAACAGAGGGTCAATGTCTTAGTGTCAAGGATGCCTGTTGTACGGTTCTCCTGGATAACACATGCTTAGTCAACTGAGCTAGAACCCACACCTCCATCTTAGGGTGACTTGGGGGTCTCCCCTAGAACGGTCAGTGGAACCCTTGAATGTCATTCTCAGACATTCACAGGAATTACTATTCAACCCATCCTCTTGGCCCCTCATTGCTCACCAGAAACAAATTTGCTTTTTGAGCCTATAGGGTTCCATTCTAGAGCTGAGTTAAAAATTAAAGTGTACAAATTTGTTGACCAAAAGAAAAACATTGAGGAAAAACTTGTTTGTTTTTTTCCCCCCTATAGAGCTGGTCAAGCACTTCTGAAATTTTAAATTTGTCAACAAAAACTAGGCTACAATTTTTCAATGCTTTTGTGAAAAAATGTGTATATTTTCTGATCAGCTCTATTCCCAAGTCCAGAGAGGCAGCTTTTTTCCAGACTCAAGGTCATAGCACATCAGCGCAGAGAGGCTCTGACATCCCTCAACCCAACCTCAGGGTGAGTGGGAAGGCAGGCAAATATGTATGGGAGTTTGCCTGGTTGGATGGCTTGGTCAGACTGAAATGAGGATGCTTGCCTGGGTGCAGGGAGGAAATAAAATCAGCTGTGTATGCAGGTAGTAAGGTGGGGAGAGAGGCAGTAAAAAGGAAACTATGAACTCTCTGATGGGAAGAGGCCGGTTTAGCATGCAGAGGATGATGCATTGGGTACTGGCGACAGGGACACTGCTTTGGTATCTGCCCCTGTGCCCTGTAAATCCAGACTATGGCCCAGTGTCTACTATTTGGAGTTGTGTGGCTGAAGATTCCTAGCAAATTGAGAAGATGAGCTGAATTTGCCGCGAAGTCACTTTATTAAAGACATGGCTTTAATTACCATAGCTTTAAATCATCCTTTTTTTAGAATCCAATATTAATACACTGACAACTCAAATATTAGACTGCTGAGTTCTTATACATAATTCTGCACTAGTTTTCATCCATTTTTTTAAAAACTCAAAGTTTAAAAGACTATTTTGTGAGAAGAGAAACCATCTGATAATCTGTTAACATTATGAAATCTTGTGTTTTCCAAAAAGTTGAGAAAATTTAGAAAGTCATCAGGGGATGGCAATGCTTACATCTCCGTTTATTTTCTCCTGGAGCTGACTTGATTTAGATGCAGCAGCCATGCTTATGCTGCTTTTTGCTCATTTACTTGGTATACAGCCGACAAGAGGCAGATTCACCAAAACAGAATAAGTAGGATAAGTGCTGAAATTTCTATTGCTTGGATTTGCTTCACTGGAACTGTACGCATATGTGCAATGTAAAATTTAATGACTGTGCTAAATATTTAAATGTTAGCAAAATACTCCAACACCTGCCTCCATCTGTAAAGTGTTTCAAGCCCTGCATTTTGCAATTCTTGTGTTTCCTAAAGAAGATTTTAACTCTTCTATTAAGCAGAAAATAAAATTGAATACTCATCATTTGAGCATCTGAAACTGTGGTTCTGCTATCACATACATCAGTATTACACAGGAGTAATTTCACTGACTTCAGTGTAATTACCCCTGATTTACACTGTTGTGAAAGCAGAATCAGACACATTATGTTTAAAAGTTATGATTTTCAGACCCAGCAAACATTTTCTTTTTAAAGAACAATACTGAAATATGGAACACAGCAAATGCATTTTAAAAAGTGACAGCATATCGAATTATGGAATGTTTACTCCAAAGTGTCAACACACACACACACACACCTGCACCAAAATATCTAAAGGTGTGAGTTACAACCAACAATTATTTTAGGTCTTGCTTTTGTGCGACAAGTCCATTTTAAGACAAATGGACTAAAGTTCAGTTTTTGACTGTCAAGTGATTCTGGGACTTCCACCCAACTCAACTGCTGTAGAATTTATTGCTAATGCAAGACAACAAACATATCCTGCACCATTCGCACACATTGCATAACAGTGGCTTTGGCAGTCCTTGCTTTGAATCACACAGAATTAAAAGTCTTCAGACATTCTCATACAGAGCCTCATCAGAACAACAAGACTTTCATTGACTTCAGTGGGCTTTGGATCAGTTCAATAAGGAAGAAGGCAAACAATGGCGACAATATATGGATAACCAACCTGCTTAAGGAATATTATTTAAATACCAACATATCCTCTCCACTGATAACCTACCAAAATTTAAAAAAAAATGTAAAAAAGGTTTACAATGAAAAAAATAACTAATAAATAAGTAAGATGACTTATACAATCTTTTCCCTAGGTGGAAAAATATTCTCCCAGATCATTTATGGAATGTTCCAGGAAAATGTCTTCCTCTCTGAGGAACACTATTATGCACTTCTATTACCTTTGCCCACACATTACACACAGTGTTATCGTCATTTTTGTTTTTTTTGGTCTCTAATGTAGGCCTCAGTCCTACACTGGGGTCCACGTCAGCAGAACTTTCAGTGAGACTTGTAATGGGATACGTGCAAGATCAGGGCTTTAGACTGTACATTTACTGGAACAGGAAATGTGGACTTTTTGGTCACAGTAATTTTACACCAGTGCAATTTCATTGACAATACTAGAGATGCATCTGATTTACAACTGTGTAAGTGAGCTGAGAATTGGGCCTCTTTATTTTGATGAGATACCACAACTACCGCTGCTTGGCATTTATACAGTGATTTACATGTTTAAAGGATTGTACAAAGTAACTAATTAATCCTTGTAACACTAGTTTATACCTATTTGCAGAAAGGGAGGCAGAGAAGTTAAGAAACTTGTCAAGTGCTTCCTGACACCCAACACTGTATTCATTCCTTGACACAACACTATCTCCTAAAGCATATGTATCTACAGCGTGTCACCAAAGGTATCATGAAAAATCAATGCTCTTTGGGTAAAATTTTCAAAAGCCACTTATTTGTACCATACATAAAAAACCCCAACCATTAGACATATTCTCCATGTCTATCTCTCCTAGTGTTCGTTAATATAAAATTATGATACAGAAATGGCCATCCAAACCATGTAGTTTAACCTATATTTAAGGACAAAGTTCTGGTTAACTTTATCAATTTACATATCCACCTATATGGATGTTTCTGCATAGGTATGTACTAAAGGTGTAAATATGCATTGAACTTGCTCACTAAAGGCAAAATTCCAAGCCATGAACATCCAAAAAGTAGTATTTCCTATGATCACATGCATGGACCATTGCTAATCTGTTTGTAAACTAGATTAATTTTAAAAAAAATTCTGTCCTTGTATATGGCCAAATTTTGGCTCATATTCAGAAGACAGATTATTGCACAGAGAAGTGAACTGAGGCAGCTGGTTGGCAGACTGTGAAAAAATGATCTGTAGCTTTCTGACATAAGGGGTACATGATATTAATATGAATAGAAAATGATTCTACTAGTACCAGGAGCATATCTAATTGTCAATGGGCACATTCAGTCTTGGAGAGGTTATGACAGTTCTTGTAAGTTGCGCGGGGGGGGGGGGGGGAGGGGAGAGTAGACTTATACATGGAAGAGAAGTCAAAAATAATTCAGGGTGGTAGACGTTGCTTTAATGTGTATGTTCACAACATACTGTGAAGTATACATCTTGCATTATTGTCCTCTCTCTCTGTTACTCTGTCACGGTCAGTCTCTAGATCATGGGAGGAGGAGGGTTGGCAATACTAGACCATATTCCTTTATTTCATAGGTAGTAAACATTCTAAGAGAACCAGGTACATTTGCAAGCCTAAAATTGAAAAATATCACTAAAGGACATTAGATCTTTAAGAAAGGAAACAGATCTTGGCATGGCATTAGCATGTATAATTTGCAATGTTAAGAGCAAGTTGTATAGTTTTCTGCAGCTCTATAGTGGTGTAGTGACATGGTTCAGAACATTCTTTAGCCTAATAAGACAGTCCTTTATCCACCAGAGCTCTATTGAACAGTAAATAAAGTACAGACAATGGCATGTTCCCTAATATATTTAGAATTCTGCTGTGCTGCTGGTTGCCCCTAATTTTATTATAGCCACAGTTCCTGACTGCTTCAGCTCATTACAGAGACAAATATCAGCTAGTGACAGGTAACTTTTCATTCTAATGCGCCTGTGCCACTGATGTCTGTGCTTCTGAGATATTCCATTTTGCACCTGAAATTAGTTTCTGTGTTACAGCTCCAGACGTGTGATAAAAAAAAAAAGATACTGTAATTTAGATAAACTCCGCTAAATGGCTTGACGGAAATAAAGCTAAAATGAAGTTATAAATGGCTGAAGTGATTAAGACTGTCAAGTTCTCTTGGGTACTGTTAGAGAATGAAATAGCTGATGGATTATTATTTATCCCTGAATGTGAATTTTTGGGATTTAATTAAAGATGTTCTATTATATTTTTCAAAGCCTATTTGAGGCTGTAAATCAAAAACTGCAACAACAGCGTGTGTTACAGCTAATGGAAAAATGGATAACTAGGTACTTAGGGGATGTCCATCTTTTAAACTCTTTAATCCTGGTAGTTGGATTTCCCACCCACCCCCCAAAAACAAAATAATTAAAGCAATAGGTGATTTTCAAACGTCAGTTTTTTTGTGAAAAAAATAATCTTTTCTAGCTATTGTGAACATAACTTTGCACGGTGACCAGTATTGTTATTGCTAAAAAGGGAAAAAAAGGCATTTAAACTAAAAAATGAAGAGCCCTTTAAAGAAATATGGTTCTGTAACCACTGCAAGCATCTCACAGTACAAAGATTAGTACTGAAAAAAGATTTTTAAACTTTTCTCATAGCACCATGGTGTTTGTATACTTTAATACAGAAATACAGTTGAATAGCATGTATCATTTCAAAGGACTGAAGCAGAATTGAGACTGTGAGGAACGTGCAGCAGAGTACAAATATGGATAAGACTTTTTGCATAAGGCTGTAGGTTAACAAATGGTGTTTTTCATGATACATACACAACTGCTCATCTGGAAAAGAAAGTGGAAGGGCAGTTGAATCCCAAGGGTAAATCCTCCTTTTCAGCTTTGCTTTTAGTTTTAACCAAAATGACATTCAGTGCAGAGCCCAATGGCCTAGCCAGAGCTTGGATTAGACCAGGTGTCCTCACTAATACCCACCCCATCTCAGTACTATAACTGAGTGGCTGTCTGTCTGTCTCCATGTCTCGCATCACTGACAGCCCCTCATGGGTTTGACTCCTCCCAGAGGACAGGGATCCCTAACTCAGGAAGAAACCTTGAGAGGAATCTCAGGAATAGGGGTATGCTTCCTCCCCCAGGAAAAGTGAAAAGGTTTTAGAAACAGCAGCAGTAAAGCTGCCTCTGTGCCTGCTGCCATAATAAATACATGTTCTTTTCTTTACTGAGCCCATGTCTGTCTTACCATTCCAGGGACTCCACCTACTTGTGCAAAGCCACCACAGAGGAGACTGCAAGATCACGTAACAGTACTTTAGATCTCCAAGTGCAACGCCCACTGACATTAGTGACTGATATGTGCGTCACCGTAAAGACAAGACCAAATAGATCAATTACTTGTATTGTATTGTATTCCAGCCAGAGCCCAAACATCTACACTGCAATTTTATAGCAATGGAGCCAGAACCCCACAAGGCCGAGGTCAGCTGACTTGGTCCAGCTGCAGGTGTTGTGTTGCAGTGTAGACATACCTAAAGAGAAACTGCAGCAAGCAGGCTCTCTCCCCCAACTCAGAGATGAAGTAATTGGCCTGAGTTGAACTTACCAGAGCTTGCAAGGAAAAATTAAGGTTTGGGTAAGGGGAAAATATGCATGTAGGCCTTTATTGTTTTAATCTGCATCTCTGATTGCAATAGAGTGAATGAATAAATAATGCTTTGTTTTCAGGGGGCTGTATTTGACTCACTCTAAATCAGCACTGTCACAGGCTCCTGGAGAAAAAGGGCTAAGGAGATGCCAAACACAGTTGAGCTTGTCGGGTCAACAGGATAAGTAAAATGGGGAGACTGTAGCTCAGGGATCCAGTCTAAGAAGAGTAGCACCATCTACTTCCCCCAGCAAGGGGCAAAGGTAGGGAAATGGCCCCACAGAGCTGCACTTGAGAGGGCCTGAAAGGGGTCTAAAGAATAGCGTTCCTGTAACCATGACAAACATCATTAGAATTATTTCACAGTATGCAATTCAGCATTCTACAATCATAGTAATAGATAGCATCTGCAGTGAAACAACATTAAAGATTAACTGCAATGGACACACACCTCAGATCTGGCCATAATATGTACCCTACACACAGCTGGACCCGTCCTCAATATTTTTCCCTTCACACTCCCTTGAATTAAGGCTTAACAGGAGCAGGAAAAAAAAGTAAAGATGTTTACATTTCAGTTTACATTTTTATCCCATCTTCAATAAAATACATTCTGAACACTGCTTAAAACTTAAACAAAAAAAAACACCTAGCTGGCCCAAACAAGGTAGCTCAAGGACTAAATAATTCAATTTATTCCATTCAGAACTAAACAAATAGAGTTTCAGAGAAGTAATCAGTTCTGTTGTATGCACCCCTATTGTCTAATCACGTTAATAAGTAAAATGCTGTAAGATCCCAGCACATCTGCAGCCTGTACATTTGTCCCTTAGGAAACAAGATGTATAGATCTCTTTTAGCCATCTTCCCTAACAAAGTCTGCATCAGGAATCTAAAATAAACTTTTAAAAGAAACCTAGCAAGAGAAGTATACAATGCACAACCTTGTCTATACTTGAAACATTACAGCAGCACAGCTGTACTGCTGTAGTGCCTACACTGAAGCACTTATCTACACCAATTGGAGGTGTATTACCTACCTGTCTACGTAGGTAATCCATCTTCCGTAGAGGCGATAGGTCAATGAAAAAATTCTTCCATTAACCTGGTGCTATCTATACCAGCGTTTTGGTCAGCTTAACTACGTCACTCATGGTGTAGATTTTGCACACTTCTCAGTGACGTAGCTGAGGCAACCTAACCTTTTAGTGTAGATCAGGCCTTAGTCCTCAGTATATTAGAACTCAGTGATTTAGTTATCTAGATATGAAAGACTTGCTGCAGGGGGAAAATACACACCCACACACAAATAGTCAATGATATATGTAGTCCTTCCATGCCCCTTTATTTTTTACAAGTTCAATTGAAACCAACATACTCTAAATTTATCCTATGGCTAGTCAAAACTTTCTGAAAGACTTGCTGTTGATGGAAACAGACCCACAGCTACCAGGGACAATTATCACATCAGATAAAGAACAACAAGGCCTGAGTCTTCTAAGCATATAACATAATTTAACAATCTATTTTACTTCTTCATCTTTTTAATAAATGTTTGTGCTACCAGATCATGATTTATTCTGTATTCTGAACAATTTCCTCTCCCGATCATTCCAAGGGGATTACTTTGGTCTAAGAAGTCTGAGTTATTATGCCTTGAAAGAAAAACCCTAATTAAACTTTGGTAAAGTTACATTATGACTGATTTTTTCCCCTATTACTGATCAGCTCTTTCTAGTGGTAACATTAGATCAGTAAAGTATCAGAGGGGTAGCCATGTTAGGCTGGATCTGTAAAAGCAGCAAAGAGTCCTGTGGCACTTTATAGACTAACAGACGTATTGGAGCATGTGGGTGAATATCCACTTTGTCAGATTAGATCAGTAAGATGTTTTATAAGAAAAAGGATTTTTCAACATGCAAAGTTCTTTTAACTGTAAGGCGATCAAACAAGTTAATCTTATTCATTTAAAACCAACATAGCTATAAAGTTATACCAGTATAAAAGTTACATACTGTCAACTAGGTTCTTGTTTTAAACCATCCATTAAAAGGTACATTGTATCATCATGGTAGGCTTTGAGAAGCACTCAGGGTACGTTTATACTTACCGCGCGGGTCGACGCGGCGAGTTCGACTTCTCGGAGTTCGAACTATCGCGTCTGATCTAGACGCGATAGTTCGAACTCCGGAAGCGCCGCGGTCAACTCCGGTACTCCACCGCGGCAGGAGGAGTTGGCGGAGTCGACCTTGGAGCCGCGGAGTTCGCTTCCGCGGCGTCTGGACGGGTAAGTCATTCGAACTAGGGTAGTTCGAATTCAGCTACGTTATTCACGTAGCTGAATTCGCGTACCCTAGTTCAACCCCGGGGCTGTGTGTAGACCAGGGCTCAGTGTTGGCTTAACTCTGCTCCCATTGAAGTCAGAGTTTTTACCAGAGACTTCAATGGGAACAAAGCTAGGCCATTGTTAATCACTTTTGAAAATCCTATCATACAACATCTTAAGAGATTTAGTTCCCTAGAGCACACATGGCAAATCAAACACTCTGTGTAATGAAAAATGAATTGATAGATTTTAAGTCCAGAATATACCATTATTGTAATCTAATTTGACTTCCTACGTATCATACAATTTCACCCAGAAATTCCTGCATCAGGCCTATAACTGCTGGTTGAGCTAGAGCATTTCTTTTCGAAAAACATCCAGTCTTCATTGAAAAAATTCAGGTGATGGAGAATCTACTACATCCCATGGTTAATTGTTCCAGTGATTAATTACCTTCAATAGGCTGAACTTAAGTCACTCACTGTCCGACAGATTATCCAGATCTTGAATCATTCTTTACTGAACCCTTTCCAGTTGCCAAGCTATTGCTGCAAAATAACTCTTAAGCAGCCTCAGCAATAGGTTGTTGTTTTGCAATATACTATTAATACAGTGCGAAGAATATACAGAATAGTATTCTGTGTGTAATTGTATTGTTTCAGATAAGGGCCATCTTTAGAATTGTTGGTGTCCTCAATGTCTGCGTTGTTATACTTCATATGCTATCAGATTTGGGAGAGATTTCAGCAGATCATCAATAATAAAGTGAATACTTTAGGGTTTTACTTTAAAGGAAAGATGCCAATGGAAACATCTTTTGTCTCACTGATATTTCACATATAACCTGGTAGCTGAGATCTCAGGCTCTGGGGTTAAAAATAAACACCAAAGAGTCTGTCTTCTCTCCTGAATGTGAAACTCACATTAACGTGAAAGGAATTTATGCACACACATGGAAACGAGTATAGAGATCTCAAGCAGTGCTAGAGGGAGGTGACTTGTTTAAATTTAATCCTTAGAACACTGAAATTTGTCACATTGGCAGCTGAATGAATGCTTAGGATGATGTATATGCCACTTCTCAGTGGTACTCTTACATTAACAGTAGTTACACCTGTGTATCAAAAGAAGAGAAGTAGACACCTGGGGTGAAATCCTGCCCCATTAAAGTAAATCCATTAGGCCAGGATTTCTACCTTGTTTTTTAAAAAGTTTTTAACCACAGAAAGAGATCTGTGCTTCCAGCTATCATTATCTCTGGTTCTTTTTTTATTGTATATACACATTATCAATTTTACACACAAAAAACTACATTAAAAGAATGTTAAGGTCGCAAAATTAAACACTCAACAGTTTGGAAATGCCAAAGTTAAGGTTACCTCTGTGTATGCATTATGAAACAGTCTCCAATTACATGACCCCATATTATTTTTTCAACAGGACCCCTGCTTCAATGCACAAGATAGACTCTGCACATTGAATAAGCAGCTATTCACTATTTCTTTTTATCTGCATCATTCAGTGTAGCCTGAGATGTTTACTGCACATCATCCAAACTCTGTAACAAATACAGAATTTGAGGGAGGGATAGCTCAGTGGTTTAAGCATTGGCCAGCTAAACCCAGGGTTTTGAGTTCAATCCTTGGAGGCCATTTAGAGATCTGTGGCAAACATCTGTCTGGGAATTGGTCCTGCTTTAAGCAGGGAGTTGAACTAGTTGACCTTCTAAGGTCCCTTCCAACCCTGGTATTATATGATTCTATGATTAATTTCCCCATGTGAGTTTCTGTGATGTGCTCATGACTCTTTTTTTACGAACAATGAATTGATCTTCAGAACACCCCTCTCAGGTGATGACATATTATTCCCATTTTATTCATAAACAACTGAGGCACAAAAAACAAAGCCAATATTGTTGTGCCATTTTTTGAGAAATATAGGGTTTGATTTTTCACACTACTTGGCATTTTATAGCACTGTATAGATTCAGAGCCGAGATCCCACTGAACTTAGTCACAGTAGGGAGTGCTTAGCAATTCTGCAAATCAGATCCCAGGTTTCTCACGTTGGTAACCTCACAAGGGAGGAACACATATTTAGTGACCATCTGTGAAAAGTATAGTTTAAGCAAATTGCCCAGCATTACACAGAAACTCTGTGACAGAGGAAGGGATAAAATCCAGTTATCAAGTGTGGCTTTCTTTACTATACAACCCTGATTTATTCTGAGAGCAGAGTCTGTCCTGTGCACTGAATGAAGCAGGAGTCTGATGAAAAGTAGTATGTGATCATGTAATTAAAGACCATATCATAATGCATATGTACAACAGGGTCAAATTAAGGTTGACCAGAAAATTTTAATGCAGTCATTATCTAACTTTTGATTGCTTAACTTTGCAACCATAATAATGTTCTTTTTAATCCATTTTTTGAATGCAACACACACACACACACACGTATGAAGGTAATAACTTTATGATTAATTGTTGAGCCATGTGATAAATGAAATTTTTCACACATTTGTGCCTGCGTCACCTGCCCTTTATTCAGCACGTCTCTGCCCTTTGGAAACTAAAACATTTCATCAGCTTTAAACAGCCACCATATTTTAAAAATCAACCTATCAGCAACATTTCCTCATCTTCCAATATTACTCCTGTCTAACATCCAAAATAGTTAAGATTCAGCTCTGACTCAGTAGCAATTTTTTCCAAGATATTTTGTGTGTGTGTGTGAGTCTGAGTGTGAGTGTGTGTGAGAGAGTGAGAGACTTTTAAGCCTAATATCTGCAGGGCTAGAAATGGGAGTTTTTCCGCACTAGGGATAGGCGATTCCTAAGCTATCCCAGCGGACCCAGCAAGGTTCTGCAAGATCAGATTTAAAGTTGTCATTTTTATGTATATAAAGCTATATAGATTATCTTAGAAATTCTTATAGCTCATTCAGAGTTCTATAAGGTGACCAGAAAGCAAGTGTAAAAAATCAGCATGGGGGTAATAGTTGCCTATATAAGAAAAAAGCTCCTAATATCGGGATGCCTGATCACCCTAGAGCCCTATGCAGTTGGTCCCAAGGAGCCCAAATCTGCAAAACTGAATTAAATGGCAGGTTTCCCCTTAACTTCAGTTACCACTAAATTAGGCTCATGGTAACTAAAGCACAACTGGTGGAGAGATACTATACAGTTTTTAATTTTGTATCAGGACTAAAACATTACTCTCCCTCCTGCTCCCTCATCGTAATGTATTACACAATACATTGTGCAGCTTGGGGTGTGGGAAGGTGGCTGGTATTAAAGGTTTTATTGACACTAATTTAAGAATACTTGTTACTTTGACACTCATGCAACAATGGCCATCCCAAATTTAGGCTGAGACTCTTCAAATCACACATTGTCATTCATTCTATGTGTCTCACATACACGCACATGTATGTGCATTCCCATATGGAAATGTGGTTAAGTTAAAGGTAGGATTGCTCAAGAGTATTTCCCTACAGCAACACAAAGATTAAAAAGGAAATTTCAAGACAATATTCTCCATCCACTACTTATTTCCAACCATCATGCCTAAACTATAAACATATATAAGACAACCTAATTTGGGGCTAGGAAACCAGTGATGGAGACCTGGCAAGGGGCTGGAGAGAGGGACAAATGGAATAACAGAGATATGGATTCAGTCATATCATATCTTCACATGGCTGATGCAAAGAAACAGGAGCTTGGCAGCTTGATGTTTTAAATACCAGCTAAAGTCGGTCTGCTGGGTGCAAAGCTTTAAACAGAACAAATGTAGTGTAAACAAGGCCCAGACACTATCTCACCTTTGGAATGGTTAAGCAGTAAGAAATATGTATGACCTCTTCTGAAGGACATAAATAAACCCGGGGCATATTGGCTTATTTGGAGTCCCCAAATGGCCAATTGTTCCGAGTCACTCTAAAGGTGGCCCGACTTTCACTTGTGCATGGTCAGTGATTGCATGTACCCTGATAACACTCAGATCTTATGGCTTTTTGATCTTTTACAATCTAATCAGTCCATGTAGAAGAAATGATTAAATCACCTTGGCTGATCTACCATATTAAGGGTTTAAGATAAAAGTAAAGAGACCAATACTTATAAGCAAGACCCTTTGAAAATCATGTTAAAATGTATTAAGGAAAGAAAAGAGAACAAAACACATTTAAAAGAAATGAGAAAAACCAAACATATTTAGCACGTTCTGAAGGCTGGCAGTGAATCCAAAGGAAACAGTGCTTTTTTCAGTTATAGCAGTATTTGTAATTATGACACGACTATATTTACTAGCTCAGCTTTTTTATGAATGCAAATGCTCAAAGTCAGACTAAACAACAAAAATGCTGCTATACTGTACTCGGTAGCTAATTAGAATAAACTGATTCCTCACCAAATAGATGTGACTTGTCAAATATTTTAATTGCAACTAACATTTTACTGATCTATATTTAGCTCACTACTTTTCTTAAAGCATCATCTTAATTCACTGAGGAAGTAAACAGAGTAGCCTAAAGTGGATTTTTCTGAAGACCGTTAACATTGAAAAATAAGGGAAAACACTCCTTTCTTCAAAATCAGAAATGTTGCTGAACGTTTATGATGAGTATATGCAATAATATAGAATAAATGTAAAAAGCACCATATATAATGCTTTTAAAATTAAAGATAAGAAGCTTTTGTTCACATCTAAGGCTTCTACAGCCCTGAAATGGAACTAAAACAACAATTATGCTGGAAAATTATGAAACAGAAGCTGCCATGACAATTCTTTATGAATGCTTCATTTTCAGTATTTCATATATTTAAGAAAATATGTGACCTCTTTGTTAACAAGGCTGGTTTTCCTGAGGGTGTCTGTCAGATTTTGGGTAAACCTCACATTCCTTTAAAAACAACAACAAAGGAACTCTTATTCAGTAAAATGAACAACTGTAGCTCAATCTATAGCATAAATAATAAATTGCAACATGTCTTTAGCCTTGACTGCATCCAAATTGGCGAGCTATTTTATAGAAGCCCCTAGCACATGAAACATTTATATAATTGACAAGTTCATTTTGACCTATGTATCAGTCCCAATTGACTCAGTTCAGCAATTTAACAAAGTCTTGTCAACGTGTATTTTAGGCACAACACTGACTTCTGTTTAGTTCAATATTACAATTCATCCAAGTGAAAGGCTTATATTGACAGAAATAATCTTGGGGTATGGGAATAACATACATCTCATTCTGAACCCATAAAGAATTGTAAATTAAACATTTCTGAACCTCGGGGCATTTGCTAGCTGCATACATTTCAGATGCTACCTCTTAAGCACTGGGAGAGGCTTTATTTTTTTTTTAAACGAACACTCTTTTTAAACTTTAAGGATTTCAGTGTTTGCTGTATTGCAAAAACATTTCTGTATAAATGGTCTCTAGAAAGGCTTTTGTACATACAGACTCTCTCCCTCCCTCCCTGTATCTCACTCAGCTCCAGTGTGACAATAGTGTTCCTTTAACCCTGAAGAAGGTTCCATGTGCATGAATGTGATAGTTTTGTCCTAGTTACTGCTACAGCCATTTTGCTTTTTATTTTTTTCCAAAAGGTGTTGAGTAGCCCATTTGGCCTCGCTTTTTCATTCAGATTATTTTTATCAACATTCCATTAAGGACAGCGGAGTTTATTTACATATATTTGGGGGAATCACTGTGCTAACTTCCTGGTCTTTAGTGGAATTTGATGTTCAATTATTGAAGAAAAAAAGTAGGACAAAAACAATTGATTGTATAAATTTAGATAAGAGTAAATATTAGGTATGTCAAGCACTTAAACTTAATTGTGATTAATCACGTGATTAAAAAATTAATTGTGATTAATTGGATGATTAATTGCACTGTTAAACAACAATAGAATACCATTTATTTAAATATTTTTGGATGTCTTTGACATTTTCAAATATATTGATTTCAATTTCAACACAGAATACAAAGTGTACAGTGCTCACTTAACTTTTTTTATTATACATATTTGCACTGTAAACATAAAAGAAATAGTATTTTTTCAATTCACCTAATATAAGTACTGTAGTGCAATCTCTTTATCATGAAAGTTGAACTTACAAATGTGGAATTATGCATAAAAATAACTGCATTCAAAAATAAAAATGTCAAACTTTAGAGCCTACAATTCCACTCAGTCCTGTTTTTTGTTCAGCCAATCACTCTGACAAACAAGTTTGTTTACATTTGCAGGAGATAATGCGGCCCGCTTATTTACAATGTCATCTGAGTACAGGTGTTCACATGTCACTCTCTCTAACTAGCACACTTCCAGGTAGCACTTCAAAGGAAAACTGCCACTCCCCCTTCCACATTGGTTCTGGCTCTCAATCAACATTTCAAGAAAACCAGGAGGTTTTGAGCTGCACTGGGTTCTCCATTCAATCTTTTAAACAATATTAAAAATGTAAAAGTTCTCAGCCATGCACCACTGGCAGTTGGGGAACAGCATATCATGTAAAAGGATCAAGCCACCAATCACAATGTGGCTGTGGACAATCTGTGGCCCTAACATCATTTACCATCACAGGGGCAGAATGAAGATTAGGGCTTGTCTACACTGGCAATTTACAGCGCTGCAACTTCCTCACTCAGGGGTGTGTGAAAAAAACACCCCCCTGAGCGCAGCAAATTTCAGTGCTGGTAGCTGTGCCCCTTGTGGAGGTGGTTTTTTTAGAGCACTGGGAAAACTCTCTCCCAGCGCTCTGCCACGACCACAGAAGCCATGTTAAAGCACTGCCACGGCAGCGCTTTAGCATTGCCAGTGTAGACTAGCCCTAAGGCTAGTATGCGTAAAGGGCTTTAAGATTATCAGAAAGACTCTCTGGTATTAAGGACTGTGCCTTCAAGGACTGAGCTTCCCAGACAGAGAGTCTGGTTGGGGCATTATGCAACTTTTATTATTATGCACAGCCAGCTGGAACTGGACAAGCACTGAGTCATCACTAAACATCAGACATGGGATTAGAGAATCAGAATTGTGCTCATCCAACAAAAGTAACCCCAAATATAGGCTATTGGACAATAAGCAAATTGAGTTATAATTAGAGCTGGTTAGGAATTTTCCATCAGAATGATTTTCCAATGGAAAACAGTTTCTGTAAAATCAAATTTTTCCATGCTGTGGGAAAGCTTGATGTTGCTGATTTTTTTCCCCCTGAACATTTCAGGGCAGCTAGATCCAAATTAGAATATTTTCATATCAGTTCAACTGAACAATATACTGTGTTTTCCTATCATGGCACATTGCCTTATGCAAGTTGTAATTCTGGGCCCCATTGTTTCCTATGAGCCTGAGCCAAATGCCTAGCATGTAAAATTTCAGCCAGAACAATTCAAGTTTGGCAAAAGTTATGAGCACCCGTAAACAAGGTTTTATGATGGGAAGTATAGGACAACCTTAATAGAACTACATTTATCATAATGCAATGTGCTAATTTCATGCTGACCAAGCAGCGTGGTGCATCAAGGGAGTCACGACAGTTCATTATGGGAGATGTATCCGATCAGGAAGCCTGGCCCATATAGGAGAAGGGGGGCATCAGTCTTCCACACTACAATTTACATAAAGCAAAGCATCACCATAAAAATGCATCTTAATACTGAAAGGTCTTAAATCAAAATGCTCTGGATCATTTCAACAAGCTGGAACAAAACATTATGATTTGGGGAATATGAAAATGTTTCTTTTTAATAAAAAAGAAAAAATGAAACACATACTTCTGAACCAAAATTTTTCAGACTCTCTGTTCCATGAGATGGTTTTGAAATTTCAAGGTTCTGGCTCATTTTGGGATGAAAACTGATGCTGAAAAGTTGGAATTTCCTTTGGGACAGAAATTATATATTTTACTCAGCTCTATAACAACAATTACAGGAGAGTCTAGTAGTCCTACCTATTATTGAGGATGGGCGGCACTTCCCCTCTATAAGGCCTTGTTTTCAAGTGCTTATAAAACTTGGCCAGGCTTTATCATTCTGGCTGAAATTTTACATGATGGGTTTTTTGTCTCCAGTTGAAATGTTTTGGAAAGTTTCAGCCAAAACAGTTTAGCTGTTTCCAAAAGAGAGAACAGGGAAAAGGATGTTGTTTTGCCCAACAAATTCTGGCAACCTTTTCTTTGAAAAGCTCTAAGTGCCCCCAAGCTTTGGAGCAGAGACTTGAAATTTGGGAGGAACATGGCCTGTGTATTACGGATGTGCCTTGTTGTTGACTCACTGAAAATTTGCCCATATTTAGCTAAATTATTCACCTCTGAAAAACTACCTTTTGCACATCCTGAGAAGAGATTTTTTCTATTTCAGTAGCTGAAATCTCTGAGGAGTCCATTTTCACTGAGCCTGCTTAAACCTGCTCAGCTTCTAGTGCTGACCAGACTGCACAGGAATAAACAGATAAAAATGAATATACTAGCTAATAATCACATTTACAACATAATTGGCATCACAGAAACTTGGTGGGATAATTCACATGACTGGAATATCGGTACAGAAGAATACAGCTTGTTCAGGAAGGACAGGTAGGAACAAAAAGGGAGGAGGTGTAGTCTGAGATATCGAAGATGTATACACTTGCACTGAGGTTGACATAGGGTTACCAATCCTCCCGGATTGGCCAGGAGTCTACCAGATTTGGCATCTATCTCCCAGTGACTATTGAAAGCAATTTGGGATATTTTAATAGGATAGTTAAAGAAAACAACATTACATCATGTTGGGAAAAAAATCTCCCGGAATAGCTTCAGTCAAAGTTGCCAACCTTAGGTTGAGATAGAAGTAGGAGGTAAACTTGCTGAAAGTCTCCGAGTAAGGATAAAAGGGTAAAAAACAAGGGTGATGTTATGGGAGGTGTCTACTATAGACCACCTAACCAGGAAGAAGAGGTGGATGAGGCCTTTTTATTTTTTAAACTAATAAAATCATCCAAAACACAGATCTTGGTGATGATGGGGGACTACAACCACCCAGACATCTGTTGGGAACATTATACAGCAGGGAACAGATGACCCAACATTTTCTTGCAAGACATTGGAGATAACTTCTTATTTCAGAACCTTACACCTAGCATTTCTTAACTTTTGTGATTGACTGTGCAACCTTCATGTTCTTTTAATCTAGTCTTCCGTTTGTAATTTAATTAAAATTAATTTTGTTGTCCTCTGTTTGGAAACTGTGAGGTTCCTCCCCCAGAGTTTCCTTAGCAACATTCTCTCAGGAGTCAGCAGTCAAGTTCATTATTTGCTCTCACTGAAGGAAAGGAGCAAGGAGATTGGGTCCTTGAAAAAAAAAAAAGAAGACCTCTGTAGAGATCCATGGAAGCTACCACTATTCAGGCTGAGCCTCCATGTCCCTCTCGCACTGGCTTTCTTCTCCTGCAGTCCGTATCCCAGTTCCAGAACAGCATGAAAGTCTGTTTTTCTCAGTTGTCTTTCATTCCTTATGCAGGAGTATATGAGCTTCAGTTCTCTGCCTGGATCATAATCCACAAGAATGATTACAACAAGGGAATACTTATTTCTGAAGAAAGGGAGGAAAAGGAGTATGTGAGAGAGTGAGAGTATGACACAATGGAAGAGAGAGTGATTGATGTATGGTTTTAGATCACTCTTGTCTTGGTTTAACTCAGTAACTGTTCAGTCCCTAGCACATTTGTAACTACTCTGACAATGTCATACTGCACAGAGGAGAGTCCAGCACAGCATATTAATTTTGAATATGAAAGTACAGCACTGATTTGTCTTACATTTGGGCATTCATATTCATGTACATGTAAGTCTTTATGCTACAATACCTAAAAGACTAAACGGGGGGGGGGGGGATGTTTGATCTGGATTTATCTTTATCTTACCATCCAATTTCAGTAAAATCAAGTAGCTATCGTTTCCCTTGCCTATATATACACATCTACTTCCCCCTCCTGCCCGCCATGTTGGTTCAGACAACATACTGAATGCCCCACAGATCAATAAGCTACTGCATATGACATAATTAATTTTACACATGCCACTCAGGGAAGCAATCTGCCTTTCTGGAAGTGTTTATATGAATCCTTAACATCTGATTTTATATACATCATCTTCTGCATGTGATTTTTCTCAAATTCTGTGATAAGCAATATGATACTATGTTTCCATGGGTAGGGATTTGATGGACTTCATTTATACAGTATTTCAGTGTTTGCCTTAAAAATTACATACTTCAAATAAGTATTTTTCCCTTCCCCCATCCTTAATGACTTCCTTATGCAATTTTTTATCTCTAGACCTTGTTGGTTTTTGGGCTATTGTACTTATATCACCACCCAACAGCAATACAGTAGAGCAATATGTAAATATAATGGGCCCCTCTATTAAACATTGGAGCATCTCCTTCTGGAAATGTCTCGTCTTCATGGCTTAGCTTTGAGGTCAACTCAGAACAGTCCTCCCCTTCTGGAGCACTGTGGATGTGCTCCCTTTCATCCCAGACAGTCCTTAAGTCCACTGCCCTGGCCAATCCACACCCTCAGAGACTAGAACCAACAGTTCGGGACAGGCTTCAGGCTCACTGCCAAGAGTGTGCCACTTATTCAGTGGCTGGTAGGGGAACCTAGGCCCGCCCCCTACACTGGTTTTTTGTTTTTTTTTTTGTTTTGCAATTTACCTTCCTCTTTTTAATCTCTAACATGAGATTACATATTATTTAAAATAACCGCTAGAGTCTTTAATGTACAAGCGCTGAACATCTTACCCTATTTTTTTTTCCTTTTAATTCTTGGAAAATAATACCTGTAAAAAGAGGAAATTATGGGGGACTAGAATGTGGAACTCTGATTAACACCGAGTAATGCTTTACTCAACTCGTAACCATATTGACTTCCGTGAGACCACTCACAGTGTAAGGTATTATTCAACTTCAGTAAGAGAATCACAGTTCAGCCCAATTAGGGCAAGACAAAGATATACTAAAGGCAAACAGTAGGCAACAATGATATCCTTTTATCTGTAGCATTTCTGCTTTCCCAGAGTTGGCCTTTTTCTATGGTCAAATTATCAGGTGGATAAACAGGAATAAGATTAAAAACAACTGACTCATTGAGTCATGATCTAAGCAACATTTTTAACTTCATTCCCCCCCACTCATATAAATGGACAGTATAGTAATCCAATTCCATAACAGTAAGGATCACCTTAACATGTGATTGTTCCACAGGGCAAATAGGCTATTGGGTGAGCTATGTGCAGTCCTATATTTCAATTTTAAACAAATCTGTGCCAGTTGCCAGTAAGTTTTGGGGCGCTGTCTATTTAAGCATGTATATCCTTTCTATGAGAAAACTATTGCATTAAAATAGAAAAAAACTGCAAGCCAAAAATTGCATACCTATTATTTCCTCTCTTTACTATTCCCTATCCTCGTATATCCAATTTCTCTGATCAGGTAAGGTTTTTTTATTTTATTTTATTTTTTTTTAATGTCATGAATTTAAGTTACTGTAATTTAGTTAGGGGGCAAATATAAAAAGTACCAGTGGGAACTATTTATCCTTAACAGATCAGTATAATTGAGTCACTCCCCCTCCCCCACTAAATTTTTCTGCACAATAAAACTGCAGGTTTCCTTTTTTCAACAAGCTAACTATATAACTCCTGAGATTTGGAATTTACATGCTACTTTTGATCATTTTTAAAAAGGTATGAGGAGCACCATATTCTGCTTCAATAGCATGCCAATCTCATAAATTATCTATCTGCAATAGAGTTTGGGTACATGTGACAATGGATGCTTAGCAAAGGGTCTCCTTTTTTTTTTTTTTTTGCAAAGAACTCAGATCTGACACACTAACTACATCAAATACATTGCTTATAGGGTATTTGTCCATAAAGGGTAACATGTAAGGTCTCTATTGAAAGAGTGCAATTTATCAATGTGCATAATCATGGCTTGATGTGCATAGGGGTCATATCTAAGGAATAATATAACAATAGTGTAGTTTATACCCTTCTGGTATTCAGGTTAAAAAGGATTCACCGGGGAGTAATATTACTCAGGAGGGAATTGCCACCTGTCCTTAGTCAGCCAGCGAGGTAATGCAAGGCTCAGTTGTCCCATCACAGAACAGTCAATGGAAAACCATTACAGACAACTGCAAACAATTCAACCACATGGAGATAAAGGAACATTATAATAGATGGGAGGTTGCCCTATCCATGAATAAAGACAAAAGAATGCTTCAGTATAACAGAGGGGGAGAGGCACTTTGGATCCATTCACTGAGGAGACCTCTTATTGAGTGGAGGCATTTGTCCATGAATTACTGGATCCTGATTCTTGTGAAGTCAGCCAGCTCTGCAATAGACTGAACTTTGGGGTGAAGACCTACTTTATTGCGAAACTCATTTTGTTTGCACAAAAGTTGGGGAGGAAATTTTGTACATGCAAATATTTATGCAATAATCACTTATTTGTATCTGAATGAGCATATTCATGATGGAAGTGCATCCAGAACCGCCCTATGGATGGATACACTCAATTACTTAATGGAAATATGACAAGATAAAATTGAATGTAAGGTCCTGTAGCAAATAAATGTGTCACGTATTTCAGTTCTACTCATTCAGAAATTAATCCAATTAAGTTTAAAACTGTGGTCCACATACACAGCCCAAAATAACTTTGTTGTGCAGAACAGGACAAGTAAAGATTTAAAATGCCCTGACGTTCTCTGACCCTGTTCAGCTCTTGTTTCTGCTTAATATCTTCCCTCCCCTCCCCAAGTGAGCCAGTTTCCCAACTGATTTCTTTAGACATGGTTCCTGCTTACAAAGTTTATGTCATACAATCAGAGAGCAAAAACCACAGCTCGTGACACAGCTGACCAGTTACACAGAATGACTACTTACAAGAATGACTGAAGAGGCACCTCGACTTTCACAAATTGTTCATAGTAAGTCCATAAATCCAAAAGTGCTTGTGTGCCACCCACAGGTTTTTTTTTTTAAAAACCTCCTATCTGGTGAACCATTCCCTCTTATTCCAGTTTTTGAGCAAGGATTGGTAAGAGACAGTGGTGGTTCTTCATAAAATTGCCGACCCCTGGTATAGACGTTTGCCTGAGTCCTAAAATAGGTGTAGGCAAGTCCTATAAACAATGGTGGGCTCTAGGAGATGTGGACAGTGCATTGCCTCTTTTGGTCCTTTTCTACAACAGATCCTTTGCAGAATTTGACACCCTACCTATTTGACTCACCTTGCTACCAAGACTGAAAGGCAAGCAAAACTTCTTACATTTAAAAACTTTCTGAATTATCCTGACTGCCTGAGACAAAATTGAAGTAGATACTACCTGTAGCCTATTCATGCAGTACTGCTTTTGCTCCATTTCCCCCAGCTGATACATAGATTCTCCCACAACTACTTGGGCGGGTGTAAGTCAAAGAAACACAAGAAGGGAAACTCAGTTTCAGGAACCTGGCTGTGACAATGTAAGTGCATAAGAGATCATACTGCACGTAAGGAAACATTAGGAAGAGAAAGGCAAATGTTCTAGTTACAAGCTTATTTTCTCCCTTTATTTCAAGCCAAAATTTGGCATTTCCTATTGGATTACTGTAGGTTTGCTCATTTATCACAACCTTAATATTATGACAATAGTAGTTTAACTCTGTGCATTCTAACAGTTTAAACAAAAGAGCATATTATAAATCATACAATGCCATAAATATACAAAATGCTCTGAAAATATGTCCAATGAAGAACTGAGTCCCTGTTCCCAAAGCTTATGACTGGAAAGAAATTAATCTGTACCATACAAAACAACATCAGCAAAATGCAGAGTGAAATCAGTTATCTATAGCTGAAATGCTTCACAGACCACAAGTTTATTGAAGAAAGGGTTGGCGAGGGGGCGATTAATGCACATTAACTAGAAAGCTATTCCAAACATAAGCAAAGGCATGAAATAAGACCAGGCAACAGAGACAAAAGGAGCAGTCAGCAGAAGATAGGGGAAAGATGTAGCCTGTTTTCTCAAAGCCTTACATTTGATGGTGACTACAGGAATTTAAGAAGGAAGAGAGACATGGGCATAGTGATAAGAAAGAAAGTTAACCTTAGCTTCTTCATTTGGGATAGACTGAGGGGGAAGAGGTCAAATGTGGGGAGGACAGAGATAAGGAGGTTATATAAATAAGCGAAGGGAGCAATAACCAAGGCATGGTCCAGTGTTTTGGGAATGGGAGGTGAATGGAAAAGAATGTACAGGATTTAGCAGGATCCTGGATGTGGGGAGAGGAAGGGAGGAATAGCTCTGTGGTTTGAGGGGGTTGAGAGTTCAATCCTTGAGGGGACCATTTTGAGGGGGAGGGATAGCTCAGTGGTTTGAGCATTGGCCTGCTAAACCCAGGGTTGTGAGTTCAATCCTTGAGGGGGCCATTTAATCTGTCAAATCTGATGAGCTTCAACAAGGACAAGTGCAGAGTCCTGCACTTAGGAAGGAAGAATCCCATTCACCGCTACAGGCTGGGGACTGACTGGCTAAGCAGCAGTTCTGCAGAAAAGAATCTGGGTATTACAGTGGATGAGAAGCTGGATATGAGTCAGCAGTGTGCCCTTGTTGCCAAGAAGGCCAACGGCATATTGGGTTGTATTAGTAGGAGCATTGCCAGCAGATCGAGGGAAGTCATTATTCCCCACTATTCGGCACTGGTGAGGCCACACCTGGAGTACTGTGTCCACTTTTGGTCCCCCCACTACAGAAGGGATATGGACAAATTGGAGAAGGTCTAGCAGAGGGCAACAAAAATGATTAGGGGGCTGGGACACATGACTTACGAGGAGAGGCTGAGGGAACTGGGGTTATTTTGTCTGCAGAAGAGAAGAGTGAGGGGGAATTTGATAGCAGCCTTCAACTACTTGAAGGTGGGGTGCTCCATAGAGGATGGAGCTAGGCTGTTTTCAGTGGTGGCAGATGACAGAACAAGAAGCAATGGTCTCAAGTTGCAGTGCTGGAGGTCTAGGTTGGATATTAGGAAACACTATTTCACTAGTAAGATGGTGAAGCACTGGAATGGGTTACCTAGTGAGGTAGTGGAATCTCTTTCCTTAGAGGTTTTTAAGACTTGGCTTGACAAAGCCCTGGCTGGGGTGATTTAGTTGGTGTTGGTCCTGCTTTGAGCAGGGGATTGGACTAGATGACTTCCTGAGGATTCTTCCAACCCTAATATTCTATTATTCTAAGTGTGTCATGTGTTCCTGTAAAGAGAAGTCTTCCCTTCCCCACTAAATGCTAGTTCATAATATATTCTAAATGTTATGTTCATATATAGCATTAGACGAGCCACTTCAATTTCTCAATCTTCTCCTCCTAACCTCCTCCCTTAAAAACCCAACTTTGTCATGAAACCTGCAAGTTATAGGAGCCTAAACAAATAAAACATTCATTTTAATTTTTGTACCAATAACCTTAAAGTAATTAATGTGCTGCAAGGAATGGATCGTGCTATTGTTAAAGTTTTCTGTCAGTCAAAGTAGCAGCACTGTCTTCTCCAAAGCCAAATCAATGCAGTGGTGGTGGAACTGATGAATGGTGTCAGGCAACTGTAGGAGGTTTTACATTTTTGAAAAATATACTTTAAATTGTGATAAACCTTAGATAAGTGAATGTTAGTCATCCTCATACAGCCATTAACTATCTAAAAATACCACACTTGTGCCTTCACAATACTGGCTTAGGGTCTTTAGAATAGTGAGGTCTATAGTAGCACAGCAGTTTCCATTCAAAAGGCAACATTCCCAATAATTAATACACAACGGTATCTGAGGTAGTTGTGTTAATTGATGGTAAAGGACCCTTTTTTTGCAGTGGAAAATGTAGAGATACAGGCTAAGAGTCAAAAATTTTGACACTTAAAGCCAAGCCAGATGTGCTGGGGAAAATTGATGGATTTGTGACTATGAACAACAGTCAGCACATTTTCATCAGTAAAGCAAGTTTAATCAGTTTTTTTTACAAAAATTGATGAGGCCAGTTTAGTTCAGGGTATACTACCCATCATTCCAGGTTCTTTAACAGTTTTAATAAAAAGTAATTGAGAGGCGTGATTTAATACAGTTTTAAGGATCATTTTGCTAAGTGTTATTACTTTTTCTGATTTTCTAGCCAATAACTTTCCTTTCAGTCCTCCATCAGTGGTTTAATATGGGGGGCGGGTGTTGGTGGTAAATAAGGCTCCATTCATTGCTCTTAACTGCCATTATGACACATGCACTTCAACCTTAAAAATTATAATTATGAAAAATATATTATGAAATTTTACAGTGTTAGAGATTATATACACAGTTCAAGCAAATGACTGCTGGCACAGATAAAGCATCTAAAGTTAAATCATTTATTTTTATAGTAAGATGGCGTTTACGTTCTTATGAAACAGATACTCAGAGGCCATCACATTTCCCCACAGTACTATTTGATATCTGTAAAAGCACAGAGAAAGGTTAACTGGAAGAATCCAAAAAGGGCAGTCTAATAAAGAGGTTGGGTGGTATCTAGAAAGGAGTGGGACATGGTAATACAACACTTTGCACTCACAGAGCATCATTCTTTTAAAGAGCATCCCAAAGCACTTTACAAGTACTAATTAATCTTCACAACAGCCCTTTGAAGTAGATGAGTATTATTGTATGGAAAGTAAACTGAGGCACTGAAGGCTGAACTGACTTGCCCAAGGCCAAATAGTCAATCCGTGGAAGAGCCAAGGAGAGAACCCCGAAGTTCTGTTTCCCAGTCCCATCTCTTCAGTATTAAACTACACTGTCTCCAATGCTCTGTAACACAATCCTCAAGCCTTAATATTCCACCTGTCCTGAAGGAAGAGTATCTACTTATAGGAACTCCATTTTATTGAATGGAATTCAATCTGCAGGGCAAAAAAAATCTCATTTTAAGGTTGCAGGACTGCATGCCTTTGAACACAGATATTTTTGTTTGTTTGTTAATTGTACATATTCCAAACCTCACTGATTTGGGAATTGGTGTAGGAGGAGGGAAGATATCAGATGAACCCAGGTGGAACCAATTTGAAAAATGAGAAAAAAAATGCCAATGTGGCACATAAAAATGAAAAAAAAAACATTTTAAAAAAAATGTTTGATATTTCAGATTTTCGCACTCACTTTTTTTCTGGTGCTAATTCACCACAATTACTAGGAAGGAAAGTGTTTTATTACATGAACTTTTCAAAATTCATGGTGGAAAAGGGTTTTCTTATGTTAAGGGATAAATGGTTGACATCAGATAGGATGTTTAGCTTTCCTCTCCCAAAATAGTTAATCTGCCTAATTTGCAATGAATGGTTTGCTATTGCTGATATGTGGAACTTTTAATGGGCTTTATAATATAGCGATATAGATATTTTTAAAAAATCAACATATGCCCTTTTTGGTAAGAAACATGCCACATATGCAATCATCCACAACTTCAGCCTTTATAAAAAAGTATGGTATTTTTTATATTTTATATACATATATGGGAGAAGGAAAACTCAAACTAGAGTAAGCTGCATAAATGCCTCATTACCATAGAAATTGTGCACAGACCATGATAGCATAAAAAGTCAGCTGAGACAGCCCATTTTAATTTTTATTGATAATACGATCACAGGTGTGCTTTTAATCATTTCACCCCATTATGTTCCCCATCAGCTGTCACTAGTAATTCCATACGACAAGCATGTTGCCCTTATGACATTATAAACACAATCCAGAGTTATTTAGAATGCTTGGTAACTTACAAGTAGACCTGTCTATTGTAAGAGCACAACTCAGGAAAGTCAATGGATTTAGTAAATTATATGTCACTCACCTCAGTGATATACTGTAGCAGTGATGTGTTTTACACAAAGCATGACAAACATAATGGACATAACTGAGTTTTGAGACTGTTACACTTGCATATTAGCAAAGGAACAATGCCATCCGGGTTAAAACCATGAATTGAGAGGCAGAGTGGACCAGTGGACAGGCACTGGGCTGCAATTTATGAGATATGGATTCTAATCCTGATTCTAACACTGACCTGATGATTGACTGTGGTTGAGTCATTTCACTTCTGTGTCTGTTTCCCCTGCCTCATTTTGTGGTAGTGACTTTCTCACACGTGTTTGTACAGCACCTAGCACAAGGCCTTAGTCTTGGTTGGGACTTTTGGGCACCATTACAATAAGCATAAATAAAATACTAATACAGGAGATTACAACGTTGTGTGTGAATTCACATTATCCTGTGTGGGAACATATCCAATTTCATGACTACAAATAATCTGAGGTTGAACATTTAATAGACTACTTCAACAGACACATTAGCCATTTGGGACCATTATACGTTGCTTCTGTACTATCATTCATTCTCCAAGACCTAAAGACTCACTTATCTAAACTACCATACTGATGTCTACAACTTCAATTTACAATACTTGATTATGATTCTGGCTTTGTACTTTGATTGAACCCTTTGAAAGGCACAAAGTGCATTGCAACATTACACCACATTACTGTGGTTTATAAGCAGTACTACATTCA